>NC_139384.1:106565000-107208750 GCF_054392235.1 Sus scrofa | reverse complement strand
TAGAACACACCCTCACACCATGCAACAAAATAAACTCAAAATGGCTGAAAAATGTAAGACAAGACACCATAAAACTCCTGGAAGAGAAAAAAGGCAAAACATGCTCTGACATCAATCTTACAAAGGTTTTCTCAGGTCAGTCACCCAAAGCAACAGAAATAAAAGCAAACATAAACCAGTGGGACCTCATCAAACTGACAAGCTTTTGCACAGCAAAGGAAACCAAAAAGAAAACAAAAAGACAACTTACAGAATGAGAGAAAATAGTTTCAAGTGATGCAACCGACAAGGGCTTAATCTCTGAAATATACAAACAACTTATACAACTCAACAGCAATAAAGCCAACAACCAATGGAAAAATGGGCAAAAGACCTGAATATACATTTCTCCAAGGAAGATGTACAGATGGCCAACAAGCACATGAAAGAATGCTCAACATCACTGATTATTAGAGAAATGCAAATCAAAACTACCATGAGATACCACCTCACACCAGTCAGAATGGCCATCATTAATAAGTCCACAAGTAACAAATGCTGGAGGGGGTGTGGAGAAAAGGGAACCCTCCTGCACTGTTGCTGGGAATGTAAGCTGGTACGGCCACTATGGAGAACAGTAGGGAGGTACCTTAGAAAACTGTATATAGAACTGCCATATAACCCAGCAATCCAACTCTTGGGCATATATCCGAACAAAACTTACCTTGAGAAGGACATGGCCCTGCATGTTCACTGCAGCACTATTCACAATCGCCAAGACATGGAAACAACCCAAATGTCCATTGACAGATGATTAGATTAGGAAGATGTGGTATATGTACACAATGGAATACTACTCGGCCATAAAAAAAAATGCCATTTGCAGCAACATGAATGGAACTAGAGACTCTCATCCTGAGTGAAGTAAGTCAGAAAGAGAAATACCGTATGATATCACTTATATCTGGAATCTAATATATGGCACAAATGAAACTTTACACAGAAAAGAAAATCATGGACTTAGAGAAAAGACTTGTGGTTGCCAAGGGAGAGTGGGAGGGAGTGGGATGGACTGGGAGCTTGGGGTTAACAGATGCAGACTGTTACTTTTGGAATGGATTAGCAATGAGATCCTGCTGTGTAGCACTGGGAACTATGTCTACTCACTTATGATGGAGCCTGGTAATGTGAGAAAAAAGAATGTATACATGTATGTGTAACTGGGTCACCATGCTGTACAGTAGAAAACTGACTGAACACTGTAAACCAGCTATAATGGAAAAAAATAATAATCATTATACTAAAAAAAGAACCTCACAAGCTTTTGCATAGCAACGAAAAGCATAAGCAAAACAAAAAGACAACCCACTGAATTGAAGAAAATCTTCACAAATGGAGCAACTGACAAGGGATTAATCTCCAAAATATACAAACATTTCATAAAGTTTTTAAAACAACCAAATTCAAAAAATGGTCAGAATATCTAAACAGATACTTCTCCAAAGAAGATAGACAGATGGCCAAAAAACACATGAAAATGTTCTGTATCACTATTTATTAGAAAAACACAAATCAAATCAAAACTATACTGAGGTTATCACCTCAAATCAATCAGAATGGCCATAATCAAAAGTCTACAAATAATAAATGCTGGAGAGGGTGTGGCATAAAGGGAACACTCCAACCCTGTTGGTGCAAATGTAAGCTGGTGCAGCTACTTTAGAGAACAGTATGGCGATTCCTTAAAAAATTAAATATAGAATTGCCACATGACCCTTTATTAGGTTCTTATAGTTCTCAGCATACAAGTCTTTCACCTCCTTGTCAGGTTCATTCTTGGTTTTTTTTTGTTTTTTTGTTTTTCTTGCATTGTTATTTAAAAAAGATTTTTTTTATGTTCCTTTTCTGATATTTGTTATTATGAAGAAATACAACCAATTTCTATATGTTAATCTTATATCCTGCTTCCTTGCTGAATTCGTTTATCAGTTCCAATAGTTTTTGTATGGATTCTTTAGGGTTTTCTATATATGGTTTCATGTATTCTGCATATAATGATAATTTTATCTCTTTCTTTTCAATCTGCATACATTTATTTCTTTTTCTTGTCTGATTGCTGTGGCTAGGACTTCCAATACTATATTAAAATAGAAGTGGTGTATAGTGGGCATCCTTGTCTTGTTCCAGATTTTAGCAGGAAGGCTTTCTAAACTGTACATTTTAAATGGGTGTATATTATGCTTCTTGAATTATATCTCTATAAGATTTTTATAAATATTTTTTAAAATAGCCATGTAAGTTTCTACTTCTAGGGTATTTTATTCTTTTGCTTAATGTGCCCATCCTTTCACAATTACCACACTGGTCTTTATCACTGTAGCTTTTTAAAGTCTTAAAATTGAGTATAGTGAATTCTCCAATGATAGTCCTTTTTCTTTTAACTTCTTTGATGATTCTAGTTCCCATGACTTTTCATGAAAAATTCATATATTTTTATCTATATCTACAAAACTACTGGGGTATAAATTATTTGGGGGAAAAATGCCATCTTTAATATTTTGAGACTTCCAACACACAAACATGATTTTTCTCTACTTTTTTGGGTCTTCTCTCATCACTTTGTAGTTTTCATTATACAAATTCTGTACATGTTTCTTAAATTTATATGCCTAAATATTAATTTTGGGAAGGAACTACTGTAAATGTTACTTTTTTTGAGGAAACATCAATAACTATTTCATGTTTTTTATTATAGTTTATTTATAATGTTCTGACTATTTCTGCTATACAGCCAAGTGACCCAGCTATATATCCATATACATTCTTTTTCTCACATGATCCCCCATCCTGATCCATCACAAGTGATTGGACATAGTTCCCTGTGCTATACAGCATAATCTCATTGCCCATCCACTCCAAATACAACAGCTTGCATCTACTAACCCCAGACTCTCAATCTATCCCACTCCTTCCTCTTCTCCCCTGGCAAACACAAGTCTGTCCTCCATGTACAGACGTTCCTATTTTGTAGCTAGACCATTTATACCAGATTTTAGGCTCCATATATAACTGATATCATGTGGTATCTGTATTTCTCTTTCTGATTTACTTCACTCAGAGAGTTTCTAGTTCCATCCATGAAGCTGCAAACAGCATTATTTTGTGGCTGAGTAGTATTCCATTGTATATATGTACCACAGCTTCTTAATCCATTTATCTGTTAATGGACATAGATTGTTTCTATGTCTTGTCTATTGTGAATAGTGCTACTGTAAACATTTAGGTGCAATTTATTTAATTTAATTTATTCTTTAATTTAATTTATTCTTCTCTATTCCATATCTTTTATTTTTATCTCTGGCCTTACAGTCTTGGGTGGAATTTCTACTAAATATGGAACATAAATAGTAATCATGGACATCCTTACCTTGTTCTCCAAACTTATGGAGAATGGATTCAATCTCTCTCCACTAAGTAAAATGTTAGCTGCAAGATTTTTGTCAATATCCCTTATCAGATTGACAAAGTTCTCTTTTATTGCTAGCTTGCTAAGAATTTTTTTTTATTATGGATTGCTATTGAATTTTCTCAAATGTGTTTTCTTCATCAGTTGTTAGAATTTGTTAAGCGGTGAACTACATTGGTTGTTTATGAGTGTTAGATCAAACTTGCATTGTCACAGTAAACACCCACCTGTTCATACTATATGCAGTTTGCTTATATTTGTTGAGGATGTCTAGTTCCTATTCATGGAAAATATTTGAATTGCTTTTTACTCCTTGTACTTTCTATGTTTGGTTTTATTATTAGGGTATCTGCCCTCATAAAATAAGCTGGGAAATATGTCTTTTCCTTTATTTTATTATTATTATTATTATTATTATTATTATTATTATTTTGCTTTTTAGGAAAGTAAAAAAGAATAGCATATGGAAGTTCCTAGGCTATGAGTCAAATCAGAGCTACAGCTACCAGCCACAGACACAGCAACACAAGATCCAAGTGCATTTGTGACCTACACAATAGCTCACAGCAACACCAGATCCCTGACCCACTGAGTGAGGCCAGGGATCAAACCTGCATCCTCATGGCTAGTAGTCAGATTCGTTTCTACTGCGCCACAATGTGAACTACCTCTTTCCATTTTTACTTGTTAAAAAGATCTTTGTAAAATTGGACTTATTTCTTCTTAAATGTTTGCTAGAATTTGCTAGTAAAACCATCTGGGCCTAGAGAGTCTTTCTTTAAGGATTTTAACCTGAATTCAATTTTTTAAGTAGTTTAAAAATTAAAATAATTATTCAGTTATCTATTTCACCTTGAGTGAGGTTAGAACCTACAGATTCTTTTCAATCATAGGAGCAATTCTCTTCATGTAATTGTTCCATTTAATCTAGCAGTTTGTAGTATTTCCTTTTTGAAAAAAAACAGAATAGGATTAATAATAATAGTGATAAAAGAGTAATAGAGTTTGTAGTGATAGCACATTTTTAATAATCATAACATGTATGATTTCCTTTGATCAGTCTTGTTTGAGGTTTGTTAACTTTATTGATCCTTTTAAAGAAAAAATTATAGTGTCATTAATTTTCTCATTTTTTTATATTTTTAATTTTATTAATTTACGCTTTTGTATTTATTATTTTTATTATTAACCATTCCTCCTCTACTACTTCATTGAGGTTACCTTTGTTCTTTTTTTCTAATTTAAGCGGAAATGTAAATTATTGATTTAAGATATTTCTTTTTCTCTAATAAGCATTTTATGTTCTAAATATGTCTAAGCACTGCTTTTGCTCTGTAGTGTAAAATTTTGATATGTGATATTTTCATTTGAGTCAAAATATTTTCTTATTTGCCTTAAGACTTCATCTTTAACCCATGGATTATTATCCAGAGTGTTATTTAATGTCCAGGTATTTGAGAGTATTTCTTCTTTTTTCTTCCATTTATTCCTAATTTAATTCTATTATGGTCAGATAGTATACTTTGTATGATGCAATTCTCTTCTTCTTCTTTTGTCTTTTCAGGGCTACACCCGTGACATGTGGAGGTTCCTAGGCTAGGGGTCAAAGACTTGGAGCTGCAACTGCTGGCCTATGCCATAGCCACAGCAATGCCAGATCCAAGCCACATGTGTGACTTACACCACAGCTCATGGCACCACCAGATCTTTAACCCACTGAGTGAGGCCAGGGATCAAACGTGCATCCTCATGGATACTAACCAGATTCATTTCTGCTGAGTCATGATGGGAACTCCCTGATGGGATTCTTTTTAAAAGTGTTAATTTTATGATATAATACATGGTTTATTCTTATGAATGCTCCATGCACCGATAAGGATATATATTCTTCTCTTCTTGAATAGAGTGTTGTCTATTAGACCCAGTTCATTGATACTACTGTTTAGTTCTTCTCAAACCATGATATTTCATCTAATAGTTCTATCAATTATAGAGAGGATTGTTTAAGTATCCAACTATAATTTTCAGTTTATTTCTCCTTTCAATTTTATCATTTTTGTCTTACATATTTTAAAGTTCTATTGTTTGTGCTTATACATTTAAAATTATTACATCATTTGGTGAACTGACACTTTTTTCATTAAGTAGTGCTCCTGTGAACTTTATCTGGTATTAATTTTAATATGTCTGATATTAATTAAGATACTCCAGCTTTCCTTTGATTGATATTTGCGTGGTATATCTTTTCCATTCTTTTACTTTCAGCCTAACTGTATCATTATATTTGAAGTAAATTTCTTATAGAAAACATAATTTATGTATTAATCAGTATTCTCCAGAGAAGTAGGATGTATATATCCATAGCAAGAGATTTGTTAAGGAATTGGCTCATATAATTATGGATGCTGAAAAATCCCAATATCTGCTAACTGCCATAATCATATTTACCTCAGTTTCTAAAGACTTATTCTAATTAGTAAGTTAAAGGTAGAAGTTTTACTATACAATAGTATACTTCTAGTCTGAGTACAAAGGTCTGAGAACCAGGTGAACTAATTGCTATGAACTAAATTGCCCCCCTTCCCACAATTTATATGTTAAAGCCCAATTTATATATTAATTAATTATTAATCCTTAATGTGATGATATGTGAAGATGAGCCTTTGGGAGTTAATCAGGTTTAGAGGAGGTTATGAGGGTGGGTTCCTCGTGATAGGATTAGTACTCTTTTTTTTTTTTTTTCTAGGTAACAATACATTTTATTTTATTTTATTTTATTCTCCATTTTGTTAATTACTCAAATGAATTTATCACATCTGTAGTTGTATAATGATCATAACAATCTGATTTCACAGGATTTCCATCCCATAGCCCAGGCACATCCCCCCACCCCCCAAACTGTCTCCTCCAGAGACCATAAGTTTTTCAATGTCTGTGAGTCAGCATCTGTTCTGCAAAGAAGTTTAGTATGTCCTTTTTTCAGATTCCACATGTCAGTGAAAGCATTTGATGTTCGTGTCTCATTGTATGGCTGACTTCACTTAGCATGATAGTTTCTAGGTCCATCCATGTTGCAAAAAAAATGCTGGTATTTCGTTCTTTTTAATGGCTGAGTAATATTCCATTGTGTATATGTACCACATCTTCTGGACCTACTCCTCTGTTGATGGACATTTACGTTGTTTCCATGTCTTGGCTATTGTAAATAGTGCTGCACTGAACATTGGAGTACATGTGTCTTTGCGAGTTGTAGTTTTCTCTGGGTGGACGCCCAGGAGTGGGATTGCTTGATCAAAGGGTGGTTCTATGTTTAGTTTTCTGAGGACACTCCATACTGCTTTCCACAGTGGTTGCACCAATTTATAATCCCACCAACAGTGTACTAGTGTTCCTTTTTCTCCACACCCTCTCCAGCACTTAGTGTTTGTAGACTTTTGGATGATGGCCATTCTGGCTGGTGTAAGGTGGTACCTCATAGTGGTTTTGATTTGCATTTCTCTAATAATTAGTGATGTTGAACATCCTTTCATGTGTTTCTTGGCCATCTGTATGTCTTCTTTGTAGAATTGTCTTTTTAGATCTTCTGCCCATTTTTTGATAGGCTTGTTTGTTTTTTTGGCATGGAGCTGCACAAGTTGTTTATAAATTTTGGAGATTAATCCCTTGTCAGTCGATTCACTTGCAAAGATTTTCTCCCATTCTGTGGGTTTTCTTTTTGTGTTGTTCCCATTTACCATCGCATCCAAAAAAATAAAATACCTAGGAGTACATCTACCTAAAGAAATAAAAGACCTATACTCTGAAAACTACAAGCCACTGATGAAAGAAATCAAAGATGACACAAATAGATGGAAAGATATACCACACTCGTGGATTGGAAGAGTTAATATTATCAAAATGACTATACTACCTAAGGCAATCTACAAATTCAATGCAATCCCTATCAAATTACCAAGGACATTTTTCACAGAACTCGAACAAAATATTTAAAAGTTTGTTTGGAAGCACAAAAGACCCAGAATAGCCAAAGACATCCTGAAAAAGAAAAACGGAGCTGGAGGAATCAGGCTCCCCAACATCAGACTATACTACAAAGCAACAGTCGTCAAAACTGCATGGTACTGGCACAAAGACAGAAATATAGATCAGTGGAACAGGATAGAAAGCCCAGAATTAAACCCACGCACCTACAGCCAACTCATCTATGACAAAGGAGGCAAGAATATACAATGGAGAAAGGACAGCTTGTTCAATAAGTGGTGCTGGGAAAACTGGACAGCCACATGGAAAAGAATGAAATTAGAACACTCCCTAACACCATTCACAAAAATAAACTCCAAATGGATTAAAGACCTAGATATAAGACCAGATGCTATCAAACTCTTAGAGGAAAACATAGGCCAAACACTCTCTGACATAAATGACAGCAACATCTTCTCAGATCCACCTATCAGAGTATTGACAATAAAAAGAAAAATAAACAAATGGGATCTAATCAAACTTCAAAGTTTCTGCACAGCAAAGGATTAGTACTCTTAAAAAAAGAGGCACCAGAGCTTGCAAAAGATGTCTCTCCACCATCTGAGGAGACACAGTAAAAAGGCAGTACCTGCAAACCAGGAAGAAAGCCCTCAGGAGGGAATAAAATTGGTCAGGACTGTGATCTTGGACTTCCTAGCTTTCAAAACTGTGAGAAATTCTTGTTTTAGCCAACCAGTTTATGGTATTTTGCTATGGCAACCCAAGCTGAACTACACAGATGCTGTAGTTCCAGTCTGAGTCTGAAGGCCTGAGAACTATGAAAGCCAGTGGTGTGGTTCTAGTCCCAAGGGCATCAGGAAAAGATGACATTTCACTTCAGGTCTGAAATCATGGGAAAAACTAATGTGCCAGCTCAAAGCAGTCATGCAGAAGGTGTTCCTTCTTTTGAAGGCCAGTCTTCTTCCTGGAGGTTCTATTCAGGCATGCAACTAAATGGGAGAGGCACACTCATATTAGGGAGAGCAATATGCTTTATTCAGTGTATTGCTTCAAATGTTAATCTCATGCAAAGACACCCTCTTACATATATATCCATCCAGAATAACATTTGCTCAAATATCTGAGCACTTTCATAGTCCAATCACGTATTTATATGGATTTAAGTATATATACCTTTTTTTCCCCTTAAATCTCTATCACCTCCCCAATTTCTTTGGATTATGTGTTATCCCCCCCCCTTTTCTCTCATATTCCTTTTTTTTTTTCTTTTTTTTTTCTTTTTTTGGGTGCACCACACCTGTGGCATATGGAAGTTCCCGAGCCAGGGGTTGAGCCACAGCCACTGTACAAGCAATGCCGAGGTGTTATGTTGTGAGCCACACAGAAAGTCCTCATATTCCATTTTAATGAATTTATTTTTGGACTGTAACTATTGTATAAGTTTTTAGTGACACATACCTTTTAGCAGGCTAACTACACAATTGTTTAACCACATCAACTGGAATGTAGAAAACTTATCAGATGTTAGTGTTCCTTTACCCTGCTTTCTTTATGTTGGCTTATATGTTATATATACATCCACAGAAAATCCTTTCTACCTTGAAAAATATTTAAATAAATAATTTTTATTATATTTACCTAAATATTTAATAGTTCTGTTTCTTTTCCTTAATTCCAAGTGCTTTATGTCTACTTTTGACAAAATTTTTCCTTCTTTGTGAAGAATTGTTTCACAGTTATTACAGAGGAGGTCATCAGACAATGAATTCTCTTAGTTTTCTCTACCTTAGAATATATTTCTTTCACCTTTATTCTAGGAGGGTATTTTTACCAGGTAAGAACCTTAGGTTGACAGTTTGCTTTTCGGCACTTTAAAAATTTTGTTTCACTTTATTCTTACCACCATTGTTTTAGATGAGATATCCACAATCATTCAAATCATTGTTCTTTGTTCTCTAGTTGATTTCTAGGAAATTTTCTTTGTCATTAGTTTTTACTGGTTTGATTATGATGTATCTGCACCTGAATTTCCCTCTGTTTATCGTGTTTAGGGAGTACTAAGTTTATTAAAGCCACAAGTTTCTATCATTATCTAAATTTGAGAGGTTTCAGACATTATTTTTGCAAATATTTTCCTCACCATACTCTTTTCTTCTCCTTCTGGGACTCCAATGACATGAATTATAACATTTGGGAGGGAGTTCCCATTGTGGCTCAGTGGGTTACAAACCCAACTAGTATCCATGAGGATGCAGGTTTGAGCCCTTACCTCTCTCAGTGTGTTAAGGATCCAGCATTGCTGTGAGCTGTAGTGTATGTAACAGACAAGGCTCACATCCTGCATTGCTGTGGCTGTGGTGTAGGCTGGCAGCTGCAGCTCTGATTAGACCTCTAGGCTGGGACCTTCCATATGCCACAAGTGTGGCTCTAAAAAGCAAAAATAAATACACAAAAAATTAAAAAATTAAAAATAAACTTGGCATTGCTCTACAAGTCCCTGTAGTCTATTATCTCTGTATTTGGAAATGATCACATCTAGTGATCTATGTTCAAACTGTAGTGATCCTTTCCTTTGTCATTCCTATTCTACTATTGAATCCATCTGGTGAGTTTTATTATTCTCAATATTTTAATTTTTAGGTCTAAAATTTCTATTTGATTCTTTTTTTTAATTTTCGATTGCTTTTCTGATAATTGCTATCTTTATATTCACTTCAAGAGTGTTTGCCCTTACTTCTTGCATCATTTTCATGATGGCTGCTTTAAAGTCCTTGTCAGATAATTGTGACTTCTATGTCATCTGGGTGCTGGTGTCTGATTTTATTCTCTGTAACATTTGAGATTTTCCTGGTACTTCCTATACTGAGGAATTTTTCACTGTGTTCTGAAGGTTTTAAATGTCATATTATGATAGTCTGGGTCTTGGTTAAATCCTTAGGATAATGTTGATATTTTGTTTTAGCAGATAATCAACTGAGTTGGATTCAAGCCACAAGTTCTGACTAGCCTTTTGAGGGTTGTGGTTTTAGTGTCACTTCCATTTTCAAAGCCTTTGAAATGCTATTTATATCTATACTGTGTTTGCTACACCCAGTGACCATTCTGAGATTGGTGGTAGTCTGTTTTATTTCACTTCTCAGAGGTTTTTTTATAATGTTTACAGTCCAGTCCATGTATACAAAGCTCAGGAGTGAGTCCAAGAATTTATAAACAACTTTATGGGTCATCTATCCAAATTTATCTGTCTCTATTGACATCCCCCATAGTTTCTATCCAGAAAGCTATATACGTCTCTGCTATGCACTTTTACATCATTTCATTCTTATCCAGGGCAAGAGAGTGGGAGAACAGAGAAGGAAAAGTTACAGAGATTTGTCCAGCCCCCAATGGGACCACAGATTCCATGACAAGAGAGGAAGATTATCCTCCCTCAAAGTTACAGAGTTTTAAGCTCACTGTAATACTACTGAGAATAGGATACACTTTTCCTGCCCCTTAAGCCTGAACTTGAGGGGTTTTTTTAAGATCTGTCTCTGTTCATGTTTGTGCCTAATTCCAAATTTCAGGATGAGTTGAGTCCAGGTTTGGGGTTGTTTGAAGAAACCAAAAAGGTAAGTTCACTGCCAGTTTGGTTGTACTTTATATTTGGTTTTTCTCCAAGTCTTCTACTTATGTTTTATAGTCCTTGGTCAGCTGCTCTATCCATTCTGCCCCAAGTTTAGAGCTGCATTCAGTGACAGAGAAAGTATGAACTGTGCTTATTGTGTGTTATCCAGAATTAAAAACCATGGTAAAGTTCAAAAATAAACTTTACAACCATGTTACAAATAATAAAATAATAACTATAATTTAAAAGTTGTGCCATACTGGAATTCTATTTAAGCTATGGTAGTTTGCTATTCACTCTAATGTAAGATCCTTCAATATAAATATATAATTATTTATAAAAATATAAATTACACACAATTCTAATTAAGTCATTCAATACAAGAAATGGTTACGGAACAAACAAGGCAATTTACTAGGACTACAAGGTATAAAACTAATTCATGGAGTGTGAAAGGCAAACCAATTGTGAGGCAGTGTAGAAGCCAAGCAACAATAGATTCCCCACATAACACTTGTTTTACTTGGGAAGAGCCAATCATATTTGTTATTTTATCTAACTTTAGCCTAGTGTTAACTCAGCAGGCATTCATGTTTATAGTATTTAGGAAAAATTATTATTTTGACAGATTGATAAGCCATTTCTTCAAAACTATATGTTAGGCCTATTTTTTATTAAATTATTGGAAAGAATCTGTATTTTTACCTCTATGACTTTTGGTTCTATTTTGGTTGCAATTATTGAGTTCATGTGCCTTCTTCACGAGGACTGGATACCTGAGTCATATTTTGCCATATCATTAAAGATAGTTTCCTGAGCTATTGTGAATATTATTAATTGGTTTATTTACCATTTTTATGAAAAATATTATGAAATTCATTAACCAAGCCTGCAAAAATTAAAGATTAAAAAAAGCCTTAAGAAAAGTTTTTATTGAAAGCAATAAAAATTCTCCTTCTTCTCAACATATTCAGAGATTAGGATTAGAAGGAAAGATCAACATGGTGGAATATGGACTTGGAACTCACCTCCCCAGAAAAAAACACCAAGAATACATCTAATTGTGGAACAATTCTCATAGAAAACCAACTAGAAACTGGCAGAAGATCTCTTATACAAACAAAGCTACAAGAAAGATCTCCACGTTACTGGGGAGGATGGGAGGAAAAAAACCTGTATCATGGGATGAGCACCCCTGGGAGGGATCTGTGAAGGAGGGAAGGTCCACACAGGTAGGCACTTGCCCTGAGAGTTCCTTGCCTGCTAGGAAGTCCACTGCACTAGGACACATAAAGTGGCTGGAGAGGCCTGTACTCTACTGACGAGGAATGCATGCATGTAGGTGTGTTAGCATTCAGGGTGGAGTGAGACCAGCCCTGACGGCTGCCACCTTGCGGTACTTCCCAGTCTGAAATGTGCACTGGGCAAAGTTGCTAGTATGCACAGTAGGTAGGTGTAAATCTTGGTGGATATACCTAGGAAAGGACTGGATCTAGCTACCCAGAAACAGCCCAGAGGGACTGGGATATGGTCTTGGCCAAATCTCAGAGCCTATTGTCAGTACATGCACAGCAGAGGCAGGTCCAGGTGTAGCAGACTTTGTAGACCCACATAAGAGGTGGTGCCACAGAAAGCTAAGTCTCAGGCAGACAGATCCTGGAAAGAAGTACACAGTAATTCATTCCCCAGCAGGACTGTTCTGGCTCTACCCACTTCAAACTGTAACTTGGAGCCAGATCTGGGGTGGACAGGTCCTGGAAGAGGCCTACTATAGAGGCAGCAAGGCCCTAGGATGCAGTACAACCACATCAATTCCTGCAGCCATAGCTTCCTGGCCCCCAGAACCAGCATACTCTCCAGAGCAGCCTGGCAGTAGACTGGGACAAACACAACAGAGAAAGGGATGTGCTCTTAGGCTACTTTAGGGTAGAAGTGTAGATACCTACAAAGGCAGCACACAGGTTCACTGTGACCATATGGACCTCACTAGCTTCAGCAGACACCTTCTTTGGGGCAGGGCATGCACTCAAGGGCAATGAAGCCTTACTGAACTTGATCCTCCAACAACTGGAGAGACAACCTCAATACCAACAGGGCTGTAACAGCCATGGATCAAAGAGGAAGCCCTCTGCAGCATCCAGTGCAGGTCCTAGATATGAAAACAGAAATCACACCGCCCATCAAGGGGAAAATGGCCAGCAAATTCTGAAGATATGGTTGGTATCATAACAAAAATAGCCCTCCAGCAAAAATAATGTACTCACACAGCCTACACAGGGATGTTCTTCAAAACCCAGTAGAGAACCATTTCTCCTAAATGCATAGAGGCAGAGAAAGTTAAGTAAAATGAAAAAGAGAAGGAACCACTCCCAATTAAGAGAATGGGAGAAATCACCTGAAAGTAGAAATATGAAACAGACCTCACCCAGTCTACTAGACTCCAACTTCATAAAGGAAATAATAAAAATGCTAAAGGAATTAAGAAATATTATTGATACAAATGAAGATTACTGTGACAAGGAACTAGAAACTATGCAGATGAACCAATCAACACTAGACAATTCAATTGCCAAGACAAAACCAATCTAAATGCAATAAATAGCCAAGACAAGATGGCAGAGCAGAAGGACTTTGAGCTTACCTTGTCTCGCAAGAACACCAAAGTCCAACTGCTGACCAATCATCAATAAAAAAGACTGTAACCTAGCCAAAAAGATATTATACCTCCAAGTATAGAGAAGAAATCACGAGATGGCAGGATGAGCACGCTCATAATGTAATCAAATCTCATAGCCCCCAGGTGGGTGATCCACCATCTGGAGAATAATTGTATTACAAAAGTTCTCCCACAGGAGTGAGTTCTGAGTCCTAAATAAGGCTCCCTCTGGGGGTCTGGCATTGGGAGGAGGAGCTGTTTAGAGCATTTGGCTTTGAAGTCCAGTAGGTCTTGAGTGCAAGAACCTCACAGGACTGCGGGAAACAGAGACCCTATTCTTGGAGGGCACACACAATTCTTATGTATACTGGGCCCAGGGAAAAAGCAATGACTTCACAGGAGTCTGGGCTAGACCTGCCTGTTGGTCTTACAGGGTCTCCTGGAGATGTGGGGGTGGGGGAGGTGTGGCTATGGGTCTCTCTGGGATCATAAAAACTTGTAGTGGAAATACTGGAAAGCTTCATCTACTTGAACTCCTGCTGGAGGTAGATATCTTGCTTGGTAATTAGCACCAAGACCTGGCCCCACCTATCAGCCTATAGGCTCCAAAGCTAGGATGCCACAGGCCAAAAAACTAACAAGTGGGAACCCAGACCCACTCATCAGCAAACAGGCTGCCTAAAGACTTTCTGAACTCACAGCTGCCTCTAGACACACCCCTTGATATGGCCCTACACTCCAGAGGCCCATGATCCAGTTCAAACCACCAGTGGGCAGGCACCAGCCCCTCCCACCAGGAAGTCTTCATGAACCTCTAGACCAGCCTTATTCACCAGGGATCAGAGGCCAGAAGTAAGAAAACTACAATCCCACAGCCTGCAGAACCAAGTCTGCAAACACAAATTGAAAGCTACCCTGGAACCAGCTGATCCCTGGCCCTTAGGTGACAAGAAGGGAATGAACTGCTGGGACACACAGGACATATTCTATAGAAGGATGTTTTTCCAAGGGACAGAAATATAACTAAACTTCCACATATATAAAAATACAAAGGAAAATGTAGACAAAATGACATGGCAGAGAAATATATTCCAGATGAAGGACAAAGATAAAACTCTGAAAGAAGAACTAAGTGATGTTGAGACAGGCAGTCTACCTGAGAAAGAGTTCACAGTAGTCATCATAAAGATGGTCCAAGAACTCAGGAAAAGAATAGATGCAGAGGAGTTCCCATCTTGGCTCAGTGGTTAACAAATCCGACTAGGAACCATGAGGTTGCAGGTTTGATCCCTGGCCTTGCTCAGTGTGTTAAGGATCCAGCGTTGCCATGAGCTGTGGTGTAGGTTGCAGACGTAGCTCAGATCCCGTGTTGCTGTGGCTCTGGTGTAGGCCGGCAGCTACAGCTCTGATTAGACCCCTAGCCTGGGAACCTCCATATGCCATGGGACTGGCCCTAGAAATAACAAAAAGAAAAAAAAAAGAAAAAAAAAAAGAAAAAGAAAAAAAAGAATATATGCAGAGTGAAAAGTTACAAGAATTTTTTACCAGAGAGTTAGAAAATACAAAGAGCAACCAGAGTTGAAGATAAGTGAAATGAAAAATACCCTAGAAGGTATACTCTAGGAAGGCTTTCATTCAGATTCAATGGAGAAATCAAAAGCTTTACAGACAAGCAAAAGCTAAAAGAATTCAGCACCACCAAACCATAGCAGAATAAATAATAAGTGACCTGGAAGACAGAGTGGTGAAAAATCATTGTAACAGAACAGAATATAGTAAAAAAAAAGAAGAGAAATGAGGACAGATTAATAGACCTCTGGGACAATGTCAAACACACCAACATTCACATTATACATGTCTAAGAAAGAAAAGAAATAGAGAAAGGGCCTGAGAAAATAGTTGAGGAGGTAATAGCCAAAAACTTACTAATCATGGAAAAGAAAATGATCACCAACATTCAGGAAGCACAGAGAGCTCATACAGGATTGACTTAAGGAGAAACATGATAAGAAACATAGTAATCAAATTAACAAAAAACAAAGATAAAAAGATAATATTAAAATCAACAAGGGAAAAGCAACAAATAATATACAAGGGTATTCCCACACCATTGTTTTTTCAGCAGAAACTCTGTAGACGAGAGTGGAGTGGCACAATATATTTTAAGTCATAAAAGGGAAAATCTTATAGCCTAGACTACTCTATCTAGAAGGCTTTTATTCAGATTCAATAGAACAATCAAAAGCTTTACAGACAAGCAAAAGCTAAAAGAATTCAGCACCACCAAACCAACCTAACAACATGTACTAAAGGAACTTGTCTGGGGGGAAAGGCCAACCAGAAATAAGAAAATTACAAAATGCTAAAGCTCACTGGTAAAAGGCAAATATATAGTAGAGATAGGAAATCATTCCCACACAAATATATGATAATAATCATATACACACAAGTCAAAAATTGTGAAAGGAGGAGAATGCAAATTCAGAATGTTTGAAATGCACTGAAATTAAGAGATGAGGAACTTAAAACAATCACTTATATGTGGACTGCCATATCAAAACCGCATGGTAACCAGAAACCAAAAAATCTGTAGTAGATAGACACACAAAAAAGGAGCAAGAACCAAAATACAACACCAAAGACAGTCATCAAGTTACAAGAGAAGAGAACAAAAGTGGAAAGGAAAAAAAAAGAAAGAAAAAAAAAGACCTACAAAAACAATGTCGAAACCATTAAAAAGTGGCAGTAAGAACATAAATTTTGATAAATTACCTTCAGTGTAAACAGATTAAATGCTCTAACCAAAAGAAATAGACTAGATGAATGAACACCAAGAGAAGACCTGTAAATATGCTTCTTATCAAAGGCCCACTTTGATCTAGAGATGCATTGAGAATGAAAGTGAGGAGATGGGAATAAGATATTTAATACAAATGGAAACCAAAAGAAAGCTGAAGTGCAATGCTCATATCAGATATAAAATAAACTTTAAAGACTGCTACAAGAGACAAGGAAGGACATTACATAATGATCAAAGGATCAATCCAAGAAGAAGATATAATAATTGTGAATATATATACAACCAACATAGGAGCATATCAATATATAAGGCAAATAAACAGACATAAATTTAACAGAACATAAAAGCAGAGAATGACAGTAAGAAAATAATAGTGGGTGACTTTAACACCCAACTTAACAACAATAGACAGATAACACAGAGAGAATGCAAATAAGGAAATACAGGTCTTAAATGACATATGAGACAAAATGAACTTAATTGATAATTATAGACCATTCCATCTAAAAGCACCAGAATACATATTCGTTTCCAGTGCACATGGAACATTCTCTAGAATAGATCACATGCTGGGCTAAAAAGCAAGCCTTGGTAAATTCAAGAAAACCGAAGTCATATCAAGCATCTTTTCCAATCACAATGCCATGAGACTAGAAATAAACTACAAGAAAAAACTGCAAAAAACACCAACATGTGGAGGCTAAACAATATGCTATTAAACAATCAACAGATCAGTGAAAAAATCAAAAAGGAGATTAAAAAATACCTAGATATAAATGAAAAAGAAAACATGATGATTCAAAACCTATGGGATACAGAAAAGGCAGTTTAATGGGGAAGTGTATAGCAATACAAGCTTACCTCAGGAAATAAAAAAAATCACAAATAAATAACTAAACCTACACCCAAAGCAACTAGAAAAAGAAGAACAAAGAAAACCTAAAGTTAGTATACTGAAAGAAATCATAAAGAGCAGAAATAAATGAAATAGAGATGAAGAAACAATAGAAAGATCAATAAAACTAAAACCTGGTTCCTTGAAAAGATAAACCACATTGATAAACCTTTAGTCAGACTCATCAATAAAAAGTGAGAGGACTTCAATTAAATTTGAATTAAAGAAGTTACAACTGTCATTACAGAAATACAGAGGATCAAAAGACTACTACAAGCAACTGTATGCCACTAAAATGAACAACTTAGGAGAAATGGACAAATTCTTAGAGAAGTACAATCTCCAAATACCAAACCAGGAAGAAATGGAAAATATAATCATAACAATTACAAGTACTGAAATTGAATCTGTGATTTTAAAACTTCCAACAAACAAAAGTCCAGGACTGGATGGCTTAACAGGTGAATCCTATCAAACATTTACAGTAGAGTTAAGACATATCTTTCTGAAACTATCCCCCAAAATGTCAGAGGAAAAAATACTCCCAAACTCATTCTAAAGAAGAGAGGATTCTACAGGCAGCAAGAAAAAAAATTCAGTTACAAGAGAGCCCCCATATAACTATCAGCTGATATCTCTGCAGAAACTTGCAAGCCAGAAGCGACTGGCACAACATATCCAAAGTCCTGAAAGGGAAAAACTTGCAACCTAGGATACTTTATCCAGCTATATTATCACTTCAAAGAGAAGGAGAAATAAAGATTTTCTTAGATGACAGCAGGGCCTAGATGGTGGAGGAGTAAGACATTAGTTCACATTCTCCCACAAACAAATTAAAAAAAATTACATGTAGAATAATTCACACAGAAAAACACAAAAAAGGGTAACAAGCCCTCCAAATAACTGGGTATAATGAAAAGGAAAGAGAGAGGAGGAATTAGGATGAGACCAGCACTCTTGAGAGGGAGTTATGAAAGAGGAAAGGAATCTGCACCCTGGGAGGCCACCACCACACAGGGAGATCAGCTGGGATGGAGGGGGATCCTCAAACCCTCAGAAAAAAGTGCAGTGGCTGGTCTTAGGATGGCAAAGTATACAGAGAGACACACAGGGTTGTGGTAAAACTGCCCAGTGCACCACAGTCTGACACTTGGGTGGGGGCTAGCTGCTAAGACTCAGGCTTCAGAGATCGGTTCCAGAAAGCGAAGAGGGTTGGATATGTGGAAACAGCTTGATGGGGCTAGGGAGTGGTACACCAAAGCAAAGGGAGTGTAGGAGGAGGCCTGGGGCAACAGTGAAGCAAGGTGCCACTGTTGCAGAGAATAAAAGGAGGCATGGTGGGACTGGCATAGGAACTTCTCTGTGCATGTGAGGACTCTCAGGCAGCAGGGCACCTCTTGTGTGGACCACAGGTGTGGCTAAAAACTGCTACAGCAAGAATGTCCATTGATAGATGAATGGATTAAGAACATATGGTGCATATATACAATGGAATACTACTCGGCCATAAAAGAGAATGAAATAATGCCATTTGGAGCAACATAGTTGCAACTAGAGATTATTATACTATGTGAAATAAGTCAGAAGGAGAAAGACAAATATGACATATCACTTACATATGGTATCTAAAATATGGCACAAATGAACCTATTTATAAAATGGTAAGAGACTCATAGACATAGACAACAGACTTGTGGTTGTAAAGGAGGAGTGGGGAAGTGAGATGGACTGGGAGTTTGGAGTTAGTAGATGCACAGCATTATATTTAGAATGGAGAAGTGATAAGATCCTACTGTATAGCACAGGGAAATATATCCAATCTATTGGGATAGACCATAATGGAAGATAAATGTACAAAAAGGAATGTGTGTGTATACATACATACACACATATATACATATAGACAACCAAAAACTCAGAGAATATAGCAATGCTAACCCTATCTTGAAAGAAATATTGAGGTCTTCTCTAAATATAAAATATGCAACAATCTATAAGAAGAAAAATCACAATAGGAAAGGCAAATATATAAAAAGTTTTAAGGTAACTTAAATAAGCCAGTACATAGATTAAAAATATTTTTTAAATCTTTAAAATCAATTTTATCTACAATTAACAGCAAAAGGATATATATGAAGATGTAAAATAAGACATCAAAATCACAAAATTAAGTGAGGGAAATAAAAACTGTGGATCTTATATAACCTATATGAGTATAAGTTTAAAACAAGTATATATAATTATAGATCAACATACTTGAAAGCCAGGGTAACCAAAAATCAAAAATATATATATATATAATACATTCACAAATACCTGACATCAGTGGACAGTTCTTCCAGACAGAAAACCACTAAAGCAACAAAAATCCTAAATGACACAAGAGAACCGTTGGACTTAATTGATATCTACAGGACACTACATCTAAAAAATCAGAATACTATTCTTTTCAAGTGTTAATAGAACATTCTCTAGACCACACATGAGGTCACAAAACAAACCGCAACAAATCTAAGAGGATAGAAATTATTTCAAGCATCTTTTCTGATAATGGAATGCAACTAAAAAACAACCACAGAAAGAAAACCAGGGAAAAAATGAACACATGGAGACTAAAAAACATGTTACTAAAATATGAATGGGTCAATGATGAAGTCAAAGAAGAACAGAAAATTCCTTGATATAAAAAACAATGAAATCACAATCATACGGAAGCTATGGGATGTAGCAAAAGCAGACCTAAAAGAAAAGTTTATCCTAAAAGAGACCTTCCTCAAGAAACAAGAAAAATCTCAAACAACATAAACAATCACTTAAAAGAATTAAAAGAACAACAACAAACAAAAGCCAAAGTCAGAAGGAGTAAGGAAATAATAAAGATCAGAGAGGAAATAAATAAAATAGAATTTTTTAAGACATAGAAAAGATCAATAAAACCAAGAGCTGGTGTTTTAAAAAGATAAACAAAATTGACAAACCTCTAGCCAGGTTCACCAAGATAAAGAGAGAGGATCAAATAAAATAAGAAAGGAAAGAGGAGAAATAACAACTGATACCACAGAAATAGTTAAAAAAAAAAAGAGAGAGAATGCTATGAATAAGCATATGTCAACAAAAAAGACGAGAAGAAAGGGACAAGTTTCTAAAACATACAGTCTCCAAAACTGAGTCAAAGAGAAACAGATAATTTGAACACACTAATTACTGGAAGTATAATATAACCTATAATAAAAATAAATAAATAAATAAATAAACCTCTCTGCAAACAAAGTCCATGACAGAATGGCTTCACTGGGGAATGCTAACAAACATAAAAAGAACTCATACCTATACTTCTTAAACTCTTCCAAAAGATTAAGGAGGGGGGAACACCCCCAAAGTTATTCTATAAGGCCACCATCACTGTGATTCTAAAACCAAAAATACCACAAAATAAAGAAAATTACCAGTAAATAGCTTTGATGAATATAATGCAAAAAATCCTCAACAATATGTTAGGAAACACAATCAAATAAGAGATAAAAAAGGCCATACACAGTGATCAAGTTGGAATCATTCCATGGTTGTAAGAATGGTTTAACATAGGCAAATCAATCAGTGTAACATGTCACATTCACAAAGGGAAAGACAAAAATCTTATGATCATCTCAATAAATGCAGAAAAAGCATTTAATAAAATTCAGCATTCATTCATGATAAAAACTCTCATCATAGTGGATACAGAGGAAACAGCAAAGCAAAAGCCGATTATGACAAATCCACAGACAACATAACATTCAATGGTAAAGGCTGAAAGCCTTCCCATTAAATTCTGGAACAGACAAGGATGTCCACTCTGACAACTATTCAACATAGCACTGGAAGTTCTAACCATAGTAATCAGACAACAAAAAGAAATAAAATGTATTCAAATTGGAAGGGAAGTGGTAAAACTGACACTATTTGCAGATGACATGATATATAGAGAACCCTAAAGACTTCACACAAAAACTATTAGAATAAATTAATTTAGCAAAGTAGTAGGTTATAAGATTAATATACAGAAATATGCAACAATTCTTTACATTAACAAAATATCATAAAGAGAAAGTTTAAGAAAAAAATCTTACTTACAATTTCATCAACAAAACAAAACAACCTTAGGAATTAACTTAATCAATGAAGTGAGACCTATACATTGAAAATGATGAAACTTGATAAAGGAAACTGAAGATGATAGAAAGAAATTGAAAGATATTCATGCTCTTGGCTTGGAAGAATTAATATTATTAAAATGGCCATACTACCCAAAGTTATATACAGCTTTAATGTGATCCCTATCAAAATACCTATGACATTTTTACCAAACTGAAATAAGTGATCCTAAATTTACAAGCCAAGAATTGCCAAAGCAATCCTGAGGAAAAAAGAAAGGCAAAGCCTTTCCATACTTCAGACAATACTACAAAGCTACAATAATTAAAAGAGTATGGTTCTGGTACAAAAATAGACATATAGATCAATGGAACACTACAGAAAACCCAGATATAAATCCACACACCTATATTTAATTAATCTATGAAAAAATAGGCAAGAATATGCAATAGAGAAAAGATAGTCTCTTCACCAAGTGGTGCTGGGAAAGCTGGACAGCTACATGTAGATCATTGAAATTGGAACATTCCCTCATATCATAAACAAAAATAAATTCAAAAGGGTTTAAAGATCTAAATATTAACTACTTGGTATCATAAACCTCCTAGAAGAGAGCATAGGAAAACATTCTGTGATATAAATAATAGCAATATTTTCTTAGGTCAGTCTCCCACGGCTATAGAAATAAAAGCAAATATAAACAAATTAGACCTAATAAAACTTAAAAGCTTTTACAATGCAGAGGAAAACTTAAAATGAAAAGACAACCTATGGAATGGGAAAAAAATATTTTCAAACAATGTGACCCATAAAGGGCTGATTTCCAAAATATACAACAGCTTATACAACTCAATATGAAAAACCAAAGAACCCAATCAAAAATAGGCAGAAGACTTAAAGAGACTTTTCTCCAAAGACAGACATACTGAGGACCAAGTGGCACATGAAAAGATGCTCAGCTTTTCTAATTATTAGAGAAATGCAAATCAAAACCACAATGAGGTAATACCCTATACCAATCAGAATGGCCAACATCAAAAAGTCTATAAAAAATAAGTGCTGGAGAGGGTGTGGAGAAAAGGGAACTCTCCTACACTGTAGATGGATCTGTAAATTGGTACAGCTTCTACAGAGAACAGTATGGAGGTTCCTTAAAAAAACTAAAAATAGAGCAATCACAATCCAGCAATTCCACTCCTGAGCATATATCCAAAAAATCAAAAACTCTAATTCGGAAAGATAAGTGCATCCCAATGTTGATTATAGTCAAGACATGGAAACAACCCAAGTCCCCATCAACAGACAAAATAGTTTAAGATGATGTGATATACTTATATCTGTGTGTATATATTCATATATATATATATATATTCATCCATCAAAAGCAAATATTGTGATTAGCAGCAACGTGGATGTACCTAGAGAATATCATGCCCAGTGAAGTGAGACAAAGACAAATATTATATCACTTATATGTAGAATCTAAAAAATAATGTAAATGAATATATATTTAAAACACAAACAGACTCATGGACATAAAATACAAACTTATGGTATCCAAAATAAAGTGATAAGAGGGATAAACTAGGAGTATGGGATTAACAGGTACAAACTACTATACATAAAATACATAAGCAACAAGGAATTAGTGCATAGCACAGGGAACTATACTCAATATTTTGTAATAACCTATAATGGAAAATAATCTAAATATGAATCACTTTCCTGAAACTAACAAAATACTGTAAATTAACTATATGTAAATTTAAAAAAAGAGTAGTATTAGTTTTTGGTTTATTGAATAAAAAGGGTTTATATTATAAGGAAATCAATAAATGGAAGGCAATTAATGAATTGGAGAAGAACTGTAATATTCAATAACCTTGTGTTATTGCTAATCTTGGCATCATTAAAGTGAAGTTCCACCTAGAGGATGTGTATTGGAGTACATCAAAACAAAAGTCTTTGCGTGCTTTAGAAATAAAACATCTATGTCTGAAACTAAGAGTTCATTAAGGTGGTCAATGTCATTGTAAAATAAAAAGGTAAATCTTTCCCCAACTCTGCTCTCAGGAGCAAAAAGACTCTAGAGTCAGATGGTTCAGAATAAAATTCTGGCTCTAACTCAATCTTATTTTAGAACCCTGAGCTTCTCTAAATCTTGGACATATATTATATATATTGTAATATAATTTACTTCAGAGGTTGCTTTGAGGATAAAATAAGAAGGCTTAATGTCTGGCCCATAGTACTCAATAAATGCTATTATTATCATTAAACAAGTTATGCAAAAGTTCAGTATTTTATCAAAAAGGGAAAATAAATCTTTAAATGGCAAAGACATCTCTGGGGGATGTGTCACAGTCACCTATATGGTAATGTGAGGGAAGTTTTCCAAAAAATTTCTTTTATCCTTATGGATTACGATATTTGTGGTTTTCATAATTCTCTTAATTAGAAGGATAACAGTCTAGTGAAGTTTGTGTCTATCCATTCATAGTACTTAATGTCTGTTAATTTACTATTTTTTTCAATTAACATTAATCAAGGCTATAGAATGCCAGGCACCATGCTAGGCATTGTGCATAAAAAGGTAATTAAAATACAGCCTCTGTCTTTAAAGGTACCCAATCTTTAGTAGAAAGATAAACACTGACATCAAAATTTTAGTGTTATGTTGGAGCCATCTTGTATCTGCTCATGAGAACCAACTGCTAAAATTCCAGGAATTTTGCAAGCTGGTTAAGAAATATTCTCATTAGAAAAGGGAACCCTCCTGCACTGTTGGTGGGAATGTAAACTGGTACAGCCACTATGGAGAACAGTTTGGAGATACCTTAGAAATCTATGCATAGAACTTTCATATGACCCCGCAATCCCACTCTTGGGCATCTATCCAGACAAAACTCTACTTAAAAGACCCGCATGTTCATTGCTGCACTATTCACAATAGCCAGGGCATAGAAACAACCCAAATGTCCATCGACAGATGATTGGATTCGGAAGATGTGGTATATATACACAATGGAATACTACTCAGCCATAAAAAAGAATGACATAATGCCATTTGCAGCAACATGGATGGAACTAGAGAATCTCATACTGAGTGAAATGAGCAAGAAAGACAAAGACAAATACCATATGATATCACTTATAACTGGAATCTAATATCCAGCACAAATGAATATCTCCTCAGAAAAGAAAATCATGGACTTGGAGAAAAGACTTGTGGCTGCCTGATGGGAGGGGGAGGGAGTGGGAGGGATCGGGAGCTTGAACTTATCAGACACAACTTAGAATAGATATACAAGGAGATCCTGCTAAATAGCATTGAGAACTTTGTCTAGATACTCATGTTGCAACAGAACAAAGGGTGGGGGAAAAAAAATGTAATTGTAATGTATACATGTAAGGATAACCTGACCCCCTTGCTGTACAGTGGGAGAATAAAAAAATTTAAAAAAAAAGAAATATTCTCATTACTAAAAAATGAAATTATATAAATTTATAATTAAATACATTAAAACAATAAATATTCAAAACCCATCACTTTATTGTTTTACTACATTTTATTTATTATCTTTGCATTTGATTTTGTTTATATCTATTATTTCCACATGCTGGAAATCTTATATAATATTACTATGTATCTCTTCCCAATTCCATGTTTCATGATTGACATGTTGGTCACTTGAAATCAGCTGTGGTAGGGTATTTGCACATGGAAATTGGCAAATATTGCAAATTAAGACTTTTTCCCTCTAGACTTATGTTTGTTAAACATTTGCCAGCATATCAATTTATCTAATTATAACACACTGTGATAATACTGTGATATGTATTGTCAGAGAGATATGTACAAAATGCTGTTGGAATATAAATGAACTGATCAATGAACCACTGACCAGAAAATTTAAGGAAGGCTTTGTGGAGAGAATATTTAAATTGATTAAATTTTTAAGGATCTGCCTCTTTAATAACCCCAAAGAATAAAGAAGGTGTTTTGAAAACTGGGACAGACTGCATTAGTGCTCAGCTATTTACTCCTCCTTCCTTTACATTACTACCCATTACCTTTAAACTTGGCCTTGGGAATTGATTTTGCCAATGGCATGTCAGTCAACACAAAGTAAGCTACCTTGATCAGAAACTTTAAGAGCCCTTGCATGTGCTTGCCAGTTCTCTGACCCTTACCATTGCCTGGAAAATACAATAATTCATGTAAGGGCAGTTCCTTCAACCCAGGGTGCTAGAATGAGAAGATATGGAAAGCAGAGATGCAGCCAGCTTTCGCTAATTTTAGCTGACCATAAGAAGCAGCAGCTGGCATGTTCACATGAATAAGAAATAAATTCTTGTTAAAATCTACTGATATTATAGAGTCATTTATTACCATAGCATAATACATTGAAAGCTAACTGTTACATTTAAGGTGGGACTTAACACTGGCACATTTTTGCTTACTAACCATTGTGGGGGAAGCTTTCTTATAAGCAGAATGAATCTGTGATATACCCTCTAAATCTTACAAAACATGTTTGGATGCTACTTTCACAAATCTTCTCCTGATGCCACAAAGTACTGAAATAGAAGGACTTTGGAATAATCAGTTTTGAGAGCAGAAAACTACAGAAAATAAACAGAAGATGGAGATTCTAGAATCATACTACACATAGTAGAACACTGCCATAAACTCAAACTTGCATATATTATCAAAGAGTTAGAACATGATGGAATGAACTTATATTATCATATGACTTATTTTCATAACTGGTAAATCCAAGGTTCAAGGATATTGAATGGTTTCTGTAAGAAGTAACTAAGAAGCTGGAGAATAGCTCAGGTCTCCTAATTTACAGTGCAGTTTGCTCTCTTCTACGTAACAGAAGATAACACCTCTTAATAGCTAACACTTATTCCATATTTACTATGAACAACACTGTTTTAAGTATTTTATACACATATTTAATTCTGTTTGATTCAGTTAATTGATTTATTCTTCACAAATCCCCCCAAAAAATTATGAGGTAAATATTATTATTTAATTTTAACAAATAGTAATAATAAGTTAACTTAGCCATAATCACACAGTTTTACATGATCACCAAGGTTTCATAAGCTCACACTTTTATCAGTGATCTAGCTGCCCCACTCTTACTGCTCCATGAATCTGTAATCAGAACACTACTTACTTTCTGAGGGCTAGCATGTCATTTTTTTCTTATAAAGATCACAGTGTTGTTTTAATATGAATTAATTTTTTTTATTTTGAGAGATGCATTATTTCTCAAATTACTACCTGCTCTAATCAAAACCACCTACTCAGAAGAAAACTCTTTTCATGGGGCAGGGTATTTCCTTTGTTTTGTTTTGTTGCTTTGACATAAAATGTTCTCTTTAAGAATACTAGAAATTAAAGACAAGTAACTTGCTAAAGATCCATAATATAATCATAATACCTGTTAGAGAAGGGTCTAGTTTTTTGAAAGAGTGGTATCACCTTCAAGCCCATGTCATCAAAGAAATGTGTAACTGTACTCAATAGCTAAAATTGTTTCTTTTCCCATTTTCTTGGTTAAGTTGACTAAAATTTCTCTCATTTAATGTCTGAAATTTTAAAAAAACTGTTAGGATCAATTTACAATAACTTTTGATGTTAACTAGATATGAGTTGAAAAATATTTTGCCATTGGAGAATACGCATGAAATTAGCCTAGGGCTTAAATTTTTCTTTTGATTTCAGAAGAAGCATCCTAAGGGCAGAGGGAAAATTGTCTTCTAATTCCTTTGGTTTTTTGACTGTTTACCTTTTCCAGTTCACTTTGCATGTTAAAGGCATGGTTTTATAAGAGTATTTCACAATAACTTAGAAGGTAACCCTTAGGTTTACTGAGTTACCTGATGTAATTTTTCTCCATGTTACCTTTATTCCTGAAGTCCTTCCTTGGCTTCCCATCTTTGCAACCAAACTGCCAAGGATACTCAATGGAACTGGCCATACTGAGCAGCAGTCTAATCTCCTGATGCCTCCCATCTATTAAGTGCTCTCAAGTATGATTCACTATGGAAAACAGTATAGAGGTTCCTCAAAAAAATAAAAATAGAGCTGCCATATGATCCAGCATTCCCATACCTGGGCATATATCTGGACAAAACTCCTTCAAAAAAATACATTCACCCCATTGCTCATTGCAGCATTATTTAAAATAGCCAAGACATTGAAACAACCTAAATGTCCATTGACAGATGAATGAATCAAAAAATGTGGTACATATACACAGTGGAATACTACTCAGTCTTGGATGGAACAATGCCATTTGCAGCAACCTGCATGGAACTAGAAAGAGATTATCATACTAAGTGAAGTATGTCAGAAAGAGAAGGACAAATACCATATGATATTACTTATATATGAAAACTAAAATATGACACAAATGAAAATATCTACGAAGCAGAAACAGACTCAAAGACATCAAGAACAGACCTGTGGTTTCCAGGGGGGAAGGCGCAGTGAGAAGGGGATGGAATGAGAATTTGGGGTTAATAGATGCAAATTATTATACAAAGAATGGATAAACAACAAGGTTCTACCGTATAGCACAGGGAACTATATTCAATATTCTCTGATAAACCATAATGGAAAATATTTAAAAGAATATATATATATATATATATATGAATCACTTTGCTGTACAGCAGAAATACAACATTGTAAATTAACTATATTTCAATAACAAATAAAAAAATAAAAAGTGCTCTCAAGAGTATTAGTCTGTGTGATCATAAAAATGAAGGTATTTCCCTAGACAAGAATTGAATCCACTATTGCCTTTTGTTTTCAGGAACAATGATGCACAGAGAACTTGGAGCAACTGTTCCAGAACATCCAGAAAAGCAGGACAATTAGAAAAATTAGAACCTAATATACTTTCTTATCAAAAGATCAAACCCTTTCACTATTCTTTTCACTTTGGTTTACTTTTCTTAGCATTTACTTTGCTTCCTCACCCACCAAACATCCCAATTCCTCATATCACTACATATAAATAGAGTAAAATTTTATGATTATTTGGTATTCAATGAAATGAAGAATACAAACAGAATTTTTATTGAATTTTCCAGAACTGCTTTTTCTTTTAGATGAAAATCTTTTTTTTATAGGAGCTATTTCTATTTTTGAGATTGGCCACCTGATAATGAAGAGGTTAGTTGAAAGTTTACTTACACTAGTACTAGGATTCATCCATTCAGCTTTCTTTAATACAAAGAAGCATAGAATTAGAAATTGTACTACAGAAAGAAAATTCCATAAATGATAGAGCAACTTGTCATGATGATTAAATTTAATCATCTGGGCCTTAGATTTATAAAATTGATTTTAATATCTCTGCTTTAGAAATTGGTCGAATAGAATATAGTTTCTTTTATTTCTTTATAAACTTACATCTTTCTCAATCATATTATATATATTATATATATATATGAAAATGCACTTTTTTATTCAATTGTTACTTTAGCAGTGTCTGCAATTAAGAACCAGCTCACTAAATGAACTGTAATTATTGCAAATTGTGGTAAGCACCAGTAATTAAAATGTTGCAGTAATGCTAGCCAGCTTTGCTAGATGCCCTTTGAGAGTAGCATAAAATGATATTATGTCTTTAACTGGTGTTTGTATTACAATGAGAAAACCTGGAAATGCAGGCCTTCAGAATCTTTTGGCTGAGTCTTTAGAGCAAAATGTTAAGTGGGGATTAGCAGTTATCCAGTGAATTCAAACTGGGAAGATAGTCAGTTTGGTTAATTCCACAGCAAAAGTGGCTTTTTCTTTAAAATGTGCAATCTTAAGGCATAAACATACATGGTTTCCCCACAAGGGTAAAATGAACAATGAACTCTAATCTCTTCTTTGTGTTTGTGGGATGCTAATAGTGAGCCTTCTGGGTACAAAAGCAAGACGGAACTCCTTTAATACCCACCCATCTTTTGAGGATCCTCACCCAGCTGCTACCCCCAGTGAACTCTCCAGCTGTGCAGTCATTTGGCAGAGTGCACTGTTATGCATAACTTAAGCTATGTGTGTGTGACTCCAATACAACTGGTGAATACAGATTGTCCACTTGAAAACCTTCTAACTTACTGCAAGTGAAAAACAATGGAATCAACGGTTTTGTGGTCAGAAAAGTGATGAAAATTTCCATCTTAGCCTTGCCTGATTCCGTCCATCAACATATTTATTTGCTTCCTTTCCACTTTTGCTCAAGGAATCCAAAAATGCCATCTGATTACGCAAAGATTATGACTCAGAAAAATGTGGTAGTGAGTGAAAATGTAAAGAACAATATTTGTAAAAAATAGTGCTAATCCACAGGTGCCATGTTCCATAAGATCCTCAGAGATTATAGTGGCTTGGAAGAAGGGAAAATATTGTTATGTTATAAAGTGAAGGACAGACGTTTGCCACCCAGTGATCTTCAACGTCCACTGGTCTCCAAAAACATTTCAACCACACGAACCATCTGACAGGCTTTCTCATCCTGGCGATGATATGCCATTGGGTATTTTTCCCACCATAAACAAATTGTGAATCCAGGCAAAAAGTAAAAATCAACCTGATTTAAGACTTTGTACAACAGAGAGTGGAGGAGTTTTGATCTCTGAGAAAAGGTAAACAATACAAATTTACTTCATCATTCTGCTTGGGGGGCATTTTTCAAATTGCAGCACAGGGAACTAGAGTCCAAACGGAGAGCACTGGTCTCTCTAGAAAGAGGCAAGTGAGAGCAGGAGCAGGGCTGCCAAGGAGGCCAGGATGTGGAGAATAGGGTATCAGAAAGCAGGCAGCAGCACTGACAAGGAGCCCCAGACATCTGCAATCAGATTGCCTTCTATCTTTGGCAAAATAATAAGCTGCACAAACACAGAGTTAAAACTCCACGAGGCCTGGAAAACCACAGTTACTGAGGGGACCATGAGATAAATGGAGATGCAGAGCATATTCGGTATGGGAATATATTTAAGTCCCAACCAGCCAGAGTGGAGACACCTCTTTGAAAACCCCAGTCATTCAGTTGAAACCATAAAAAAGATAAACCTTAAGAGTAGGGCAAGTCAAGCCCTAAAGTAAGGGCTACTATAGAACAATTTTAACAAAGCCTAAAACTAAGCTTCAACAGAATCAAGTTGAGCTACTGGCAAAGTAACAGCCTGCGAGAACAAATCTCTACATTTTTTACGGACAGCGTAATTTAGACTTTAAGTAACACAGTACTCACAATGTCTAAAATTCAATCAGAATTTATTGGATATACAAAGAAGACTTTTAAAATAGGACTCATAACCAGGACAATTAGAGTGAACAGAAACAAACCCAAATGTGACACAGATGTTGAAATTAGCATATAGTGACTTTAAAAGTTATTATAAATATATTCATGAATTTAAATACAATGGTAATGTATGAAAAGATGGAAATAAATTCCTCAACAGAGAAATATAAACTACAAAAAGAAAAACAAGTGGAAATCTTAAAACTGAAGAATCCCAAATGCATAACCTTAACAGCAGATTGGACAATTTATAAGATAAGTTAATAAAAACAAAATGGAAGCACGGAGAGAAAAATCATTGACTTGTGGCACAGCATCAAGGTCTTACCCTCATATGATAGGACATGAGACAGGAAATGACAAAAATCTATGGAGAAAAAATTTGAGCAGCAGTCACTTCTTTGTGGGAGGAACTAACTGCAAAAGGACATGAGGGGACTTTCTGAAAAGAGGGACATGTCCCATATTGTGATAAGTGTGTGGGTCTCAGAGCTGTATTTGTTAAATCTTAGCGAACTATAATGGTCTGTGCTTTTCACTATTTGTAACTTGTCCTTCAATGAAAATAGAAAAACCCAATGGCCAATGACCAATTAGTATCATAATCTGATCCAAGCACCAAAATATTGGCAGTCAATTATCCATGAAATCTTGTTTTACTTTTCGTTCTCAATGCGACTAATTGTTGTTGTTGTTTGTTTTTGTTAGGGCTGAACCCACAGCATAAGGAGGTTCCCAGGCTAGGAGTCAAATCACAGCTACAGCTGCCAGCCTACACCACAGCCACAGCAACACAGGATCCAAGCTGCATCTGGAACCTACACCACAGCTCACAGCAACATCAGATCCTTAACCCACTGAACAAGGGCCGGGATCCAACACACATCCTCATAGATACTAGCTGGATTCTTAACCTGCTGATCCAAGACAGGAACCCCTCAGTGTGACTGATAGCTTTATCTCCCCTCTCTATATTTTTATAGTTTCTTTCAGTTATCCTTTTCTTCACCCCACTGTTAAATACTCCCAGTTCTAAGCTTCTGTCCTTGATCCTCTTTCAGTCCCACTTTATATATTCTTTCAGAATCTAGAACATGCTTATTAGTACAGAGCAAGTATCAGTGCTTGACAGATAAATGGAGGAATGGATAGATGAATGAATAGGTAGATAAATAATGACTACCTTCCTGTTTACATTGGTTGAATTTATGTGTCAGTCATACCTCCAGTTGCTGAAGATATAGTTGGGAACAAAGTAGAAAATAAATTCCATTTTACAGTGTTCCCTTTTTTTTTTTTTTTTTTTTTTTTTTTTGTCTTTTTGCCTTTTCTAGGGCTGCTCCCATGGCATATGGAGGTTCCCAGGCTAGGGGTCTGATCAGAGTTGTTGTTGCCGGCCTACACCAGAGCCGCAGCCACTCAGGATCCGAGCTGCATCTTCGACCTACACCACAGATCACGGCAATGCCGGATCCTTAACCCACTGAGCAAGGCCAGGGATTAAACCCACAACCTCATGGTTCCTAGTCGGATTCGTTAACCACTGCGCCACAGCGGGAACTCCATGTTCACATTTTATTTACAGTAAAGGTTCAGTTTAGCTACAAAGTTGAGGCTTATATCATTTCTCAAATAGAAGCATATCTACCTCCAACTTGTACCTTACAAGGAATTCTTAAGATCTATATCTGATTTGTTAAATACCAGAGTCTTAGGTAACATTTTCTTTTTCCCCTCGCTGTGCCATGACGGGAACTCCGGTAACATTTTTTGACATTTAATGCCCATAAGTTTATGCACATGTGTTAGAATGTTTAACTACAACTCACCTTAATATCCTATGCTCTACACATGTAAATTTTTCTTTTCATCTCTCTCACCGTGTCTTTGCATAGAATTCCTTCAGTCTTGAATGTCCTCCCTCTTCTCAATTTTCACCCTCAATGTTTACTTGCAGAATTTTCTTATTCATTCTTCATTACTACTTAAGAGATTTCTTGACATGTCCTTGACCCTCTGGACAGAGTTGAAGTTTTCTTCTCAACATTTCTTTTCAGTACTCCCCTGGTTGCAAGTGTACAAGTTTGTGTCTGTAAGCTGAGGGTTGGTAAAGATTACCCAGCCATAGATGGTAGAAGAATTAGAGGTATATGACCAGAAAAGGTGGTCCAAAATTTCAGGAGGTAGCAAATGGAAAAGCAGGATGTACAACAGCAGAATTGGAACCCAGTGTTCTTGAGTGAAGAGTGCAGTGCCAGGGACATTAGCCAGCTACAAATCCATAGCCACAATCAAGCACATCAGACTGGATCCCAACCACATCTAGATCCTAGAGACATGCATCTGTTATGGGCTAGGTATAAAACTATAAATCACAGCTGACCAAAATTTATACACAGGGGGGGAACACTTTTCCCCTCAGACTCAAAAAACTTATAACAAGTACTGAATTCCAATTAATCCTCAGTAGACTAGAATAATACGGTTGTCATTTAATCAGCTATGGGATACATGAAGTGGATAGGAGCTAGTTTGGGAGTATAAATTGATACCATCTCAAAAAAAAAAAAAAAAAAAGCTTGTTGTATTTATCAAAAAGCCTGTTTCTCCTTTTAGGTACTGAAGCCTTGAAGACCACACCAAGTTCTTCTCTGTATTTTCTATTGTGTGTGGCCCATCACACTGAAAATCTCTTCTAATAATAAATTAACATTTTTCAGTGAGTAGAGCAATATTCACACAAAGCATTCTTTAGTCCTTAAACATGCACTCTTTGTTTGGGGTTTTGATGGGTTTTGTTGCCATGAGAACATTGTGTCAATTAAAATTCTATAAAGAAAATAATTTGAAGATGTCACATCCAAATAGCAAACAAATAGATCAGCTCAAAATCAATTAATAAGCTTTAAATTATATAGGCGTTTCCACTGTGGCTTAGTGGTTATGAATCTAACTAGTATTCATGAGGATGCAAGTTTGATCCCTGGCCTTGCTCAGTGGGTTAAGTATCCGGCGTTGCTGTGAGCTGTGGCAGAGGTTACAGATGCGGCTAGGATCTCGTGCTGCTGTGGCTATGGCGTAGGCCAGCAACTGCAGTTCTGATTTGACCTCTAGCCTGGGAACTTACATATGCTATAGGTGTGGCCCTAAAAAAATAAAAAATAATAAGTTTTGTATTATATAAATAAATACTTAAAAAAATTGTGTATGATCTTTAAAAATTATTTTTATTGAAGTAGAGTTGATGTACAATATGACCTCAATTACAGGTGTGCAATATAGTGATTCACAATTTTTAAAAGTTATAGTCCATTAATAGTTACTATAAAATGTCAGCTATATTCCCTGTGTTGTGTACAATACATAATGAAACTAGTTATGGACATTATACCTTCACACACACACAAAGATTCAAAATGGATCACAGACCTACATGTAAAAGGCAAAACTGAGAAGGCAACATAGGAGAAAATCTATACAATCTTGAGTTTGGTGACGACCTTTTAGATTAACACCAAAGACATGATCCATAAAAGAAAGTATTGATAAGCTGGATTTTCTAAACATTAAATATTTCTGCTCTGCCAAAGACACTGTCAAGAAAATGAAAAGATAAGACACAGACAGGGAGAGAATATTTGCAAAAGACATATCTGATAAAGGACTATTATCCAAAACATACAAAAAACTTTTAAAATGCAACAAGAAGAAAACAATTCAAAAATGGACCAAAGACCTTAACAGACACCTCACCAAAGAAGATACATAATGGTAAGTAAGTAAGCACATGAAAAGTTGCTCCACATTATCTTTTTAATTTTATCAACTAATACTTTATCCTTAATGCCATTAGGAAATTGCAAATTAAAGTAACAATGAGATACCACTGCATACCTGTTAGAATGGCCAAAATTCAGAACACTGACAACACCAAATGCTGGCAAGGATATGGAGCAACAGGAATCCTCATTCACTGGTGATGTGATTGCAAAATGGTACAGCCACTTTGGAAGATAGATTGGCAATTTCTTAAAAAAAAAAAATCTAAATGTATTCTTACTGTATGTATGATCCAGCAATCACACCCCTTGTATCTATGTATCTATCCAAGATAGGTTTGTCTACACACAAACCTGCTCATAAATGTTTATACTAGCTTTATTCAAAATGCCCAGAAATTGGAAGCCACAAAGATTTCCTTCAGTAGGTCAATGAATAAACACACTGTGGCATATCCAGACAAAGAAATAGTAATCAGGGAGTTCCCAATGTGGCTCAGCAGAAACGAATCTGACCAGCATCCATGAAGACTCAGGTTCAATCCCTGGCCTTGCTCAGTGGGCTAGGGATCTGGCATTGCCATGAGCTGTGGTGTAGGTTACAGACTTGGCTTGGATCCTGCGTTATGCTGTGGTGTAGGCCAGCAGCTATAGCTCTGATTCAATCCCTAGCCTGGGAATTTCTATATGCTATGGGTGCAGCCCTGGAAACACTGGTTTTATTTTTTTATGTTCTACATAAAAGTGATATTATACAGTATTTATCTTTCTGTCTGACCTATTTCACTTAGCATTCCTGATTTCCTCTTTCTCACCTTATTCTGTCAGTTTGTTGAAGTGTACATCTGATACCTTCTTGAGCACAGTGCATGGGAGACACAGAAGAACACAAGATGGCAGAGTAGGAAGACCCTTAGCTTACCTCCTCTCCCGGGCACACTAAAATCACAACTATTAGCAAAACAACTAATGATGAAAAAGACTGAAATCTATCAGAAAAGATCTTCTATAACTAAAGACATACAGAAGTAATCACAAAGAGACAGACAGAGGGGGGTGGATTCATGATACAGTCAAGTCCCACACCCCCAGGTGGTAACTCACAAACTGAAGAATAATTACACTCAGAGGTTCTCCCAAAGAAATGCGAGTTCTGAGCCCCAGAGAGAGCTCCCCAGCTTGGAGTCCAGCATCAGGAAAATAAGCCCCCAGAGTATATGGTTTTGAAGGCAAGCAGGACTTACTTTCGAGAGTCTCATAAGAATGTGGGAAAGAGACCCTACTCCTAAATGCCACACACACAAAATCCCCTACACTCCAGGACCTAGGCCAGTAAGAAAAAATTGATAGGAGCCTGGGTCAGACCTACCTGCTGATCTTGAAGAGGCAAGAGGCAACTGCAGCTCACCCTAGGGACATAGACACTGGCAGCAGCCATTCTTAGGAGATCCATCTACTACATGGACACCGACGCTGGCAAGTGCCATTGTGTAATCCTCCTTCTAGCTTATTAGCCCCAGGGCCTAGCCCTGCCCTAGCCCAACAGCCTGTAGGCAACAGTGCTGGGACATCTTGGGCCAAATAACTACCTGGGTGATGATATAGCCTCACCCATTATCAGGTTTCCTTAAGACTCCTTGAGCCCACAGCTACCTCTGGACACAGAGCTCTGCCCACCAGAGAGCCCAGCACCCAATTCCATCCACTGGTGGGCAGGCACCATTCCCAGAACCCCCTGAGCCTTGACCCTACTCTCTCAGGAGCACGCTATAGCCTTTGGACCAGCCTCACCCACTAGAGGGAGATAAGAGAGGCAAGAAAACCATACTCCTGGAGCCTGCTGACCCAGCTTGCCCACCAGTAAGTCAAACCCTACCCTGGAACCAGCTAGACCCCAACCCTGCCAATAAGCAGGCCAATCCAAGCTTCAGGAACCCCTGGTCTTATCCCAACTGTGTCAGGAGCCAGCATCCCTCACAAGTGATCCAACATCAGCTCTCAGACCCCTGAGCCCTGCCACCAGACTCCAGGACCCAGCTCTGCCCACCAGTAGCCCAGCATTAACACCAGGATCTGGCTTCACTCACTAGTGGGCAGGCAACAGTCCCTGGAGTTTTCTGGACCTTGACTTTGCCCACTAGTGAGCCAGCACTAGCTCTGGGCCCCCCTGAGGTTCCTAAGTCAGCTGCCTCATAACCTGGTCTCACCAACCAGTGGACAACAGCCCCTGCACAAGGCAGTGACTGGATTCTTTATATTTTTCATCTCATGATTGATTATTCTACTATCATTTATAATTATTATCCAAGTGTATGAAGCTACTCTCTTAGAAAGGACTTCCTAGATAGTTCAAAGAATTGTGCCCATGTTGTTCTGTGGAATACTGATTCAACGACATATTAACAGATGTGCCATGTGAGGATATAAATTTTAAAAGCATAGAAATTCCGGTCTCTCATTAGAAGATTCACAGTGCACATCAATATATTAAAAGCTCCAAGAAATCCTGTGTGGGGAGAGGGTGATTTTTAACACCTAAATCTCCAAACAGTTTGTCACAGAATACTTTCTTTATGGCAAGTAAATAACCTTTAGAACAGCGGTTCTTGAGTGGCAACAGTTTGAGAGATTTCTTCTAAAGAATAGGAACTGTCTTCTTAGGAAGATACAGAACCAAATAGAGTGAAATTATGATAGGCCTTGGAGTCAGATGTCATCAGATCAAACAGTTATGACTATCATTACAGGAAGGTTATTTAACCTCTCTGAAGATTATAAAGACTGTCTCATAGGTATAAGGTGCTCAACAGATACTGGTTTTGCTTTTCCCACTTTATAATCTCCTCCTATACTCTGAGTATAGACCAAGTACTGGACTCTGGGCCCAGCTGGGGCTGACCATCCTTTAAACAAGTGGTGTGCCTAGCTGGTAGCACCTGTGCTTTCTGAGGAGTCAGGTGGGGCACAGTGATATTGAGACTAGGTAGAAGATAAGTGGGGAAGTGGTTATTCCTCCCACACATTCTCACATGTTGCAAAATGCAGCTGGTGCTTATTCTCTCAAGAGAAAGCTACTAGCACGCATACCAATGAAAATAAGTTTCTGTATCTTGCTTGGCATGGGGGCCTTAATTACTGACCCCTACTAAGGGAGCTAAGGAAGGAAGAAATTCTCTCCTTTTTCTGTGAAATAATCACAAAATTGGTCTGATGCATTAAGGTCAATATTTTCAACCATTATACCTGAAGATTTCTCTAGGCTATAAGAATAGTAACATCTATAGGATTTTTCTATATGAAATTATCCAAAGCTAGTTGCAAATCAAAATGATGAACAAGTACTAAAACTTATGACTTTCATAAAGTCGTGAACATACATGTTTTCTCACAAATTTTAAACAGATGAGTTTTAACTGAAGGGCCTTTTATATCACTTTCCTCATTTTGCTTTGTCCTAAGAAATGACTACAACGGACAAACATTTAGGTGAAAGGCATGTCCTGATTAGAATGAAGCTTATCTCTCCAAGACTATCAGTGCGCTGTACCCTTTTCCCCATCCTACCTGCCACTTTTCTCCTCTACCCATGGCCAAGGATGAGCCAAAGCACATACCATGTAAACTGTCTGTTCTTTAGAAAAAAATCCACTTAGTCAATTAACCTCACAGATCAAACATAGTTTCATAAAGATCACAACAAATAGAGAAATATAGGTGAAAATGTGAAAAGACTGCAAATTAAATGTTTAAAAAATAAGATTACATCTTTCTGTTGGCAATCAAGAGTAATGACATGGGATCCAGAACTTACATATTTCCAGGGGATAAATCTGAACCCAATTTCAGAAAAATTGCTGCTAGTAGGCTGCCTCCAGGTGGCACGGATGCCTGGGTTGTCAACGCACACAGAAAAGATAAGAAAATAACCCAGTAATGTTATTCATACTTTTTCTCTCTCTTCCTTTGATTTCTTCTTTCTTTGATTTCCTCTCTCCTCCTTCCTCTTTCCTTCTCTTCCTCCCTTTCTCTTTTCCTTCCTTCTCTCCCTTCTCCTTCTCTCCCTTCCCCTCCTCACCCCCTTCTCTCTCTCTCTTTCTTTTTGTAAAGAGAATATGAAGCAGTTCCAGATGGTGAGCAAGTGGCCAGACTCAAACAAGTTGCTAGGCTTGCTGGCATGAAGAGAACCTGCTTCGTGGTGACACACAAGTACAGAATCCCCACAGTCCTGCTTCCTGGTGAAACTGGAAAGAACAAACCAACAATAGAGAAATGAGTACTGTAATTTATCTTGGAGGCCATTTAGGTTGTTTATCCCAAACTACATTTTGATTCCAGTTACAGTTTAATTATGAGTATTTGTTCTCTAACAGAGACTAAACAAAGGGTAACTATTTTCTTTTATCTTTTTCTTTGTTATGAAAATTTCAGTTTCATGTTTGCCTCTCCTCTCTCCTTAAATAGAGTCTCATGCTATGTAAACGCATTCAGCTCAATTTCTTCTCATTCGGCTGAAGTCTCTAAAACAAACCAACAACAAGAAAGCACAGAACTTTTTACATATAAGAAATGTGTGACTTAATAATGCCTTATGTTATTTCTTTAAGCTTTTATTGCATATATGTGATAGGTCCCTTCAGTTATGAAGATGTCTCCCAAGTCTCTCTGGGCATCAAATTCACAACATGAATTTTCAGAGTGAAGGAAACCCATTGAGTCTAGACACCCATCTCCAGCAATAACTGGCAAGCTGCTTTTGTTTCTGATCATGGAATGGGAAACTGTAAAGATACAGGAGTGTGGGTTGGGCTCATTCTCTTCTGTGTGCTGCACACAGCTTCTGTCCCAGGCCAGCAGTGGCAGATTTGCCTTGTCGCAGAGTGCATACTCTAGTTACAGAACATGTTCAGTATCTGCTTTTGCAACTGTTCAAAGGTTACTTTCAATACATAATTTGTATTAAGTATATTGCTGAAGAGCTTTTTCTTCTATCTAAACACTGTGCACTGTGCTTGTTGCTGCTTTCTGTGGTGGGAAATCATGTTTTCCTCTCTATGTGCTATAGATAAACCCTTTGAGACTTGCTCAGCCATTTCTGGTTCCAGCTAAATAATAGTGATGAAGACTGTATGATAACCAGGCAGGAAAAACAAAAAACAAAAAACAAAAAACAAAAACAAAAACAAAAACTACTTCCAGGCTGAATTAAAGCTGAAATCAAGTCCTACATTGCTTAACTAATTAATAATTAAAAAATTTTTAAATATATAAGCCATTGTGTGTAACATGGGCTTTTTTTGTTTTGGAGTCTTTTTTTTTTTTTTTTAAACCCATTCTCCTAAAAGACCTTCTATCCACTGGAGTATGTATTTTGCACTCTCTTGATTTTTATTTTGTGATGAAAAGTTTTCATATTACAGTTCCAGGGTTGCTACATGTGGTTTCAACAACACTATCAAATAGATGATAAAAATTTACTCAACAAAAAAGTAATGAGCGCAGTTTATCAGTGATAATCTTCATTTCATTTTACATATTACAGTAAATGTAGATTAAGTTGATTTTATTTTTCAAAAATTCATCTTTGAGCAGTGAGAGGTACTTTGAGGTACCTACATACCAGAGGTTCAGTTCTTAGTGATCCCAATTCAAACTCCTCTGTCCACATTCCACATATTCCACATAACACCACAAGTTATTAGGAAGGGGCTGAGAGATTTGGATTTCCAAAATTCTGGATTTAAATCTCAATTTAGTTATTTACCACCTGTTGGATGTTCAAGTCTTTTCAATGTCTGAGTCTCACTTTTCCAACCCTAAAATAGAGATAATATTTACCTCATAGATGTGTCATGAGGATTATAAAATATAAATTATTAAGCATATATATATCTTATAAATTAGAAATACTCAGAAAATATGTGGAGCATAATTGTTATTATTAATACTATTATTTTCGTGTAATAATTTGACACAAATTTTTTAATTCAGTAAATTTGAGTATTTAAAACAGGATGTCTACTTAAATGGATTTGTGACAGCAAAAAATGTTACTCTATCAAGAGAGTGAACATACTTAGGTACGAACTTTTATTATTATCATTTTTCTTTTCGTTTTTTAATTTTTTTTAGGGCCACACCCATGGCATATGGAAGTTCCCAGGCTAGTGGTCAAATTGGAGCTACAGCTGCTGGCCTAAGCCATAGCCACAGCTATGCAGGATCCAAGCTGTGTCTGCGACATACACCACACCTCACAGCAATGCTGGATCCTTAATCCACTGAGCAGGGCCAGGGATCAAAACTATATCCTCATGAATACTAGTTGGGTTCATAACCCTCTGAGACACAGTGAGAACTCCTGAACTACTTGAAAACTATAATTAAAGGAAGGAATTTTATTCCATGATGACAGTTATAAAATTTTAATATAATCATTAAAAGAGGAGCTTTCTCATGGCTTTTCCACTTGAAACATTTAAAGCACCACAGGACAAAAACCTGAAGTTCCTTTTACAGATATCTAAGGGCTGCTGGGTCTACACTGGGGACTTCATTGATTGTAACCACTTATTTTTTTTTTAAGCTGATTCCTTCTATAAGGTCGTGTATCTTCTAATTTGAAGTATGATTGTATTTTTCCTCAAGAAACTTCAGGATGAAAAAAGATAAGACCATCTGAGATTTTAAGAAACGTGAAGAGTAGATATTGAATCACTCTTTTCAAAACTTATTTTAAAATCTATTACTCTGCATTTATTTGATGTAAGTATGTGCCGCTCACATAGTCATCTGCCATTTAACTTATGGTCACATACTCACACGACATCTTGATTGATATACCAGTAAGCTTCCCACTCTTACAGTAATATAGAAGGTCAAAAGGCAGACCTACCATGGGAAGGAGAATCTCAAAACAGAACTGTAATACAGTTTACTTAAACAGACTTTATTTATTTATTGGAAATAAATTTTCTAAAAAGATATCTGGATCATCTGGATCATGATATCTGGATCATCTTGTTCAAGTGACTATTTGGTGACTCTAATTGCAACAAACATTTATCAAGTGCCAACCGGGAACTAGGCGAGGCAGTGGAGACCAGTAATGAGTGGAACACAGATTCCTGCCATTAGGGATATCCCTGTTTCTGGAGGCAGATACATAATACATCTTTGGAACATATTAATTGTGCATAGTCCCTGGAGACACAGTTGGAGAGTATGCAACCCAGACTTTCCTAAACCAGTTTATGGGATAATTCTTAGAGGAGGTGGTAGAGTTAGGAAGGACATTTGAACAATGAAGGGACAAGGACATAACAGGATAACAGGAATCAAGGTTGATTCAGTTATGAACTTACCCTTAGTTTCTGTAGAAATAGGGGTCAATAGCTAAGCAACAGTGACTTAAATGTGGCAGGTAATTGACAGAGTCTATCTGGGCTCAGATAAAATAGAAAGGGAAATCTCATGTGGTAACTAGCCTACCTTTTGTTTTCTAGTCAATGTGCTTGCTGGTTTGAAAACAGATTTCTGAAGTACTGTCTCTGCTTTAATATCCTTTATCCTTTCCTTTGAACTAAGAGTTATTTTGAAGAGTTCATATGTTTCTGCTGCTTCTCACTTCTTAGTGTATACAGAAACTCTCTGTTTTGAATGTGATCAATAAAATAAACTTTTTTTATAAATAAAACTATTCTTGATGGGCTTTATGTTGTTTAAAAATCTATCTTAATGGGGAGGTATTTGAAGTATATTTCTACCTTCCCAAAAATCTATGATGGTAGTAATTTGGCTACATGCAGAACTCATTTTAAGCTGCCAAACCCTTGCAGCCTCCTTAAATTGTCAACAGGAAGTGGGAGTTCCTCGACCACAAAACCTTTGGAATTGTTAGTATTTTCAGAATACAGTGAATGGGATTTCCTAACATCTCTTCTCAGAGTTTGGCAACTGGGGGTTGAGCAGAGAATTCTTAACACTAAGCCCTCCAGGTCTGGATTATATTTCCTGTTCATTATCCTGTAGCCTGATGTTGATAGTTTTTAAGTTCCAATACAAGGAACATCTGTTTGAATATTTTTTTTCTTTTTTAGCATTAAAGAGAATTTCTCACTTGGGGTAGGCTTTATTGATAATGCTAATTTTTTTCATTCTTTGGATCATGCTAGTGTATTCTTAATATTTTCTTAACGTATGCAGTAGTTTTTGATTGAATGCAAAAAAATAAATTCAATGCATTAAATAGCATTGACCATACACCTCAACAAATAGACTACTGTAATTATGAACAGCTAAGTAGGTACATAAAACTATCAATTCGGGTCCTCTGAAACCAGATATGAAGACAGGAGAGTGAGTGCCAGTGATTTATGGGGGGGAAATGCCTATGAAAGGTAGGGGGAAGAGTAAGCAGGAAGGCAGGGAAGACCTTCAGAATGTAATGCAAGTATGACACCTATGAAAGAAGAAGGGGAGGAAAGAAGAGGCTTGAATTCAAAGAGACCCAGATGGCTGTCCAGCTCTTGGAAAGGCATAACTTGGCAAATGGTTAGCCCCAGAGGAAAAAACCAGTTATTAGTAGGGGGCTACACTGGGCAAGCAAGGCTGATGTCTAGGTTCCCAAAGTGCTCTTGAAGGGAACACATAAACCCTAAATATGTGGCTGGATACTGTCAGGTAAGAATAAAAGTATCATAATCATGAAAACATGATTGAACAAAATTTAATAATTTGTGTTAGTATTATGGGAATTATATAAAGGGAAACTAGACATGGAAACCTATCCTACTTGGAGTCTTCAACTGTACTGAGTGGTACCAGAACATCTTGATAGGGAAAAACACATGATCCATCATATACAGTATAAAAATTATGTTATAAAATATGTTTTAGAGAAAAAGTTAATAATGGGAGAAAATATCCAAGACTAAGAGGAATAAAATAGTGGAAAATAGTTTGAGAAGGCCATTCCTATTGCCAAATTTATACACTGATATTTTAACAGTATTTACCCCAGGATATTAGGACTCTATTTCTGTTTGCTAGGGTTTTACATTTTCAAATGTTATACAACATAAATGCATGATCCTTGTAATTCTGAGCAACCATATATAAAAATTTTTATAGTTAATGATAATTACTAGCAGACAAGTACATACACACACACATCACTAATGCTTGTAACACAATATCAGCAAGTCATCAGGAGAAATATATTTGACATACACCTTCCTTGCACCATCTCACTGCACTATATGGTCAAAACTAACAGGCTGAAATATATGTCTTTGTATCCAGTTTTGTTTTGGAGACGCTTCCATCTAAAACTATAAAAATCCTCAAATTTCTAAACTATGATCCAGAATAAATACACCCAACTCCAACCAATTCTAACAAGTGACACTGGCTTTTATGGGGGTCATGTGGTCTCTCCATCAACTTTTCTCAAATTTACATTGCATTTGCTTTATTTGCGCTTATTTTTGACTTGAAACATGACTATTTATCCAATATATGTAAAGAAAGAAGGTTGATAGTGCTAGCAAAGGGACATATAGGATACATGACTACAATGGAAAATTAAGTGCAGAAATCTTTTTAACTGACAGTAGGTAGAAGATGACAAATTTGTATAGAACGCACTGTTCAAGGGAAGATGTGATTATAAAGGACAAAAATCAAAGCACTGTGCCTTTAGGATTGAATATAACTGTTAACAAAGAAGGAAGAATGATCTATGAAACAAAGGAAACCTGAGAGTTTGGATGGATACTGAACATCTCTTTTTAAAAAACTCTTAGTTTAATATTAATTCAGGGAATAAGTTGGAGTTAGTTTAAGAATATACGTAAAGCGCAAGCCTGCTGCATGTATCACTTATAATACTTGGGATGCAACTAGAATTTGTAGATGCTCTGGAACCTGAGAATCAATTGAGTGACCAGGTGCAGAGTAAGGGGACCCATGTGAGGTTCATGTTGAGATTGTCAAGGAATTGGACTACATGCTCCAAAAGAGTGGCAAAGCAGGTGAAGTGATTTATTCTAGAAAATGATGCTTCACAGAATTTATGTCACCAATAAGATAACGAATATACCTACTAGAAAATGCATACAGATCCTTGTTACCAAAGCAAATGCACAAAAAGCAGTATATAAAATAGCAGTTAAACTGAAGAATTCTACATGGATAACCACCTCAAAGTAGATCATTTAAGTGATATTTCCTTAAAGTGGGACAACCTAAGCCAAACAGTAACAGAAAAATATGCATTTCATAAAAATAAATGCAAATTTTATGAAATGTGAAATATTTTGAGTTCTTTATTCCAATACTACCTTTCCAACTAAAAATAACCACTGTAATCATACCAGTTTTAAAGCTAAATTAAGAACATAGAAAAATATCAGGAATTGTTTAGTAGATGCTTCAATTTGTCTCTGTTGAAGCTTTCATTTTGTAGAAACAGAAAAGTGTTAGATTTGGGATTAAAAAAATCTTGGTAAAATAATTTTTTTTAATTGGAAAAAAAAAAGAAGAAGAAAATCTTGGTAAATGTCTTGCCTAAGGAATCTCTGTGGACAATATTTAGCTCAGTGAATGGGTCGAACTGTTTCAGTCCTTTTCATGCCTCCTGAGACTATTACACCTTTACACACAGGAGAAAACCCAAATCTTAGAGGCTCATATCAGAAAGTTATATCACCTTTTTGTCTTTCCACACATTCTCTCTGATTTTACCATCTTCTAAGACTTTTCATGCACTGAGTATTTCAACCTCTTTATCTCTGCATTTGTCTTTATCACAACTCCTGTCACAATCTGGATAATTTCTGGGAGCATCTGGACATGGGAACCAATACACCATTTTTCTTTTTTGTTAACCTCCTCAAATTGAAATCCTTTCATTACCTAGCAGTTCAGTCATCCATTACCAGAGCCACACCTCTGATATAATCATCTTCAGAAATGCTGCACTTTTAAAATATTCAAATTTTATCTGTCACTTTCTCAGGACGGTCTCCAGAATTCAGAAATAAAGAAGACTTATGGAGAAATCAGATTCATATATGTCTTAACAATCTTAAAAGCTATGAGAAAGAATAAATTACTTACAAAGAAATGACAATTAAACTAACTGACAGCATCAATAGACACCAGAAACAAATGGAATAGTGTTTTCAAAGTGCTAGGGGAAAATGATTGTCAAATTAAACTTCCATGATCAGAATTAATGAGTGAAGGTGAAATAATGATACTTTTAGGCATACAAAGTATAAGCATTATTCTGCACACAGATTCTCACTAAATGAACTGCCATATTTCACTGAATTTAAGAGGTCATCAATTGTAGGATGCACCAAGAAAAGAAAAATGCTGTTAATAAAATTATGATATGTCCTCAATTGTAAAGTGCATCCTAATTACAGAGATGTTAAAAATGTAAAAAAACAAAAAAACAAAAGCCCTGTATAGGCAAATGAATCAAATAAAAATTAATAGAGGAAATACTTCATCAAGACAAGATGAACCCTGAAGGTAAAAATAAGTCTAAGAAATAATATTGAGCAAAGAAACTGGTGAACACATTTGTAAATACAAGTAAAACCTGACAATAGCCAACAATAATAATGAACTGTGTGACTTCAAAACAAGATTCAGCGAAAATGCCAGTCAACAGTAACAGAAGGAAAGGGAAAAAGATGATGATAATGATCAACTACAATCCTTATATAATTTGGGAAAAGGTTAGCAATACTCTTGGGCATCATTAAATATGTTAAGCATTTTAATGGTTACTTGTAAGAAAATATAAAAAATGTTTAATATTCAAATAGTTGTAAAGTAAAAGTATAGAAATCTTTATTCATATACCAGAATGCAACAGAGTACTAGAATGAATGCCTTAGACATATCTAAAACTATGTGTAAATCTCAAAAAAAAAAGATAAATGAAAAAAGCAAGTTATAGTGTAACACTGGCAGCATAAATTTTAAATTATTTTAAAGTAATATTATAGTAATACTACAACTTGTATATACAAACTATGTGAATGTATGCATGCATGTGGTATATATATATGCTACACATATGAAAACACTGAATGGAGAGATATTCACCAAATCTTTGACTGTGATGTCCTTTGAACAAGGAGAAGAAAAACACTGGGGATAAGAACAGAGGGGACTGAACTTTATCTGTGATGTTCTATTTCTTTTATTTTAGAGAAATTTGATGAGAGCTTCATAGAATAGCAGTGTTAAGTTTTAGGTGCTGAGACCACAGAGATTCACTACATTTTTTCTAGAATTCTCTATATTTTGAAGGAACACAAGTATAACAATAATTTTAAAAAATCATCATCCCCCCCCAATTTGATCTTCTTCCTGTGTATTTACCCAAGCCAGGAAAATGGATAACTGCTCTTTTTTCCATCCAATCAATCACCAACTCCTCTATTCTAGCCTTTCAGTACCTCTTGATGTTGTTTTATTTTTCTCTGCCTTCCATTTTGCTTCTTTCCCCACCACAAGCTATTATCCAAACTGCAGCAGGAATGATTTTTTTTTTTTGGAAGGGAAAAATATCTGGCATGTATCTCCCCTACCTAAACTTTTTCAGCAATCCTCAGACTCCTTAGCAAAAACATGTAAGGCCTTACCTAATCTGTCTTTGAACACCTGTTTAAGATATATCTCCTCACTTTGTACTCCAGACTCAGCCAACCTGGATGGTAGTCGGCTCTTAGGAAGGTATAGCTGCTTCACATCAGGCTGGGGCATGCTGTCCAGCCCCACTCCTGTCGCCTCACCATCTCCTGCCTGGAGCAGTACCCTCCAAACAATCTTGAAAGATTGGATTCCACTTAGATGTCACCTCCCAGGAAAACATCATTGTGCCTCTCAAGGCTGTCTTCATTGTATTTTTTAATGTGCCCCCACTTCTTCCAACTGTGAGGTTTAGCCCGTCATAATGAAATCGCATTATTGTCTAACTTCTCTGACTTGGTACTTATTGAGGGAAGGAACTCCGTAATAATGATAACTAGCAAAATAGCTCCCATTTACTGACTGCTGAATAGTACTCAGGCTGTGGCCATGTGCGAGATGACTTGCCTGAATGTCCTTATTTAGCCTACTCAACAACTGTCAGAAGTCACTTTTCATGTCAGTATACAAACACTCAGAAATTAGGTGTACAGTAAAAACGTCACTCCACTCTCTTTGAGTACCACAGCTACTAAATGATGGAGCTCTGCTTCAACTCCAGATGTTTCAACTCAAGAAGAACATTTATCATTAGCCACCATCTCCTACCATTAGTTCCCAAAACTGTGTACAACAGCACCTTATACTTAGCAAGCATTCAATGAACATATTCTAAAGGAAGGAAACAGGAAGAGAGAGAAAGGCTGCGAGAGGGAGGAAAGAATCCTGAGGGCAGGGAGAGTAGGAGGAAAGAAAGTTGAGTTAAGGTGTAATTTCAGGACACCAGTACCAAACTATCTTTACAACCATTACTGCAATTATGAGATACTGGAAATGCGTTTCCTTAATCAAGTAAATGGAACAAAATAATGATAAATGGTGATCCACAGTGTGTAAAGAGTTGGGTGAAGAATCATTTTTGCATTTTTTGAAAGAATATATCAAGAACCAACTAAGATATTGCCCATCTCTAATCAATTAGTTGATGAATGTAGTTTTTAATAATTCTGGTATGAGGATACATGGATAGATATTCTGTTGTTTCACCTGCCAGGAATACTGAGGATTCCTAAAAGGTTTCAGTCTTATAGAAATGAAGGAAAAAAAAAAGGATGAATAAGAATGGAATAGAGTAGGTTGATCATTTATGTAAGATTATGAAGATCCAAATTTAAATTTCTAGTGGTTTCCTATTATAGAAATAACAATTCCATTGAAATTTGAGTCAATGAATCTATATAACTTATTTGACTGCTGTGATTCTTTTTATATGTGGATTCTGACTATTTTGCTAAGTGAAAAAAACAGATTTTTTTTAAAGTATTTTTAAGATTAGATAATCAGTGACAAACCCAAAATACATAGTGGCTTTTTTGCTCAGTGGAATACCTGATGTCAGTAATTGACTTTTAAAGAACAATACAGGGCTCTCCCTTTGAAAACAATCTGGGGTTGGGGGTGTTGCTTGGGAATGAAGAAGAAAATAGCTCTCATCATAACTCTCCACTTTCAAATCTTTAGCACAGCAAGGATTTCTCATTCCTTAATCTAGGTTTTTAAATGTGGATAGCATGGCATCTGGACAAAAAAAGTAAGTAGGGAAACTTCTAGAAGGAAATTGGAAATAATAAATGCTGAAATTTCTCTTACCTATGTTACCTATGTGAGGGCCATGATATTTCTGAGTGGTGATAAAAACTCAAATTTGGATGTTTTCCATTTACACTCCACTGACATTTATGGACTTCTTAGGAGAGGAAGAGCTGATAAGATGAAAATATGGTCTAAATATATATTGGTATAGTAATTACAAATGCCAACACAAGCAAATTTCCATATTTTACTCTATATGGGTATAATTATTTGACAAATAAATTCATTATTTTCATGTGCAAAAAGATAGTAAATACAGTAAGAATTTTGTTTTAATGATAGCCTGATTAAATCATTTTGCTTCATAAAGATAACACCTGAATTGTAATTATAATTCTTTCATACATTAGTAAATGAAACAACATGTACCTCATTTGAGGCCTATCAGTTTCATGCGGACAAACACAATTGAGTGTTTCCCAGAATGTGTTTACCATTGATGATCAAAGAAGTGATTTGTAATGGTATAGGAAGATGAAAAAATGTGATTCATAGCTCTTTCATCTTTTTCATAAAAAGAGAAAATAGTTAAGGCTCACAAACTTTGGTAGACAATAGCAGCTTCCTAGAATTAAATGTAATTTTTTTGGTAGTATTATTTTTCTCCTCTTTATTTCAGAGATTCTAGTTTTTCATTTAGAGGTGTTATATATATTTTCTTATAAACAAATGCACTTAAGTATAAAAGGCAAGTTGATTTAAAGAAAAATATTGGGTAACTGTACAAGTTATATTTTTGATAAGGCAAAAGTCATAAGTATGACAGAAGAATGTCTGAAATCATTCAGAGTACAACACTGTTTTCAGTAGTCATATAGCACTGACTGACAGAGTAAATTCCTTTTATATCAGGAAGTGGAAGTGAGAATTATCCTCCAGAAGATACCCTGAACACTAGAGTCTCATTATCCTAAATAATTTTGTGCAGGTGTATGTGAGTGTGCATATATGTGTGGGGGGGGTTAGCTGCAGTCTCCTAGATTTTCTGGTTCCTTTGCCTTAGAGTCACTGAGAAGTAGAAACTGTGCTATTACCTTTTACCAGGAAGATGAGTGTAAACACCTTCAGAGTACACATGCAGAAAAACCCCATGGGCAGATATAGATAATAAAGTGATTAATGGGAAAATTTCTGATGGTTATAAGAATCTTCTCTTTTCCTATTAGAAAAAGGACTAGTACAGAGTTTGTTCTTTCACTGCTTGCTGGTTCCATTTAAAGGGTCCATATGTTTTTGGAATCTGAAACTCAAGAGTAAGGTCAAACGGCATGCTGTAATTAGGGTGCTCATCTTTAGGAATGGAAAAGGATTTGTGTACGTTTTGAAAAGTACTATGAATGATGAGAGAACCACAAGCCCATTAAGTTGGTTGTTACTGTAACCTTTGCACTGAACAATTCATAACAGCCTCAGTTCAGAACCGTAGCAAAATTGAGAATTATTCAAGCTCTCTACATAACAGGAACTTAGCTTGCTCCAATGATAAACAGACACATATGAAGGAAAATTCCACTGACCTTCTCTTCACCTCCGCCTCAGAGGCCTAATTGCCTGAAGAAATAGTGTCAAAAGAGAACACATAACTTCAGTCTCTACAGTTTGGAAGTGTAGGGAGATGAATATTTCTCTTTTAGGTAAACCAGAATATGACAAAAGTTAAGCTGTTATATAATGATGAGCTAAATGTTGTAATGGCTTTTAAAAGATGAATTAACATTTTTCTACATGTAGAAAAATTAAACATAATAAAAGTCTCCATGGGGCAACAAATATAGGTGTCTTTGTTCACTATGAATTATGGTCAAGATAATCACTTTAGTAGTAGTGAGATACACTGATGTGTGTATGTGGGTGTGTGCACGTGTGTGTGTGTGTTTATGTGGAAAGAAAGTTTTACTTTGTGGGAATGTAGGAATACAAACTCTTATTTCACTAAGAAGTTTAGCAATATCTATCACAATTTAAATTGAAGATACATCTAACTCAGTTATCTCACTTTTAATAGTTTACATCTCTCAAAGCAGAACAGTATATGTACAAAGATGTTCCTTAGAGCACTGTTTATAACAAAAGCAATCACAACAAGAAAAAAAAAACAAAACAAAACTAGGAACAACTAGATAGCTATCAATGACAGCCTGGATAAACAAGCTATGATACAGCCATTTCCCAAACACTATGCAATGGCAAATATTAGCAAATAAAACAAAAAAAAAAAAACAGCTAAGTACATACATAAGTACATATATGATCTAGTCTATATCAATAAGTTATGAATGTGTTTTAAAATAAACAAGCAAACAAAATACATGTATGTATCCATATTCGTGTGTGTGTGTATATATATATGTATATGTCTTTGTCTATTTTTATGTACTGCTTATAGTTTATACAATTTAAATTATCTGGAATGCTATACACCAAACAATTAACATCAAACAATTCCCATCAAGACTTCATGGGAAGCACAGTCTATGGGAGAGTGACAGCAGCAGAGAAGAACGTGACAGAGTAGTTTGTAGCTCTTAGGAGATATTCCTCCACAGAACTGGGTAAAACTCTTACAGAGGTTGGAAATCCGGTATCAGCAAAGGAGGGAGCAAATACCTATGATCTGGAGTTGCTTAAATGTGCCTTTCTGCACTGTATAAATTCTAGGAAATATGACTTACAATTGTTTTTTTTTTTAATGTTTTCACTTAATTGTTGGATTAACAAATAACAAAAGAACTATATGAAAAGGTCTGTATAAGAGTGAAGTTTGAGGAGGCACATTCACCCATAGGGCTTTCAAATGTTAAGACTAACACTAATAAGAGGCATTTATTACTGATAAAATATATTCACATAACAGCGTCTTGCTCATAGGCAAATGTCTTAAATTTAAATAATGCATCGACTTTATTAGTGTTACATCATGTTAGATACATCAATTATGAATGGGAAGTATATGGAAAGGAAAGGAGAAATATATATTTAATAATTTTGACTTTGTAATCAACTGAAATGAACAAAATACTCTACTGCATTATATGTTAAAATAAAGAAGAAATAATCTGGCTATACTTTAAGATCTAAAACAAGAAAACTAAATGAATGTGACCAATGTGATTTTGGCACACGTGATTCTGAAACATACAAAGCATGGTGATACAAAAGTCTTCCGATAAAAACTACTTTTCTTTTCTTTCATATATCCATAAGCCTGAATCTACACTGTTTCTAAGAATAAAAGCAAGTGTCATTTCATACATAAACCAATATTTTTCTAGATTAGTAGTTTTAACTCCATATAGAATGTGGCCTTCATTTTGAGAAAATGAAGACCCAGTAAAGTGTTTGAATTAATTCTCATGTTTGAATCAGTTATTTGAAAACAGAAGACCTAATAAAGGAGGAAGTAGAAGAGGAAGAGGAAAATAGGTGGGAGGTTGTTTTCAAGAATATCAAAGAACCATTTCAATACCTATTGTAAATGTTTATTTCAAATTGAAAGTGGTATGGAGAGGAAGTTTATAAAGAATTTAGGGGAAAGAACTGATTCAACCCATGAGTTTCCTTAGCCTACCAAATAGAAGGTTTTTTTTCTTTTTTTTTTTTTTTTTTTTTTTTTTTTGCATACAATGTTATTTTAGGAATTCTATATCTTAAAAAAAAAAAACAGGAATTAAGAGCAATATAATTTAAAACTACTGACTTCTTAAGATTCTTCTAATCCATAGAAATTCTCTTTAGGGGAAAGGACTCTCTACAACTAGTATCTGTTCAATATTTGTTTCTTAAGGAAAAGAGCAGTAATAACAACGAAAATAAAGCTGCTCATCAATTTTATTAGAATGCTTCCAGGAGAATGAGCTTCATCCCTATCTAGGTAACATCAAATCAGCTGACAATTTAAGTAAATCCTAGTAACAAAACAAAGTAGTTGTTTTACCAAATAACCAGAACTGAAGAAATAATTAAAAGCGAAATTCCATTCAAACCAATTGATTCTATGGTTCTTATTTAGATGACCTGGTAATAATCTTGGTTCACCTAATAACACATTTTACTCTAGGCAGAATTAGAGAGTGAAAAGGTTACCAACAAATCCTCAGAGGTAAAAATAGTTCAAATTGGCCAAATCTTATTAGAGTGAATGTCTGGAGTGTGTATAAATTATTTTGCAGAGTGGTTCCAAAACAGCATATTAAATATTATTCCAAATAGGCGTTCAGTGTTTAGAAATGGTTTTTCTAAGTAGAAAATATGTAATAATTTCCTTGTAAAAGAACTCTGATCAAGATGTCTAATTTTTGTGATTAGATAATATGTTGCCAATGTGGCTTTTTCTCAAATGCAAACGCTGAGGGTGAAGGAAGCTCTTACATTCACTTTCATTGATACTTAATTGATTCACTGACAGCCTGTAACATGATCAAAAACTCAAGTTACAATGCCTTCTAGGAATTTGTACTAAAAGAATCATTTTTGTTTCAATCTCATTCAACATCTTCACCATCTTAAAATACAGAGTAATATAAAAACTTTCTTCTTCCTATACTTTTTCATTTTCATACAAAATAAGAAATTATTCAAATAGGTAAATATGGTACTTGGTTTGTAAAGTGAATATACATCTTATCTGGAGTTCCTGGGACTTTGAACTCTCTAATATATCTCTTTGATACCACTAGTTCAAAGTATTTCATAGGTTTGTCAAAAAATACTTGCAAGACTTAAAAATATCACCACACTTTTCTGTCTTTACTATATTTGCTAATTATTTTGAACAAGCCCTCAAAGAGTGCCTATTACCTTTTATAAAGGTTTGAGGGGGTATGGGATGGAAATCCTATAAAAGTGGATTGTGAAGATCATTGTACAGCTATAAATGTAATAAATTCATTGAGTAATAAAAAATCAATTAAAAAAAAGGTTTGAGGTACAAGGAAGAGCTTATGCTCTCAAGGATCACAGACTAGAGCAGACTGATATATGGCATAGAATATAATATGGAGTGATGCCGTTTGATTCAGTTCCCCTGCGCCACAACGGGAACTCCCAGGAAGAAGTCTTTTTAAAAATGAAATCTAAACTGAGTCTTGAGGATGAAGTTGAAAAAAGCCAGGTGGACAAGGTAAAGATGGTTTTCAGGGCTTAGAGCTGTGAAACTATAAGATATAGTTATGGAATGATTAATCATTTTACTTTGTTGGAGGGGACATATTTAGAAGCTGCTGCTAGTAAGAACAAACAGATAGCAAAAGCCAGATTATGAAGGGTCATTTCTGCTAAGGACATTTTATTTTACCCAGAAAATTATGGAGAGCTTTCAGAGGGTGTTGGGGGATGATATGAATAGACATGCATTGGGAGACTGTGCTATGGCAAGAGTACGAGTATGGTACAGATGTGTGTGATGAGCAGCAGAAAATTTAGCTAAGGATCTCTTTGCAATAATTTAGACTTGGAATAGACTGATGACATTGGGAGAAGAGCAGTAAACAGACCTGAGGAAGTGAAGTAAGCTGGGCACCAAGGCCTAATACATTAGCAATTGAGGGAAAGCTGGAGGAAGAGAGGATTATAGGCCAGTTTCTTCCTTGGGAGATTGGACTCTAAGACATTGCTTAAAATCATGACTTTTTTCTTTAAAGCTATCTCTTCATCCATTTATTCCTTTGATACCACATTCCCCTTGCCCTCATCAGTGAACAGCTGGGAAGAAGAAGTGCCATGAATTACTTACTCTACTTGATTCTAGCTAAATGTATAATTTCCACTAATACTCCACTGGCTGTTACCTTGAGGAACTTCTCATTTACCTGTCATTCTTAAACACAGTAAAGAGTTTCTACTGACAGAAAAACCAACCAGTGACAAATTGTATTATATGGCCCTATAACAGTGGAAAGCTTTATTAAAGACATAATAAACCTGCAGTACATAGAAGTTCCCAGGTCAAAGATGGAACCCACACCACAGCAGTAACCAGAACTAAAGCAGTGACAACACCAGATCCTTAACCCACTGAGCCACCAGGGAACTCCTTAAGACATTGGAGTTCCCTTTGTGGTGCAGTGGAAATGAATCCAACTAGTATCCATGAGGATGTGGGTTCTATCCCTGGCCTTGCTCAGTGGGTTAAGGATCTGGCATTGCAGTGAGCTGCGGTGTAGGTCGAAGACACAGCTCGGATCCCATGTTGCTGTAGCTGTAGCATAGGCTGGCAGCTGTAGCTTCGATTAGACCCCTAGCCTGGGAACCTCCATATGCTGCGGGTGCGGCCCTAAAAAGCCAAAAAAAAAGGCAAAATATATATATAATAATTAGATAAGTATTATGATAATAGAACATTGAGATATTAAAATGTTGTGAAATTTTTCTAGAAATTCCACAGAAGATATGCAAATAATAAACAAAACTTTTCTTCATCCATAAAACTATAAATTGAGGATACATGTTGAGTAGAGATTATACATATATGGCTGATACACTTGATAAATTTTGACTACTGCATACATATTTTAGTTCTCTGAGGTTGTGTACCTAAAAAAAAAATTATTCCTGATGCAAATACGAAAGGGCAGTATTTTTTTCAATAGAATTTCACCTGATTTTTTATTAAGTTATTTTACCTAAGAGTATCTTATAGTATAAATTATATCACACAATTGTGTTGTATACATTAACTTAGCTGAATTTAGAGTTGATCAGGATATGGCTATCGTAATAGAGGTTGCCAGTTTCTCATATCACTCATCCCACTGTTCTTTCCTTTTGTTATAGGCCCTCCCTGAACAGTTATGCATTTACATTCTCCATTGCCTAGTCTTCTTTCCAGCTACTTGCACCTCATAACTAAGTTGTTTCCAGTGGGATAGGAGAAGATATATATATAGCTGTCAGGTCTTTTCCTTAAGAATAATTTGTCTTGGTCACATCTTTTTCTCTTCCCATTGGTTGGAAAAGGGCAAGAATAGGAAAATTTCTAGGATCCAGAGATAGAAGCCACATGACCAAGAACGTAATATGGATTCTGGACTACCATAAGGAGGCTTTCCACCCTGAGCATTTTCTTCTGCAATATTATATGAGAGAAAGAAATATACATCTACCTTCTTTAAGGCACGATACTTTTTGTCTCTCTGTTATAAAAGCTTATCCTGTATCCAGACTCATATTAGTGATAATGACAACAAAGTTTTCACCCCCAGTGTAATACAACCAGTAGTCTCCATACACATGCAACTATCTCAAACACAAATTATAGAAGAAATATGTTTTGCAAAGGAACTGGGCAGGGTTGGGGGCAGGGGGATGGAGGTTGTGCAGATAGATCATAGCAAAACAGTTATCAGGGCTAGAAAATAACAATGAACCTCATGAATTGGTCTTGTTCCCACCTTCCCTCACCCTGAATTCCCAAACTTTCACTAAGTCCAAGGTCAGCAAATAGGAATTGAGTATGTGGAAGATGGACCATCAGAACCACATTCTATCAGGAATTTGAGACTGATTTAGGACTTTTAGCTACACTGATAACTCATAGGGTAACCAGCCTATGACTGATGATCTACTAAATGTGCATGTGTCAAAAACACTCAACATGGAGTAAAATCTACAAACAGGGACACAACTGGTCAGGGACTTGGTCATTTGGACTTTCCATTATACAAAAAAAAAAAAAAAAATCCTCGTTCATTTTCACTTCTTGCCTCCTACTAACTACATTTGGATTTTACACCTTAGACTATGACATCTTACTTCTAAAAACTAAAATGTAAAGGCTTGGGCGGTATTATTCATCAGCTTGTTTAAAAATGCATTTGAATTCATATTTATAGCATCATGCAAATATAAATATCATGAAGCAAGAATAAACACTGTGCCTTAAAGTGTTTCATTCCAAGAGTCTGTGGAAACCTTTAGAAGTGGGCAGCAGAAAAATCACACTGCCTGATTTTATTTATAATCTACCCCTTGAAGAGTGGGTAGAACAAAAAAAAAATGTACATTTCTTTAGAACTCAGCTTTATCTGAGCATAGGACAAAGTGTGAAACTGAGAGCAAAGTCTCAAAGTAATGAGGTTGACAGAGGAATGAGAATTAATGAAATGTAGATTATTTTTCCCTTAATTCACGGAGCCTTCAGAGTTAACAAAAAACTCAGAATACCCTCCAAAAATACTGCTGATCTTCAACTCAGGACATTTCAGAGTTGATTACCATGATTCCAACATTATATATAGGTTACAAATGCCAGTATTATTCTTTAAATAACAAATGATGGACCCAGTAGAGTTTGACTTAGATCCTATGAATTTAAACCCTAATGTATTTGGCATTTCTGCAAAGCTTGAGTGGAAGTGTGTGCCTTAAGAGCTTAATGTTGACTTTAAGTATAACAAAGAAACTGTAGTTAAATATAATTGAGCAAAGCATGCAAAGTAAATTATACTACTTAAAAAGCATTATGAGTTAATACATCTGGGGGATTTATCACTGGTTTTACTGAGAAAGTATATGACTACTTTCATAGTGGAAGAAAGAAGTACTTGTTGGTAACTCTTTAAAGAGACTTGCCTATGGAAACTTATCTATCAATTTCAAATAAATATACTTATCAGCACAAAGAAAATACTCTTATGCCACTTAATAATATTTATTTGAAAGGAATTCCTTTAGTTTCCCCATCATTTTCATTCCATTATTCTATACTGGAATGGTGTTGAGTGATTTACGTAAAATCCAGAATTTTACTAAAGTTAGAATTTTAAAATTTAGTTTTCCACCTTTGTTTCTGCAATATAAGTGACATAGTGAAAAAAGAAGAGAAATATAAAGTACCATATTGAGAAAGTATCTTTTGAAAATGTTACTTCTTTGTCAGAACAAGCACCCTTATTAAATGGTCACCAAATGACATTATAGCAGAAGAATTATAAGACAAAACATCCCAGAGCCTGAGTGATAAAAACTCTTTCTTCCTTGGTGTAGAGTATTTTTCCAAGTAATTTAAGAATGTTTACAATGAGCATCATTGCTTGTAATCCTTTATCTGATGGCAGGGACTCAGTGTGAAATAAGTGTACATCATTTATGTCTCATAATTTTGATCAAGTTCTTAATATTTTAATATAGAATCATCCTTTGCTGGCCTAAAAACAAAAGAACAAAAATAGAATGTATACTTACCATACTCTGAAAGAGGAAAATTTATTGGTATTTGAGGTTTTTTTTTTTAGAAACCTGCATATATATCAGTATCAAATTCAAGAATAAAATTGTCTTGAAACCTATTGATGGACATGTAACTCATTCAGTCCAGTAAACTAGGTATGATAATGATTAGGAAAGGCCCCCATGTTTTCCCTAGTTAAGAAATGTTTTAACATGGCTCTGGGATTTTTCCTGCCTGATAAATAAGCACAATGTATAATATGGATAATAACTGAGATCCAGGTGTTTCAATAACTGCAAATATTTTAAAACTGGAGACACATTTACTATATATTTTATATTTAAACCACATATTCCAGTTCCCTATCACCAAATGACAGTGGACACATCAACTCACATATTCTGTTAACTTGGCCAAAACTGAATTCTTCTTCCCTACAGAAACAGCTTCTACTCTTGCCCTTATTTTATTACTGTTAGCATCTCTCTCCTATTTTTCTGGACTAAAATTTATCCAAGTCATATTTGACTCCAAATTCTTCTTCATTCAGCTTTTTATCTACATAGAAATTTACAAAAATCTGTAAGTTTTTCTTTCCACACTCTGCAAATTCCATTGATTTAGTCTGGAATCCTGAAAGCTCATCCTTACACCTACAACTTTTTGCTATACTTGACTTTGCCTATAACATCTTTCTATTTAAAGACATTCTATACATTGTTGCCAAATTAAGTTTCCTTAGGGAACATCATTTTCATCATGCCACTTGCTTGTCTGATAACTTGGAGACCTTCTAGCAGACTTTCTCAAACTTGGCTGTACAGAAGAGTCATCTGTTTTATCATTATTTTCCCCTTAACCTCTCCCCTGTTCTGTGCCCCAGTGGGATAACCCCACACATTGCACCACCTGCATTCCCCAGGGCACTGGATTTGGCCACTGGGAGGCATTGGCAGGAGACAGGTAGACAGAAGGAGAGAGATCAGAGCGTATTGTTTCACAAGTCTTTTTCAGGTTGGAAATCACATCTCTAGCAGTAGTTCTGTCCCTCTGTGATGACAGTTCTGGCCAGAAGGCCAAATGGATTCCAGATGTTACTAATTTCTGGCCACCTTCTCCTTAACACTGGGTGTGTTGCATTAATCTTGCTCACACTTTTGCAAGTTGTCCCTTCAATAAAATCTCTTCATTTGAATCATTTTTTTCTGGAGCCCTCATCAAAATATGTGACGAGTTTTTTGTTTTTGTTTTTGTTTTAATACCAATGCTCAGACCTCATTTCAGACCCGTAGGATCACAAACCTTGGGTGTGGATCCCATATAGAACTACTATTATATAAAAACTCCTCCTGGGGAATTCCCTTCATGGCTCAGCAGTTAACAAACCTGACTAGGATCCATAAGGACGTAGCTTCGACGCTTGGCTTCATTCAGTGGGTTAAGGATCCGTTGTTGCTGTGGGGTGTGGTGTAGGTTGCAGACGCCGGGGACTCAGATCCTGTGTTGCTATGGGTGTGGTGTAGGCCAGTGCTGTAGCTCTGATTAGACTCCTAGCCTGGGAACTTCCACATGCCTCGGGTGCAGCCCTAAAAAGCAAAACAAACAAACAAACAAAAACTCCTTCTGGTAGATTATAAAGTCCAAACATATTATACCCTATTTGAGACTCTTTGTAATCTGATACCAACCAATCTTTCAGCCAAACAGACATTACAGGAAGAAAGTCTCTCACTCTAAAATGTGGCTAGCTAATAATTTTGCCAATTGGCTAATTTAAACTAACATGGGCAAAAAATCATAAACAAATATAAATAAATGTGACACAAATTGGACCCACTTCTTATATGCTGAAAAAATGCTTCCCACATAGAGCAGTAACCAGAGTCAGGAGGAATTATTACCACAAAAACTTCTGGAAAAAGTTTACTTTAGATTTAATGAAATATATTAAAAAGGAGAGATCTTTCAAGGATCATACTCTTCTTAGATATCTCATACTCTGGAAATGCAAAGTCTCCAAACATCATTTTCACAATATTTCAGTCAGATATGTGTCTCTTTCCATTTGTTCAGTGATTAAGAAGTCTCACACATTTGACCTTCATTTCTTTCACTTGCCTTGATTACCATTGGTTTACATGATCACAAGCAGAGAAACAGACCAATGAGTTTATGATCAGGCTTAAAAGAAGGGATACCATTTTTTAATTATACAGGAACTGGTAAAGTTGGGAGTGAATATGTGGCAGTTAATGCCTTTAGTTATTTACAGATACAGAATTCCAGAATGCTTTTAAAGTCTTGATTGTCTGACAGATAACATCTTCCCTTGTGCCTGTCATTAAGGCCTGTTTCAATTCCTCTGATCTCAGCTGGGCGGCCACCGTTAACTGCTGTTGGAAAGCAGTTTCAAATCATCAGGTCAATCCAATCTTTTGAATATAGAGCCATTTACTCCATAGTTAGAGTGCCAACCACAAGCAACCTGTGTAGCATAAATTTGATGTCTGGAGCTGGTCATTAAAATAGAGTTTTACTGGATGTGGTCTTTAGTTGAGTCAGTAATATCACTGGTAAAATAAAATGATAAATGTGCAATCATGGCGGTTGTATAATTTATTTACTCCAGATCTATATACAGAGTATCTGTGTGAGAACTGAATGTTTGATTGCAATTTGTTCTGGCACCATTGTCTCTATGTCTGTTTGGTTTGGGGTGGGGCAGAGAAGACAATGATAATGGCAACTATAAGTAATTTACCTGGAGCCCCGTAACTAATATCACTATTGGTTATTATTGTTCATAAACATAACAGATCTTGGGTAAAGAACTCTGTTACTTTAATTTCAATGCCTAAAAGAAGAGGCAAATGGATGTCAGTTTTAGTTATAGCATTTTGCCAGGAGAAGTAAATTATTCCAGTTAGTAAGGTATTTTCTGGGGAGGTCAGCTCTTGCATAAAGAAGAATAAGAAGGTAATATTTGATAAACTAGACCTGAAATTTTCAACCTTAGCAAGTTTGATCAAGTATAAAAATGTAAAACACTTCTTAGGAAAAGAATTATTTAATTCACAGAGAATTTCCCTCCAACATGAGATGTGTAGTTATATATTTATCAGTTTATATTAAGTTGTGGTCATTAGTACCCAAGAGCAAATCAGGTGGTGACTCTGAGGTGCCTACAACATGCTTTAATGACTTCTGTTCCTCTGGCTGCAGTGAGAAGTGGAAAACAAACAAACAAACAAACAAACAAAACCAAAAAACTATGTTCTCTCTTCAATCAGTTACAAGGTTTAAACTATTTAGTGTTTAAGTAAAATTGTGTCCTGTGGAAGATATTTCTTCATGCTAGACTTACCATTCATTACACAGGACAATTACAAAACCATGTAAATGAGCAGTGAAAGAAAAAAAAAAAGCAGTCCTCAGTCAATCAGAATGTATGTTTATACTATAATCAAGACACTTGAGCCGCCTTAGAATGAAACAAAATCTCTCGGCAGGTATTGTGGGTCTTGGAAGAGACTGCGTGACTATTGCATTAGAAAACCATGTATTTTTTTCAGTCTTTGAATTCCTTAACCAAAAAAAAAGACTTTTGGCAAAGAGAAGAATAGTACGTCTTCTAAACACTAAAAAATTCTCTCAGAGGCCTTTCCAAGATGTTTTGGATGGCTCTCTGCCTCTCACTCTGGCAGCCCGCTCTTCATCAGTGTTTGCAGAAGGTCAATAAACCCGTGCAGTCAGGCAGGCACGGTGGAGTGCATGTGTGAGAAAATCTGCTGTTGTTGCGGTAAATGCAGTGTCCGCAGATTCATTAGGAATGCATTTGTTCCTGGAAGTGCTAGCTATTCCAGTAACTGTCTGCCGCCAAGGTTTTTAACCATATTCTCCACTTTTATGCAGACGTTACAGGGCAGAAAACCAGTCTTCTGTTCTCACTGCCTGCATCAATTTGTAGTTTGTTACTTGATCAGCTCGTTTTACCTTTCGTCTGGTGTAAAGGGCAGTCTGGGACACTGGAGTTATGTTTGAGGCCCTCTTATTAGACTTTATGATGAAAAGGGGCTCTCGAGGGGAAGGAAAACTGAATCTACTTATTCGCTCTAAAGAAAATAAAGGTTGTAAGGAAGAACTAAAAAATTGTAGGCAGTGTGAAAATTGGAAGAAGATAACAACTTCTACCTTTTCTCACATAACAATAGAAAAAAGTTTTATTCTATGATTCCACTAACATGTTAATAATAATTTTGTTAAGAATTCTTTCTTTTTCTCTTGGAGAAAATGAAAAACTATCTTCCTTCTAAGCAACACTTTTGTAAGCTAGCCCTTCTAAATATCCGTAATACTCATATTGCTTGAAATCTATAAGGAGAAATGGGAAAAGGCAAAATGAAACGGTGTACTGAAGAGCAAGGGCTGTGTGGGCACACACACCAAACCAAATGCTGCTACTTTTAACCTGCTTTCACTGCCAAGATGAGAGGAGAAAACACTAAATAAAAATGTTTTCTCCAAAGACAGCTCTGGTCTGGCTTTCCTGAAGTAATGTCACCTTAAGGGGGTGACAGCATTGAACTTCCTGTGATAACAGTATCTGACACAACATGGCTTCAGCTAACTTGTAACTGGCGTGTTAGAACTTGTGAGAAGTGCGAGGCTCTTCCATCACGAATGAAACACATCTGTCCAGGAAATACACTTCACCGTGCCAAAATGCTTTTAGTGTATCTGCCCCCTGAGTGCCCTCTCAAGCTACAATTCCCTGTCAGCAAGTACCTTGTAATTCCTTTCCTTTTATGTTGATGAAAGTCTTGATCTATTATGCCAATATTGCATACTTTCCACAGTCTCCCAGAAACTATTACTCAGTCATGTGCATAGGAGATCATGGTCTGTTACTTAAGACAACCACTCTCAGCAAAGAGCATCAGCCCTTGCAGAAAAGTGGTAGCTAGATGGTCAGACTTTCTAACATGGCTCAAGTTCCACTTTGGGAAAGAAGGAAAACAGAAAAGGAAAGATCAGGCCAATGGAGAGATTAGACAAGAGAGAAGATAATGCCCTGCTTTTAGATGGAGCCAAGAGGAGTGAGTCAAGGCGGGATTTGACTTGCTTCATTCTCCAATCTAGTGGGTTCTGACAGTATCCAGTGCGTTTGGGGTAGGATGAGTCAGAGACAGAAATCCCCCCAGGGTTTCATTTCCATTTGCAGTAGCAATAGAGCCTCAGAAAGAAGCCTGGATAACCACTACCCCCATTCTTGAGAAAACCATAGGAGCCCAGGTTGGCTCTATGTTTTAAGTTACTCAGACATTCAGAAGTCATGTTCACACTCCCTCTGAGGGGCAAACTGAATTCTTAAGTTTGGGAGTTTGGGGTTTAGTACAATTAGAAGATTCGCAGGAAGGGGCCCAGGTTAGAGCAATTCTAAGCTGCATTCATGTTTACCCAGACTATAGTGTCAGAGAGGTGAGGAAGCCAATACAGAGAGGTCAAACAACTTGCCACAGGTTAGAGAACTGACAGGAAGCAAAGCAGGGATTCAAAGCAGGCAGCCTGCCTCTGAGTCCCTGCTCCAAACCACTGCACTCTCACATTCCATGATCATTAAACACAAACAAAAACGCTGTTGGTTAAATGACCACCAAGGTCATAATACGCTGATGATAAAAACAAGAAGACAATCCATCCACTTCTGAACCCCGGACCACTTGTGGTTAGGCCTTTGAAATACAGCCAAATCAGAGTGGAGAAAAGTCCATCAGCCCTTCTACAGTGCAAGCCACCTTGGACAAAATCCAGTCCTCTGAATGTGGCTTTTTGGGGTTAATTATTTAATCTTTTGTTCTTGAACTATTTGATGAAAACAAAGTCTCACATTCCAAATTCCCTAAATTGCTACCTCAGATCCTATATTTTATCCAGAACCCACTCAGAAGGAAGACAATGTCTTTGAAGGCAGCACTCAAGTTTCATTAGCAGTTTTCTTTTCTAAGATGACACACTGAAAAAAAACCTGCTTTATTATAGAAGTTCGCAACAGTTGCAAAAGTTTCAATTCACGGTCCTCAGTGGATGTTTCTCAATGAATAATACAGGATTTGCAATAGACCTTTTAGCCTCCATACCCCAGGCATTGTGAGAGGAGGATAATAAATCCCCTGGCAGAGATGTAATTCAGGTTTTCAACTCTATATTCAGATGATTGTTTAATATTTATTGACAAGCACTGTTTGTTGGAGGCCCAGTCAGCCAAACATTTAAAATCATTTCCCTCAGTAGAAACTCGTTTGTAAAAATAACTTGGCAAATAATTTGTAAGTGATGTTCTTTAGTGATCACCATGCCATCTAAGGAAATGTTGAAGTTGGTATGCTATTTTAAAGAAGGAGCACATAAAAATTTCCAATACAATTTATTATGAGACACAAGTCGTAGGTGGAAAAAAAATCCTTAACATTATTCTTCAGGTAGAAAGAACAGATAGAAAAGCACTCCATTTAAAACATGTCACTACAGGAGTGACTTAATTATCCATTTTGGCTTTTGAATCGTGTGTTCAAGCTTTGTAACCTTTTGATTAAAAAAAAAAAAAAAAACCTGCCATTTACACAGTAGTTTAAAGGGCTGTTTTTAATAGTTAGGTAAAGGAAGCCAATGGAAGAATTAAGTAACTATGAAGTAAGACATGGCCCATTTTCTCTTTGAAGTGACTCTAATTTTCTTATCTATTTAATTCATATAATATAAATATAAGTGTAACTAAATACGCAGTTATATATTCTGTAGCTATACAGATCAATTACTAATCAGGGTACTACACTTCAGGCACTGCAGGCTAAATATGGCCATAGTCCCAGGCTTCAAGAAATTTACAGCTTCGTGGGAAAAAGAAGAGATGTAAAAGAGTAACTATTAGAGGAGTATGTGATAATTAACAGTTGATAAAGTCAACCATGTATTTGAAGAATTCAAAAGAAAGAGTGATCTCATCTACTTTAAGATACCAAAATGCTTCAGGGAGAGAATACATTTGGAAGGGCTTTAAGCAATAGATGGCTAGCTGAAATTGGACTTGGAAAGAGGTCCCAGAAAGTAGAAAAATAAGACAAAGTTTGACCATGAGAAAGAAACAAACCCAAAGCCAAAAATTTAGCATAACATCATTGGAAAAAACAGTGCAGGGACAAATTTAACAGGAGTATTTAAAAGGTTAAAGTGAGAAAAGCAGATTAAACATCCAAATGAAGAGTTAGCTTGGATTTCATTTCATATCTTAAATGACCTCTTGAAGTGGTCATTCAGTGGCTGGAGTTACCTTGTAAGCAAGTATGTCAGGAAGTGATTTGCAAGATGGGTAAACTAGAAGAAAGACTAGTTATAGCAAAACCCTATGAGGAGCACATAAACCAGAGGAATATGATGAATCCCCAAGGCCGAGAAAGGCACCCAGAGGGATGGGGCAAAAGAGAGGATTAATGATTCACTGTGGAGGAAGAATTTCTAGAATCTGTCATCTAATCAGATTTTTCAACCCGGGTTAAAGACTTTGAACTCTTTAAATGTTTTTAAGCCTTGGTGAGTAGAAGGAATATCACAAGGAGAAATACCAGTACAAAAAGAGATGAGCCTAATATTAAGCATCTATTTATCAGAGGCTGCAGGCAGTTTTATATGTGTGAAGCTGTTAAAAGAACCCCCTTTCAACCCCACCCCCAGCATATTCACCAAAGGAGATATGCAGCTTGAAATCACCAGAGCAGATGCATTTTCTATGATCAGGACCATTGCTAAAAATATCCTCCAGGTTTTTTTGTTCCAGATGAAAGTGCTACTTGGGTAAATTTGAGCTTTCAAGTTGAAGGTGCTACTATTGTTACTTAGATGTGTTCTTATTTGAGAGTGTTACTTCCTGTGGCCTGAGTGTTCCTCTGATAATATTAGTATGTTCTGCAGCCCCTCGTGGAGACTCGGGGGAGGGATCTTATAGCCAAGAGTGACAAGGCTCGTGGCTTTCCAAGTTAAGGTCAGAAAAGTGCAGCATTTCCTTGTGCCACTCTAACAGTCTCAACAGAGCAGGCCCTACGGTCACTTACTGCTGTCATGTCTGAGCTACTGACAGTTATACCACTCAGTCTGTGCTCTGATTCCAGTTCAGTGCAAGGCAAGTGCTGGTGATCTTGTATCCCACAGACTCTAATTCCATTTTAGTTTATATTGGCCACAAACTCATTTAACCTAGGATAGAGTAATTTCTGCTTTAGAAACCTAGGCTTCATCAGTCCTACTATTGGAGGTTATTAGTTGTGTAAACTTAAATTTTTTGGCAACTACAAAAATGGACAGTCAGAAATGACTATATCTTAGTCTCCCTACCTTCTTGCTACCCCACATAATTGTTAATAATGGTTAAATTGCCCAACTCATCCCATTGGTAACAGATTTGACGATTCTAATGACTGATTCAAAAATATACCTGGGAGAGTTCCTATTGTTGTTCAGCGAGTTAAGAACCCCACATAGTGTCCCTGAGGATGCAGGTCCAATCCCTGATCTTGCTCAGTGAGTTAAGGATCCAGCGTTGCAGCAAGCTGCGATGTAGGTCACAGATGTGGCTCAGATCTGGCATTGCTGTGGCTGTGGCATAGGCTGGCAGCTGCAATTCTCATTCGACCCCTAGCCTGGGAACTTCCATATGTCACAGGTGTGGCCTTAAAAAGAATATATATATATATACACTCACAGACATACACACATACTTGGGTGCCCACTGTGTTCCAGGCCTGTTGTGTTCCAGGCCATGTAGCCCGTTGTGTTCCAGGCCATGTAGCTCTGAGGACTTAGCAGAAATACAAAGAACAGTTTTATTCTCAAGTGGTTTATTTAGGCAGAGAAATAGAAAAATATACCTTTTTTGAGAATGTTTGTCCAAAACTTTGAGAAACCATCTTATTCATTAAGTGTTCAAGGAAGCCTAGGGATAACATAAGTTACATTCACGGATGAACTTTCTAAATATTATTTATCTGAGCATTTTTGATAGCCTTTAGTCAAACTGCTAATGTTTCATTTAATTGCTCTCAGAAATTACCATAAGACTGAAACATTGGTTCCTGGACATTTGTTTCTGGAGATTTCATGTTCTCATTTAAATATAGGGGAATAAATGTCAGTAGAAGCATGGGGCAAAGCTGATCAGATATCATGTTCTAAAGAAGATATTCTGCTCTGGGAATGAAATAAATTAACAGAGTAGCCACAATCTCTTATTATTTGATTATAACACAAATAGAGAAGTACTTCCTCAGGAGAAAAAAATTCCTGTTCACAACTGACATCGTTACAACAGGATGCAAGACAGCTCAGGCAAAAGAATGGTTATTATGTCCTCTATGAGATGAAAACAAAGTTGACCAGACTCTACCTTAACAAAAAATCTCCTCTCTGGATGCTGTTCCTCTGGCACTTTTGTCCACATTTAGGAAATATGAAGTTATTGAACTCAAAAGATCACACTTTTATTATTAATTATCTGTAATTGATTAACTTCTAATTAATGGATTTAGTTTAATTATAAAATAGTATTTTTCCCCTGACTATTTTACAAAGAATTAGAGCTGAGGTTAATAAATAATTTGGGGGTATAATCAGGAAGTGACTTTATTGTTCTACAGCCACTGCCTTTTAATATATCATGATACATATACTCTCTGAGCTCCATTATAATAAATTGGGCCTAACTTAGATTTCCAATCACTTTCACTTGTAGGAACACCCATATTATAAAGACAATGATGTTGAAAAGAAGACAGAGAGACAGAAAGAGACATAGAAGTAAAGATTGGACTTTTCAAAGTCCAGCCTCTACTAAATAAAAGCATCAATCCCATATGCAACTCATGGCTCTTTTCCTAAGATAATGAAGGTAAAGCTTCAGGGCTCCGAAATTTCACAGGCCCTTACAAACCTGTAAGTCTATATTCTACTCTTTAAAGAGGGTTTCCTGAATTGTGTGGCATCCTACAAAACTTAGATTCCACTATTCTGGCAATTTATGATTCAAGGACATGTAGGAAGGAGTAGGGAAGCTAGTCCATTCTTTGACTGCCCTCTTCTCTCACTCGGTTCTGCCCCTCTCTCCTCGAGAGTTAGAGCAAAAGAGTGGGGCTTACAAGAAAGAAGCACTTCATAGCAACTGTTGGCAGTCTCCTCTTGGCTGTAGACACCCTGTCTGGGATAAGCACGTAAACACTGGCTCTCTCTTGGGGTAGATTTACCTGGCATGGTCAATGCTCTGTCTAGATGACCTCAGAGGACTTCCTACAAAACACTTTTCCTCTAGTTTCTGAGCCTTACAGTCTGTACTACAGCCTTTTCTGCACAGTCTTGACCCCAGATATGGCCCTTTAGATAGCCCTGTTATGACAGCCACAGCTTTGCCAGATAGCAATGGTATAGGACCTATGGCTGCTGCCCTCCTTCTCCTTCCTGTCTCTAGCATTGTCTATCTATTCAGATAACATCAAAAGGGGGATCAGCCAGTCTGTTGCATATGCAAATATACAACCAGTAAATGCAATACCAGTCTCTCCCTCTCGGAAAAAACAGCCCACCAACTTCTAAGGGTAATTCCTTCGAAGTCCCTTTCACTTGGCTGATGGAGGAGATGCTGTGCAGTTCCTCCCTGGCTAAAGACATCAACTCTTGCAAACTACTACTTCAACCACTCTTCTTGAATTTTCAGTCTTATAAAAATAAAGCCTGGTTAGAGTAATGGAGGTGAATATAAGGATAAATCTGATTATTTCTGAGCCAGTCTTAGCTACTTGTTTTGTTTTTCAGACTACTGTGTTACTTATCAATTGAAGTTTCAACTAAAATACTGTGATATTAGGAAGAGTCATTCAACTGCTCATAATAAAAGCTTTTTAAAATAAAAATTTTATTTAGGAGTTTACAAACTTTTAAGAAACATGGCAGAGTGGGTCTCAGCTGGTAGCTGGCATGAGGAGTCACTCAACCACTCACTGATTAACCCTTCTATGGACACCAGTGAGTCCCTTCACTGAACAGGACACTCTAAGTAACACATATTTCCTGTCCATGTGGCTCATCCCAACTCCTGCTGTCCCTTTCTGGTCTCCTCTCCTGTCACCAAACTATAAAAGTCTAGAAGGTGGGGAGTTTCCATTGTGGGTCAGCAGGTTAAGAAATTGACATAGTGTCTGTCAGGATGTGGGTTCAATCCCTGGCCTTGCTCAATGGATTAAGGATCCAGCGTTGCTGCAAGCTGCAGTATAGATCGCAGATCTGGCTTGGATCCAGCATTGATGTGGCTATAAGCTGGCAGCTGCAACTCTGATTCGACCCCTGGCCTGGGAATTTCCATATGCTTCAAGTGCAGCCATTAAAAAAAAAAGTCTAGAAGGTGGGACTCTGTTAGGTGAAACACTGTGCTTTGCTGCCTGAAATGATGTAAATGAGGCCAGTGACTAAAATTAGAAATAAAGAAAAAGGAGTAAATTGTGGGTGAAAGTAAAGTGTTATCTGTGGGATTGATAATGAAAATGACCAATGCTTTTCTCATGTGGAGAAGCAAATAGATACACACATAGAATGGTTCATTCAATGATTGAAGAAAATAGCTTATGGAACACTTTCTCTGCACCAGGGTCTGTGCCTGATATTACCCTCATATGATTCCTCAATAGCAACCTAACACGTTATCTTTGTTTAACACACACTCACACACAATTATCAATATACAATAAACACCACACTCCATGAATCATCAATTATGGGTATAAAGAGTAGAAGCAGACAAGTCCATATGTATAATGCATCCCATTTGGGGATTTCACAAAGCATAGCTTTAGGAAATCACAACAATATGATAAATCCAAATATGTCAGACAACTCATTCTCTATGATAATTGTGAAGATAGATTCATGTGAAGTTCATCTATTCCCAAATAATTTTTTAAGAAATTTTACTGAGAACGTACTCAGTAAATTAGACATCAGCTTTTGAAGTAGTGAAACTTGGTTCAAATAGCTGCAGTGAGGGCCACCTCTGTTGCTCACTACTGTCTTTCCAGGTTTATACTACTCTGCATCTAGGTTCATGACATAGTGGGTGCTCATTAAATATTTGCTGAGTGAATGAATGAATGAAATATCTTCCCCCAACTTATTCACCATCCAGGGCAAACTTGAGGTTTTATCGGTTAAAAAAAAAAAAAAAAAAAAGGCAGAGAAGGACCTTACCATAATGTGCTAAGTACACTTTCTATTTTTTGGCATGGTTAAATAACACTTGCAGAGGATTACATATATATTTCATATAATTCTCAGTTTTCTCTGAGGTTTGTGACTCTGTGTGGCAACCAAGCTTATCCTCTCTCAAATTGGACTAGTAACATTCCTGGAAAAGATGCCAGAGCAAAGAAAACACATTCTTTCAACTAACTCCTAAGGAATGAATCTCTTTCAAACATAAGGGAACCTACCTATAATTATTTGTGTCCTCTATCCTACCACTACATGCTGTATTCCATCACAGGTAAATCAACAATTAAAAATCCAAAAATTAGAATAACTGTAGCTTGCTCTGGAAATTAGCTCTAGACTTGAAACTTGCTCTGAGCTTTTGTTCAGGAATTAATGATCCATTTGTTTACAGAAAAAGGTAATAAAATCAATATTTTTACTGATTTTCTTAGGGAATATAATGATGTAAAAAAAGAAAATTTTTATCAGATTAAAATCTTCACTACTGCAACATGTTCTAGATATTTTTGTATCCTTTATTTAATATGAGAATCATAGTTCTTTTAAATGGAATTTTTTGAAAACATACCTCCAGTACCACCTATGTAATACGTATTGTCATGATGCTTTACATTTTTAAGTATTTTTCTGATATTATCACCAACATATAAATAGAATGGGGAAATAAATAAGACAATGAGTGGATTTCTCCTGAGGACCATGCAGCTTGTTATGTAGTAAGAATTAGAGGTGGAACACTTTAACCTTTCATAGGCTTTCTTTTCTCCTCATGAATTGAGGAATTGGCCTAAAATAAATCCCAGTATTACCACTGTGCTTCTGTGGCAGTGACTCTGCAGAGTCACTGTTCAGGCTCTATTGCCAGAATTGGTCATATGTAGCTCTAGGGTCTTTTTTTCCTCTCGTGATGACTTTTTCCTCTTATTGACCTTCACCACTCCACAGAGCTGCAGAGTGGGTGCCCAGTGCTCCAAACCTGGCCATTCATGTATAAGGCAATGTCTTTAATTTCAGAAGCAGCTTGCGTAGTGGTGATTTCCTTTAAAATTCTACTAGTAGACAGAAATAAAAATGACCACTTTTTTTGCCCTTTCACTTCACTGGGGCTGCACTCAAGCTATTACTCATATAATTCAAGTATAAAAATAAAACCCACTGAATATTCAAGGTGAAAGTTTGGAGTGTGTCTTAGGATTTTTTTTTTTTTTTTTTTTACTTCAAACTACTGAATGTATTCATTTTCCATTTCACTTGGTATTTACTAACCTCGGGAGGAGAGGGGTGTCTCATGAGAGTTTTACAGTAAGAAAAGTAAGAAGAATATATTGACAAGAAGAGCTCTTTCATATGACGGGACTGGCTAACCTTAGCGAATACAGTGTTAACACCAGAGACTGAAGATACTTTTTAAACAGCAAGAAATACAGAGTAAAGAGTGATGTAAATTGTGTTATCAATAAGACAGTTTAGATTGTGTTTTCAAGGCTTTCCATATTTGAACTGACTCAAATCCTTTGCCAGAGAATGACGCCCCAATCACTCTCTGAAAGTAATCAAACACATTAAGCTGACTTTCTAATGGCATGAGCAGGATCTTCCTCCTCAGGACAAGTATGATTTTGAAACCAAGAAACTTTAGTTTGCCCTTCAAGAAAAGTGATTTATAGGACTTGGTGTGAGGGAAAAAAAGGAACCCTGCTTTACCCAAAAAGGAGATGAAAACCTTGCCTGAAGCAGTGTTGTGACATTGCCAATGTGAGAGGGTTGTGAAATCCTGAGTGTATGTTTTTGTGGTGATGTCTGAAAGTACTGGTTACTGTACTGATGTCTCGGTATCATGCATCTCTATTTCCGGATCTACTTCCTTATAATTGCTAATGAAAACAGAGCTGTGAGCAGAGCAGTGTATAAGTCTCCGCTTCAATTCTTCTGTTGTTTTCATTGATAGATGGCTTCCTCTGAAAGTTTCAGAACAAGTCTCTTCAACTTTTAAGAAAGAAAATAAATTCTGTCTTTTCCTAATTAAAGAAATGTACTGTACTTGTTAAGGTTATTTAACTTTTGTCCTGTAAGCTATCAATTTCTTTATTCTTCTAACCCTAGGCATCCATTAAACCACTCTGATTGTTAACGTGCATTTTGCAAATAATCAACAGACTAAATCACAGTAACTAAGGAAAATCAGGACAAGCCTAATAGTAGCCAAGCTCTAAATAGGACTTTAAAATAAAAATAGAACATGTGACTCAGAATACAGTACTAGTTTTTCATCTTACAGATGTTCCCAGCCATCAGAGTCAGCGTGGGCTATGACACTGGTAAGTGTGGGCCAGAAGGGTAAAAATTTGGAGAGAATGAAAGGTTTTTATTCCCTAGACTTTCTTCCTATTACCTCATGTTACTTCAGGTTTTACAGAATGCACAGAAAACTTTGTCTACTCATTTCTTATTTGCCTTAATAAATAGCAAGCTTTTGGTGAGCCTTAAATTAGACAGAATATCCTCCCTCGTCTGGTGGCATTTAGGTTTACAAAACACACCTTAGGAAACAACATCTGGCTTCAGTCACTTGCTAGCTAAGTGTCGTCACCTCATGAAACAAAACTCGCCAATGATTTCTGTCATGACACACCATGCATAGGACCAACCAGAGAGAAAAGATAGCATCTCTGACCAGGGAAGGGACACAACAGAAATGCTGCCATGATATTTATATCCCACCTACTCAGAAGACCAATTGAGAAACTCCATATGGACTCCAGTTTGCCACTAGCCCACAGAATTGAAATCTCTTAACTGGCTTAAATTAAGGATTTGGGGATAAGTATAAAACTTTGAAGATATTTATTTTCATAATTCTAGGCAGTTTATTTTCATATGGTTCTCATCCTACCTAATTCTCTTTTAGCTGACACATTAGGTGAAGGAAATGCATTCTTAGAAAGCTTATAGATGAAAGGGCCAGGTATCATCGGGAAAAAAAAAAAAGTCAAATAACTCTAAGGTGCATTAATGACAGAAAGGGTGTCTGTATCCAGATTGAGACAAAGATAAAGAGAAGCTAGCCTACAGGGAGGTAGATTGGTTGATTTAAATTATCTGAGAGGACTGAAACCCCTTCCTCTTACTTCTCAACACTGCCCAAATGGCAGGTGGTACAAGTCCAGTTCCCCAGTAAGTTCCTGTAAACAAAACTACTTATTTATAGACAAGCTTCTCAGTACTGTTTTCAGGAGCTCAGTCAGACTGCAACTTAGAACCACCTATCCACTGCAAAGAAAAATAAAGACATAAAACCCTGTCTTCAAAAATGTGCTTTATAGCCAGAACTAGGTAATCTGACACTCTTTGTATTTGGAGGACCCTCAGAATCATGACTGAGAACTGATGTAAAGAAACAGAAGGAAGCCCATGAGCCTCTGCTTTAGAACAACAACAACAAAAAAAAAACTAGGCTGACATCATGGAAATCTGCTAGCAGACCTAAGCAAAATGTGTTGTATCTACTTCTCCTTTCTATTCTTTTTCTTTCTATTGGGCATTCATGGGAATCAGCCATGATGGAGGAATCAATGAGCCTCACTCAGTGTATAGATACATCATAAAGGGGAAAGCAGAGATTACTGAAATATTGAAGGAATTTCTGCCTGATTTACTTACGTAAGACAAAGTAAAATAATAATTCTGATACTGCCTTCCTTTTAAATGTATATATTTCATTGCACTTTCATTTATTACCATATTTCTCCTTTGGATATGTACAGATATACACAGATACATATATAGATTAACTCAGCTTATATTTATTTCAGAAGATAAATTCTTCTATTGTTTTAATCCAGACGTGTTACATATAGAGAAAAGTAGGAAGAAGTATAGTTGCTTGGAAAGATTAACAATATGGAAGTTTTTAATGTAATGGATAAATAATATAATTTCACATATTCACCAATTTTTGTTTATTGACTGTCAAACTCAAGGCATCCTGTTTGCTCTGAAGTGGATACAACTGCAAAGATACATAAATATAAACTTACTCTTTGGGAAATAAATTTCACCAAAGAAATAAAAATTTCTATTAAAGCAGAGGTATACTTGCTCATTGCTGGCACACAGTAGGTACTTATTACATATTTATTGAATGAGTGTGTAAAACATAAAATCAGATAATTCCAATATAATGTAGGATATAAATTCCAAACATGATTAAATATTATGGGATTTCAAAGGAAGCAGGAATCATTTTTAGATGAATTATCAGTAAAAATTTCATGGCGCTGTATAAATTGGCAATAGCTTAAAATGGGAGTCATGTGGTAAGCAGAAATAAGACAGAAAGTCTTGAGGAGCAAGAACAAAAAGAACAAGACTATCTAAGCAAGAGAGTAGAATATAGCATGCAAATAAGTGGCATCCAGGATATCAATTCAGTGTGAGTAGGTGGGGAAGCGATGGAAGAAAGTGGATTGGAGTAATATTACAAAGGCCTTGGTTGTTACACTGAGGACTTGAGAACTTATTCTAGAAGTGGACTCTGGGTCACCTGAAATGCTAAATTTTTTAACCACTCTCCACAATATATCCATATTTATGCATTAGGATTTTATGAATTAAACACATTATATTGTCTACTTATCTATCTAAGCATATATGTGTGTATAGATATTTATATACTTACTACAAGTAGATTTTAAGTATTTTATAGCTATTATACTTTTAAATACATTATGAATATAATTAAATAACCTTTCTGTATATATTTGCTTAATATATGTCACTGTGTCTCCTGCTGAACTGTAATCTCCAGGAGAGCAGAAAACTTGTCATTCCTATTCTCTCTATATTGTAGGTGCTTAGTGCAGTAACTTGACACAGAGTAGATGCTAATTATTTGTTTGTTGAAGGAATAAACTGAGAAGTTGACTGATCAAATTTTTCCTGAGGTGAAACTACATTAATCTAGAATTACCAAACATCCTTCTCTTTTTCCACTTGAGTCTAACCATCTATCCACCATTTTCTTATAAAGATAACCTTTCAATCTTGAAATTAGCAATGACGGACTCCCAATCTAAAGAAAAGGTAGAAGACACAAGACTGTTCCATCTTGAAGTATAACACTGAAACTTTCTAAATATATTCCACACTTCTAAAACTGAACTGAAGAAACAGCTGGCATTTTTCCTTCACAGAAGATAGATTAACAAAGGAATACAGAATCCAATTTATAATTTCTTCATATAAAACAAAGTCTCTTAAAGTGGATTCTTTGGAACCCTGGTGTTCCAGTAGGACCTTTAGTGGTTTGGGAAGGGAAGCCAAAGTGGAGGGACTCTAGACTGTTACTTCAAACAACCATCTCCAATCTTCCCTGTTAATAAGGGTAATTTTTATAAGATGCTGTTTGAAAAAAAGGGTTCTGACAATTAAAATAATACTTTAAAAAACATTGGTTTAAAGTTGGTTTAACATTGTTTTAAATCCTTTAGATATCCAATAGATCCAACTAATAACTGTGCAAAACCCTTAGTCTTCGAGCTTTGTTTACATCATAGTGTTACATAATAATATATTTATACATTTCATTACATACAATAGGCTTGTTTATGTTATAGCATACCTACTCTTTCATCTACAGTACTGCTACTTAAACCAGAGTGAAATAAATCTATAAAACTAACACTCTGATCAAAGAGTAGTTTTACCCTTAGAAGTTTTCTATTTGTTTTCCTAGGTCCATCTCCTCCCTTCTATATTCTGCCTATCGTCTGAACTTCCTTGTTAGCTGGCTTCTGGTTGGGGGTCAACCAATGAAAGGCACTTGAGGGAGATCAGATTGTAGGAGGATAAAGCAGTCATGATTTATTTTTCGCTCTCTACCTGCTTTTTCACTGTATCTCTGATAGTAGCTGCCTCCTTCCATAGTTCCCCCAGGAGGATCCTTCTCCACATTTCCAGTTCTCATTGGCCTCTAGAAACACAGTTCCCTTACCCTTCAGCTCCAGAGGGTAACAACCGCCCACTGTTCCTAGCCTCAGTGTTCGTGCCATCTTTGTTTGTCCTCTTGCCTCTCTCACATCTCTGTAAGTAATCCCTTGTGTCTGTATTTGAACCATCTGGTGAATTGTGTTTCCTGCAAGGACCTTGACTGATACAAAAGTTAAGATTATTAAGATAGCAAGATCTAAAATACAGAAAATAAAAACGCTAGCTATTAAAATGTTTTTAATATTGGCTCTTCTTTGTTTACCATGTTTCCAATATATCATGCCATACGTGTTTGTTTGTTTTTTTCCAAAAACAATGGCCACCCTATTCCTAAAGACTCTGAGCAAATAAAACCTAAAGAAAAAAAGTGAATTTAGTATCATGTCCGTGAATGTTCAGAAAAGCTCTTACTTCATTGAAAACGAAGGTTCGGAAGTCCTCACTTTCTGTCTGAATACAAGTCAATAATTGACAAGGCCACATAACTCACTTCACAAAGGCAGGGAAGAGTCGTGAAATGTCCCTGAAAAAATTCAAAGAGTAACATTTACGCATATGTACATATGATATATTCTACACAAAAGCAGAGTGTGTTACTGTCAGAGGCCTAAGAAATGAGTCAATAACTAGCAGCAAAATATTTTCATCCAGGTATAACTGTCAGTTACTGTCTGTTTCAGCGAAAAGTATAGCTGGTGAGCACCTTGATAACCGTAACCAGCATTTAACTCTAAAAAAGTGTTTTCTCTAGAAACCTTGAGAAAAAAAATAGATGACATGAACATGAAGAAACTTTAACAAGACTAAATAAATAAAGACCATTACTGTATGTTTTGAACATATTCTTGAAAAGAGATCACACAGAGAAAGTTTCCATAGAGCTTTTTTGAAAACATTGACTGGTTATTTTTGCATAGCTGCAAGTAAAAAAAAAAAAAAAAAAAAAAAAATAGCATGCCTCTTTACAAAGCAACAAAGAGAAAATTCCTGTGATGAGTTTTTAAGAAAATCTTGTTTTGAGAGAAATGCTCAGCAATCCACCCTATTATTTTAGGCATTTTAAAGGAATATCTATAAAAAGAAAATAGATATCAAAAACAATGGTGATACTTGAATAGGTACTGGAAGTTAAATACTTATAGGACAACCATCTCCGCAAATAAAAATGAGGTCGATCTGCTATTAGTGAATATACAAGACAACTTCTCAGGTCAAAGAGTGGAATAAAACCAGATTATTGGCTTCTGTCTGCCCTGAATTTACAGAATATACAGCAAAGAGTACAAAGCAAAACAAAAGGAACCTGCCAGACAGTTTAGGGCAATTTTTGTCTCTGTCAAGCAGAATCACAGTACTGAAATAACAGAATGTCTCTGTGGTTTCTTCAGCGATGCACGTGAAAGATAGCTGTGATTATAAGAAATTTATGAGAAACAGCAGTATCCTGCCCACAGTCTACCCACACCAAAGAGACAGAGCTGAGGTCAGAGGTAAACTTGCCTCTCCCGTGTTTGTACGGCAGAACTACCAAGACCACTGTGACCTGATGACTCTACCCAAAATGTGAGACTGCTTAACCCACAGATGTCACCAAATTCAGAAAAGCAGCAGTGGGTGCTCAAATTACACTATAAGTCACATGTGCAATCTGGGGTATTGAGAAGATTGATTAATTGGAGAAGGAAAACTCCTACACAAGAAAGAAACTATTTCTTTAAACAGAATTATATACAGAAACAAATCTCAGGAGGCATTAAAATCATGGTGCCATTTTTGAATTTGATACAGCTATGTTCTTCTAATCCTACAGTAATGTTTTTATTCATATATATGATAAATTCATTCAGGTCATCTTCTATGCATTTTATAATTGTGACCTAATCCCTGCATACTTTTAATCTGGCTTCCACTATCAGCAATCAATCAAAAATCCTCTAGGTTTTTTTTTGCAATTTTCAACACAATTTACCACCATTTCCATCTTATATTATTTCCTCCACTGGGACTGATGACACGGAATAACCTTGGTTTTCTTCCTATCTCCTCAACCATACTTTCTCCAATAACTTTCCTCTTCCCATTGTGCCAGTGCCAATGTGCCTAAAGAACGGACTTTTTAATCAGGATCAAATACAGATTTTGGGTTGACACATGAGGGGAAGCAGTCTGCTTTATGTTGTCAGAACTTCACCGTCAACCAATTCCTCAAAATCTTATTGAGCTGGTTCTGAGGTTTTCTAAAATCAGGCAAAATAAAACATTGTCATAATCTTACTTAAGGGCATTTTTTTTTTTTTGGAAAAGTGTGTATATGTGCACGTGCGCACACATGCAAACACAAAACAGTCACAGGCAGACTCAGGCACACTAATCAGCGTTTTTCAATCCAGAATACATCTATTATATTGTAATATTAAGCACTAACATGAGAATGTGTGAAATATGATAGAAATAATATTTATTCTCTAAGTTCCATTTCTTGCCTTAGAAACAGTTAAGGAAAAATGCAAGGTTAGTGAGAGATTATGAGTATCAGAAGAGAATTAATTTAGTACAGCAAATAAATTGCCGTGAATAAGAAACCTTCTTTCTCAGCCCATAGGATTGTCTTGCAAGATTTGAAAGAGTAGTCTTCCAGGGAGACAAAGCTATCGGTTCGTGCAGTTTTCCTTTTTCACACACAGAGGGAATACAAAACATTGTCCTAAATAACTTTTTCCACCAAGTTATAGCTATCATCAGCTACAAACTTGTTCACATGCTTTGAAAGTTCTGAATGCTGATCCTGCTTCCCTGCTCTTCACCCAGTAAGCTCCTTGGAGGTGTTCCTATTATTTGGCCTCCTCTGAGTTCTAATTTCTGAGTGCCCTGAGTGCATACTATTATGTTAAATGCCATCTTATTGCTAGGAGGAACAAATTGATCATGAAGCTATCCATGAGAGGTTGCAAGATGTGTTGGGTCAGATAAGGGGAGAGCTGACTGAAACATCCTTTCTGCATGACATCAGGTGTAGAGCTCCTCTTAGCCATCATGTGATATTAAACTAAATATAGGTTTATGCTAAAGCAGATAATACTTTTTATCCTTACATAGCTAAGTGGTGGCAGCAATCAATATTTTAAGAAAACTATCAAAGAAAGCACTGAATTGGAAAAAAATAGTATCTATTCTCCCAGTGGACTGGGAAAATGTTAACTATAACAATAGAACACATTAATACGGCTTGAGGAAAACTTTCTAGAAAGGAGCTTGCAAACTTCTATGTTAGACTGCAAAGTAATAAAGCTATAAAATATAAGAGATGGAACATGGCTTATACATTATTTAGTCTAACCCTTTAATTTTTCAGATGTGAAAAATGAGACTTAGATAATTTGGGTGAATTTCCAGGTTATGTAACTAGATATAACAGAACCAGAACTCAAGAACACGGGCATTCTGATGGCACAATTTTCCTTACTCAACCGTGTCTTTTGTCTTCCACTTACATGGATTTTTTTTTAAAAACATCCAAAAAGTATGAAAGGATTTTTCAGGCTTCATGAGAAAAATGTTGAAGTTCTGGATTGTCACTAACAGATAGCTGATTTACCATCTTTTTTTCCTGGCCCTGAGCCAACTATCCCAATAAATTTTACTGAAAGAAAATAAAAGCTGTTGCTCAGAAATGATCTTTAAAATTCAGAGGCTTGAAAAACATTAGAATTTCACTAAAAATTACGTAAACAAAACTCTTTTAATAGCTTTCAAAATCAACATCTGAACAAATAATTCATTGAGCTATTATATGACCTACAGGCTAACAGGTAAATATTTGGTATTCAAGAGGCAATAATTTAAGTTGGAAATATAAATGTATTTTAGAAAATCTGATTTTTTGAGATCTTGGTATCCATTAATTTTCGCCATTTTTGTGTATTTCAAATACCCCAGAGTTTAATGGTAGTATTCACAAACTTATTTACTTGCAGTTCTGCCTTCCCTTGAGGCATTTCTAAGTGCCCAAAACTATTAATAAGGATGAATAAATAGACACAAATGAGCTTCTTTTCAGTCATTTACAATTTAGTCTACTATGTGCTAATCCTGTATCCTCCGTTAATCAACCCCCAAACACAGTCTTCCATTGTGCTCAGCAGAGATGAGGCATATGTGGTGGAATTCAGTCAAAATATTAATTTAGACATTTGGGAACCATCACCTTCTTGAGAAAACTATCAGGTAAAATACATTCATTTTCAGCCAAGCTAAATTCCCATGTCCATGAATTGCACAACCCTGTTAAAGTCAGTAAGTGTCAAAGTCTTGAGCTATGGACTAGACAACATTGCCCAATAACCACAATTAGGGTTTCCAGCATCTGCTGTTCCTCTTTTACAAATCTGAATTCTTCTTCCTATGCTATCTCTTACATACATTATTCATGCTGATGTTGAAATACTGACAATTTACAAGGAGAGTTCAGGAGTTTCGTGTAGCCCTGGAAATCACTGCCCAAATAACAGAAAGAAAACTTACCCCAGGAAATTATCTCATAAACGTTCTTGAAACCCCATTTTTTTATGGTGTGCTCTTAGAAAAAAATTTACAGAATATATTTTGTTAAATCTTTGGCTTGTCCTAAACTCTAAAACTAGATTTTAACCCTCAGTTTCAAGTTCCTTCACTGACTTGCCCTGATTTTACTTCCCTTTTTTCATCCAATCCATATTTGTCTCTTAATCAGTTAAATCTACCTACATCGCAATCATCTCTCTTGCTCTTGGCCTTCATTCTTATTTACACTTGAAATACTTTACCAGCATTAAGAATCACCTTTTCCCCTTGATTTACAGAACTCTCAAGATAGAATTTAATGTAATTGATATTTAAATGCAATGATTATTTCCACTATTCCACTTTATATTCTTCAGGAAATTTAATTCATTTCCCCTTTGCTCTTTATAACACCAAAGCAAAACAAACAAACAACAACAACAAAACTGAGATGAAAGCTCACACAACATGTAAATCAGTCATAAAAATAAATACCAAGCACCTTCAGACCTTTAGTCTGAAAGAAAAAAAAAGAAGATCTAGTGAAACAAAACTTTTAAAATATTTTTGTTTATTCAAAAGATTTGTTTGGTTTTTATAGAAATCTTTTTATAGAAGTCTAAATATTACTGTTTTGTATAAAACTATATGTCTTCTCTGATTCAGAAATCAAGCAATTTTTTAGATTACCAATAAGAAAATTAGATATGAGAGGGACAAATTTTTCAGGACCAATTGAAATTTTGAGCAATATACATTTTCGAAAACTAAGGAAACGATATAATTGTTTAAATTATGCATTCAATTAATATTTACAAATATGCAAAACTCATTACAGAGGAGATAGGAAGTCCAGGTACAGATTATCAGTTTTTGGTTAAGTACTATGTGTACATCTTACATCACTCTTAAAATGACTCCTATGGGTAACCCAAGATCTCTGGCAGAATCAAAAGATTCTCCGCAATGTATTTTCTTGAAGGTTGTAATGAATCAACTTTTGGATTGAGAAAGAAGTTGACTTGTTGATTCATTGATATATTATTAAAGCTAACTCCCAGGAATCTCTAAAAGTGTTTTTAACCTTAAGTTAAGCAAAGTTTAGAAGGCATTCTAATGTTTTCATCCACTCCTTCTATGCAGACCACATTTGTTTTCTGTATAATCCTTTCCTCCCTCCTAACAACAGGTGTAACACTGCTTAGCGCCCATTAGTCTAATGCTATTCTTAACTAAAGTTACTAAATTGCCTCTAAGAGAAGCACTAGAGGGGGCCAAAGGGTAACTCCATGTGGAGTATTCCATTGGCCTGCCCAACTTCTTAACCATTCAGTACTTACTAAAATACACTTAAAGTAATCAATCAGATGATCAACTAACCCAAAAGCTCATTGATAATCTACTACATATAAGGCATTAGAGTAGGCAATTTTTTGAGAATACAAAGAAATAAGTTACCAGCAGAGGATTTGACATTGCTACATTGACTCCCCTCAAGCAACAGTCAAGGGTTCATGATATGCAGCAATTTGTAATTTTGCTGAGGCATGAAATTGAATTACATGTGTCAAGAGGCCGGTCTCTAGCAGGAATCCTTTAGTTAGACTGTGCTTACATGACTGGCTCACAGTGGTTTAGATATTCTCTACTTGTGGTCAAGTTACCATGCAGTAATTCTCGTGACATGATAAAAAAAAATTTTTTTTCTTTGTGAATACTTTTCCTGAAAATAAAGTCAGTTGCTAGTTCTGGTGATGAAAGTAAAGTGGAAGGAAAACTATCCCAGAAAGATATGGTTCTAATCCAGAAAAGAGCAGTGTATGGAGACAACTGCATGCTAAACTCATGAATTTGGAACTGTGGTATCTCTCATGAATACTGAGGGTTTGCCATATAAAATAAAATACTCATCTTCAAGCATCATTTAGAAAAACCTAACATTCTTTGTCAAGTTACCTTCTTACAACAGATATTGTCTACAGATCACTGCAGACATGAATACCATTGTAATTACATTTTAAGAGCAGGACATCCATACTACTTATATTTTGCTAAATACTGTACAGAAAATTTACCACAGTGCTTACTTTTCCACTGTAAAAATATTGGATTTTTTTTTTTTTTTTTTTTTTTTTTTTGGCCAGGTGCTGGGGGTAGAAGGGTGATGGTGGCGATGGAGTTGTTTTCTTGGTTTTAGGTCCTAGCTAATATAGCTTAGGTTAAAATAACGCTAAGAATCAGAAATACCTATTCAAATTAATTATGGCAACTGATAATATTGACCTGAGCTAAAACAACTCCATAGGAAAGTGGGATTTGATATATTTTCTCCTGTTGTCTTAAACATCCTTTCTAGGTAAAATAAGCCTAGAAACAGTTTTTGAAGCCCAGAACATGATGATGATATACATGATGTTGCACAATGGGAAGTATATGGCATATCTTGGCCACCTGTCCCTTACAAAGATCAAGGTCCATCTTTTCAGCTTCTGGCAGCTGTTGTTTTCCATCCTCCTTTCTTCCTGCTGCTGGCTGTAGATGTAGCAATACAGAGTCTCCTAACCTTAGGCTGCTACTGTTTGTGGTACTTGCCCTTACTATTTTCATTTTAAGTGGGTTGCTTATGTTCTTTCTCAAACTTGTACAATAATGCTCCCAATAAGGATTGAAAATCCAGTGCTTGACTTCTTGAATATAAAGCTTCCTCTTTCCCTCTTTTCCCACAGAAAATAGGGGGAAATAGGGATAAAGGAAGTAGGAAAGAAACAAGTCATTTATCTCCTCAACTTTGCAAAGTACTTTTTGAAAATGAGAATTCTTTGTATTTTTAAAATCCTCTCCACCCATTAGCCTCAACACTACATTGCTGCTATACTTACACCTCGCTCGTTATGTATTTACTTTTTATATAACTAAGCAGCACCCTGTCATAAATGAAATATTCATGCAAAAAAAAAACCTGCTCAAAATGCATTTATAAAAAGAACATATAAAAACTACCATCTGCTCCCACTCCTAGCAAGCCCTCAGATACCCAAGTGTAAGCCCTCTGATTCCACAGAGAGGTAAGGCAATGTGTCCGTGATGTATTCCTGAAAGCCAAAACTTCAGAGTTTGTATTAAGATGGATCTATGTGCTCCGGCCATCAAAATGCTTAGATCAACATGATGAGCTTAGATATTGCACATAATGAATTCACGTGCTAGCATATTATAATGGGTAGTCATACCCGGTCATGTTGTACTTAAATGAGCTGAAACCCTTCTGGGAAGTTGTGAAAGCATTTTGAAGTCTGTTGATACCACAGTACTTTAGAGTATGCATTGCTTTAAGGAAAGTTGTCCAGGCATCCCAGGACTCCAAACTGAAGTGCAGGCACCTGGACATGTTACTGTTCCCAATTCAATTAAGAAATGAGGGATATTTGTAATCTACTTAGGGCATCTGACTACTCATACTTGGCGTATTACCACTGATAATAACATGATTTTCTCAGTAGTTTAATTTCTCTCAAGTGGTAATTTGTACCTTTATAAGTTCTATGAACAGTTACTTTCCATAACCTTTCCTTCCTAACCCAGCACATCCGCACCTTGCTCAATGTTCAGTGCTATTCACTCTGAACTCTGGATATGGAATTTGGGGTTTTTTCCCCCGAGTCAACTGGAATTAAATCCACCTGCAAGTGACCAAAAGCAAAATAACAGTGGGATAAACAAGAAAAGAGTTTGTTTTTCTCTCATAGGAAAGATATCCAGAGGCAAGCAATCTCTATATATAGTAGTTCCAGGATCTGCAGGAAACCAAGCTCCTTTTTCTTGCTGCACCATCACCCCCAGTGTTATGAATTAAGATTGAAGATGGCTTCCTCAGTTCCAGCCACTCCCTGGCATCCAAATAGCAAGAAGAAGAAAGTTCTGCCCCTTCCTTTCTGAATAAGACTTCCTGGAAGTACTACACACTTTAAATATACTTTTTTGACTAGAACTTAGTCACAGTGCCAAATCTTGCTGCAAATTACTCTAGGAAACATAGTCTTTTTAGCTTGACACTTTGCCACCCAAAATACATACAGAGTTCTTGCACTAAAGGGGCACAGTAGAGTAGATGTTGGGATAAGCAACTCATAGCCTCTGCTTCACTTCCCCAAGTCACATCAGTACTTGCTGTTACCAATCACTTGTTCAATTTTAAATTTCTAGTTGTCTTAATTAGTTAAATAATCCATATGTTAATCATTCAATAATCAAATTATAAAAAAAGATAAAAACAGAAGTTCTGGAGTACATCAACAAGGCCCAGGCTCACTGTTATACCTTGTTTTTGTGTAAAAGAAGTTCTTGGGCTGCCTTCAAATGACTGACAATACTTAATTATTTAAAGCAATATAGAATTAGGCCTAAAAGTCAATGGCCAAGAATCTTGATGTTTTCCTCATCAACAGAATGTCCACATATTTTAAGAAGCAAAGCAGAATACTTTGAAACTGTGAAAGGGGAGGTCATTAATGAATACACTGGAACATTAAGTTTAAATTAGAATTGTCTAGAGCAAACCAGGTGATACCCAGATCACCCTCCATACTGGATCTCTTCACACACCAGATCTTGGATATACATCAGTTTACTATTATTAACTAACCAGCCATTTCTCCCTGGACATGTGTTAGGACATGAAGAAGACATGGCAGAATTTGACTACTGTACCCATCATGTCTCTGAATTCAATATAGAATTGAGGAAACTAGTTAAAGGGTCCAGATTAGCTGTAAAGTCATATCAATAAATTATTTCCAGCTATTTATCCTACTATAAAGCCAAGCCTGTACCTGGAAATGGGTATGAGAGACAGCTATCTACTCATAGGGCTGAGAATCTCGTTATAAGGGATTCTTCTCAAGAATCTCCGAGTTTGTAGTATTTTTATCTATCATTCTGAATAGTTTGCCACTTTGATCTGTAACCCGTGACGGTAGACAGCTGTCAGTTGGGAGGAGTGGCTTTGGCTAAAAGCCAACCATCAAGAACAAGGCTGAGAGTGACAGCCTGGACTGACAAACTATTTCCACTTTCTTCATGGGCCACTAACATTATGATGATGATGATGATGATGATGATGATGATGATGTATTTTGTCTTTTTAGGCTGTACCCACAGCATATAGAGGTTCCCAGCTCTCAAATCAGAGCTGTAGCCACTGGCCTACACCACAAACACAGCAACGTCAGATTCGAGCCACGTCTGAGACCTACACCACAGTTCATGGCAATGCCAGATCCCCGACCCACTGAGCAAGGCCAGGGATCAAACCCGCATCCTCACAGATACTAGTCAGGTTCATTTCCCCTGAGCTGCGATGGGAACTCCTAACGTTGCTGTTTTTGAAAATCACCTCTGTTTACAACAGAACCTAACACTAAGTACTACCTCTTTCCTCATTCCCATATGTTTTTGTCTAATTTTTTTTCTGAAGCCTAGGTCTATCTGAAAAAGATTGCTATCTATTAAATTGTGCTTTATTGGTCTGGAAGTTTCCAAAGATGCTTAATATTCAACTAAGGAGAAAAAAAGGCACTAGAAGACTCTGTGTTGGTAATAATTATTAGAAATATCCCTAAACATTCACAATCTACATATGCTTTCTTTGTTGTTGCTGAACTCTTCTTTCTCTTAGTGAGTTTGCAAAATGCAATATATCATGCTAGTTCAAAACATGTTTTTTTCAGTCAGACTTCCTAAGTTAAAATCCCTACTCTGTCACTTCCTAACTGTGTCACTCTGAACCTATCAACTATGTGTAAAATGAGTTTAATATTAGTAACTACCTGCTTGAATATTTACTGAGTTAGTATGTTTGGACTGCTTAGAGCAATGCCTGGCATACAGTAAGAGCTTTTTACTGCTCTTTTTTTTTTTTTTTTTTTGCTATTTACAACCTAGAGATGTATAACTTGTCTCTGTATATGGATTCAATCTGACACATGGACTTCAAAACCAAATTTATCTTCTATAAAGAAAACCTATGCTTTTTCATGGCATCTCAATCTTTGCTAAGAATATTACTTTCTTTTATGCACCTGGCATCTAAATCTTTGTCTCCACTCTTTCTTCCCTTTCTCTTCTCCTTCACATCCAAAAGTACTCTAGTCTTCTTCCAAAATCAACTCCCTTCTTTCCCTTCCAACTGCACTGGTCTAATCCATACTCTCTTTACCCCCTGCACAAATAACTTCACACTTTCCTAACTTGTCTTTGTACTTCCAGGCTCCCTTCAAAACCATTTTATACCGATCATAGAACATTTGTGTTAAAATCCTACTGTGGATCCTCTTTGCCCAAAACAATCTCTAACCAACCCATCATGGTAAGGTTCCCACCTTTCTTTCCTCTCTCATCTTCCCCTGCCCTCATGCCCCAGATAAACTAGATAAGTAACTATGCATTTTGGCATCTTAATATTTTTCCCCACATTCTTCCCATTGTTCTTGTGCTCTTCATTTTCTGGATATCAAGAAGCCTTACCTATTTTAAAGGCCCAGCAAAGACTGAAATTTCTACAGCAAAATATTTTAAGTTATAAGTGCTCTTTTCTTTCTTGGAGGTTCTGAGACTTACTCTATATTTGTGATAGTCCATTACATTGCCTGCTAGGTTATAGTTTCTCACTATGATCTCTTCAAGGTCTTAATCCATGTGTCCCTCATCTTTTTTCTTCCTAGTAAGGTGCCCCTCTTGCACACTGGGAACTCCTGGGCCACTGAATATGACTGTCTGAGGAGTGGACCTATTAAAGCTAAAGGCTAACCCATTCTCTGCCTGGTCAAGCCATGTGACACAATCATGTCACCAAAGAGGGGTAGCCTTTCCCTAATCAATCTACCCAAAATCTTCCAAAAGGAACTGCCTCCTTCCTTCCCTTCCTCCTATAGGTAAGCTATGCACATCTGGAAAGAACATCTTTTCCTAATTGATGCACAGGTGCAACTTAGACTCGCAGTGACTATTCTTAAACAAATCAAGATTGTTACAGACTTGTGACAAAAGATGTTAATGAGGCTATGGCAGAAAACTAAAACCTCAAAGATCCTGGATTGTCTATAGCAGACACCTCCCTTCACTATGTACATTACACGATAGTGATGATTAACAAGAAGGTTACAGGATCATAGTGAGCCATTTTTACCTAAAAGTTTTAAATGCCTGAATGAGTTAGGACAAGACGGGCCACAATAACAAAAAGATTCCAGTCTATATGATGACTCAAATATGAATGAATTTTACCTCTTGTTCACATAATACTCCCAAGATGATTTTCTTGGTTGCAAGCAGTTCCCCTCCATATGGTGATTCAGAGATGAATTTGCAAGGTGGACAAGAGAGTTCATTTTGTATAAAGGCATAGAGGCAGGAGAAATCATAGCATCTTTAGACAACTGAATTGTATTTCTGGCCATTGCAGTGGAAGCATGAAGAAATGAGGCAGAAGGTAAGGCTAGCAAGATGGGCAGGGCCCAGAATGTGAATCTATTTAAAAGTCCTGTAAAGATAAAACTTGGTCCTTCAAGTGATGGGGAGTTACTGGCATTTCTTTGCTGGTTTAGTGTTATTGTCATTATTGGCTTTTTTAAAAATCAAGATAGTTAATGTCACTTGATGGTAATGTTAGAAAATTAGCACTACCAGTAGTATGTTAGCTGAATTGGATTGCTGTGAACAGAAAGGCAGGATCATCAACAAGGCAAATACAACATTCCAGTAAAGATGAGAGCTCAAAAGCAGACAGTGGCAGTGGAGATGGAGAGGAAGGGAGAAGCAAAAGAGCAATTTAAGAGGCAGGTCAGAGGAGGCTTGGTAATTATTTAAATTCAGGGGATTTGAAAATAAAAAAGTTGAGGATGGCTCAGTTTTCTGGCTGAAGTCTGTGTCTATGTCTACAAAAATTAAAAGTTATTTATGCAATAAAATAAAAAAATCAGCATATATTAAAAGATTACTTGCTCCATAGAGCATTATGAAGTTAGCAGAATTCACAGAGGCTTGTGCTTGTGTTCTATTTTCCCAGAAATGTGGAAAAGGCATGCACGCTGGCCATTTGAATCCATCTCCCAGGATTAAAGAAAACTGGAAATGGTTTGACTCTTCTCTAAGTCTTACTGCCATATGAGGCTGGCTGAAGATGGCACTCTAAGTTGAATTGGTACAGCTCTGCAGCACTGGAATGGTATTTCTCGACAGGGTTGGACGGCATATGTAATTTTGTGTATTGTTCTGATGCCTCTTAAATCAAGTTGCCCAATTTAAGCCATACAAATGTTCTATTCTCCACTACCCCCTCAGATCACACCGATGGCCTTGCTTGGTCAAATCATACCTCCTTGACTATGCTCTGCAAATTCTCCATGCCAAAAAAAGACTTTCATTGTAATAGATACTAATAAAATACTACACATAAGTATGCTTTAAATGATTCAATATTTTTATTAATTTTAATTATATTATTCCTACAGTTGTTAACTGTTTAAATTTTTAGTGAGTGAATGAGTGAAAATTTATAAACTTGAGCAAAATAAGTGGTTATAATTGAAAACAAAAATGGTTCTCAAATCTTAAATCAGTTTCTAGACTGTTTTATATATTGAAGATAATTTATCTGTATTAAATTTTATCTACCATTTACCCAAAGAATTTGTAAGTCACCACTGTGACTTTTGTGTAAGAAAAGAAACCAAATGGGAAAAGAACATTGGGTATTTCTTCCAACGTGATGAGTAGGCTAGTTCCCAAACTATTGTAGGTTTGTTCTTTTGGGGATCAGATTTGACAAATTTCAGGATGATTATGGATACGTTGTCTTATAATTTTAATCTTCTACTTGAACTCATAAAGGTGACCCACCATTATTACTAGTGATCTAGATCATTTCTAGATCCTCAAATCTAGATACTAAAATGCAAGTCCATGGTCATGCCTTGTTTCTCCTATGTTCCTGGGCCTCAGCCCCCAAGGCCCACCAGGCAAATTTTTGGCAAAATGGGGTTTATAACAAATAATTCCCAGTGTGTGGCACCACAAGGAAAACAGCTTTACTTTAAGAGTCACATAAAGTAACTTATGTAAGTTACTGGCATCTCACAAATCATACTAGTTGGGTGGCATCTCTGTATACCTGAATTCATGCAGGAAGCCAAGACATGACCTAAAGAATCCCTGGGCTTATAATAATTCCTAACTAATATTCTAGGTGTCTATAAAGTTTCAAAGTGGGCAAGAGTAAAGTTCTGTTCAAGGAATTAAAACTTGACAAAACAGCTAAATTGGTGTTATGTTCTGAAAGTATTTGTCCCTTGCAAATTCAGATGCTGAAATTCTAACCCTCAATGAAAGGACATGAGGAGGTTGGGCCTTTGGGAGGTGATTAGATCAGGATGTAGCCCTCATGAAAGGGATTAATGACCTTATAAAAGAGAACCAAGTGGAGCTTTCTTACCCCTTCTGCCATGTGAGGACAGTGAGAAGATGGCCATTTATGAATCAGGAAGAAGGCCCTCATCGGACACTGAATCTGCTGAATTTCCTGTGCCTTGATCTTGGACTTTCCAGCCTCGACGACTGTGAGTAATGTTTGTTAAGTCACCCAGACTATGGTAGTTTTGTTATAGCAGCCCAGATGGACTAAAACACTTGGTATTAAATCAGGGAAGCCCTAAGGAATATGCCAGCTAGATTCCCATAGTCCATATACCTTCCCTCAACATTTTGTGGAGTTTCGATTATAAAGCCTACACCCCGGACATCAAGGCCTTTACCTAATTCATACGTCCTAGTAAGAGCTCCCCCCCACCCAGCTTTACCATCATACCACTGCATGTTCCAGATCTCTTCTAGAGCAATTGCTCAGCAGACCTCTACCCTGTATGCGGACAGAATATGCCTACAGCCCTTTTACACTGATAAAGCACTCTCTCCTTTTTATCATAATGCTTAATGCTTTCTGGCCTTTGGCAGTTTGCTTCAGGTAATTCTTTATGTCACTTTCTTTTTCCAGGTCTCTCTTTGAACCCTGACCTATGGACTGTTTGGAGTACATAAGCCTCCCTCCATCCTGCTTAATAAGACTACTTTTTCTAGCCTCTTAGATCACCAAGAGAAATAGGTGGGGGAAGGAAGCATACTGTTTGTTTTTCATTGCAAGCCCCAGGTCGGGTCCCTTTGGAAACAGATGAAAATTCTTCAGTCACGGGATCAGTCTGTTTTGCCTCAGATAAACCTTCTTGGCTCTGAGAAATAAGCCTTTTATTCATTTTTTAACATTTAGCTTTCTTTACTGTGGTCAGTGTTCTTCAGCTTCATTTTTTTCCCCCTTATTCCTCCCTTTGCTTTTATTCCTTCTCTGTAGCTCTGCTGCCAGCCTCTGCCAAGTTCTTTATCATCTGTCTCTACAGCCAGCTTAACTTTCTGAGCCAATGGCGTCAAAGCAGAATGCATATGGGTACTGTCAATCTCACGTGGTGCAACTTGGAATTAATTTCTGATGCCTACTTGATATTTAATCCATGAGCAAAGTAAAACTTGGGTGGTCCTACAGTCTCCAAATTAAAGTGCCCTCTTTCTAACACTCTATTCCCTCTCCTTCTATTTTAGCTCTTATGGAGAGCCTCAGGGTCTGCTTAGAGGCAAGGCATGTCCTCTGCCTGTTCCAAGCCTCTTACCTAAGCTTTCTTCTAAGGCCCACCCTGATTCCCAGCCTCACTTGCTCTTGGTCTAACACCCTGTCAATCACTTGCTAATCCCTTGCTTCCTATCTCTTCAGGCACTGTCTGCTCTGGTCCTGCCCTAACCTAGAGGCTATCTTCAAATTCAAAAGCAGCTGGGTCAGAAAACTATCTAGCATTCTATGTACACACTATGATCAGCCCCCATATTTTCCAGGACCCAACATGAGATTGGACAGTATCTTTTGGGTACTTTGTCTTCACTTTAGCCAGGCACTTGAGCCAACCTGGTCAGTGCTTTGCCCTAATGAGTGAGACTCTGTGGCTCCAGCACATTCACCCCACAGATGGCCCTGTATGAATACCTTAGACAAAGCTCATGTCATATCTCACATCGGATAGGGATGGAGTAGGATAGTTACAGAAGTAGTTGTAGAAGTCCCAATATAGGAGACCATAGATAGAGAGGGAAACCTAGGGAACTTTAGGAGATCACTGTAAGTTAACAATCACTCAAGAAAGCCATCACAACAAAGCAGGTTGGCTTAACTATAAAATCACAAATAAAAGCATAAGATTTGCCTCAGGTCATTAGGTGAAAGATAGAATGAGGCCTGCATTCAAGTTTAGCAAGACAGGAGTTAGGATCAAAGACAGGAGTTCAAGGGAAAAATTACATTCCAAAGTAGGAGACCCTCATTATTCAGAAACCTGAGATGATTCAATGTATTTTAGCATATGTTACTGCCCTTCTGCACCATGACAGTCCTAGTTTGAACTCATAGGGTCAACACTCTTTTACTGGATACAAAGGAAGAGCTAATAAGGTAAGCCTGATGTCATCTTTTCCCACTCCCCACTCCCCTTGGATTATAAAAATGTACCCCACCTAATCCTGAGGCAGAGCATCCTTGCCTGCCCACCTGCATCTCTCACAAGTGTCTTATCTTAATAAATCTATTTCATGCCTATCACTTTGTCTCTCACTGAATTCGTTTTGCACTGAGGCACAAAAAAGCTGAACCTCAGCAAGGCCCAACACTGGGTGAGTGCTTCTGATTTAAAAACCGTGGCCTCAAGTCCCAATCTGGGTTCAAGTCATAAATGTTGTCAGTTTCACAACTAACTTAGATCCTATATATTCTCTTTGCTGAATTTGTTTTTCTCTAGACACTACTTGGCAACCTATTTATTTCTTCTCTACTTTTAATCTCTCTTTTAAGCATACCTTCCTTAAAGGAAACTTATAAACTTCTCCTTATCACACAACACAACCCAGCTTGACAGAGAACCTATTAACTAGTTACTCATGTTAAATAACTAGTTAGCTATGTCTTTAACAGAATGCACTTGCCTTGCTATGACTTTGAAAAAAGTTTTGGCCCCCTTTGTTGTTTCCTCACAGCTCAAATGTGACTTAAGCAAAGTTAATATTATATTTTTTGACAACTGACTATTTGCAAGTCCCTGGGCCATAATTCAATACTTGTTCAACCTTCACAATGTCCATATGAGAAAACATTTTAACTTTTCCACTTTCTCTGGAATAGCATTAGACTTGGAGAGATTAAGTCACTTGCCTAAAGTCAACAAGATAATAGGTGATAGAGTCAAGATTTGAACACCAAGCTCTTGCTCTTATCCTTGGATACATTCAGAATTATTTGCCCTGAAAGAAGTGCTCCTTATCCTATAGAGGCTTTTAAGTCCCATTTAGGTATCAGTTTCCCAGGAGATAATTATTTTACTCATTCACCAAAGATTTTCTGAGCACTTAGTAAGTGCCAATGACTGTACTAAGCCCTAGGGACATATCTAAAGAGGTAGCAGCCACTCAGAACCAGCTGTATTCAGGTATAGATGTTGCAGCTATGGTTCACGATGAACAAGTTCCCCTAAAGAAGGTATCCAAACCCCTGAGAGAGGTTAGAATTCTCCACAGCAGACACCAAAACACAGGCTGCATACCATCATCCTCTGTGGCTGAGGCATTTACCACAATTTATATATCTGGTCATGAATGGGGCATTTGGCATTTTCAATTAATCTACTGAGAATCTGGAATATCAGGGCCAGAAAGAACAACTGAAGTTATCTGGCCTAATCTTATTACTTTAGAAATTAAATAAACAAAATTAAAACATCCAAGAAGTTAACTTTTTCAAGATGGCACAGACATGTAGTAAAAAATTACTTATTTCTTACATACAGGTATCCCAACTCACTACCCAGTACATTTACTCATGGATCACTCAATTCTCCTGCGGAAAGGACATCCGAAGCTAAATTTCCACAGCAGTAGGCAAAAATCTTATGACTATGGATCAGTTCCTCAGAACAAAGCTCCTGGAGTTCCCGTCGTGGGGCAGTGGTTAACGACTTCAACTAGGAACCGTGAGGTTGCAGGTTCGATCCCTGGCCTTGCTCAGTGGGTTAAGGATCTGGCGTTGCCGTGAGCTGTGGTGTAGGTCGCAGACAAGGCTCGGATGGATCCCGAGGTGCTGTGGCTGTGGCGAAGGCCGGCAGCTACAGCTCCAATTAGATCCCTAGCCACAGGCCATGGGAGCAGCCTCAGAAGAAGGCAAAAAAAAAAAAAAAAAGTCAGAACAAAGCTCCTTCCTTTAAGCCATTGCCCATAAAGCATTTCCTCTAGAGTTTTTCAAAGTGGTATCTACAATCAGGCAGTTTGTATAGATCAACAGGACTAGTGCATTACTACTACTGACTGTATCCAATGCTGTCTGGTCTCAGCACTGTCTCCTGTTAGAAATGGGGAGAAACCTAGAAAACTTAGAGAACCCTGTCTTTCCTTTCAAGCCTGCTTATTAATCACTATTACCATGTTTCTGTTTCTTTTCCAGACTCTCTTATCCATACCCCTATAGGCAACATTCTTGGCTGTTTGGGGTTTTATCTTGTTTTGTTTTGTTTTTTGCCACTGAAGAAGGTGAGCAGGACTCAGTTCCATAGAGTCACCACATTCTCCTCTTATCAGTTTACCACTTTTGTATTTTATCCTGGTGCTGGAGGATATAATCATCTCATCTCCCCCACCCCACCCCTCGAAGTGTGAAGTTAGTTGCTTTGTTTTTTCCTTTTGACACACTTGCTTTGTGCTATATTTAACTCCTGTACATTAGCATTAATATCGAGCCACCCAAGTGAAGTTGCTGCTGTGCATTACTTCCACCAGGTACAGTAGGGGTTTATTCTGCTAATTCCTTTTAGAGATAGTGAAACAGATGCAAATACAATAAGAAAAGGGCTGAACCTTCTTGCCACAGTATATTGAATGCAAATCTTTATAAGGTTTTTATGTACATGATTTTATTCTTTTGCTTTTCACTGACTTTTTGCCTTTGGTTTTGGCTGGCACACAAAGCAGCTTACAAAAAGGGATGCTGACAAAATAAATGTTCCCCTGAAAAGAACATGCTCTTTACATAAAAAGAAACACAGAGATCCACAACGTAAATTACTGTTGAAGATTCCCAACTGCCTACAACAATACCTAGTACATAGTGGGTCCTCAAAAATTTGTTTAATGAATAAAACCAGATGTGATGTTTTCCCTTCTGCCTCCTTTGGCATATGTTGAGAAGGGAAAGACCATGAACCAGGAAGGGAGTATAGTTACTACAGGCTGCTTATAATATTTCCCCAGTTTCTTTTCTTTTTTCTTCCTTTAAATTTTTTCATCTGTGAAATCTCCTTCTCCTTCTCTAATTTTTTCTCCTTTTTCTTAATACCAGTCTTTCTCATTTGCCTTTTTTATCTGTTTAAGAACTCAGGCCACAGTAAGTGTTTGTTTGTCTGTTTATAATGCAATAAATCACTGCCCCATTAGAACAAAAAAACAATTTGTCCAAGGTTTTTTATCCAAGTAAAAAAGCAACTCTGGGAGTGGGTCGTGGTTTAACTTGGTTTTGTGAGAAAAGGAATCACAAAAGTAAATTGTCTTTATTATTATTATTATTATTATTTCTTGGGCCACTCCCGCAGCATATGGAGGTTCCCAGGCTAGGGGTTGAATCGGAGCTGTAGCTGCCAGCCTATGCCAGAGCCACAGCAACACTGGATCCGAGCCGCGTGTGCAACCTACACCACAGCTCACGGCAACGCCGGATCGTTAACCCACTGAGCAAGGGCAGGGATCGAACCCTCAACCTCATGGTTCCTAGTTGGATTCGTTAACTGCTGCGCCACAACAGGAACTCCCACAAAAGTAATATTTATTTGATTGCCAGGTGGTAAATGTTTTTTTAATGAATATGCTAAATATGTAAGAAAGATAATTTGTATTCATTTAGGGAAGTGGAGTTGGCTTGTGGGAGAGGAAGAAAAGGGAGAAAAATAGATAAAAACATTGGGAAGGTAGAAGTACTTAGAAGTAACAGAAAAAGACAGGAGAGATGAGCAGATGGGAGAAAAGTGGGCGTGACATGGAAAAACCATGGAAAGCAAATGGCTCAAAAGGAGGGAAAGTCTACATGTATCCTCTAAGGTCTTTCCAAAGTACTCTTGTGGGAAGGGGAAAGCAGATGTAGAAAGGGGTGATCCTCTCTGAATCACATCCACCAAGAACAAGGAGGCTGCTATTAGAGATCTGTGAATTTATCCCATCTATGCACCTTACTTCCAGCTTCTTGGTCCTTGAGTTGCTATAGAGAGGAAGCTGGCCTAAGATGAAGCTTCTAAGGTTATGTCTGAAGTCAGAGAACTCTGTGCAGAAGCAGTTCAGGCTGGTACAAATTAGAGTGCACTCAACCTAAGAAGATTCCACTTAATAAACAACTTACCTACTAAAGAAAATCTAGCCAGGTCAATAGTGAACACGTACAATGACACACAACCCATGCCCCTTCTAACTGGTCAATGTTGATGCTTTGTTTGTAAATATTTTGAGTATCGCTAGCTACCTTGGGATAGTAACTGAAAAAAAAAAGATATCTTAGATTAAATGTTCCTCTAATATACCATTTTAAGGAAGTTAGTTTCCTTCCCTCCTTCATTCATTTATTTATCCAACGAATGTTTATTGAGTGCTTACTACTGCCAGGTAATGTACTAAGCAATGCAAAAGTTTGAGATAAAACTGGCGGCCCCATCTAGGGGTACTTGTAGGTCATTCTTAGGAAATTATATTTAGTTCTGTTATTAATAGAGAGTCAATGAGAATTTTAAACAGAAGAGTAGTGCAGTCAGGTTTCCACTCAAAAACATTACTCTGAGAGCCAAATATAGTTACAGACTAGATAACATGCTCTTGCAACAGTACAGGTAAGAACGATGACAAGTTAACCAAATCTGCAACAAAGACACTTGTTGAAAGATACTTAAAAATGAAAATGACAGGACATGGGGCCACTTTCAGACTTGAGAGTTAGGGGAGTAGAGGGGGAGGATAATCCTGGGGCTTATGAATGGTGCACACGTCATGTGCAGGTGTGATCCTGTCAAGCAGGAGAGAAGTGCATGAGAGGAGGACCAGGAGAAGAGGAGTGTGCTGAGGGGAAGCCTGTGAGAAGCAGAAGAGCTGAGAGGAAAGCTGAAGGAATGTACAGCAGAATAGGCGGAGGAGGTATGGTCAAAGAGTTAGGGCGAGCCTCTGTGCAGTGAAATGAACTGGAGAGAGGACTATTTTGACTATTAAAGGACATCATTTGTTGCATCTCCAGCACCATGCCAGAAGATTCCTTCACTGCCTCTATTCCCTTTCGTTTCAGCCTCCTCCAGGTCATCAACTTCTGAGCTCATTTTCAAAAAGGAGGTTGGATTAGACCAGCGTACTTCTTCCCATCCCTCATGTGTGCCTTTACTTACAGAGGAGGGGCCACAGTTGGTCCTTTGTGATCTGACCCCTGCATACCCTTTTAGCCCCATGGCTCATCCCTTTGGTACCTCACTCCAGCTATACCATATTTAGAGCATCATGCTCTTTCATAGCTTTAAGTCTCTGAACAATCTGCTTCCTCCCCTAGACTGTCCTCACCAAGTACTCTGACTACATCAACTTTTCAAGACTTCAGTTCAAGAACCTAGTTCTTCATGTAGCCTTACCCCTGCTCTGTACTAACCCCCAACATCCACACACCAAAATCCTTTTTCCTTGCTGTCATAATATTTTGAAGATTCTGCTAGTTAGACTTAAGCAACATTTAAACTATTTGTTTATGTATTTCAGTTTCCCTCACCTAACAGACTAAGATCCATAAAAGCAAAATGATTTCTCATTGTATCCTCAGTAATTTAATATACAGTAGATGCTCAATAAATGTCCATTCAATGACTGCAGGGTTGTAGTGTAAAGCAGTGGTTCCACAGGTTAAGTATACACTGCATTAAACATTTTAAAGCCACATAAACAAAGAATAATTTAGGACAGTACTTTCTTGTGGTCAGTTGCCTACCACAAGGCTAGATTAAGTTTATGGTTCAGGAGATTATTACTCTACTGGCAAGACTGAGGCCCTAAAATCATATTACCCTAAAAGTTTTTTTCCTAGCCCCAGTTTCTGATGCAGTATGGAATTAATAAATAGTTTGAGAGAGAGAGGGCATATAGTGGTATGCCGAGTTCAAATCCTTTTCACTGGTTATTACTGACTGCATAATCATGGACACTTAATTAACCTTTTCACTGTTTAGCTTCCTAATTTATAAAACAATGGTGATAATAAAAGGATGTTCCTCCCAGAGATATTATAAGAATTAATGAGTTAATACAAATGAGGGGATTAAAACATCTGGCCCATAATAGTAAGTCTTAGCTTCTACGCTTTATAACTTCTTTTAAGTATATTAGCAGCTGAAGTTATACATATCCATATACAACATTGTGCATATACACAGTTAGCATGATACGCACACTATACCAATTCATAAATGCCCCAAGGGAAGACCAGATCCTATAATAAAACCAACATGAGCTCCTTCTCTACCATGATGTCCTTCCAAAACAAGCTCTACAGGTAAGAATGAAGGCTGAGCAGAGCACTCAGGGAGGAGACTGCGTTTTTAAACAAGAAATTTGAGAAAAACAGATACTAGCAATGCCAATCAACAAATATTCCTTAAATACCCACTATAGTTGAGGTACTGCTCTAGGTACAATGAGGTCAATCTCTTTTATTTTGGGCTCTTTGAAAGGCCTCTAAAATCATGCAGACCTCCCATTTTTAGCCTTACAGGATTCTTATACTATGACAAAGAATAATGTTTTGGTTTTTTTTCCTTGCCTTCTGTCTTTTTTTTTTTTTTTCCCTAAAATAGCACTCTTATCAATGTGTATAGGTACTATGGTGATAGCTGCTATACAAATACAGGAAGAGAGAACAAGAGAGTTGGGGGAGGTAATTAACTCCATTGTGTAAGACTTTCTTAAAGAAGAAGAAAGGTTCTCCATAATTTCATTCCCTTTACCAAAGTGGCAGAAAAGGGTGTTACAATCAGCCCTAGAGCACAACGCTCTAAGCAGAGTCCACCGGATTCTTCCACCTGACCATGCAAAGCAAGCTACTTCCCCTCTGGCTTTTCCGCCTCTATGTAAATAACTTCCTTATAAATGGGAAAACGGAGAGCAAGCCTTTCAAACCGTTGTCATAAATTAGAATAAATTGCATTAATTCGAAATGTAAAACTAGGAGAGCCAGGAGAACATGCAACATATTTTCCCCAAATAACACTGTGAACAAGCACAAGTGTATACTTTGGGCATATGTATATCTTTTCTCTGACTGACAGCCTGAAGGATGGTCCATGTGATTTTTGTGTTGCTGAGGTGGAAACAATCTTTATTTGGATTGAACAGCAGAGTAAACAGGAATGAATAAGAGATACAAAAGTTTACAGTACAGATGGTTTTCCTATTCTTTTTTAAAAAACTTGTATGCCTTATCAATTAGAGGTGCACTTGTCTTCCGTTCTAGTCAACTGTCTTGAGCCTTTTCACGGTCGTACACCAGAAAATTTAGAGGTGATCGGCAACTAATGTCCTGGGTTAGCACCACACAGATTAAATGCAGCAATAAAAGTTCATCTTCTCTACCTTTTATCTGTAAAAATATTTCACTTGCAGCAGTGCAGTTATGTAAGTCATTAAGGAAACAAAAAAACTTAGTGAAAACCAAAATTAAAAAATAAACAAGATATATATATATATATATATATATGTACATTATGTATGTGTGCATACACAGACATATATCCATATTTATCTGGGGAACAGGTAAAAAAGATTTTGATTATTTAAGGAAAATATTAAAAGGTGTGCCAAAAGTGGTCTCCAGAGACACTGAAGTCTCTGATTAAACTACAATTATGCCTACCTGTAAGCAGCATATACCTGTGCCTCTAAGAGCCTTCTTGCTAGAATTGGAAGAGTGTTTTCTTTCCCAAACAGTCATCTGGCTCTGTCACCAGAATGAACTGCCTTGGGTAACAGAAGAAAGGGATAACATAACCATCCATCTTCTGTCAACAAGGACCCCTTACCCATTCTGGGAGGCAAAAGGCCATTCTGATGGAATTACCCACAGCTTTATGACAGCAGTGTCAAAATGCAAAATAAATCAGCACTGCCTAAAAATTTATTCAGCATTTTGATTCATAAAATTATGGAACTGAATCACGGCTTATTTTTTAAACTCTGTCAAATAGTGTCTTTATCCCCAACATTTTTGACCACCAAATCTAGGGCAGTTTAAGGGTACAATTCAGGGGGTCCTCAGAGGATTGCAGGTCTGACTCCAGACCTGTCCTTGATTCCTGCTCTTCTGCCTGCCTTGCAAAGACTGGTTATAGCACTCAAGGGTGCTCTAATCTGGAACAATTCCCACAAAACAATCAATGGCATATCATCGTTTCTTTCCTTTTCCCAAAGAACAGGATGCACAGAAAATAATGCACATGTAGTAAAGAGTTGAGAGCCTAATGCACATAGGAAATGTGCTGCCCTCCAAATCAGCACATCAGGCCACCAGATACCAGTCTCGGGCAAGAGTTAGTCATCATTTTCTTACACAGCCACGTTCTTCTCCCAGGATTGATGCTCCTTCTTCTCCTCTACATAAAGAATTAGCTGAACAAAGTAAAAATAAAAGGACTCTGGGGCTGCAGATGGCTGACCAGCTGTTTCTGGGTGACTCCCCATGAATCAGTGCCTCATCTGAGCTTTAGTGCTTCCATGTTTGGGGGGCAAAATATTCTGCATTTTGGAAAAGTAGTTCATGGAAAATAATACAGCAAACTAACATTTATAGAAAACCACAGTAATCTTGTAACAAATGTCCTAAATTATGTACTCAAAAGCAGATCCAATTTTACCCAAGGTTCTCTGTCTGCAGTGCCTATAGGACCCCTTTTTGTTGTTGTTTATAACTGCAGCTCCTTCCAACTCCCAACCCCAAGTGTCTCTTTTTAAATGATTTACCACTTTATATAATCTACCACATAGAGGACAAAATTCAGCCTGGAGAAGCAAGGGGGTGGGGGAAGTGTTCAAGGACTTCACTTTTCTGTTCCCTTTGGAGATTCAGCTTATATTTTTTTCATTTAGTTTGATGGTAAATTAATGCTGCTTTAAAAAGACTCCCAGTTCCCTTTTGTACGATATTCATTTCTCAGTACTTAAGTGCAATGTTGGGGATATTGACAAAATAAAAGTAAAATGGAACTTTACATTCCAGCCCCTCCTACTCTCCTTCAAAGCAGAAGTTTCTGGCAAGGCAGGAGTTTCGCTGAAGCCTTTTTCTGGTTGTCCTCTTCAATTTTAGATGATTGTTTGATGTGAATATCTCTAAGAGGGTTTATTTTAATACACAGAGGAGCAGAGATAGCTCCAAATGCCTATTATCAGGAAAAAGGCATTTTATGTGATGGGAGAGTAAAGAAACCTTCTGTGATCATTTTTATTCAATGAATGCCATTCCTTTGGGTGGGAGAGTCGAATGCTAGTACCCACACATGCTGCATGCATACCAGCATGAGCTGGAGGAATGCAGATTTCTGTATCTGAGAGCAGCTGCTAAGTGAAATGGAACGTCCAACAGATGGCTGCATTGTCATTGTTGGGGGAGGAGGAGAGGGGAGCTATTTTGGTTTTTCTGTTGAGTGTGTGTGTGTGCGCGCGCGCGCGCGCGTGCGTGCGCGTGTACACGCGCCTGTGCGTGTGCTTAATAGGATGTGTTCTCTACTACCTGGATCTCTCTGGTGTTAGCAGGGGCTTTTATTCATTCAGACTCTTAGAACTAGCACAGATCTTAGAGATCAATTGGTCAGGTCCATGTAAAGAGAAGGAACAAGAAGATTAAGGATAGCTTGTTAGAGCCAAGACCAGAAGAACTCTCTCATTAGGCCATACTGCAGGGAAGTCATGCATTCTATTTACTTGAATATTAGTATTCAGTGCCAATACTAAAACTCAAGAAAAGGAAACACTCAAGCAGTTGCAGTTTCATAGTTTGAAGAGTATGTGTGTATCATTTTCTTTTGAAGTCTTTGGGTAGAGTTGTCATGTAATTCTCATGTTGGAAGCAAGAACAAAGACACCTTATAAGCAAAGTTATATAAAGTTTTTATTATACATTTTATTGGATGTTTGGCACAATATGACCAAATGTAAATATCATGCTGTGGAATATTTTGATTCTCTAGTGGGTTCGCATTCCAGAATACAAAGAGTTAAACTTCTATGTCAAAGTTTTCAAAGGCCATGGTTGAGAAGCAAACAGAAAAGTGTTTAGGTCCCATTACGACCTGTCTGCAAAAGGTCTCCATCCCCCTTCTGATGGGAGCACTGGGTCAGTTGTACAGTCACATGGCTCAGCCATTGGTTCGTGTTTTTTTCCAGAAATAGAATCAATAGAGAACAGACAAACCCGCAGTTGCCAGTTTGTACAGTCTTGTGGTTTCTGTCAGGGGCTACAGACTCGAGCAGGTCTACCAGATAATGAAGGCAAACTATTTCAGTTCCTGTGGGTCCAAAACGCCTCAGCAGAGTTCTGGTTTCAAACAAATGAATAACAAATTAAAAGATACAGTAAAATAAGGGGATGGTGAAAATATATTAACTAAAATCAATGGAGGAGAAACACAGTTTAAAACCCTGCATTCTCAGCAACAGTCTGTGATGTATTTTGTTAATCTCCTAAAATTTATGTTAAAAGCCTTTTAACAGAAAGTCAATATTATTTGGGTGGTTGAGCAAGTATATCATCCTGTATCCGCGGTTGCATTAAATACGATGCAGAGGCTCCACTGTCTGTAGGAAATGAACAGGGGTCCATCCCACGGAAGTCCCACCTCAAGGAGATCAGACGCTTTTCCCAAAACCGCCCGTGGAGCCCAGCCAAGGATTATGCCCTCCTCTCTGCCTAGGTTCCCCACTGACGTCAACAAGAGTCCTGGAAATGAAGCAGGATCAGAATACCAGAAGCACAGCCTAATAATAGAGCAAAAATGGAGAGCAGATGGAAAATAAAGCTTCTCGATAAAGTGTGACCTAATGCTATAAATTTGTTCAGGGAAAGAAAACAATAACAACAGCAAAACAAAAAGGCCTATGAACAGACTTATTGGTGCTAAAATTCTGGATGACGGCTGACTAGTAAAACACCTAGATACTTAGAAACCTTTCAGAAAAAGAATGAATTACAAATGATAAAAAAGCAAAATTAAATTTTGGATGAGTTTGAAATACTCTGCTACTAAATGTGCCTAGGGGTAAAAATGACACAAAACCAGAAGTAAAAAAGTAGAAACAGGTCATGAACAGCTTCTTACACCCACAATTTGCACATAATTTCATCCACTGTAGCTTCATGCCACTGGGAAAAACCTGCTATACAAATGGATAAGCAGTGCTGGGAAAAGAGAGGTATGAACTTTGAACGTGGTGGTGAAAATGAGTTGAAATGCGGGACCCAAAAGTTTCTGCAAAAGGGCCCTGTCACACCCACACCTTGAGATGCTCTCACAATTTACCCATGCATCCGCACACTGGGGGGTATGTGTGGGGTGTATGTATGTGGAGTGTGTGGAGTCAAAGCCATCAGGGGTTCCTTTTATTGCTTATTATGGCTATGATGTTATATTCAAATACTCCACTTACTTTTCTGGGATAAGTAGCAAAATCTTAAAAGAAAAAAAAAAAAAAACACTCAATTTTTACGGTGTAAACATTTTGACAGGAGGGAGGTTTTTATATCTATGTAATAAATGGACTCATATATTATGTCTAATATGGACAAAGAAGGCCCAAAGATGTTGAGATTGGGATATAAAGAAAAATTTCCATTTCGATCACTACATACTTGGAAATGATCAAGATATTCCTATTAAAGGAATGGGCTTTTGGTTAGGAAATTTGATTAGGTAAAGTTTTAGAACAGAGCTATATTTTCTCTTTATTTTCAGTGTTCAACCACTGATAACATTAAGTGAAAAAAACCAACTTAAAAAAAAAATTTCCAGGGAGTTCCCGTCATGGCACAGTGGAAACAAATCTGACTAGGAACCATGAGGTTGCATGTTTGATCCCTGGCCTCACTCAGTTGGTTAAGGATCTAGCGTTGCCATGAGCTGTAGTGTAGGTCACAGACGTGGCTTGGATCTGGCATTGCTATGGCTGTGGCATAGGCCAGAAGCTGTAGCTCCAATTAGACCCCTAGCCTGGGAACCTCCATATGCCGTGGGTGTGGCCCTCAAAAAGACAAAAGACAAAAAAAAAAATTCCTTTTTATGTTTTTCACTCTAATAGTTCCTGGGCTCTGTCTCTAGCACTCATAAGAGAAATATTGTTTCTTCAGGTAGCTTTCTAGATTCTGCCTCCACAACCTCTTTGCTATCTAGACAACGTTTTCCTTTGAGTCTTGATTCTTGCTCAGCCTGATCCTTTGAACTTGATATTGCAGACCTTCCCTCACTCCCACGGAAACTCCTTCACCTCGACTTCAGCCTTAGTCGCCCTCTGCTCCTAACCCTGTGGCCAAGAATGAGCCCAGTCCATCCTTTGCCAGGCTTCTAGATGCCCAAGCCTGCAGAGCCCTAGGACTTCTGCCACCACTCACCACCCCAAGAGAAGATACTGGGCTCCCATCTCTGCTTGGAAGGTCCTCAGCCAAAGAGATCACAAGGAACTATTCTGAAGGGATGAACCCATGATACAATATAAATACATGGTATTAGGGACATAAGAATTACAAAACTCCTGACCTAGAAGACACCTAGAGATCATTCATCTTATAGTATAGGAAATTGGTACTCGAACCTGGTTGATAATTCAAAGTTCCTATGAGAAGAAAGTGCCAGACTGTGTATAAATAAAGTGCTTTACAAACTACATAGCACTATATTGTATGCATAAAAAAAAATCAGTGTTTGTCTTCTGGGTAGTATGTCTGAGTTATTCCAGAGATGCTGCCATTACTCAAAATGTTTCAAATCTCTTCTTTAAAATTGTCATTTGAGGCAGTTAAGACTGTCACTGTACAGTCACATCTTGTTCTTATCAGTAAAGGTATTATCCAGGACTCAGATATTCATCCCAGATTTGATCTTAAACGTCTTCAAAGGCAGGAACTGTGTCTGTCTTGCTCCTTGCTCCTGGTATACTGCATGCCACGTAGTAAGCACCTAATAATTACTTGTTCAATAATTTTTTTTTTAAAAAAAAAAAGATCAAACCCACCCTCAAAGAACGATGATTTGCTGTGATTGATAGGCAAAGGCTCTAAAGACATTTTCAAAAGAGAATTTTCCAAATAGAATCATTTTAGAGCTGTAACTCTGTTGTTGGAACAAGTTCAAGGTTTTTAATTAGAAGTGGACAAAATTCATTGTATTTACACATCTGTGCTCTGGCTGACCTGCTGACATTGTTGAATTTATTTATACCTCACCTTTCAAAAAAAAAAAGCACTGAGGCAGATTGAAACAACAATAACAAAAAGAAACCCATCCTAACAATAATGTTAATAAAAAGCACATTACTATAATCATGGTTCAGATATGCACAGCAAAAAAACAGCCCACAGGGTGGGTTCCTTATGTGTGGTTAGCTAAGGACTGACAGTAAGTAACAAGAAATAGAGAACAAATAAGACTCACCCAGTCTCAAGCACATGTCTGCATGCCATCTGGCCCTTGTTCCCCCGTTGAGTAAAAGAGTTACTTACAGCTAGTAAGAATGCAGTCATAAGGAAAGATTCTGGGGTAACTGGGGTAACAAAATTCCCAGATTGATGCTAAGTGCCCAGGAAGAAAGGCATCTGCAGATGTCACAGTAACCAGCCATCCCTGCACTAACAGGTAAAGTCAGTTTTGAGGATTCTATAGGCCACATAAAAGTGAAAACAGTCCCTCTCTGGTAGACTCATGCTTTAATTTGTTTGAAGACGAAAGAACGAACAGAACACTGAGGGGGAAGGTATATTAATCTCAAGACAAAATTGGCCACATTTTCCACATGTTAGCTACTCTTGGGAGAGTCAAGAGGACCAATTTTACAATTGTTATAAACTCCTAAGCTAGGCACACACACAAAAATTCATACCACAAAAACATGAACTTTCTCCCTTATTTCAACTAGCTCCAGTCTAAATCGTCCTGACCAGATGAGAATGAGACTACATATCTTATAAATCCTGGGCGCAGGGTTTGAATTAGAAATTGCTCAATGAACAGATTTACTAGTTCTTTGTTCTCTGAAACATCAAATTAAGAAAATTTAAGTAGGTCCAGCTAAAAACATAGAAAAATGTGATACCTCCTAAAAATGAAACCAGGGAGTGTTCAGAAGAAGAAGTAGAGAATGGTGAATTTCCCACCAGGCCCCTGGCTTGCTCATTTCAAGGCCACTCTGGCTGCGATAAGGACCAGCACATGAGTGTCATTCATGATGTGCGGCATCCATAAAAACAAAAAGTCACTTTTTCTTCCAGAAATAAGAGCCATTCCAGTGCTGTAATTAAAAGAAAGAAGGATTACTTGAATTCTAAAGTGGCTGAAAATTTGAGCTGTGTCTTTTAGCTAAGGAGGCAACTGTCAAACGCAGCTTCATCACTGTTTTTGTGTAATTTTTCATAGAGAATTATTGAGCCAGTATCACTCTCTGAAATCCCATCCCAAGCCCTAATCCCAAGATTAGGTTCCAGTTCAAACTTCAAAATATATACAGAGTGTATTTCCAAACAATAAATCAGATTCTATAACTATACAGGTTAAAATTCTTTTATATCATCCATGTTGCTTACAGACTAAAGTCCAATTTCTAATCTAAGCTTAACATATGAAAATTTTTAAGGAATTAGCTCTTTCTTATCTTTCTAACCTCATCTTTTAAGTTCCTCCGTGTATATCCTAAACTTCAGCCATAATGAATTTATTAAGGTCTCCAGAATCCAGGATTCCACCCATGTTCACTTATAGCTCTGTTCTCTCTGAAGAACGTGCACTTTCTTCTACCTTATTCCCGGAAAAATCGCTGTTCATTCTTCATGATGCAGATCACATCTTTTCCTTGAAGTTTATTTGCCATCACTCCCACTTTCACCCTCAACAATTCAAACTTAAGTACTCCTATATCCAGAATGTTTTGAGCCATTTTGATTTTGTCATCTTGACTTTGGGGACATTTTAACCCCAGTGGTGTGAGGATAACCTTCAGTGTCATTCCCAAAAAGACCAAGCACATAAGCATGTATCCAACTCACCTATATGTCTATGGCAATGAGATGCTTAAGTAAGATTTGGCTTTAATAACTATATTAATCTGCTTGGGCTTCCATAAGAAAATACCATAGACTGAATGGCTTAAACAACTGAAATTTATTTTTCTCACAGTTCTGGAGATTGAGAAATCCAAGAACAAGGTGCTAATCAATTTAGCTTCTGGTGAGAGCTCTCTTCCTAGCTTACAGGCTGCTGCCTTCCTGCTTTGTCCTCAATTGACCTTTCCTCAGTAGGTGCACAAAGGAGGGAGAGAAAGAAGGCCGGGTTGGGGAGGTGGGGGCTAGCTCTCTGCTGTTTCTTCTTATAAGGACACTACTCCTGTCAGATCAGGGTTCTATCCTTATGCCCTCAAGGAATCTTAGTTACTTCCTCAGAGGTCTCATCTCCAAACAAAACCCCAACTTGAAGGTGGGGGAGCTTCAACTTATGAATTAAGAGGGAGAAGATACAAACATTTAATTCAAAGCAGTTACCTTGTGTTCCCAATATCAAATATAAGTCACTGTAATGTCTCTCAACATTTATGATATGATTAAATGCCATACCACATAAAGGAAGAATGAGGAAAACTGGTTAAATCACTAATCAAAAGTACTCATTTAGTGTACACCATGTGCAAATCCCTGTTATAAAACATGTCAGTGTTATTTAGAAATTCATACTCAAACAACCTAATTGGATATTTAAACGCAAACATGTGCCAAATAAGTGGTTCTAATAATAAGCAACCATAGGATAGAGCAAAGAGGACTGGATTTGGAGTCAGAAAACACGAATCCAAATTCCAGCTCTGCTGTTCACCATCTATGTGACCTTAAAGCAAGCTGCTTATTTTAAGCTTCAGCACCCTTGCCTAAAACTTGGTGACATAATACCTAGCAAAGGATGCAAGTGAAAGAGAATAAGTAAAGGTGCTTTGGAAATGCTAATATCACCTACACAAAGAAAGAGGTGTGGCTAGGTCCCCAGAAGCCCCCTTTAATGAGATACTTGATACCTTCCTCCCTCCCAAGAGGGAAGAAAGGCTTCTCTGCAGGGCACTGCCTTCTTATAAGGCAGGCCCTGCTGCATTAGCCATATTTGTGCATGGCTATTTATCATCACTCTCAAAACGCTGTTTTCTGCCAGTGCCCCACCAGCAAAAGACGAGCTCTTGCTTATTTCCTGCATTTGCTTTCTTGCATGGAACAGAACCAGCATACTTCAATTCTGAATCATAGAGAAGTTGTGGTAAAAGCAGAATGAGAAATTCTTCACAAGCAAATGCCACATGGGTTACTTCAAGGCTCCATGCACTCTTGATGAAACACTCAAGCACCAAAAATGTTAAAGCTAAGGCTGAAATGGCCAAGAGTGATTTAATCATGGAGGCCAAAATACAGTGAAAGTTCTTATTAAAGATCCAAGATCATGGGCTATCGCAGACAGAGAATTTTCTGTTAAAGATGAAACATTCACTCTGGTCAGCAGCAGGAGAGGAAATTGACCTTGACCAATTGCTAATTATTGTTTCACCTTCCAATCAGCAGCTATCTAACCACATTCCTAAATCTTAAATAAATGTACGATATTTGCAGAGTTTGTGGCAGCAAACAGAGTCCAGGTGGAGCTGCACAGGAAAAACAAGAAAAATGGCTCCTCACCAGAAACAAGAGAAGAGCATGGGAGGACAGATTCAGACACCCCAGGCTCCCGGACCCCCTGTTGAGAAGTAAAGTGTGTGTGTGTGTGTGTGTGTGTGTGTGTTTGTGTGTTTGTGTGTGTGTGTGTGTGTGTGTGTGTGTGTGTGTGTGTGTACGCATGCGCTCATGCACACGTTATTTATTTTTAAACAGCCTCACTTCCTACTGACACTGGTGGTACTCTTCATTTCATTACATGTTCAATAAAAGAATTAAAGAATGGAAAAAAAGACTTTTGAGAGAGAATGATCTGGTTCCTTTGAAACTAGGCTCCACAACTGACTTTGCACTTATTACTGAATATATATCAAATAGCAACAAAACACCACAGCTAAAGAAAGAGACACTAAAAACTTTAATTAAAAATGTAACTGAGACATCATGAACTGACAAATATAGCCTTTAATATGTTACTTATTTTCTTTCTGCACCTTACAAATGTAAAGGTGTCATGCATATAAAAATATATTCACTTGAGTTGTTACCAAAATACTAAAGCAAAAGCATAAGGGGGCACTCCCGGCTGCAGGAAATTTAAGTCACTTGTCCAGTGACCGAGCAGTCAGGACATGCTTTACAAATCTCTTAAATATCTGCCTCCAAGCTCTTGACATGGGAGTTCTCACAGGCAGAGACATATTTTTTTTCCTCTTAATCACGTACCTTTTAAGATTCATAATTTGGGATGAGCAAAAGGCTCGGCAGGAGGTGGGGATGAATTAAAAACCATAAAATTGATGCTATCACTCTGATTGACATACCAGTAGTGCAGCATACATTTCCTGTTTGTCAGGAATGAAAGGTGTTCACATTCTGTAATAATACCTAATAATGTTTTGGAAAGACAAACTGCTGTCTGACTACATTTTAGCAAGACGGATTTTTTTTTTTCTTTTTCTGTCAGCACTGAAATCAGAAGCTAGAGTATATATATTACAAACCTTTATAAAGGATGACCTAGATATTTAATAGCTGCAGCTATTCCAGTCCACTACCTGGACCTCCCCAGGTCTCTGATGCTATATTCTAGCATGCCCAAAATCACCATTACACCTTAAGTCTAATTCAGGAGAGTGTCGAGGGAACTAGCTGTCCAGGACCGCCATGATAAACTTAAAGGAACTAGTATCCTTTGCAACCTATAGCTGTCTCATCACAAAACTGGCCAACTCTCTACTTAGAGGTTCATCTAATCTGACAATTAACATTTTGTGCCAGTAAAGAGAACCCTGTACTTAGGGATCAGGAGACCTGAATTCTTCTAGCTGCCGTATCACTGACTAGGTCACCATGAGCTGGCCATTTAACCTATCTACACCTCAATGTCATTACATTTAAAACAGCAGTGCTTCCCCTTACCTGATGGGATTGTTGGAAACATAAAAGCAAAATGATAGTTTTGTAATTGGCATATATCCTTTGCCATGTAGACCCTAATTGTGACTTAATTAATACTAGCTAAAAAAAGGATTTGGGAAATACTCAGGCATCTATTTCTGGGGTGGCAATTGAGCAAAAGGGTGAGAAAGAATCAGTAAGGTACTAGGTCTTATATGAGAGGATAACATCAGGGAAAAAAATCAAATACAGTGATAGCCATTCAGTAATTATACCTATGATGAACCGTGAGCCAAAGATGTAGTCCTCAACTTTCTCCTCCATTCTCCATATATTCATATTGAGTCTCAGTTGTAGGCACTGACTACCTAAGATTTCAAAATGTTAAAAGCACTATTTTGGGGAAAGAAGAATATAGGGAAAATAAGCAATAAAACTGAACATTTCAGGAAGAAGACCAAACAGGAATGTCTGTGTTAAATGTTTGAATGACGCATTTTTGCTTTTTAATCTCTAATACTCTGTTATTTCTACAGAAAATTTCAAGAAAATAAAAATGTAAAATCAGTAATACAATTAACGTTTAATAATACTAAGTTCCAAGTGTCAGGCACTAGAGCCTGAATAATCCTTTGTCTCCAGAATTGTAAACACAGATTTTGATGCTTCAGGAAGACTATGGAAATTGACCCAAATGAAAAAGGGGGGATGTTTTGTAGATCCTGCTCTTGGTAATAATACTATTGCAAAAGAATCAAGAATGCTTTTGAATACAATTTACTGCTGTTGTTTTTGCTAAATCAAATAAAGGCTTTAAGCAAAAACAGGTTTCAAGCCTTCTGCTTATAATTGCACTTCATTTGACTTGACAATGCTGATTTCTGTGTGATTTTTAAAATCTATGTTTGGTAAAAACAAAAAGCTTTTCTCCTAGTTCTTCAAAGTTACTTCTAATAAAATCAGCTCGTTAGTGAACATGCTTGCAGACACAGTGCAAATGGAGTTGTAGAAAATCTCAGTGAAGTCACTTCACTATACCCAGTTGGTCCTTGCTAAACCTGCAGGAGTTATGATCCAACTCTTTCACAGTTTAAGCGCATTTAAATCATGGCCTGAATTAATTGTATACTCACTAAAAATGAAGTTAAAAACAGAATACAGAGATCACATCCTCATAACCCTCAAATGGCAGCCCTCTGTCTGTTTCTTGAATTGGATTGACAAGAACTGGAAAGAAAGCATTAGCAGAAGAGATCTTCAGTGCTATCAGTTGAAATCTATGTAAATCCTCAAAGAAAAATATATGGAAAAAATTGGAGGTTTCACTTTTTGGTTAAAGTCAATGATAACTTGAAGGTTAGGTTAAGGAATATCCATCCCTCTACTTGCTAAGTTCCCCAAATAAGGCTATAAAAAATAATGTTAAGTATTTCAGGCCAGAGATATTTATCAGAAGGCTATGACTGGCTCAGTTATGTACCTCATGGCAATTCTCACAGGAAAATATAGGTACAAATATGCATAAGTCATATTTATATACTTTCTATAAAATTAGACTGGCATTAATTAAATGGCAGAAAAGGCAATGAGAGCATTGTTTGGAGGGTAGTTTGTTCCAAGTTCTGATTATAACTTGCTTTCCAAAGAAGGAGCCACCCACAGCTTAGAAGACAGATGAGAAGATCATCATTGCAGATTTACTGTGAACAACTCTGCTCAGCTCTGTCCCTGCCAGACTTGGGGCCACACATACCCTTCTGAGACGGCTAGAGAAGATTCATAGAGAAAGCACCTGTGCCTTGCTCTAGCTTTGGAGCAAGGGCAGAGGAAGATTTTGTCTCTGCATAATATGAAACTTGTCTGCAGATGTAAGATATGCCCTCAATGGCAGTGTCGTCATCATCATCATCACAGCTAACATTACTGAACGCTTATATGCTCCCGGCACATAATGCTTTGATTATTTCATCTTGTCTTCCCAGCAACACTGTGAAGTGAACACTGCAACTAACCAAATTTCATGGAAGGAGAAACTGAGGCCAAAATTTTCCCACTGTTACAAAGATGGTACATGCCAGAGTTAAAACTTGAATTCAGACCTCACTCTCGTAGAATCTTCACTCCCTATAACCGTTAGGATAGCTTAATCAGCTGTGAACAACCCATGGACTAGACTTTTCAAAATGTCACTCTACTTACAAATCTCTTTCTATTTATTCATTAACTTTACATGCATTTGTTTAGCCCCGAAAGACTGCCAGGAACTGTTTTTCACACTGGGGATTCATCAGTGAACAAGACAAATTCTCTACCTGCATGGGGCTAACATTCTATATTCCACACAAGTCGGCTCGTTTATTCTTTAAAGTAACTGTATAAGCCTTAGACCATTAGTGTCACTCATTTTTTAGATCAGGGAGCCAGAGCTCAGAGAAGTGAGGTAAGTTACCCAAGGTCATAAAACTAAAGGGGAGAACTAGGGTTTGCTCCCTAGCCTTCAAACTAGTAATCCAATGTTGTTCAATGCTCCTGTTAACACAATTGCTATGGTTCCAAGATGGCTTTCAGTAGCTAGGCAGAGAGAGCACAGCCAGGACAACAAATAAGACCAAGCTGACCCTCTTCCTGCTTATTCTGCTTCCCTTCCAAATTTCTTGGTCCTTACTTCTGTCATGCTTCAGGAACCCACTCTTTACAATGGTCTCCACTTCTAAACCCAGCCAAGAACAATAGGCTTCTCCAACCCTATTCTACTTCCTCCTTCACAGCCCTATAGATCCCTGCTTCTGTCCTTCACTCCTCCCACATGCTAACCTCAGGGTTAAACTTGGCTCCTACTCTTCACCTTAGAGAGCAGGCCTGACATGTTATGAAAAATGATCACGAAGGGAGTCCTCTTCATCCTTATATCAGGAAAGACTATTCCAGGTAAGAGGAGAATTTTATTTTCTCAGAATTCCTTGAGAGAGTTTTCCCACAGAAATATTCTCCCATGTGGTAATTATATTCTGTAGTATTTACTGCAGGTACATATGGGCTAAACATGTTCCTAGGCGCTGGATAGCAAAGTTTAACGGTGGGTAATATGCTTTGAATTCCAATCAACCAAACTACAACTGACCTCTGGCAAAGACTTCCTCAGTAACACATTCCTGTCCTCACTATGACTCATAATAAAGAATGGAAAGGAGTTAAGAAATAAATTCAAGAAATAGATTATTCCTTAGCATTAGACAGATAGGGCCAAATAGTAGTAAACACAATGTAGAAAGAGAAATAATTTATTATTGGCAGTAGCAGAGGAGGAGGAGACAAAAAAACAAATGTTTCTGACTTGAGAGATTTCCAGGTCTATAGAAAAACCCTGAATGCAAATGATATTCAAGAATCTCCTCGATCTGACCCTCATGTTTTTAATTAGTTATAAGCCTCATGAGAGTAAAGCATGAATCTGATTTTGCTTAACGTTGTATCAGCTGCACAGGGCCGGAGACAAAATAGGCACTAAATAAATAATTACAAAATGACAGAACGCTATCCCAGACTTATCTCCCCCATCATTTATTTCCCAACTGGCAGAGCCCCCCATTGACCAGCATTCCCTAAAACAAGTCTGGGTATTCACATTGCACTTTCCCTTCAGACAGTAGCTTTTGCTTGTATTGCCTTTTCTCCTTTTCCAGACCCGTTGAAGGAAGATTTTTGTTTTGTTTTGTTTTGTTTTGTTTTGTTTTGTTCTTTCAGGGCCACACCCACGGCATATGGAAGTTCCCAGGCTAGGGGCTGAATCAGAGCTACAGCTGCTGGCCTACACCACAGCCACAGCAATGCCAGATCTGACCGCATCTGCAACCTATACCACAGCTCACAGCAATGCCAGATCCTTAACCCACTGAGCAAGGCCAGGGATGGAACCTGTGTCCTCATGGACGCTAGTCAGATTCACTTCCACTGAGCCACAACGGGAACCCCCTGAAGGAAGATTCTTTAAGGCCAAGATCAGAAATTTTATCTGCTGTGATTTCCCTAGGCTGTGGCACTGGCTAGAATGCAGACTAGTGGCAGCAACTTGGGGCGGGGCACGTGGGTGGCTCTCTCTACCCCTAGCTGGCAGGGCCCCAACAGGGGTTGGGCTTGATTGGGAGGGGCTTCTTGCTCATCTCAGATCCAGGTGCTAAGTGTGTCCCAGTACAGAAGCTGTGATCACCCACTTGCTGGTCACCCACTGGCTGGCGTCAGGTGCGATCAACCACTTGGGGTCACCCACTGGCTGGTGGAAAGTGGAGATTAACTTCCCCACCTTGTTGCTTCCTTGTTATTGTTTTGCTTTGGGACCCTGACAATTATGAAGCTGGTCCTGGTCTGAGGAGGAAATCACTGTTTTCCTTCCAGAACACACTGCAACTCCCCACTAGTTGCGGGGAACAGGGGGAGGGGGGCCTGCAACAGTCATCTCAGTCTCTGGCTTTGCACAAGATGTGTTGAATCAACTTGAGAGAGAAAAAAATGCCATTTTACTTCACTAAAAATGTAGATAATTCCAAATCCAAATCGACTTGGACAGATGAGAAAATGGACTAAATTATACCCCGCCAATTCCTTTTATTTTGTCTGAGATTATCATTCATCTTACTCAAGAGAATTGTTTGAATTTACTATTCTCATAAACGCTTTTCTGCCAGATTAATAAGAAACTTTTAGAATCTGGATTTATAAACTCATTCTGCAGTATGGTTTCCTGCAAAGAATTGGGTACTATTTGAATATAATGATTAAATTATATTTATAAATTACTCATTTACAACAATTGTTTTCTAACTGCTTACTATGTGCAAGGTATAACACAGGTACTGATGAAAGCTGATCTCTCAATTTAGGCCTTAACTTAGCTCTGCCCAAGACCACTACAGGCAGTTGCTCACCTAAAGGGGCAAACAGGAACTGAAATCCAGCCTTCACTCTGTCTGCCAAACCACGCACCCTGGCACAGGGTGGGCTATGTCCAACCAGAGGAAGTGGCACCTTTTCTTAATTTTCATAAATGTCTTCATTTTATGAGTTACACACACCTCTAAAGCTGCACTTGGCCCGTCTGTGATTTCTTTGCCTTTTCCAGAGTCATCACTATTCAGCTGAACGTACTTTCAGTTGCATGAACATGCCAGAGTAGAGGGAAAAGGACACATCATGCAGTTTCCCAAGGGATGGTCCCCTCTGATTGAGGGGCCACAAAAACAGACAGTCTACCACCAACAAATACTCTGTCCAAATTCTTTTTATAGCACAACATAGCTGTACTCAATACAAAACAGGTGAGAACTGAATGTGAATTAGAGAATTTTAGTCATGATACATGAGTTAAAGAAGAAAATAATTGGAATCCCTTTGCATATTTTATTGGCAATGGTTTTACCAAATAGGGGGTTTATTCAGAAAGGTGGCACCTTTCTGAAATTAATTCTCAACTTCTTGTAGAAGTTCAGATTTTTCCTACCCTCCTTAGGCAACTATCAGTAATTATTTTTATTGCTACAAGCTATGCATGTCAGTTTTCGAGAACATGCCATTAATCATGATTAAATTGTGTCGACTGAAAAATCTCTAATACCTATAAGAAAAACAAAATCCAACACAGCTATAAAAATGTTTATCAACTTGTAAAAACATGTGTGTATTTTCCATAAAACTAGCAACTGGAAATGATAAAATTTATACTTTTATCTTTATGAGAATCCTCACAGGTTTACCAAAAAGAGAGGAATAAAGTCAATTTCTTTACTATTTCAAATAGGTATTTCCCTCAACAAGTATGCAAATCACACTGGAATTGTACATTGGAACTTTCTAGTTGTGACAATGCTGAGACATTAATTGGTAAAGCAGATATCGTGCTGCTCCTGTTACCTCTCCAATCTGTTCTCAAATGCAATCATATCCATGTTTCTAAGGCAGAGAGAAAACTAAGAAGGTGTGTCTGACCACTTCTGCTACGGAATGAATTGTACCTCCTCCAAATTCATATGTTGAAGCCCTAACCCGCCCTGTGACTATATTAGAGATAGGGGCTTTAAGAAGGTGATCAAGGTTAAACAGGTCATAAAAGTGGGGATCTGAGCCAACAGAACTGGTTGGATTGTGATGATCACTGTACAACTATAAATGTAATAAATTCACTGAGTAGTAATAATAATAATAATAAAATAATTAAAAAATAAAAACATGAGTTCCCGTTGTAGCGCAATGGTTAACAAATCTGACTAGGAACCATGAGGTTGCAGGTTCGATCCCTGGCCTTGCTCAGTGGGTTAAGGATCTGGCGTTGCCGTGAGCTGTGGTGTAGGTCGCAGACGAGGCTCAGATCCCACGTTGCTGTGGCTGAGGTATAGGCCGGTAGCTACAGCTCCGATTCGACCCCTAGGCCTGGGAACCTCCATAATGTCACAGGAGCGGCCCTAGAAAAGACAAAAAAATTTAAAAAATAAATAAAAAATAAAAATAAAAATAAATCAAAAATTAAAAAATAAAAGAAGAGAATGCATCAGAGCTCTTTCTCTGCCAAGTAAGAATACATTGAGAAGGCAGTCTTCTGCAAGCCAGGAAGAGTGCTCTCCCTAGAGTGCTCTGCTTTGGACTTCTATTCTCCAGAACTGTAAGAAAATTAATTTCCATTGTTTAAGCCACCCTATCTATCTATGGTATTTTGTTATGGAAGCCCAAGCTTATGAATTCAGCCCTTTAAGCAACTAAACTAAAAACAATAATGATTATTCATTTTTCTGGCAAATAAGTAAAAAGAAATATATGTTTTTAATTTTGTGATTTTTACAAGAAAATCGTGAATGAAAGCATCTTTAAAAACTGACTTCTCCTTATTGATTTTTAATAGGCATTCTAAGAACATCTGATGTGCTGGCTATGTAAACATAGCTTCAAAGATATACCTTTGCTTCTGCCAGTCAGATTGTTGCTCCAAAATTCCTCTTACTGGGAAATGCCAGAACCACCATTACCAGGTCTCAAAACAAATGCAATTGATTCTCTTACGCTTTTCACATTCTCTGCTCTATCCTCCCTCTTCTGCACCATCACAATACTTAATTTTAAAATGTTCGTGTACATGTCTGTGTAACTGAGTCACCATGCTGTACAGCAGAAAAAAAATTGTATTGGAGAAATAACTATTAGAAAATAATAATAATAAAAAATTTTAAAAATAAAAATAAACAGTAAAAAAAATGAAAAAATTAAAAAAAAAATAAAATGTTCATGTGATGTTTCATGCTCTACCTTGTCATTTCTGTGACCTGTGCTCAGGCCTGTCTCCTCCACTAGAAGACACAGATCCTGAAAGCAGGGTTCATACTATCCTTTAGGATTTCCCCAGTGTTCACTATGATTTTTGCCTCTAGTGAGTATATATTTGGTAAATGTATGAAGGAATAAAATACTGAAGGGATGGATGAATAAATGAATAAAGAAATGGATTAACTTATTAAATGAATGAATTTACCATTTTGCTTCATCAATTTTCCATGATGTTTAGGACAATTATGTTTCCACCATGATGCCTCCTCTGCCACATTTACAAAAGAAAAGAATAAAAAGGGAAAATGAAGTAACCATTAGTTGTAGTGCCTCCTATTTGTTATATGCAGTGCCCTTGTTAACTTCTTAAATTCTTACTAATGAGTTAAGTTTCACTACCCCCATTTTTTCTAACAAGAAAATTGAGGTTCTGTGAGGTTAGGTATATGCGCAGCTGCTAAAAAGCAAAGCTACAATTTAAGAGCAATGTAAAATCCAGGCTCAATCTCATATATTATACTGTCTTTCTTTCTCAATGGCCTTCTCTGGATTTTTGGCTTCAGCTTTAAGAGAGATAGTTAAAGACATTTTCTGAGGCCATTTGACATGGCCATCTTATCATTCCCGATTTGGGAACAGGGTGGAACGTTCACTATTTCCAGCTTTCACTCCCCTGACACTAGGAGACAATATTCACCTCAGGGTTTCCTCTGTATGGATTACCTTTAACCACATTAGCTACAGTACCAACTCTACCAAATCTTTGACACCAGTGAAGTTCTGGTTTCTCAGAGGATTCCAGGGGTGCAAAGCAAAGAAATCAGATTCCTTCCCATCTGATCTCATACTTATTGCTACTCCCCAAAATATAAAATTTAGGGGGAGAACATAATTTGAGATTCAGGCAAATTTGAGCCACATCCAAGTTCTGTCACTTATTAGCTATGTATATCTAAATAATCTGCCTCGGTTTCCACATTCAACAATGTTTATGAACTTGGGCATATCTGATCATATGGTAAAGGGTGAGAAGACAGACCCAGTAAGGATTAATTTGCATTAGGGATAGAAAAGCCCTTGGTCAATGTGGCAGAAACTGCCAGAAAAATTCACCATTTACAATTCTCCATCCTAGGCACTCATAAGAAACACATTTTCCCATATTCTTTACATTTAGATTGGTGCTATATCATGGCAGTAATGTTCACCACTTACAGCCACAAACAAAATTAATTAGATGATCTTCCTCATCCTTTGCTGGTCAGCTGGCTAAATATAGCAGGGGACTCTGAAGAGGTCTGAGAAGGTAATCTCACCACAAGATAAAAGAATTGAGATTCCAGTATCAGGTAATAGGAAGATGCCTGCCATAAACACTGTGATGTTAGCTGGGGGGGGGGCATTATTGGGTAAAATCCTTAAGATTTTAGGGCTGTTTGTTGTAATACTTGGCATTAACTGCTCTACTATGGTTTCTTGCAAGTCAGAAAATCCAAGTCTAGGGAAAAATAATAGGTCGTCAAGAAAGAAAAGAGATGATTTGTGTTATTCTGGGACTGATGGGCATTGCTCAGAGTATTCCTTGGACTGCTTCCCTCCTTCCCCATCCCCACTCTCCCACACTAGTTGGTACTAAAGCCACAACTAGCCCAGGGAGGCTTTTGTGAAGATCTTTCTTAGTAGCATCTCCATGGGACACTGACAATACAAAGCAATATTGCTTTGTGGTAAGCATAACAGAAGGGAAGGTGGGGGGTATTTCCCCACTTTCACAAGAAAATGGTTGGAGAGGAGAACAGAGAAGCAGTAGCATGTCCAAAGCAGAGAATGTCCTACTAGTTACTAGGATACAAGCAGCCCAGCCAGGAGAGAAAACCAGAGTAAATTGAAACCTCAAGAGAGGTTCAGCCCCTCAGACACCCCTATAGTTAGGTAAGGCAGAATTAAGCTAAGAGACCTGAGGCTTTTGCACCCATGTTCTTCCCTTATTTCCCTTTTATGTTCAACTTCCTTCATTAAAAGCATCCCAACTTTCTGACCAATGCCATTGAGAAGCACAATGATTTTACACTTCCCTGTAAAGGAGAATATTGGAATTACACATTGAGTGAGGGACATGCTGAGAGTTGCTGTCTGTCCTCCAGTGAACTGCATGATAATCCTGTTAACCCTCCTATCAGGAGGTCATTAAACAATTTTGAAAGCTGTTTCCTCTTACATCAAAACTGCATGCAAAATCCGATCTAATACTTTTAACATAAAGCAGTTCTGCTGCACAGACTTAAATAACAACCCCTCACATGTTTTAGATGGACTTTTCTTATTCTTCCCTTGGCTACTAAGTGCCTTTGTAGCCTTTCTCTCAGGTTAGGCATCATCCTGTTTTTTTTCTTTTTTTTCTTTTTCCTTGACTTCAACATCTAGTGTATTTTCTTCCAATAGTATATAGCCCACTTCTCTAGCTCCTTCTAATGCCTTGTTTATCCCTTGAGCCAATCCATGTTTCATTCATTTCAGCACATCTTCTTCCTATGCATCAGTCTTTTTAAGTGTGTTGTGCTTGGTATTTTGTTCTTATTTCTGCTTAGCTATTTTCATGAAACTATCCATTTCCATTGAATCTAATGTATTTCTGCATTTCACGCAAAAATCTTTTTGTCTCCAAAGATGTTTTACCATCTAGTTTTCTTCCTTCCTTCCTTTTCCTTTTTTTTTAAAAAAAAATTAAAGTACGCTAACAGCCACATGATGTCAGAACTTGTGCCTGAATACGTTTTCAAGAACAAACAAGTTTTCCTTTTTTATCTTCTTGATCATGTAGACCTTTTATTCAGCTTGAAATTTTGATTTCCTTTTGGATCCCTAGAACCACTAGCTTCCTACCTCCAGAACAGAAAGAATTTACATTTTTAACCACATTTAAGAAACTGGGTAAAACTGAATTGTGCTTCTGATGGCTTCAATAACACAAAATGGATTCCTGGTCTCGGGGGAAGAACTCCAAAATAAGACCCTATCACTGAATTAGAAATTCAAACCTCAAGAAAGTCAGTTTTCAAGAAAGTCAGGTTAGGGATTTGATGTTTTTAAGAAATGTCTTGACAAAACAGGGGCTTAGCTATCATTGGATGAAGGACACTGATTTAAGCCCCAAGGGTGACTGAACCCAGTGTCTGGGGTTCTTCCAAACATTTAAAGTCATTTCCAAATGTTTTTGATGCAGCACAACCCAAAAAGGATTTTGGCAAGTGTGTTTTCCCTTCATTTTAAAACCCATGCGTATTTCAAGGGAAATGCAATCCATATGTCTTTGATTCATTTACACTTAAATCATCTAAATGCCATTGTGTAAGAGCTATTTGATGTACAAGAAGCCTGTGAGCCTGTTTTATAAGCCTTTTTAAGCCTTATTTCTTTGAATCAGAAAGTCATGTTTTGCCGGCCCTAAACAGAACTTGAACTGGGAAAGGCTCAAGTTCACTTCTAAACTGAAAACCCGCAAAGTTTTGCGTGGCTTCTGTACTTAGCAATATGTTTCCCCTTGCCTAAAGCTCACAAACACCCAGCATTTCTCTTCTCTGTCTCACATGTAGTGAGAACAGGGTAAATCAATTTTTGAATCACATTTTACTTGTAAAATTCACATTTTGAACCTCAGTTATCTCCCAGGCACTGCCAGAAGTTAAAATAGCAACACTTGAAAATTAGGCTTTTGCTCTAAAAGGGCAAAACAGTCTATAAAGTACATAAATTACTGCTTCTGTACATTTATTTGTTTGACAGGTTTAAGATATAAGTGTGGCTTACATATGGATTTTCAGGATGCCAGATTGGATGCTCCACGAGCTACAGTCACAAATGTAACCTCTTTTTTTAAGACTTATGTTTGGGAGAATAGAATTGGAACAATCTCGCTGTTCTGCACAAATCTAATTGCTGTGTCAAAACAGCAATGGAATATGATGAACATTTGCATTTTTCTCATTTACTGGCCTTTTTTATGGCTTTAATCATACTTGCATTAGTGGTCAAGAAGAAAGTATATAGGACTATTTGCTTTCTTGCTCCCTGACACTTGAAACATTTCTGATGAACTACGAACTAATACTTTTGGGGGTGAAATGTGAACCTCTGATCAAGTGTTTAGAGATAACCAAGTAATAAACACTGATTGCTATGGACATGGAAACATGTCTTGAAAATGGATAAATCTTTCTCAAGCAAAAGCACTAATTATCTTCAAATGTGTGATTTCTTTGTTTTTATTTAGACACATTTTAGAGGTTACATTTTAGTGAGAAGGAAGAAATTATGATGCCATGATTGTCTGAAGAGAAGCAACATTTTAAATTTGCATTCAAAGCTTAGAGGGTGGAAATGAAGTGAAAAAGAAAGAAAGAAATCCAGGTGAACCTAATTATTCCTTATGTGCTCTCTCTAGTTCACATATATGATAGACTATCATGTTTGCGTAATCAAAAGGATTATAAAATTTAAGTTTGGAAAAAACGATTTGGGCACTAAATCTAGCAAACAGTTAATTATGCTGAGATAATTAGATAGCAGAAAATGTTGGATTCAGTTCTTTTTCATAGTTAGTTTTTATTAACTACCAAGTCTTCATGATTCTCTGCAGGCAGAAATTATTAGTGTTCTATTCTTAGGAAGAATGGTGTTTCACTGATAAAGAATTAAACTTTCAAAAAATTCAGAGTCTTTACATTGACCCATCCACATATTTTCTTTAAAAATAGATGTTTTTTCTATTAAAAATTGATATAACAACATTTTAAAATCTAAATTAAATACAGGAAGTACATTACTTTAGAAAATTTCAGCACTCATAACACAACGAATATATCAATTGAATACACAATGCAAAGAACTTTAGTCTATATGATTTTGCTACTATTTCACCAAACCGAACCAGAGGATATTGATCAGGATTGTGCAATAGATTAATAACTCTGATTTTGATTAAAACAACTAGTGTTATACTATAAAATTCCATAACAGGATTTGTAAGATTTAACCTGATTTCAGGTGGAGACTTAAAACTCAGCAATATTTTTGGCCCCTGATCTGCTGTACTACATACTTATCCCTTCCTGCTCTAGCTCTTCCTCTTTTGTTTTAATTTATTTTATTATTACTTTATTTTTGGCCATGCCTGTGGCATGTGGAAGTTTTTGGGCTAGAAACTGAACCCATGCCACAGCAGTAACCTGAGCTGTAGCAGTGACAACACTGGATCCTTAATCACCTGCACCACAAGGGAACTCCATAGTTCTTCCTATTTTTAATGGATTGGGAAATATCCTTATAATGCTCCTTTGAGCCACTTATTTATCCACTTCAGACACACACTCAAACATTTGCATCAACACAATATTCACACACATATACATATATATACACACATGCAAACACATACTCTTCAACCTAAATTCTGCAGTGAGCAAGATTTTATAGATTTTATTTCTAAGTGAAATTTTGAGTTCCAAATATATCTAACTGTTCACGTTGAAAGTTTGGGGTAAAAAAATCCTTTCAAAAAGAAGCATAAGAATTTAAAAAACTTTTTTGTAGAAAGGATCAAATTGTTTCTTATTTTATCTAAATCCATTTACTCACCCCTGACTTAAGCAGCCATACAATCTGTTATATAAAGAGTAAGATTCAACGGTATGAAATGGGGCAGATAATCCTAGGCAGTGTTTTGTGAATTAAAGAATAATCATTATAAAATCTTAAAAGTCAAACTTTAATGGTCCTTCTTCTTTTAAATGTTTTATTATGAAAAATATTAAACTTTAACTTGCAAATATGTACCTTTTTCTCAAAGGATTTTGATATTCAAAATGAGCACTGAATACTGTGGAAGACAGTATAATGCCCCCCCCCCCCCGCCCCCTAACATCCTAATCCCTGGTAACTATGAATATGTTAAAATAATAGCAAAAGGGATTTTGCAGATATTTTTAAGGATCTTGAAAAGGGGATATTATTCAAATTATACAGGTAAGTCCAATATAAACAGAAGGATTCTTATAGGAGGGAGGCCATATAGAGGGTAGAAGCCATAGAGAGGAAATGTGAGAATAAAAGCAGAGGTTGAATGATGCACTTTGAAGAGGCCACAAAGCAAAGATGCAGATTGTTTCAAGAAGCTGGAAAAAGCAAAAAAGTCAACTTGCCCCTTGAGTTTCCAAAAGAAACACAGCTCTGCCAAAATCTTAATGTTAGCCTATAAAACCTATTTTCAATTTCTGATCTCCAAAGTTGTAAGAGAACAAGTTTTTTAGGCCACCAAGTTTGTGGTAATTTGTTACAGCAGCAATAGGAAACTAATACAAGTGCTAAGTTCTATTTTGAATGCACGTTTATAATCAATGTATTATCACTTAAAGTCAACTTATTAATTAAAACCTTTTCTATGTATCTTGCCTTAAATAAATAAAATACACATATTTCATTTTGCAAAAGGATACTTCGCTGGATTCCCAAAACTACAGTTTTCCCTGATACATATAAAAATCTACTACATAAATTGATTGCTCATAAAATATGATATATTACAATATATAATTTTCATTAAAGTTTTTAGGAACATGTCAATTTGGTGGAAGAATATAGTATTCATTACAATCTTTCTCCCATAATTATCTTTTATTTCTCTAAAGAGTAGAAATTAAGCCACCTCTCTTTATCACTTCCCATTATATTTTCCTTGGTTAAAAGGATTTAGTGCTCCTATTTGATAGCATCTAGTACCAGGAAGGAGCCCCTGTGGATTTCTACCCAGTTCTTGTCCCTAAAGGTCTAACATCAAAATAACTGGGCTTAAGGTCAATTACATCCATATCACCCATTCCCTCTAACTTTCTATGATCACTGAGGCTCGGCTCTGTCCTCCTTCTGCAGAGAGTTCAAGGATTTGCAGCATGATCAAAAAAGAGGCAGGGCCAGTAACATATAGGCTTTAATGGGTGGTACTTGGACAGAGTTGTATGAGGGCAAGTATCCCATTGAGAGACCATCCAGAGACAGTGACACAAGGCTGCTATGGAGAGGGGACTAGGACAAGGGACCTTCCAAGAAAGAAAGGGAAACCTGAGAGAAGGCTTGCCTATCAAGGTGATGTCAGTCAGTAGTAAAAGTGAGAAGTCTCTGGGTCAAAGAGCTCTACAGGACAGCAACAGTTTGGGGTCCTTTATAGCCTCAGGGCTTGTCTTAATCTTTGGTTAGCAGACTTCAGAAGCAGACAGGCTATGTAAAGTAGGCAGGTTCTAAATAGCTAAAACTATGCCTATTTGGGCTATTTTTAAAGCAATTAGATGTGTAAGAATTTGGGTTTGGTGCCAGCAGGCTTTGGGCTAATGGTCCTAAACTGCAAAAAAGAAGCAGACACATGAGAGTGACAAGCACCATCTCTGGCTGTTCATATGACATCTGTTCTTTCATCCACTTTCTGGATCCCTCTTATTTTTGAACTTATCTCAGGATAAATATGACACCTTCTACCTCCTTACAGAACACAAAATGTTCCCTCCATCTCCTTGCTCCCATTCAAATATGGCTTCCCCCCAAAGGCAGTACTTGTCTTACAACACCCTTTCATTCTCTCACACCTCAGTATCAAGAATTACCTCCACCCCCCTCCTCATGTTGACATTCTATTCAAAAAAGTTCAGGTTTCTCCTAAAAGACCTTTTTATGCTTACGTTCTAGTCCAAAAAAAAAAAAAAAAAAATCCTCCTACACTAAAGATCACTTTACTTGTTCACAAAGCATAGCCTCCTCTTATATGTCATTGATTAACCTCCAGGGCATAGCCCCCAAGTTCACAGAGGTTGTCTCCTGTATCACAGCTTCTTTCTGCCTGAATGCTTACTGCCCTAAGCAATTTCAACGTCCATGTGGAAGAACTCTCCAATACCCCTGCATATCCATCAAAAATCCCTTCAATTCCAGAGGGTTTGACCCCTACTCTTCTCCCCTAGCTCCTTTCATGTTTTTTCCTGGACCTACTTACTCAAGAACTACAACTTCTCCTCACTAAAGAAATCAGAAATTCTGCTTGCTGCTCTCTGACCATCCCTTGCCTTTCTGTCTCCCTTCTGGAACCACTTTTTTTTTTTTTTTTAAACATCTACCCTTCTATACTGAAGAGTCCTTAGAACCTCTCATAATTCCATTTTGTGCCTTAATTGCCTTTTCTTTCTTCCCTTCAAAATTTCACAAACACCCTCAACTCCTTTGCAACTACATCCTTCTGTCACATCTCTTAACCCTGAATCAATCATACACATTGTCCACCTTTATACTCTGAGCCTGGAGTTTGGTTGAAAAAAGTAATATAACCGTAGAACTGGGCTACCAATCAACTTCAGCCTGCCCCTTTCCTTTGCTTATATATGTTTTTGTCTTCTCTTAGCCCCTGCTCCCATTTTCCTCAGCAGTAATTCAAAACATGTGTCATTCCACTCAAAACCCCTAACCAACTCCTGTTTTTATTCTCTGCAATAAATGTCAATCTTTTCTTCAGACAGAAATTTGGGGTTCCCAATTTAACTCAACTTTAAAACTTGCCTTCCCTCCTGTCCTATCTATCTCCATCTGTGGTCTTTTCAGTCGTCCCAGTCAGAAAACTAAATGACATTCTCAATTTCTTCTCCCTCGCCCACTATAAACAGGCTATCACCATATATGTTCTCTTTTTTCCTGCTAAATTTTTTTTCTGCCTAATGTCTATTTTCTTCTATATTCCTTTCATGCTACTTTCAAAGTAACCCCATGTTACTTTAAAATCTAATTATCTCTTTCTTAAGCTTTGGAAATACCTTCTTTAAAAAAAAATTTTTTTTTGGCCATGCCCACAGCATGTAGAAGTTCCTGGGCTAGGGATTAAACCTGCACAACAGTGACAATGCTGGATTCTTAACCCCATGAGCCACCAGGGAACCTCAAAAGTGTCTTCTAATAATTCTCCTGCCTTCAATATCATTTGCCTCAAGTTCATTCTCCATACTTAAGTAAAAGTGGTATTTCTAAAAAATAAATCTGATTCTCTCACTTCATGTCTTGAAATTCTTTAGAGGAGTTACTCATGGCACACAGGAATCCACTGGGTTCCTGCACATCTGCCAATCAGTTTTCACAACATTTTTCATAATCTGAGCTCTAGTAATTCTAATATATGCATAGATTTCTATGCTCAACAAATCACTTGGGACATTTGGATGAGCACAATTTCCTTTCATCTTGCTTTTCTTGGTGAGCTACCATTCATTCTCCAAACTTTTTTCAATCATCTTCTCTATAAAAGCTTTCCTGAGCTTTTTCTTCAAAAATAATGAAAATAGTAGTACTCCACAGTACTATTAAAGTGCCAGATTAAACTTGAGAAACCAAGAGAAGCTTTCCAATAGACAAAACATCTAAGCAGGTATTTAAAATGTGGGTGGATATTAGCCAGGTATATACTTGGGGAAATAGTGATTATCAGGTCAGTTATTGGAGGGAGGTTGTATGTATCATTCCTCCTTCTAGACTATAGGATTCCCCCAGCCCAAGGTAGGGATCTGTGCCTAATCCAACACTGTATTTTATTATAGTTCCAGATACAGAACAAGTGTCCAATAAGCTTTTGGTAAAGGAAGGAAGGAAGGGAGGGAGGGAGGAGAAAAAAGAGGGCGGAAGGACAGGATTTCAGTATTTTCATTTTCCTCTTGTCAGTTTTCTTTTGAGAACATTCCTTAAAATATTTCACTTACAAAAGATCTCTAGCCTATCTACCTCACTGATACCAAAGGGCAATGGTCAAACATACCATTTATCAAAAAGAAGAGTAAAAGAGTTATATACCAGTGCCAACAATTTCAGAGTGAGAAGAGTGAGAATAAGGCAGATTCATAATTAATTTACTCTATATTTATACCATAGTAGCTAGGAGCTGCTAACTATATGTATATATACATAAGATATATAAATATACATATATCATATATATATATCTCCAACCTCACAAATAATATAAGGAATAAAACATCTCCTCCATATATTGATAATAAAAGCCAGCCCCCTCACCCAGAAAACTGTATCTTCAAGTTATTAGACTACAGTTGGACTGGATTTACATATTAACTGGGAAAAAAACCATGTGTTCAAAGGTGAGTAAAACATGCATTCTGACCTCTAGGATCTAAATGCACAATAACAAAGAACAGTAATTACCTCAAAATAAAGAACTACGGAAAATTTGAGCAGAGGGAGAATATATGTCTGAAAAGATTAGGCAACAATTCATTGAAGAGATGATAGCTGCACTTGCTAGTTAAGAGCCTCTAAAGCTCTTTATACTCTTTCCCACCATGTGGAAACCTGGTGACGTTTAAAATGATGGTACTTCTTAGGCTGGTCTTTGAGTGACTGTAATGAACAGAGAACATCCTTTCTGACTGGAAATGGCTATATGACATGTGTAAGAAATAAATCGTTATCTTAAGACACTGAAATTTGGCTGTAGTTTGTTACCATACTTTAACCTTGGCCATACAGGCAAGTACAGCAACTATGAGATGTTCCATGTGATAGGCATATGTGGCATCTTAAATGAAGAAGTGATAAATAAGTTTGGAGGATAAACAAGTCAATTTGGAGAGGAGCATGAATTTCAGCTTGAAGATTTTAGGCTTTATTTTATAGGTGATAAAGAACTGATAAAAGCTTTCAAACAGGAAAATATGAACAGAATTGTGCTGTAGGAAAATTAATCAAGCAGGATAGAGGATGCCTAGGAAGTGGAAAGACACTTAGAAGCAGGGAAACAAGTTACACTATTGTAAAAAGCCTAGAAGTCATGGGGTTTAATCTAGAGTAGTGGCAGTGGGAATCAATTTGGTAGAATGAATGGAACAGTAATTTGCACGTTCTGGCAAACTGATGAAGACTAAAGGACTTATAAGTCATTCCAAGATTTTAAGACTTGATGATTGTTAAGATGGTACCACTGCCTCTTAAATGGTAAGCAGAGAAAGAGACACAAACTTGAGAGGGAAAAGTGCAAATTTAGGTCAAGCATTACACCCAGCTGGCAATGTCCAGCAGGAAATTGGAAACAAACTGAATATAGATTTGAGAGTCATTTGGGAAGTAAAGCCACAATACAAATGTGATTGTCAAGAGAGAATGAAAAAGGAAAAACAAGAATAAAATTTTGTGGTACACTACATTTAGACAACAAAAGGGGTAAGAAACAGAAATATCAAGAATGATGCACTGTTACAAACTGAAGAGATGAGGGAATTTCCAAGAAAATGGGGTGGTTAACAGCACCAAATGTAAGGATGGATTTAAAATGAAGAGTTTTTTTTTTTTTAAACTCTAATTTGGTGACTTTTAAGGGAATAGTTTCAGGTGATAACTACAACTAGCAGGTGATGACCAGAGGAGGTGCCAATATTCAAAAGACTGTGAAGTAAACAGTGAGAAAAAAATTGAGATTATGGTTTCTTTGAAAAGCAGAAAAATATTTATTAGTCAAAATGAATGAACTAAATTACTACATAAGAAAACATGACATATCTAAAAAAATGGAGTAAAAAAGCAAACTGAAAAATTATACTTACTGAATTATACCTATTAAATGTTCCAATAATAAAGACATTTATTGTTTATGAGTACATATATGTTATATAAGATAAATATAAACACATGAAATTATGAATAGTAGCTACATCTGGGAAAGGAGGGAGAAGGGATGAGGAAAATCCTAGTAGTAACTGTGAATTGTTTCTTAAAAAAAAACAAGGAGTTCCCGTTGTGGCGCAGTGGTTAACGAATTCGACTAGGAACCATGAGGTTGCGGGTTCAGTCCCTGCCCTTGCTCAGTGGGTTAACGATCTGGCATTGCCGTGAGCTGTGGTGTAGGTTGCAGACTCAGCTCGGATCTGGCGTTGCTGTGGCTCTGGCGTAGGCTAGTGGCTACAGCTCCGATTCAACCCCTAGCCTGGGAACCTCCATATGCCGCTGGAGCAGCCCAAAGAAATAGCAAAAAGACAAAAAAATAAAAATAAAAATAAAAAAGAGATGAAGAAAGAACATGTAATCTGTAAGATGTTAAATGAGAAAAGAAAAGAGAAAAGTAGATAGGAGCTTGAGAGAAAAGAAAACATAATGGAAATGTGTATGTCTTTTCAACATGCTAAGAGACTAGAGATTATTTGTATGATGATAGAATATATTTCTGTCAGTAAAGAGAGACATTCAAAATATGAGGCAAAAAGCAAGATATCAGAATCCAGAAGAGGAATGAATGAAAGACTATATGTGTAAGGGTTAGGCTTAGAGAGGAAAGCAATGCTTTCTAATATAACCTCATTTACCCTTATTTTCCTCTCCATATTTTAAGCTCCAGCCAGTATGGGCTCCTCACTGCACCTCTAAGCCCACTTTACTCACCTCTTTGCTTTCACAAGCCCATCTTAGGTCAACTAGGCCAAGCTATTCCATTAATCCTAATTATCTTGTTGTATTCTTCAATTTTATAACATTTTGTATATTTTTCTTCTGGGTCTTGTCATAGTTGGTTATTATTATTTGTTTTTCCTAACTCTGTGCATACCTTTCCTCCCTGAATTTGTTAGAGTTCTTATCTCCATGCATTTTCAAAATCACATTACCTAACTTGAGTGAAAACTGAATTTACTGAAGAACATCAGATGGCTCATTGGATCAAGAGGGAATTTGAGGGCCCATCTCGAAAAGGGGCCAAGGACCCAGGGAAGCTAGCCAACTGCAATCATATCCAAGGTTGAAAGATGAAAGCAATGTGTATACAAGTCTACACTGGCACCACTGCCTCTGGATCCTCAACACCACTGAATTTTCTTGACTAGTTTCTCAGCTCTTGGATTTTTACATCTCTTCCTCAGTGTCATAGTCTGGGAACCAGGGCATTGGCCATATCCTTGAGCTCCAATAGCCTACAAGTGGGAGGGAGGAGGGCTTCTTCAGCTCTACTAATTGGAGACAAAATGCAGATTCCTGCCAGAATTCATACAGTGGGAAATTTTTTCCAAAATGGCTCTTCAGAATTTAGGCAGCAAGAAATACAACAAACATATACAAAATCCTCATATTCAATTAGGTCTTTTTTCATTTTGAGATTTCCTAACATATCCTAGGTGCTCAACATAAATTTACAGAGTGAATGAAATAACTTAATGTAGTAGGCATATATTTAGTTTATGTCAAATTCCAAAGAAATAAAGCTTGCACTAATAAACTTTTCATGATATGGTGTCACAGAGTTCGTTTTGGAACTAAGTAAATTTATTCTGTGACCTTGAGGAAATTATGATATCTTACCTTCAGTGTCTTAAATGTAGAAGGGAAGATAATAATTCCCACTTTATTTTGAAGAGTTTTTATAAAGAATAGAAATAACATGTTCCTTACTTAATATGGTATCTGGCATATAGACAGCACTAAATAAACAGCAGCTATTACTTTCACCTTCCCCATTAGAGATGAAGAAGGAAAAGTTAACGATATTGTCTTTCCTATATGCTAGACCCACGAACCACAGAGGTATTTCCTTGCAATATTGAAGTTAATTGCAAAGAAAAGGGAACTAGACTTTCTGGATTCAAATCATAGCTATGCCATAAATCAACAAGCTGGGTGATCTTGGGCAACTTACTTAACCTTGCTGTACTTCCATTTATTCATCTATAAAATGGAGATGGTGATGATAATTATGATAATTATGATGGTAAACATGATTATGTTAACAGACTCTCCCTTAGGGTTGTTGTGAAACTTTAGTTAAAAAACACAAACTACTTTTAAGTGTTGGCACATATTAATGAATTTATATGTATTTTACATTCTGTGTTAGCTACTATCACTAGTATCAGGGGTTTTTTTTAACTATAGAGTTTTTCCTCCCTTGGTGAGTCCAGTTCTTCTCATAACAAGCCATAAATTTGCCACTTGACTGCCTTTAAGATAGTTAAGGACAGACTCTGATCATGCAACAGTTCAAATTAATTATACTTGCCCAAATAAGGGAGCACTCCAAAGCTTGTCCACATTAGCACAGTGATCAAACCACAAAGGTAATATGAATACCTCATTTATTAAAGAATGAATTAAACTATTAAGTACTTATTCTAGGTGCAAGACACTATTCAAGACTTCGGGAACACAGCAGTGATCGAAAAAACAGCAGTGTTGCTACTTATACACTGTTAAATCAACAAATCAACAAACTATATGCTAAATTTTGACTTAAGCATTTCGGACTGTGCTCCCAATAAATATATTACTTAGGTATAAAATAAATAAAATAAATATCCCCACAGTTTTGGAAGTAAGCACATTTCCTTAAGCTAAATCACCTTTAAGCTCATTCCAATTCTAAGATGCAATGATCCTACTAAGCCTACTAACAGAGAGTAGTGATATGGCTCCCCAGTGATTATAAACTAAGATTTGTTAGTATTTCTTGGCTCTATGGCAATGTTTTAACTGTTTTACATATATTTGTCTAATTCTCATAGAAAGCCTATAAGCTGAGTCCTCTTATGAGCCCTGTTTAATGCATAAGGAAACAGAGGTGAATGTTGTCTTGGAAATAAGTGACAGAGCTTGATGATGAACAAGAGATGCTTCCAACCACCATGACACTTGAGTACCTTCATCAGGTTTAAAGAATGGCCACAAAGCTCCAGGCACTTCCTCATGTGTGATATTCTCTACCCCCATCCATGAATTTCATGGTTATCCTGGATTGAAGTTAAACTTCCAGTGCTCCATGATTCTTGGTTAGATAAAGCATGCCCTTGGCCTTTACATGATCCTCAACTGAATTAATAAGAGGCCTGGAGACTTCACTAAGTTCATGTTCTTAATATACACAAGAACCTTTAGCCCCCCCCCGCCCCAACTACCACCACATCACTTCCAGGCTTACCACCACAATCACTATAAAAGACAAATACCCCAAAAGAAGCTATAGGCCATCTGGACCAACTCTATCATGGCTTATCCTCCCATCTACTTATGTGCAAGATATAAGTGACAGAACTGGCCTTAGAATCTGGTTCATTGTCTTTTTCTACTTTTATGACAATCATAGTTATTTTAACATCCATAAAAATGATCCATCTGAAACCCTGGCCCTTATGTGCTTTAGACAATCATTCTGTCTCCTCTCTACCTCAGTCACCATTCCCCATAGTCCTAGCCTACAAACTATACATTATAATTACTTCTTTGCCTACAAACCTCCTCCTCCTTTTATGGTACTCTCTTAGCAAAACTCTAAACCTGGTTAAATCCATTACACAAATGGATTTTGTGTTAAAAAATTATAAACACAAAGCCATAGTGAATGATTTTATATAAATATATGACCACAAATATCAAATTGACCCTCAGCAAGCAGGGTATTCTGATTATGTACTTCCCTAGGTAATTCATTTTCCCATTCTCTCAGACTATTTCATGCCTTTTCCCTTAACTTCCAATACTTCTTCCATCTACTCACTCTTAGCTGATGATTCTATCTCTAATATTAATGAGCTTTAATATTAATGAACTTTAATTTTAAAAAACTACCAACTTTCCTGCAAATATTTCAATATACATTTGACCTATCTCCTGATAAAATTAAAGAAATGTCCCTGCTTCTGGGCTAAGTCTAACTTCTCCATACTATGCCTGGGTCTCATTCCCATTTACCTCCTTCCCTCCTACATTATCTATCCCTCTCTACTGGAGCTTTGCCATTTGCATACAATCATGTTGTAATATCTCTCCATATTATTCTCTCTCTCATATTTATATGTTATACATTTATAGTATTTTATGTTATATATTTATAATATATGTTATTATATATGTTATATATCAAATACGTATTAAATACATTTAAGTATTTATTAAAACCCAGAATGAAAACGTTAGGGTTGTGTCAAAGGACACTACCAAGGAAATGCAAAATCAATCCACAGAATGGGAGAAATATTTTCAAACAATAATAGGAAGACAATTCATAAACAATACAAAAACAAATAAACCAATTAAAGGATGGTCAAAGAATTTGAACATTTATCCCAAGAAGTTACACAAATGGCCAAGTAAATGAAAAGATGTTCACCATCATTAGTTATTAGGCAAACACAAATCAAAACTACAGTCAGACACCCTCTTTTGTTAAGGTCACCAACAAGTTCTGTGTTGCTAAGCCAATAATCAGCAAATGATCTTTATATCACTTTTTTGAAGAACTTAACACAGGTAATCACATCTTCTTCCTTATTCCTTTTTGCATTTTACTTTCTTGATATTACTAAACTACTAACAGTCTATTGTCTTTTTAGTTTGTAGTCCAAATGTTAGTATATCCCAAGATTTTAACCCTCTCTTTTATTTTATTTATAACCACTCAATTTTTTCATCTCCCCTATCATATTTATATCTCCAGTCTCAATCTCTTGCTTGAGAGCCCTATTTTTTTTTTAGCAACTCTCTCTTCAATATTGCCATTGGAAATCTCTTTAGTTTTTTAAATGTAACATGACTAAAACAGAACTCTTATTTCATCTCTCCAATTTGTCCTTACCATCATTTTTTGATTCAGTAAATGGTACCATCATTAGTCCAGCTGCATTATTTAAAAAAAACCTACATGTCATCTCTGAAAATTTACTTTTCTGCTTTTTCTTGTCCAGTTCTTTCTTCAAACTATAACCTGAACCTAATCATATCCTGCCACCTCCATTGCTACCACTAGATTCCAAGTCACCTTCACCTCCTTTTTAAACTACTACAAAAGCTTCAAACTTAACCTCACCAATTCCACTTTCCCCTACACAGTAGCTAGAGGGAATTTAAAAACCTCCATCATATCACATTTTATTATTAACCTTCTAAATCCTTCTCACAGCAAACCAACATACTCAAAACAAAATTTAAACTCCCAATCTTTGCCTTCATTACCCAGCTCTTGCCATTTTTCTAGCCTCGTTTCCTGTTACGTTCCTTCTTGTACATGACACTTTATCTACAATGTCCTTCTTACACTTCCTTGAATACATCAAGGCTTATTCCCACCTCAGTACCTCAATGCTTGCTGTTTTCTTTGTCTAGAGCAAATCTTTGATCTTTCAATAACTTGTTCTATCATTTTATTCATGTCTGTATTCAAAGATCATGAACTTAGAAAAGTTTTCCCCGACCAATCTATCTTTAATATCTCCTCTTTCATTTGTAATTCTTCTACGCTAATCTATTTTTCTTAATTTACAACTACTAGAAACTACATTAAATAATTTGTTAATTTGGGTTTTTCCCCGTCTCTGTCACTAGTATTTTAGGCCCATCAAGGCAAGAACTCAATGCCGAAAATAATTTCTAGTACTTGTAGGCATTCAATCAATAATTACATTAAATTGGTGAGTGAATGAATGACTTCAATTTTCAAAAGTGCTTTTTATCCAAACATTTCAGATTCAAAGTTTTATTCCCCCATTAGAGTTGTTATATCTTCGTTTTTTAATTTTATATGGCAGATGTGGACATAGTTTAAGAGTATTTTGTATATAACTCCAATGACTCCCACTTTAAAAATGTAAAGATCATAAATAAATAGTGAAGATCAAATGTAGCTAGTATGTAAGTTGATGCATCCAAGTAGATGTTTTCATTTAAGCACTGTCATTGCAAAGCACAAAATTAGCCTAGCTATTGATTCTTACAGAATGCCATTTAGAATCACTGCTAAGGGTTAAATGTAATTTTTTTGAATTCAGCAAGAGAGAACAAACTTGAATTGTCTGATGTCACAAAGTCAACAGACTTTCAAGAATACCTACTATCTGCTAAGAATTGTACCAGGCATTTGTGTTATGTTATGAGATACAGAACTGATGAAATACAGTCCCTTTCAAGAAAAGTTTATAATTCATTTGCTGCTATGAAACACATGCACATGTACAATCCTTAGGAACATGTCCAAGCCACATACAAATGAGAACACACTTGAACCAGCAAAGTATGTTAGGATAGGAGAGGGATAAAACCAACAACTTATTTTTAAAAGGGGCTAATTTAAGGAGTTCTCCTATGGTGCAGTAGGTTAAGGATCCGGCATTGTCACTGCAGTGTGATGTGGGTTTGATCCCTGGCTTAGGATTTTCCAATGTTACAGGCATGGCCAAAACAGAGAGAGAGAGAGAGAAGAAAAAGGGGACCAATTTAATCATAGAGATGAATTATTTTTTAAGTTGTCAAATGAACAGAGCAGAAAAGTAAGTGATTAAAGCACGGATAGAGTGGTTATTCCAAAAGAGAGAATAGTAAAGTCATGTATAAACAAATAATCTGAACATCTAACTTAAGAATTCAGAAATTATGCTGGTTAGATGGGGAATAGGAATCTTGGCAAAGTCTTGGTATAGGAAAAAGAGTTCAGGTTTAAGCCAATTTTTCACCATCAGCAAGAATATCCCAAAGTCAGATAGCAGTATATCAAGTTTGAGTATCTGTGGAGATTCTCTTTGATGTTACAGATTTCCAGTAGGTAGAGATCTACCTCCCATAACAGTAAACTAAATAACTCAGACCTTTCCATTGATGGCAATTAGAAAGGCTGGACAAAAACAAACACATATACACAAAAAACTTAATTTGAAAAGAAAAGTATGCTTGAAAGCTTAGGAATCTAACTCAAACATGGAAAATTCCAGAGCCAGGATCCTAGAGAGGGCAGAGACGTGGAGATGAGCCCAGCATTCAGGGTTGGTTTACCCCTGAAGATAGCGGCTGTTCCTGGAGAGGATCCCTGAGAGACAGAGGGACACTTTTACTCTCTCTTGCATACACTAAGATATATAAAGTGCATTGATCCTAAATCTAGTGATTTTTACAAATATATATACCTATGTACCCACTACTCAGATTGACACAATATTTCCTCATTCCATAAATTTTCTCTCATACCTCTTCTTCCCATGAAATTGCTATGGCATCTTCTATCATAATCATTTAGTGTTGCTTATTCCTTTTTTTTTTTTTTTTTTTTTTTGTCTTTTTGCCATTTCTTGGGCCACTCCCACAGCATATGGAGGTTCCCAGGCTAGGGGTTGAATTGGAGCTATAGCCACCGGCCTATGCCAGAGCCACAGCAACGCAGGCTCTGAACCACATCTGCAACCTACACCACAGCTCACAGCAATGCCAGATCCTTAACCCACTGAGCAAGGCCAGGGATCGAACCCACAACCTCATGGTTCCTAGTCAGATTCGTTAACCACTGTGCCACACCAGGAACTCCTAGTTTTGCTTATACTTGAACTTTATGCAAATGAAATCTTTATAGAGGTGATCAAGTCAAAATGAGGTAATTAGGGTGGACCCTAATCAGAGTAGTGTCCTCAGTTTTTTTTTGTTTTGTTTTGTTTTTGCTTTTGTTTTTTGTTTGTTTTGTTACAGCAGCCCTAAAAAACTAATACAATATATATAACAAAGACTTTGGCATTGGAAAACTTCCTAAGCAGGCAAAAATTTAGGGCTTCCAAGCCTTAAAAGAAGAGAGGCTTATTGAATAACTTCCACATTTATCTCTTTGCCTGAAAGTACTTTTAATTTGATGCTACAGAAAATAGAGCTCAAGCAGGAAACAGAATTTCTAGCAAATTAATGAAACACATAATAATTGGAATTTAGGACTGAAAGAGTGACTATAAATTGAGGGAAAATCCAGAAAAGAGGGAACTAAACAGGAGGGAGTCTCCAAAATGCACACAAATAGCCAACAGGCACTATCCGACAGCACATACACTGCAGAATTGGGCAACATCTTGGAAGCTAAATAGCTATACAAATATATCAACAGCTGCCTATTTCTAGGGAGATAAAAGTTTGGAATTCGAGTCTCATAAATTTAAAGGGGCTTGGTAAACAACTGAGATTTTCACTGAAAAAAAGGAGTCACCACCTAATACTTGGGATCATACTAAATTAGATCTTTCCTTCTAAAGTCTAAAATCAACCCTCTATAGATCACTGTAATCCACTGCTACTCTATCTATGCCTCCTTTACCCTCCAAAATAACAAAAGTTATTTCTTTTGTAAGAAAATAACTTCTACAGCTTCACAATGTCTAGCATCTAATCAAAATTTGTAAGACACACCGAAAATATGATTAATTGATTGGCAATCATTCAAATAACAGAAAGGAAATGAGACGTACTGATGGTTCATAAAGTCAAATCAGTGAAAATGACTTTAACACACCTCTCATAAATTTGTTAAAGAAAAGATAGGGAAATGTCCATACTAGAAGAAAATACAGACTTTGTCAATAGAGAATTGAGATTTTTTAAAAATTCAATACACATTCTAGAAATAACAAATATACTAAAATGAGTAACTCAATGGGATTTGACACAAACAGAAGAAAATCTAAACTGAGACTTTTTTTTTAATAAAAAAAGAACAATGGGGCATATGGGACATGGTCAAATATCTTGTCATGTATATAACTGGAGTCATAGGAATAAAAAGACAGAATATAAAACACAAGAAATATTTTAAGCAATAATGGCCAAGAATTTCCCAAAAGTGATTAAAGACTGATTTAGGAAACTATGAATCTCCAATGGGGGTTACTAGGGGAAAGAGTAGTCCTTTGTCAGCTCTGTTGATTCAGCCATTTAAAAACTATATGTTGGAGTTCCCGTTGTGGCGCAGTGGTTAACGAATCCCACTAGGAACCATGAGGTTGCGGGTTCGATCCCTGCCCTTGCTCAGTGGGTTAACGATCCGGCGTTGCCGTGAGCTGTGGTGTAGGTTGCAGACGTGGCTCGGATCCCGAGTTGCTGTGGCTCTGGCGTAGGCTGGTGGCTACAGCTCCGATTGGACCCCTAGCCTGGGAACCTCCATATGCTGCGGGAGCGGCCCAAGAAATAGCTAAAAAAAAAAAAGACAAAAATAAATAAATAAATAAAAACTATATGTTGAGCACTTAACTCTGAGCCAAGCTCCAAGGATACATCACTGACTGGGTAGTGTCTCTATCCTCAAAGATCTTGAAGTCTAACAGGAAAGACAAACATTAAATACTCCCATATTTGGTTTCTGATTAATTATGTGGAATGAAGTAGAAAGAAAACACAGATAACTTTCATTTGAAATGAAAGACTGAAGACTATTATCACAATTCTAGAATGACTTAATATAAATACAAAGAAAGGGATGAATACGATTAGCACTAAGATGGAAACAATCTGTTCAGATAAATGGAAATAGTTAAACTATGGTTAAGTAAAGATTCATGATAGAGCCACACAACCATTTCTTTCTTCCTTCTACCACTAAAATATTTTACTTCATAACAGACATTTTTCTTGAAAATTTTGGGTAACTGATTCTCAAATCCATACTCCTCTTGCCTAAATCAACCAATTTCAGCCTTGCAGGAATGTACCATGCTTTACACACTGGAAGATTTAACACATACTTGAATGATGAATATTAATAGAACCAAAACCAATATTTTTATTACATTTTATAAAGTACATAATAAAATATTACTAAAACAACATAATTTTTGTTGGATAATAACTACAAATATTTTATCTACCACAATAATGACAAGCCAACTACTTGTCTACCAAGCTACTGAGCTATATAGACTGAAATTCTTCAACTTAAGAGAGGAAAGGACAAAAAGGAGGGGGAAGAATGAGTCATCTTTCATGCTAGGAATGAATTATATTCCTCTCTCCCTAACTAACAAAGGCGCCAAGTTTGGGTTATTTTTTTTTTCAATTACCCATTTCCCAGAAATATTTCAATCATCTTTTTTTTTTTTTTTTTTTTTTTTTGTCTTTTGTCTTTTTAGACTGCACCCATGGCACATGGAGGTTCCCAGGTTAGGGCTCTAATCAGAGCTGTTGCTGCCAGCCTATGCCAGAGACACAGCAAAGCAGGATCCCGAGCCGTGTCTGCAACCTACACTACAGTTCACCACAACACCAGATCCTTAACCCACTGAGCAAGGCCATGCTTAGAACCCACAACCTCATGGTTCCTAGTCGGATTCATTAACCACCGAGCCATGACAGGAACTCCTCAAATCACTTTTTAAAATAAACTGTTCCCATCTTCTAGCCATGACGGGAACTCCTCAAATCACTTTTTAAAATAAATTGTTCCCATCTTCTAGGAAATTGGCTTTGAAATTTCAGAAAATAAAGAATAGTTCAAGAAAAAATATCATCAATAATGGCATATCTAAATACAATTGCTATTATCCTTTGTGTATTTTCTGCTACCCTTTAATAAACATATTAATCATACTAATTCATTAAACAATGATTGGCTTGCTTTTTTCCTTTACATGAATTATACAATAAAAAATCATTTTAATGCTGTACACTCACTTTAATAGATTACATTGTATTATGTAGACATAGCAGACATACCATAATTTATTTACCATTTTCCTAGTTTTTTCCCCAGTTTTTATTACTGCATTATTCGGGAACTGGAGTTCAGTAAAATTATCTACTTGGGATCCATATATTTAATTTTGAGAAGAAGTTAAATGATTTGAAAATCACCTTTGAAAACAAGTTAAATGATAGAGTTGTTTTGCTTGGAGCTTTGTGTTTAAATAATCTATTATTTAAAAGTTGATTTTCATTTCAAAAGTTTTAATTTCTTAACACAAAAGTCAACATCCAGACACCTGTTTTGCAATATTTTTTTACTTAACATGATACCTGTTGAAATATTTCTATTTCAACATTTCAGCTTATAGAAAATTCCTCCTCTCTTTTTCTTTACAAATGCAGACTACTGCAGTGAATGCTGCAATAAGCAGCATGGTAAACCTTCATATTAATGTGCAGAAATATATCTATGGGAAAGATTTCCAGAAATATGATTGCTCAGTAAAAGTATGATTACACTGGTAACTTGTATCTTTATCTTCTTGAATTTGTATTAAAACACACACACCCTTGGGAGTATACACAAAAAATATTGCTGCACGTGATGACTAACTTACATAGAGAGAGGGCATGGGACTAAGTTAATAGAAAAGAGCATGGGATTAAAATTTTGCATATTTAATATTTTTATAATTTGCATTTTTATTGTGATCCTTGTATGTCATCTATTCAAAAAGTAAATTATAAATGCCTACTTGTCAGTATCACCCAATAGCCTAAACTTTTTATCCTAACATGATAGAGGTTTAAAGACTGTTAACACCCAAACTGATACACATGCATAGCCCCTGTGCACTAATTCACTGAGTTTTATGACATGCAAACATGTAAAATGGCATCATTAACTCAGACAGGATGTGGAAGTGCCAGACTGAACTAGAGAAGGGTCTGGAACAATAATTACAAAGCATAGCTCACAAAAGCCAATGAGATATTCACAAGTCCCCAATTGTTACAATGTAATTCTAAAAAAGAAATCACCACTGAGAGCTTTTTTTTCTAAGAATCCCTATCCCTGTGATAGTGTCCAACAATATAATGAGAGATCTGGTCCCAAATACAGAATATAACCATTTTAAAACAGCTCTTCACAGACTCACAGGCTTGATATAGAAAACAAGCTTATAGTTACCATCAGGGACAGCAGGATGGGGAGAGGCTAAATTAGGAGTTTGGGATTAACAAATACAAACTAATGTGCAAAACAGATAACAAGGATCTCCTGTATTGCACAGGGGACTCTACTCAATATTCTGTAATAACCTACAATGGAAAAGAATCTGAAAAAGAAAATAACTGAATCACACTAACAACTGAAGCTAACATAACATTGTAAATTAACTGTTCTTCAATTTTAAAAAAGGGTTAAAAAAAAAACAAAACCGAAAACGATCTTCATTTTACAGTTTAGGACACTCTAGGTAGAATATCAAGTGTCTTCCACAGTGAAGATAGTGATCTTTCCAGGAAGCATGTCCTCTAACAGGGATCCCTTTCTATTAATATTAGATTTGGGGGGCATAAATTAAAAAACATGAGGGAGTATAGGGGTAATTTTGCACGCCCAAGGAGGAAGCTTTACTCTCCATCTCCCTATTACACTTTGCCCAGCTCAGACACAGATTGAATTAGAAGAAACACATGAGAAAACCATCATTTAACTCTGCAGTATCACGGTCTAATGACTTCTAAATCTGCTTCTTTTTTCTTTCCTTTGTTTTTCTATTTTGAACCATTTGGCCACAAATTAGTTCCAACAGGGGTATAAGAAAGCTGCACATTGACTTAAGATAAGTACCGAGAGGGGGGAAAAATGCAATCATAGAGATGTAAAAATTTTTTATATAAAAAAGGCTATTAGAATTGAAAAGTAAATTTGCCCAAATTTAGTAGATGTGTATTTAAACAGATGTGTATTTAAACCTCTATCAAAGACAATGTCCCTACATGATGGCTCAGAGTGGCTTTCAAGTTTCTGAGAAGGAAGGGTTTCAGTACATTGTTCCAAAGCACATCTGCACCAAAACAGCACTCACAGAAGAAGCCAAAAAGGTGAAGTCAATGTCCTGCTGCTACACAACTTTTATAAACACGGAGATCTTTATGTTGAAAAAAGGGGATGCATATTACTGTAGGAAAAGATGACAGCAATTTGGCAGCTCAATAAAGCTGTTGATTTCACAAAGCTGAGCAGTTCTGTGTCGTGAAATGTTCTTTTCCCTACCATATATCAAGGTAATTATCTCTAGTACTATAACAGAAGTGGCCAAATATGGCCCCACCCGCATGGTTTCTCATATACCCTCACTGGTGTGCAGATAAATGTTTAACCTCATCTTGGTGGAAAAAATATATGTATACCTACATATACAAGTTTTTAAAAATAAATTTTACAAATATAAAGGCTATGTAGCACACACTTATAAGAAATAGTAAGATAGGGAGTTCCCGTTGTTGCTCAGTGGAAACAAATCCAACTAGTATCAGTGGGTCAAGGATCTGGCATTACCTTGAGCTGTGGTGTAGGTCACAGACAAGGCTCGGATCTGGTATTGCTGTGCCTGTGGCATAGGTCAGCAGCTGAGGCTCTGATTCAACCCCTAGCCTGGGAACTTCCATATGCTATAGCCCTAAAAAGAAAAAAAAAGAGTAGTAAGATGAAAGTGATATAATGAATTCATATATCAGAATGTCACTCACTCATGAGCGACATGTGTGAGCAACTTGTTTGCCGAACTGGATAATAATTTTCAGCACTACAAGAATCTTTCTTCTATTTTGGTGATACTCAAAATGTAACAAACAAGGCATTTAAATTTAACTTGCATTGTTAACATTTTGTCCATCACTTTCATGAGCCTGTACAAACAATAAAACAATAATTCAATTCCCTATTATTAGCATTTGATGATTTCCGTGGTATAAACACACCCACCATGGCCAATTTCAAGATACCAATGTGACATCAATGAACAAGGAGTTGGGAAGAAATGCCCATTAACACCCCACTGTCCAGTGATCCCACTATATGATACAGCAGATATAAATAACCTCAGGAGCATAGATAATAGTAAAGTGCAATAAATTAGGAAATGATGTTTTTATTTTTATTACCTTTTAATTTAATATAATTTAATGTAAGCCTGCACATTTTAATTTCTCATAATGACCTATTGAACAATTAGCTTGCAAAATTCCTGACAATTTAACAACTGGTTCTCATAAACTGGTAAAAGCTGATTCTAGCACATCTTTGGATATTCCTATAGGCTATTCCCAACAACTGTTTATTTTCTAAAATGTTCGTTCTGATTTGCTTGCTTGGACCCCTTAACTTCTTTTACCTATGAAAACTATACTGATAATGAAGTAAAGTAGGCCCTAAATAAAACTCTGCATCTGTATTAATAATTCTAAACAGCAATAACAACTATGATGCTATTTTAGAAAACAGAACTTTTTTTTTTTTTTTGTCTTTTTTGCTATTTCTTTGGGCCGCTCCCACGGCATGTGGAGGTTCCCAGGCTAGGGGCTGAATCGGAGCTGTAGCCGCTGGCCTACACCACAGCCACAATAACGCAGGATTCAAGCCGCGTCTGCAACCTACACCACAGCTCACGGCAATGCCGGATCATTAACCCACTGAGCAAGGACAGGGACCGAACCCGCAACCTCATGGTTCCTAGTCAGATTCATTAACCACTGCGCCACGACGGGAACTCCAGAAAACAGAACATTTAAACTTGAAGTCCATTTATTTGTAAAAGGATAAAAGCCTGTGATGACTTCAAAGGTGACTTCTAAGCACATTCCAAAGCCTCTGAAGTTGCTGTCACTGTTCCTTCATTAAATCTAATTACACTGGAGAGGTAGATATGGGCTGGCAAAAGGGGAAGCTATATATTAGAAGATATAGGTAAGTCATCTCAATTTGGAGAAGTACACTTAATATTTGTTCAGTTGTCAATACTTCCTCTAAGACTATCCACATTCACAGGGTCTTCCTTTACTGTTATACTCTCTTAAAACAGAAATGCTCTCATATTAATCTGTTATGTAACACGGACAAATTGATCTTTCATATTTATGCTTACTGACCACTCTAGAGTAAATAGAACCATTTTCTGTATAGGGGTAAGAATTTTAGAATCCTTTACTAACTAGATTTTTTTTAATACTAATGCCCAGCCAAATCAGAAGACAAATAATGTGAAATAGCCTTTAATGCTTATCTACGTTGAGTCCTTAATCATAAAGCTTTAGCTCAGCATGAGCTTTTAGTTTACAGTGAAGGAGGAAGGAAGGTTTAGTTTTTGCAGCATATGTATTTCTAGTGCTCCTTTCTGATTTTATGGGCAATTCTGTCTTCATGCTTCCTTAATCTTGAAGCTCTTTCAAAGGCAACATACTGTGCCAAATGTACAGTGATTATGTAATGTGGACAAAAATCCAGTGGGAAATGTGTAGAGCAGATCAAAATCATTCCACTTAAGACCTTTTACAGTCATTTGATCTAATGATGTTCACTAGGGTTTGATGTACTAAAAGGCAGCCACTGTGCGAACATAAGGTTTGCATCAACACATGATTTTTCAGTGAAAATTGGATCACTGTGGTCTTTTGAAGACTGTTTTACATACAAAATAATAATATCTTTACAAAACAAATCCCAAGGCAAACTTTCTGAATCACTGAATTGCATGCTAACCTCCTATTAAAAAAAAAAAAAAATCTCTGTCTTGTCAAATGAACATCAAAACAATATCTTATGTGAATGGGAAGCGAAATAAAGATATTGTTGCCAAAACTCGGCCTCTGTCCACCATTGCCGAATAGAAACGCGGAGACAGAGTTTTGCATAAAGGAGAAAAAGAAAGCTTTATTGCTTTGCCAGGCAAAGGGGGCCACAGTAGGCTAATGCCTTAAAGATTGTGCTCCACGAGGTGGTTTTATAGTATGGGGAGTGGAAAATAGGGCCACAGATAAGGAACAGGGTAGAGGCAAGCTTCTACTGTCTTTCAAAGCTGGTATTTAGTGGCCCCTAGGACTGGTTCTGGTGGTCCTCCTTCTTCCCAGAATGAAGACTGCTTCAAGTAGTTCTTCCATTTTTTTTGAGGGGGGTAGTTCTGCAGAAAGGCTCAAAGATATTGTTATGTATATTCTTTAAGGAGAACCAGGACCCTGCCCCAAGGCTGCACTGTTGACTCTTGACTGCTCCTCCCTGGTCCATGCATCTTCTCCCTTCCCTGATTAGCAACTGCCCTCTGGATCTCAGGTAAGGTCATAGGGGCTGAGGCTTATTCCCTAAAAACAAGAAATGGAGGACACAGAAAGACTTGGTGCCTAGGAGACCCACAGGGCACTAGCCTGGCTACAAAACCCACTTATTACCCACAATGGAAATATGGCTCATCTGAATTTTTTGGAGGAAGAGTGAATTTTAATCTAGTTCACTACTTCCATTTACACTTACAGACACATCAAATAATTACATTTTTTTTCATATTTAAGCTAGAAAATACTTTCTCGTTTCTTTTAATTTTCTATTCTTTAGTTTCTTTTTTTCAAAGTTCACTAGTACTGTATATTTCAGAATTCAAAAACACATGCATGACTTCCAGTTTCAATTCAGACATGTAAAGAGCTTGGAAGTCATTACTCATATCCCTGCAATCATAAAAACCTGAATAAAGTAAAAAGCAATGACTCCTTAGACCACAGAGAACTGAGGTAGCAGGGCACACTGCCACCCAGAAAACTTGAGAGTCAGGCAAATCCTGAGTCCCAGCCAAGCTCTGTTTCCCTGGAGCAGAAGCCACTGCAGCCATTAACTGGTAGGAACACTTATATGGTAATTTTGACAAATTGCTAGAGGCTAAGTGGACTAGTGTAAAAATGAGAAACATGGGGAGCCACAGACTCATGGGACCTCCACCCATTTTGCCTCAAGGAATCCCACCAGATTCTCACAGTGAAGATCCAAAAAAGATCCCTCAGGGCTCCGGCAAGAGCAGGGAAGAATAATCTTTGTAAAACACACAAGAATCTTCTCCAAAACAAAGGCCTAAAATTCAGGGGAAAAGACTTTGCCAAGACTCATTTTAGCTGAGAGAAGGAAATTCCTTGAACTCCAGCACTCTCTGGCCTTCCTATTCCACCTAAGGAAGGGGGCAGGGTAGGTGAGGATAAGAAACAGGAGTCAGAGATTCAAAGAAATAGAATAGAAATCCTGTGCCAAAGAAAGGGGTTGGAGGCAAGGAGGAGAAAGCTATAACCCCAAAGAAATGTTTGCAAAGATCACAGCCCTAAAACACTGATCAACTGAAAGACTCAGACTAAATTATAAAATAACAGAATTCTTCCCCTCCCCCACATTTTATCACATCAACAGTGCTGAAAGAGCTACAAAATGCTGACTCTCTCTGAGGAGTTCTAAGGGAAGCCCAAAGTCAACAGGGTGTATAATACGAACACAAGAGTAAAGTGCTTGAAGCTGCTTGCACCTACAGCTACAGCAAACATAAATACAGACTAACTCTTAGCCATATTAGCATAAATCATCACACTAAAGGCCTAGTCAACTCAGCTTCTATTACCCAATATGTCTGGTTTTCAAGAAAGAGATACAAGTTATGCTAAAAAGCAAGATAACAAAGAGTTCAAAGAGACAAAATAAGCATTGGTATCAGACTCAGATATGACACACAAGTTAGAATTATTAGCAGGGAATTTAAAATAAGTATGATAAATATGTTAGGGCTTTGATTTTCTTTTTTTTTTAAGTAGACAACATGCAAGAACAGATGAGTAACATAAGCAGAAAAAGGGAAACTCCAAGGAAAAAAGTCAAAGAAATAAAACTGTAACAGAAATCAAGAATGACTTTGAGGGGCTCATCCACAGACTGAGTATAGCAATGGAAAGAATCAATAAGCTTGAAGATAGGTCAACAGAAACATCCCAGACTGAAAAGAAAAATAAATAAAAAGTTAAAAAAAGAACGGACTATGCAGAAATTGTAGGATACTCAAAAAGTGTAATATAGGTATAATTTGAAAACCAAAAGAAGTAGAGAGAATGAAGCAGAATAAATACTTGAAGTAATAACGGCCAAGAATTTTCCAAAAATAATGACAGACACCAAACCACAGATCTAGGAATCTTCAATGAACACCAAGTGGGTTAAGTACCAAAAAATCTACACCTGGCCTTGTTATACTCAGACTACAGGCATCAAAAACAAAGAAAAAACATCTTGAAAGAGGAAAATACACCTAACCAATTGGGAAAAGAATTAGAACTACATTGGATTTCTCATCAGAAATCATGAAAGCAAGAAAAGAGTACATAGCAACTCTCTATACAATCATTTGTTTTTTTGTGTTTTTTTTTTCCTGTTAATCTAAAATTGTTGTAAACCAAAGTTTATCTTTTAATGTAAAAAAACTAGGCTTCTGACACTGATTTTGTTCAGAGAATATTTCCCTCTTCTCAACATGGTTTTGATTCTCCTCAGGGTGGTCAGACATATTGGTGTTCTTTGTAATCAAGGAAGCACAATGAAACTACTGAAAAATCCCAATGTACTCCATCCATTGAAAGGGGATACTTTTTATATCTATTTCCACACTATTTCAAAAAGCAATATGATGCTGAAGTTAAAAATAAGGACACTGAAATCAGATTGTCAGGTTTCAAATACTGGCTCTACCACTTTTCAGCCATGTCAACTTGATTAAGTTAGTTCTTTAACTTCTCTGTGCCCCAATTTCCTCATCTGTAAAACAGGGGATAAGTGCAACACCTATCTTATAAAGTTGTGATGAGGATAAAATGTTTATAAATGTTAATAGGCTTCAAGTCCCCTTCAAGGAGATTAAACCGAAAACCCAAAAGCCTCTGTCCACATCTCATTGTAATGCCCCTTCCCCGACCTTGACCAGCCTGGGCCTGCTCACTCCCTGCTACAGAAGGAAAGTCGCCCTTTCCTCACCCCGCCTCTGCATAACCTGTTCCCCATGCAAATAAGGGATCCTGCCCAAGACCAATCAGAAGATCAGATTGGGTCTCCACTCAGGTCTATATTGTGGGGTATAAAGACTACTGCAGAGTGAGTCAGGCCCTCTTTTTAACCTGCGCAGGTGAGTTCTCTCTCCCTCTCTGAAAGCATACTTTCACTTTAATAAATTTGTAAAACATCTGCTGTTCAATGCTTTGCTACATCGAGAAAGCAACAGAGGAAACTGTGATTGTACCATATACATAAAATGCATACAATAGTATTCAACAAATCCTATACTTATTTATGAAAGCTGAGGATTGAAGGCTTTTTTTTTTAAATTTCTTCCTAGTTCTAACATATTGGAAGTACTAAGTGTGCACAGGAATATACTATTTTATTTCATTTTACTTTATTGTACTTCACTTATTACAAATTGAAGTTTTGTGACAACTTTGTATTGAGCAAGTCTAGAGGTACCATTTTTCCAACAGCATTTCCTCACTTCCTACATAAATATTTTGGTTACTCTCACAATATTTCAAACTTTTTGATTATTATTATACTTGTTATGGTGTGATGATCAATTTAATATTACAATTGTTTGAGGATACGATGCACCACTTTCATATGAAATGGTGAAATTAAAAAATCTGTATGTTCCGACTGCTCCACCAACCAGCCATTTTCTGCCTTGCTTTAGGCCTCCCCATTCTCTGAGACACAGAGAATAAAACTAGACCATTAATAACCCACAGTGTTCTTTAATTGTTCAATTGAAAGAAAGAGTCACATGTCTCTCACTTTAAAAGTTAGAAATTAAGCTCGGTGCGGAAGGCATGTCAAAAACTGAGGGGGTCTGAAAGCTAGTCTTCTTGCACCTAACAGTCAAGTTGTAAATGCAAAGGCAAAGTTCTTGAAGGAAATTAAAAATGCTACTTCAGTGAGCACACAAAATGGTAAGAAAGTGATTATTATTATTATTACTGATATGGAAACAGTTTTAGTGGTCCAGATAGACCAAATCAGCTACAATATCCCCTTCAGTCAAAGCCTATTCCAGAGCAAGGTTCTCACTTTTTTTCAATTCTATGATGGCTGAAAGAGGTGAGGAAGCTGGAGGAGAAAGGTTTGAAGCTAGTAGAGTTTGGTTCATGAGGTTAAAGGAAAGAAGCCATTTCCATAACATAACTTCACATAGTTCTCATGTGTTCTCATGTGGCTCAGTGGGTTAAGGATCCAGTGTTGTCACTGCTGCAGCTTAGGCTCGATCCTTAGCCTAGGAAATTCTATATGCTGTGGATTCAGTTAAAAAAAAAAAAAAAGCAAGTGAAGCTGTAAGTAAGCACTGATGTAGACCAGTAGATCTAGCTAAGATGCACCATAGATTTTCAACATAGACAAAACAACCTTCTATTAGAAGAAGATGCCATCCAGGACTTTCATAGCTACAGAGGAGAAGTCAAGGCTTGGCCTCAAAATCTCCAAGGACAGTCTGACTCCTGTGTTAGAAGCTAATGTAGGAGTTCCCGTCGTGGCGCAGTGGTTAACGAATCCGACTAGGAACCATGAGGTTGCGGGTTCGGTCCCTGCCCTTGCTCAGTGGGTTAATGATCCGGCGTTGCCGTGAGCTGTGGTGTAGGTTGCAGACGCGGCTCGGATCCCGCGTTGCTGTGGCTCTGGCGTAGGCCGGCGGCTACAGCTCCAATTAGACCCCTAGCCTGGGAACCTCCATATGCCGCGGGAGCGGCCCAAGAAATAGCAACAACAACAACAACAACAACAACAACAACAACAACAACAACAACAAAAAGAAGCTAATGTAGGTAGTGACTTCAAATTGAAGTTAACACCCATTCCCAAAACAGTAGGATCCTTAAGAATTATGCTAAATCCACTCTGTTTGTACTCTATAAATGGAACAACAAAGCTTGAATGACAGCACATCTGTTAACGACATGGATTAAGGAGTGTTTTAAACCCACTGTAGAGAACTACTGCTCAGAAAATATTACTGCTCACTGACAAAGCACCTGGTCACCCAAGAGCTCTGACGGAGATATACAGCAAGATTAACATTGTTTTCAGGCCTGCTGATACAACATTTATTCTCAGCCCTTGGATCAAGGAGTAATTTTGAATTTCAAGTCTTATTATTTAAGAAATACACTGCATAACTCTGTAACTGCCATAGAGAGTGATTCTGCTGATAGCACAAAGTGAATTGAAAATGCTCTGGAAAGGATTTACCATTCTAGATGACATTAAGAATACTCATGATTCATGAGAAGAGGTTAAATAACAATATCATCAGGAATCAGAAGCAGTTGATTCCAACCCTCATGGATGACTTTGAGAGGTTCAAAACTTTAATGGAGGAAGTCACTACTGATATGGCAGAGATAGCAAGAAAACTAGAATGAGAAGTGGAGTCTGAAGATGTGACTGAACTGTAGCAATCTCGTGACCAAACTTTTAACAGATGAGAAAGTTGCTTGTATGGATGAGCAAAAAGTGGTTTCCTGAAATGCAATCTACTCCTGTGAACTTGTTGTCAAGATTGCTAAAATGAAAACAATTTATAATATTACACATACTTATCTGATAAAGCAGTGGCATGATTTGAGAGGACCAAATCCAGTTCTGAAAGAAGCTCTAGTGTGGGCAAAAATGCTATCAAACAGCACTGCATGCTACAGAATAATCTTTCATGAAGAGAGGGTCAGTTAATGCAGCAAACTTCACTGCTGTCTTATTTTAACAAATTTCCACAGCCATCCCCACTTCACCCATCAGCAATTGACACCCTGATCAGTCAGCAGACATCAACAATTAGGCAAGATTCAGGAGTTCCCATCTTGGCACAGTGGAAACAAATCTGACTAGGAATCATGAGGTTGCGGGTTCAATTCCTGGCCTCACTCAGTGGGTTAAGGGTCCAGCATCACCATGAGCTGTGCTGTAGGTCACAGACACAGCTCAGATCTGGCATTGCTGTGGCTGTGGCATAGGCCTGCAGCTATAGCTCTGACTAGACCCCTAGCCTGGGAACCTCCATATGCCACAGGTATGGCCCTTAAAAAAAAAAAAAAAAATTAAGATTCTCCACCAGCAAAAAAAAATTACAAATTACTGAACTCAAATGATGATTACCATTCTTTAACAGTAAAGTATTTGTAATTAAGTTTTATACATTGCTTTTTTAGACAAAATTCTATTGAATACTTAGTAGTCTACAGTATAGTGTAAACATAAATTTCATATGCACTGAGAAACCAAAAAATCTGTGACTTGCTTTACTGTGATATTCATTTTACTGCTGAGGTCTGAAGCCAAACTTTCAATATCTCTGTGGTGTGCCTGTATATTTTGGAAAAAATATCATATATTATTCTGAATAATTCCACATTTTGCATTAAAGCACTTGCTTTAATTTGGAGCTCAATTAATTGCATTTAAAATGACAGTGAACATAAGTTTGACAAGGCTATAGGATATAAAATCAATACATAAAAATCAATTGTACAATAGTAATAAATAATTTAACAATTAAATGGGGAAAAAATGTCCATTTATAATAGCCTAAAAGAGGAAAATACTTAGCAATAAATTTAATCAAAGAAGTGTTAGGCTTATACATTGAAAACCACAAAACATTGTTCAAAGAATGAAAGACCTAACTAACTAAATGGAAAGGCATCACGTGTTCACAGACTGGAATATTTAATATTATCAAATATTGGTGGCAATACTATCCAAATTCATCTACATATTCAACAAAAACCCTATCCAAATATCAACAACATTTCTTACAGAAATAGACAAGATGACTCTAAAATTCATATAGAACTGCAAGAAACCCAAATAGCTCAAATAATTTTTTAAAGTAAGAGAATAAATAAATAACTTTTATTTGATTCTATAACACAAAATTGTATTTGTACTAGAAATAGGTCTGATTTACTGCAACGAATTCTGTATACTACCTTCTATTTATCTATCACACAATACTTTTATTTGGATTAACTAGGTTGCAAGAAATAAAGCATATTAGTCTTGTAAAAAGTTGCAGGAATAATAGTTTTTTAATTTCAAAACCTATCATAAAGTTATAGTAATCATGACAACATGCTATGTGTATTATAAGGACAGACCTACAGATGAATAGAATAGAATTGAAAGTCCAAACATAAACCCATACATCTATGGTCATTTGATTTTTGGCAAAGGTTCCAAGATTATTCAAAGGATAAAGAACAATCTTTTCAAAAAGTCCTGCTGAGACAATTGGATATTTACATGCAAAATAAGGAATTTTCACTCATTTCATAGATACTGTCACTTTTACTTCACAGATACTTTATGGATACTTCACTGTTACTTTCCAGATACAAAGATTAGCTCAAAATGAATCAAAGACCTAAATGTAAGAGCTAAAACAATAAAACTCTTAGAATAAAATCCAGTTGTAAATCTTCAGGATCTTAGATTAGGCATTAATTTCTTAATTATGACACCAAAAAAAAAAAATAGATGAGACTTTATTAGAAAGAAAACTTCAGTGTGTATCAAAGGACACTACCAAGGACATGAAAAACATCCCACAGAATGGGACAAAATATTTTCAATCAACAATAAGAAGACAAGGAGTTCCCACTGTGGGGCAGTGGAAAAGAACTCAACTAGCATCCAAGAGGACGTGGGTTTGATCCCTCACCTCGCTCAGTGGGTTAAGCATCTGGCATTTCTGTGAATTGTGGTGTAGGTCACAGATGTGGCTTGGATCCCACATTGCTGGGGCTGTGGTGTAGGCTGGCAGCTACAGCTCCTATTCAACCCCTAGCTTGGGAACTTTTATATGTCGTGGGTATGACCCTTAAATGCAAAAAATAAATAACTAAATAAAAAGACAATTCTTAAACAATAAAAAGACAAATAGCCCAATTAAAAAATGGTCAAAGAATTTGAATAGACATTTATCCCAAGAAATTACACAAATTGTTAAGTACATTAAAAGCTGTTCACCATCATTAGTTATTAGGCAAACACAAATCAAAAACAAAATGAGATACCACTTTACACTCACTAATATGGCTGTAACTTAAAAAATGAAAAATAACAAGTACTGAAAAGGATATAGAGAAAGTATAATCCTCATACAGTGCTAGTGAAATGTTAAATGGTTTGGCCACTATAAAAAACAGCTTGGCAATTTCTCAAAAAGTTAAGTAGGAAGTTATCATATGATCCAGCAATTCCACTCCTGGTTATATACCAAAGAGAATTAAAAACATATGTTCATACAAAAACTTGCACATAAATGTTTATAGTAGCATTATTGATAGTAGCCAAAAAGTAGAAACAACCTAAACATCCATTAGCCAATAAATGGATAAACAAAATGTGGTATATCAAAACATGGAGTATCATTAGGTCATAAAAGGGGGTGAAGTGCTGATACAGGCTACAATATGGATGAACCTTGAAACACTGTGCTTAATGGAAAAAAAAAAGACAAAAAGGTCATACATGATTCTACTTATATCCTGAATAGAGATATTAAATACACTAGTGGCTGCCAGGAAGTGGGATTAGGGAGAAATGATGGGTACCCCCTAAGGGATACAGGATTATTTTTTAATATGATAAGAATAATCTGGAATTAGATGATGATGGTTACACAACTTCTGAATATACTAAAAATCACTAACGTGTGCCCTTTAAAATGGTAAAATTTCTGTGGTATGTGAATTATATCTTTCTTTCCTGTAACCAGTCAAGGACATGGAAAAAAAGTAGATGACATATTCATATGTTTTCATTAAGGAGAATTTCATAAAGGGACTATTTATAAATATAACAATAGGGTTAAGGGGGGAAAGCAAAGGAGTTTGAAGTGTAGTGGAGTTAGCAACAGTGGAGGAGCTTTACTGCTCCTACAACTGAAGAGGCAACACGAGAAAATTTCCCAGAACTTGAAAAAGAGTAAGAGTTGGAGGGTCACAAAGCAGATCTTGGGCCTTCAAGGAGAGATTCACTGCCCCTGCCAAGCAGCCCTGGAAGGAAAGGAGCCTCTGTAATAAATATCCTATCTACTTTCCCTTTCCTTCCACCCATCTCCAGCCAGTACCTCCCCAATAGAAACCTAACAGAAGCCAAAAGGTTAGGAAGCCCATATAATTCCACAGAAGTCAGCACTCCAGGGCACAGAGCTGGGGGAAGAACAAGTTCAGTATCCCCAAGAGTGGGCAAAGAAAAGACATAGCAGGTTCACTCTGATCACTGTCTGGAGAATGAGTTCTGGATGGGAGGTGACAAGAGTAGCACATAGAGAAAGGAAGGTATCCAGATTCCAAGTGATGATGATGGTGGGGACTGTGGTGGTAGTTAAGGGACATGAAAGATAAAGAGAGGCCTTAAATGTCTATCTTGGTCTTTAAAGCAGTCTCTAGGGACAAAACATGCGGTAAAAACCAGAAAGGTAAAACGATCTAATTTTCCAACATTTAAACCCAGTATCATCCAACCAAGTTGACTGGAGACCAAAGCTAAAATACTATGTGGGAAGATGAGGTCCCAGAGAACTGCCATATTAATTGGTTCCCCAGCTCTAGCCCCCTTTTTTACTGGGACCAAATCTTGAGGCTGAGCCTATACTTGCTCAGAAAGGCAAGTGATTATCTGAAGGACTTTTTCTCATAGATTTTGGAACAGAAAGGAGGCTTCCAATAATTTAGTCTAGTCTCCATTTATAAACGAGGAAATGGAGGCCCAGTGAGGTGGCTTGTCTTACCAATCCAAAGCTGTTCAGTGAGCAAATGGCACAGCTGGTGATAAAATCTAGGTAGGCCTCTTATGAGGCTGGAGTGTTTTCAGTCATATTTCCTTAACTGTGATGTTTCCATCTAAAACGCCTTATCTTTCAACAACCTTCTAATTATAGGGGTGATCCCAACTATGACACTCTTCTTTTGTTCCTTAGCCCTGTTCTGCTGGAAGAGGAAAAGAAAGCACACTTTCAAGTTAGATTAAGAGTCAAAGGATTTCTAAAATAATATTAGAAGCATAATTTAGTGGTTAGGAATGATGTTTTTAGGTGTCATTTTCAGAAGCAATGTATTTGCTTTGTACCCAATTATGATTCAGCATGTCAGATTGTATTACTCATGTAGTTTTACCTTCTGATATCACAGTTATAGCCCAATATAGTAAGTACAGACTTCTGTAGGGAAAAGGAAGCTTTTGATTTAACTCTGCTTTCACATATGGAGCACACATTGTGGTGTCAGTATAACAGAAAAAGAGTTAAGAAATGCTGAAACCTCCAGAGAAATGTGATGCTGGGTTCTTTTGTGGTCAAAATTGAAAGTGCCACCTGAAAAAATGCATCATCAGAGGCTGCCATCCTGGTGGCTTATATCATGACTTTGCTTATCTCACTTGGTTGCCAGGAAAACCTTGAGCCCAAGATCAAGATGGGAGTTATCTCCTGTCTCCACTCCATTCTTGTAGCATTTACATCCAATTTGAGTGTAAGATTTATGGATTATTCATTCCATTTGGGGGGGGGATTTTGTAATGATTTTTATTTTTTCCATTATAGCTGATTTACAATGTCCTGTCAATTTTCTACTGCACAGCAAGGTGACCCAGTCACACATACATGTATATATTCTTTTTTCTCACATTATCATGCTCCATCACATAGTTCCCAGAAGTAACAGCAGGATCCCATTGCTTATCCATTCCTGGCCACTCTTTTAAAATATTTAATCTCTTGATCAATAAAAATTAGTTTTGAAAAGGCTACATATAGACAAATATTTTTCCCCTGTGAACAATAGGAACAGAATCCTGGAATAAAGGGATAATTTTGGAAATAACAGTAATTTTTAAACTGAAGGTGAAAAGGTTGAAAAAGTTGTGCTTGGCAATAAGTATCAATATCCAGTCTTCATTGTTTATCTTCTTTTCTTGACTTGATGCAGACTGGGAAAGCCACAGCCCATGCAGAGTGGAAATATACTGCAATACACTCCCTCCTGCCATGGTGGTTGGTGGTGGGAAGAGGGCAAATCTGACTTAAGCAGGGCCAAGGAAGGTTCTCCCCCGAGGCCCTCTTATGCCTGCAACTGAGGCTGAAGGCCACTCCTTCCCATGTGGTGAAGCCCTGGGAGGAGGGCTGATAGCGGTTCATACCTTGTCTTCCAGAGTACAGAGAAAAATCTGCAGTAGGAGCAAGCAAAGCTGAATTTTGCAGAGATGAAGGAGAGGGGCCAGTGAAGAGAGGAGCCTGGTAGTTCTAGTGTGTTGTCCCAGCTGTCCCTGAAGGACTGCCCCTCCTGGGAGGGGAGCTGTTTGGGGATTATTTAATTATTTTAATTCTTTTTGTCTTTTTTTATAATGTTTTTATTTTTCCCATTACAGCTGATTTACAGTGTTCTGTCAATTTTCTACTGCACAGTGAGGTGACCCAGTCACACACACATGTATACCTTCTTTTTTCTCACATTATCATGCTCCATCACATTATCATGCTCCATCCTATACAACAGGATCCCCTGGCTTATCCATTCCAAGGGCAATAGTTTGCATCTATTAACCCCAAATTCCTAGTCCCTCCTACTCCATCCCCCTCCCTCCTGGCAACCACAAGTCTGTTCTCCATGTCCACGATTTTCTTTTCTGTGGAAAGGTTCATTTGTGCCATATATTAGATTCTAGATATAAGTGAAATCATACAGTATTTGTCTTTCTCTTTCTGACTTACTTCACTTAGTCACTCCATTTTGAAGTACATGACGATGATCAAGAGAGGGCTACTTTTAAGGTGTTTGGGATCCTAATAAAATTTTTTTGCAGGCACCCAGCTATATAAACAATTTGAACTACCTTGAATCAGCTGTATCAGTTTTGGGACTATTCTAGAAGTCCCAAATTACCAGATATTGAGAGAGAAATTCTACTTTGGCCAGTAAGAGTGATCCATTTGACAGGCCTTTCTCTTGGAACCAGCTTGGCTGGGGGTCCCTGGATGATCCAGTATGTGTAAGCCTCAGAGCTGTTCTAGCATCTGGTTGACTGAGGTCTGAAAGGGCTGGTACAGGTCTGGAGAGCATGCAAGAGGGGAAACAGGGACAGGGCCCATGCACTTTCCAGTCCTGGCTTGAACCTGGGCTGGTGCCAGATATCGAAGGGAGAGAGTAAATTCCAAGGAAGACACTCCAAAGGCAGATTCTTCTGAGTTTACAGTCAGGCCCTTGCTTGCTGGAACATAAAGGAAGTTCTGGAGTTCCCATCATGGCACAGAGGAAACAAATCTGACTAGGAACCATGAGGTTGCAGGTTCGATCCCTGGCCTCACTCAGTTGGTTAAGGATCCGGCATTGCCATGAGCTATGGTGTAGGTTGCAGACACAGCTCAGATCTGGCAGTGCTGTGGCTCTGGCATAGGCCAGTAGAAATAGCTCCAATTAAGACCCCTAGCCTGGGAACCTCCATATGCTGTGGGTGCAGCCCTAAAAAGACATTAAATAAATAAATAAATAAATGAAGGAAGGAAGGAAGGAAGTTCTGCATTTTTAACAAGCTTCCCCAGTGATTCATATAGATACTAAAGTTTAAGAAGTGCTTGTCTATGATATCCAGTCCCCAAGGAATTGAAAAATAATTAGGAAGTTACTACCCAAACCATCTTTGCTAAACTTGGTCCACAGGAGGAGGGAGCTCACCATAGTTTTAGGATAATGTAAAATCTATTTGGAAGATGTGATTACCAGAAGCAACATATGAATCCACATTTATACACACCAGGTTAGAATGAAGTTACAATTTCTCAGAAGGAAAAGCTCTTCTCTAACCTGGACTGGGGTAATAGTACTGGAGATGGGAACTGAACTCCCTCCCTCTCAAACAGTCCCTAAAAACCTGAAATTCAGCATTGCATTCATATGTACCTCCATTCATAATCAGACATGTATTTAAAACAAAGTGTTACTCTCTTAAGGTTCATGTGTCATTTCAACATTATTTTAAAGACCAACTCTTCCAGGAACCAATCTCTTTTTAAAACATGTCTAAGTAATTTATATAGCTATGCTTTGTAAAAACAAACACAAAAAAAAAGGATCTGTGCACATAACAATGTTACCAAAGTGTAATTTCTACTAATTCCAGGAGAGAGAAAAAAAAAGCTATATAAAATGCAACACCAGAAAATAAGGAGTTGCAACTTTTAAGCGTGAAAATATTACAAATGATAGATGGTATGTTGAAAATCTAGACATTTTGCTTTTCTTCATGTGAGAAAAAAAAAAGCTCCAAAAAGTAATTCAACAAAATCTGGATACCTATTATTCTACCAAAGTACCTAATAAGCATCAGAAACAATGTGTTTTTAATGTTTATTCTTCAAATAATAAAAATCTGTGTTCAGATATCCAATAAGCACATGAAAAGACACTCAACATTACTAATCATCAGGGAAATGCAAATCAAAACCATGAAGTATTATCTCACACCTGTCAGAATGGTTATTATCCAAAAGATAAGAAATAATAAGTGTTGGTGAGAATGAGGAGAAAAGAGAACCCTAGTGTATGGCTGGTGGGAATGTAAATTGGTAAACTCACTATAGAAAACAGTATAGAGATTCCTCAAAAAATTAAAAACTTGTCTGCCATATAATCCATCAATTCCTCTTCTGGATATTTATCCCAAGAAAACAAAATGACTAATTTAAAAAGATAACATGCACCCCAATGGTCACAGCTGCATTATTTACAAGAACCAAGATATACATGCAACGTAAGTTTCCATCAGCATATGAATGGATGAAGAATATGAGGTATATATTTTCACTGGAATATTACCTGTCCATAAAAAAGAATGAAATTTTGCCTTTGTGACAACATGTATGGATATGAAGGATATAATGCTTAGTGAAATAAGTCAGAGAAAGGCAAATGCTGTATTTTTATTTATATGTGGAATCTAAAAGAATAAATGAACAATTATAACAAAACAGAAACAGATTCACAGATACAGAGAACAAGCTAGTGGATACCAGCAGTGAGAAGGGTAGGGTAGGCAAACAGATGAAGGGGATTAAGATATACAAACAACTAAGTATAAAATAAGTTACAAAGATATAATGTATAGCATTGGGAATAGAATCAACATTAATTATAACACTAACAATATTAGTCATATCAAATTACTGTGTTGTACACCTGAAACTAGTATAATACTGTAAGTCAAATATACTTCAATTAACAAAATCTATATGGAATTAAGAAATAAGAAATATCTCTAAAACTAGAGAGTTCCCTGGTGGCCTAGTGACTAAGGATTCAGCATTGTCATTGCTGTGGCTCAGGTTCGAGGCCTGACTTGGGAACTGCCACATGCTGTGGGCATGGCCAATAATAATTTTAAATTTTTAAAAAAGAAGTATCTCTAAATTTTATTTAAGATTTCTCTTGACAATGAAATTCATAACATGTATCTTTAAGGTAATTTTTTTCTTTAGACAAATGCATTTCCTTAACTTCCACAGTTAGTATGTAAAACACACATGTATACATACACACACACACAAATAAGCCTAGCTGACAGAAAGTAATGAAAGACGGAAGAGTCCTAAGAGTCCAGTGATTTCAATAAGCTAGAACAAGAGGTTGGAATAACTTAGGGTTATGTTTAAGTGAGAAGCAATTGTCTTAAAGTTTTATGTGTATTATTAAGCATACTATTATTTTAAAAATGTTCTTTTAAAGAATGCTTAATAATTTCATTAATTTAAATTGCTTCCACCTTGAAAGATAATGCATAATACATACAAAATATACAAAATGCATTTACAACAAACCATGCCTGATTTAGTAAACACCCAATAAATGTTAACTATTATCTCATTTTGTCAACAAAATTTAACTAAGAATGGCCTACTCTAAACAAAAGAGATGCTATGACCTGCCTTTTATCTAATTTTTAAATATCTTCATGTAATCTGACCCCATTCAAGAATTTTCTGGGAGATCCCATTGTGGCTCAGTGTGTTAAGAACCCAACATAATGTCCATGAGGATCAGAGTTTGATCCCTGGCCTCACTCAGTGGGTTAAAGATCTGGCGTTGCTGAAAGCTGTGGCATAGGTTGCAGATGCGGTTCAAATCCAGTGTTGCTGTGGCTATGGCCTAGGCCAGCAGCTGCAGCTCCTATTCAACCCTTAGCCCAGGAACTTGGATATGCCACAGAGGCAGCCTTAAAAAGAAAAAAAAAAATTCTCATTTCTTGGCCCAACCAAAATTCGGAAAATAAGTATATACATATATTGAGCCCTAAAAATGTTCTTGTCATAGTGCTTCTTTCTGGGTAAACCTTCAGGTTTTATATCTTGTCCTTATCTTATTCTTTTTCCCACCAAGTGACCAGTTGTTAATCTGTGAAAAATAATCATTACTATGGTTATAATAGGTGATAATAGTGGAAGCCTAGGTCTTCTCACATGGCACAGAAGCTTTTAAATAAAGCTCAAGGTAGTCACATGGGTCTATGCCTCTGAAAAAAATACCATTTAATTGTGCTTCCCATCTTCCTATAACCGTTCCTGGGGCTACCAATGTTATACAGAAAGTATGTTACAAAACATAGATCACATTTGAGTGCTTTTCTTAAATGCCTAATGGGAAACAGAAAACCACTGAAATGCTACACTAACTTATAAGGGCCGTGGCTCCACTTACAGAAATCAGTCCAACTTCCAGCTGGCCAAGTGCCCACAGCTCAAACTAAGTCCAATACAGAGAAACCCGTAAGAGGGAAAAAAAATTAGAGGAGTTCAAATAGTTTTCCTTTAATCTACTGAACTACCTGAAGTACAGCATATTTAAGGATTCTTCAAAGAAAAGATTCTATGTAAATGTTATCATTAAATAATAGTGATGAAAATCATAAAGAAATGAGTGACCCTAAAGCATAATACTGAAAGACAATGGAATAATAATGGTACCAATTGAGGAGGAAATTGATGTAAGAAAATGCATGATTGGTAAGAAATTAATCCAGAATTAATGATAAATTTTCACTGCTGTGGTTCGAGAAACTTGTAACACAACCCAATCATACATAGTTAAGTAGTATTTGTATTGCTTCTCCTTAATTTTTCTTTCACAACCCTCAAAAAGGTAAAATTTCTAAGATTACACAAAACATACAGTTAAGAAGTACAAGTCCAACTGCCACCTCTAATGAGTTGGGGATTATTATCTGAAGCCTAGTGTTGAGATGAAGTCTAAGGTCATCTCTGTGGGAAGGGGAGGACTAGTACCCATGAGTGTTTGTTATAATGGAGGAAGGAGGAAGAAGAGGAGACAATATGAGAATATTTTATAGTGACCAGCACTGTCCTAGAGACTTGTTGAAACCATCCAGTGGCTGTATGGATATTAATGGATTTGAAAATTTGTGAAACAATTTTTAATTCAAAACTGCATTTAAATTTTTTCCTTAATCCACCATAATCTTTTTTCTGTCTTTATAACTTCAATGATGACAGCATTTAAAAAATCACTACTCGTCTGTACCCATCAGTCATTGGCCTTTTCTTAAGATTTAGCCTCTTGGCATTGCTGAGATTTGGGTAATTTTGAAATCCACTGCATGAAACGCTCTTCCTTTGTCCTTGTGTGGCTTGACCCGCTTGATTCTTTTTTGTCTGGCTTTTGGAGTAATTGCCTTCATCTAGTAACTCAGGCCTCTCCTTGCTTCTAGCTGTCCTGCTCCCTTCTGTCACACCAATCTTATTAAAACATTTACTTCATTCTGCTGGCTTTTTACTCAAAAGCCTTGTTAGGCTTATGCAATAAAAGTCGAACACTTAGCCTGGACCATTGGGTTCTTGTATTGGCTGGCTCCTCTAACAGCCCTTTCCAGTGCTACTCCCAATAGCAATTTACTTCTGATTCATGTAAATTCTAACTGAAACTAGAGAAGAGGCTCTGCTTCATGGAATCATTCAGGAACAATATGGAAAGAGGTTCTATGATTTTCAATGTGGGTACAAAATTAAATCAGCAAATGGGAAAGAGAAAGTGGAGGATCACATAGGAAGTTTTTGTGAGTCAGGCTTCCCATTCACATTCCATTGATCAAAATCAGTCACATGACCAAGGTAATTGCAAAGGACATTGGAAAATGTGCCTAGCAGCGGCAAAAAAAAAAAAAAAAAAAAAAAATAGCTATGCAGTCTTTGTCACGATTCTATTCAGTCTGTTACAAACTAATATCCAAACAACTTTCAGGTCTCTATAAAAGATAGCCTCCCTTACCTGTTTATTTATTCCTGGCTATGCCCAGCATATTTATAATGCTTTTCAGCAAATAAGGCTGATTTTCACCCACCTTAATTGGTCTCTCTCTTCTCTGCACATCTAAACTCTATAAACACTTTAGAGCAAGGTTTAGGGTCCAAAGTGCCCATCATGCTTTTCTAACTTCACAGTCATCTCTGCTTCCTCAAAATAGAAAACACTATTTTCCATGTTATTTATTGGCAGATGCTGCTTCAAATAGTAGCAAGCATCAGAAAGAGACCATGAGTGCTTATCCAAGTTACGGAGTGAACTTTGTACCAAGAGTTAGCTGCACCAAAGGAAGACTGGCTTGTTCCAAAGTAAGAATCAACTACACACATTCCTATGCATTTTGTGAGAGTGTGCACCACACTGAGTATGCACCCCACCACTTCTGGAGTATCTAACCATTTGACGACCTAACAGTTGCTCATTCTCTGCTTTCAACTGACAGCAGTGTACACCAATGCTCACATTAGTATAGAGCAACTCCCTCCTTCCTTTTCCACAGCTATTGGATGCTAAGCTATTTTAAATAGGTCGGATGATGTAAAAGGCAAATTTCTACCATGTGGCAAAGTAGAGAAAGCCAGCCTGCAGAAAGAAGAAGAAAGCATCTGTTCAGGAAGAAGTGACACAACAAAGAGAAAGCTAAGAAAAGCCTGACATAGTTCTAATTCCTGGTCCATCTTTTCCTAAGAATTAAATTGCATTCCCTTTCATTGGTTCTGAGAAGCACCCCTATATCCACATAACCATTTTCTTTTTTTCTCCTTTGCCATGTCAGAAATATAACAGAGTGTTCAAGGGCATGGACCTTAGAATCAGACAGATCCAGATATGAATCTTAGCTCTGCCACTTACTAACCTTGTGACTTAGGCAAGCTATTTACCTCTGTAGATATCTCTTTTTCATCTCTCATTTTTAAGATTCCATAAGTTTAAAAAGCTGCCTTGTATAAAATGCCTAAAACAGTGGCTTAGATATAGTATATGTTCAATAAATAGTAATTGTTATATTTTAAATACTCCACTTCATCTAATATTAAGTGCTAATAACTATAAAAGACATTCTCATCACAGCAATGTTAAGTGAAATGTGGAAATATGTCTCAGTATTGATGAAATATTGTGAAACTGTTATTATTAAGCCTCCAGAAAATGTCCTAGAGTCCTTAATAGGTATTTTTCATAGGTTGTTTCAACTAAAATCCAAGGGTCACCAAGCCAGATAGACCCAGAGCTCTTGAAACTGTTCTCTCTTGTTAGAGACATAGAAATTACGATGATTACTAACTTTCAGGTGAGTTTCTTATGAGAAGAATTCCAAATGCTAAGTGTAAATTGAGTTTTTATCTTTGGAAAAGTAATATTTCCCCACCTAGCTCAATGCTTCTCAGGTTGGGATGACAAGCAATAATTATTTGAGAATGAAAACTTTTTTTATTCTGTTTTTCAATTTAGTGTGATAATTAACATGTGAAACAGAAAAAAGGACATCTCCATTTTCATATGTTAGTTAGAATCAGCAATATTGACAAGATCAAGTAACTGTTTTGATCATTAAATAATTACAGATGCTATAGAATTTTGTAATGGAATAAAATACATAAGAATGCCAAAATTCTGCATTAGTAAGTCACTGCCTTAAACATATGGAAACTTAATTTAAGACAAATGCCTGAGAGGTATCTAATCATAGAAACAATACTAGTATCTAATGCATAAACAGTAGTAGACAGAAAAGGAACAAAAAAATATATAATGCTTAACAGTGTATTACATGAATAAAAAATTTTTTGACTTTTAAAGAATTTTAGTATTGTTTAAGTTTGAAGGAGTGCTCCAGAGAGAAATAATGATTTGTAATTCTGTGGAAAATTTGAAGCCATAAGTACTTATACATTTTGTAGGGATGTAACAGAACTTCCAATTTGCCTCTACCTCTCTAACCCAGCTGGAAGGACAGTGCAGTGAACATGATGAAGACTTCTTTTTTAAAAAAGCAGAATTCATATCTGGTGTCATGGTATACATTAAAGACATATGAGGCAAGGGCAAGCCTCAGAGGCCTTGCATAATACAATGGTGTCAATTATTTTAACAGACATTGTTGACTCCCTATTCTGAGCCACTTGTAGAATGCTATGGGTTCTAAGACAAAGTAAAGGGTCTCAGAAAGGTATTAAAAATGCAAACTTTTTTTTACTGTAGACACAAGTACCCCTGCCAAAGAGAAAGAGAAAAAATAAATTGGGATACATGGTCCCAGGTATCCCAATTTAAAACCCACTTTTAGTTTCAACTATCCTGCAGGACACAACTCCCTGGTCTTCTTACAGCAACTGTGTAGGTGGAAAGGAAGGAAATCCAACTTAGACATGACAAGTGTGTTTTATCACAATGACACCATCTGTTTTCTCTCTTCTCACTTTGTTAAGTCCAACTTTTCTAAAGAGCTCATCAAACATGAAGTTTACTATCTCAAGATCTAAGGCTCAAATGCATGTTTGAGTTATTGGGGGCTAGCTCTTGTATAAAAATGCTTGTCATGGGGAAAAAGAGACAACCTGAGAACAAAACAAGACATACAACTATGAGCCAAGTGGAAAGATGAACAAAAGGTAGAATCTTCTATATGGGAAAACAAGAGTAATTTGGAATTTCCTAAATATCAGAGTAGCAAGCAAGTAATAGGTGCTCAATATACATTAATAAATACATTAAAATGTGGTAATAATATTTTCTGGTATAACAGGAGTAAGCAAACTATGACCCAAAGCCCAGTTCTGGCCCCCTGCCTCTCACAGGTTTTATAAATAAAGTTTTATTGGAACACAGTCATGTGCATTTTTTAAACATAGTCTGTGACTGCAAATTAAGCCAAAGTGGTAGAATTGTCACTATAGAGACCAAATGACCAACAAAACCTGATACAGTTTTTGGCATATGGTCTTTTATTAAAAGATAGTTTTTTAGTCCTAGATGTATAAGAATTAGAAACTCTCTCATCCTCATTGCCAAACCTACCAGCATGTTCCTTCCCATTCCAATATATTTTTCTTCATTATTCCAAGCTTGGAGTTGCCTTCACATATCCTCAGCTTTCTTTTTGTAGGCCCTGGCTTGCTGAGTTTAACAACCCTTAGGTCCAGTAAGAGTCTGCAGAAGGCACATTTTTTTATGTTTCCTTGTATAAATTGATGGAATTGCTGCCTTCTCCTAAAGAAGATGTTTGTATTGGAGTGATTTCTTGGACGAATCATGTGGAATCAATAGATGCAATGGTAAAATGTGCACAATAACAATATGAGATTACCCAGCATTCCCAGGCCTTTGATAAAGCTAGGGGAAAAGGAGGGAACATCAATGTACATATATGCTAAAGGTTTATAACAAATGTAAGAAACCCATCAGTCATTAAGATGGATCTGATTCTATGCTTGAGATCTACCGAAGAAACTTCATTAAATGTATAAGTAAATTTATTTGATATTCAATTCCTCCTTTAGGTCACAGTTTCACAGATACCGAACTAATGGAAGGAAATTTTAAATGTGTTTGCTAAAGGGAAAACTTGTAAAAGTTTTAGGAAAGCTTGACTAAGTAGAAATAATATTTATTTATTATGAGGCCACACCAATAATTATTTTCCAACTACTAATTATAAGACTATAATACTTATTTTGCCAATATAAAAGATTAAGTAAATAAGGAAGGGATTATATGCTTCACAAACAATCTACTGAATATAAACCACATTTATGAGAGTCAAATAGTTGCTAAAAATAAAAGACTCAATTTCTACTTTTAGGAAGCTTAGAATCTACCGAAGAAGAGCAATTAACTACCTCCACTCAAACTGTGTTTTATAAGAACAGAGACCAAAGTCTTTTGGTTTTCCCAAGAACACACACAACACTGCCCTCTCACAGACTCAACCTTAAGCAACGTTCCATTAGGCACATTATATGGTAATTGATAATTTCTGCCAGGCACTGTGCTGGCAGAAAGGGGGGAAAAAGTGTCAACAATTAAATCATGACATTCCACCAACTGTACGAGTCAATCTGATTTCAGAGTAGTTAACTGTAAAAATTTGTACTGCTTAGACTGAATGATGAGTATCAGCACCATTTTTCAGGTGAGAAAACCAGAGTGCAGATAGCTAAATTTTGCATATAACAGACAACTGGGAATAACATACTGGATTTCCTAAGAAACACAAAAGTGTTGGCTGCAGGTAAAAACAGCTAGAAGCAAAGTCACAGCAAATATAGTAGCTGCTTCAAAGAAGTCTTTTTTTTTCTGTACTCTATGACTTCTTTCTGTACAAGAGTACAAGCTCCCATTATTTCAGTGGTATTTAGCTATTCATATTTCTCTTTTATTGCATTATTATCATGACTTCAGATAGATCAATAAGAGCAAGAGGGCAAGGTTGGCCCATACGTATGTGTCAATTTAAAATACACTGGGGAAAATATTCATATGTACCATACACACAGAACTTCCATATAGCATGCATGGATATATGCAACACTAGAATTTTAAAATTCTAAGTGCTAAGGTTGTGTTTATATATTCATATTCCATAATAAGGTATATATTTATAAATTACCTATTCTAATGTGTATAAGATTTTCTTTGCAAAAGGCATTTGGGAACAGAATAATAATATAGAGAGTATCTGACTTTGGTTATTACCTGCAAAGAAGAATAAACCGCAGAAATGTGAACTGCCTAAGGGCCAAGACTATGTTATCTTCCACCTAGCACAGTACCTTCCACAACAGTCAATAACGTGGGGGGGGGGGTGTGAAGAAAATTCATGATTTTAACACTTTCATCATAAAAACAAACTCTCTGTTCATTTGGCAAGTCCTTGTGTTTTGGCAAAAGATGCTATCTATATCACATATATTGTGATGACTGAATATGATTTCTCAATAAGAAATGTAGGATTTCAGAATTTCCAATGTAACTGTGAAAGTGAAGTAAATTTTCAATTGTTCATGTCTTTAACAGGCTGGAAAAAGAAAGAACCTGTATATGTTACAGTTAGACTTAGTATTCAAAGCATATATAGATCCACAATTTGTAAACTTCCTGAGGCAGAAGAGTAAGAAAAAAGACTTTGCAATTTATGGACATTTACTATTGACCCTCACTTGGCCATTAGTAACCATGTCTCTTACAGTGAAGTTTGAACGTATTTTATGAGATCAACTTTGGATGAGACTAAGGCCACCCTAGATCATATGTTTTGGCTTACACAGTCCTAAAGAATTTGAACCCAAAATGAAACCTCATTGCCTTGCATCATGTTCAAACTGAATTTTCCTTTCTAAAGCCAGAATCTATTTCATTCTAATTGCAGTTATTTTGTCCTATCTCATCCCCTATAATCAAAGTATCATTTTAAAATGTTAAGAAACTATAGATGTCAAGAGTAGTTGGAAATGAAACAAAATGTAACAATTTGATCTTTCATGAGTTAGTCTTCATATCAAAATATAAACTAAAAAGGGAGTTTATATCTGGCATACTCTGGATATAATGCTAGCAAAGAATTGGAACAAGAGAAGAAAAGTGGCAAAGGGCAGAAGGGGAAAAATTAAAAGTCTGTGTAGAACAATGATTGTTTACTTTAAATGCAAGGGATATTCTTTTGAAGTGAATATTGTGCTAAGTGTTAAGCCAAAACCAAAATTATATGAATGGAAAGAAAGTAAAGGCTTTGAGTCCCCATTGGATTTTTTAAATTCCTGTGGAAAGTTTGATGGGCTGTCTTTCTTCTTATAAATAAACTATTGTGGTTTTAGGACATGTGTTGCGTCTTGGTTTATTTAATTCTGAATAGCAGAAAGAAAGAGTCACTTGGTGGGTAATACACAATATACTGGCATTCAGAGTAAATACAACAGATCATGTTTAAATTAAAAAGGGTCTGCCTCAGAATAAAAGCCAAAAGGCAATATAAAAAAAAAAAAAGCAGTGTGGTTGTGAAGAAAATCTAGTCTCTATAAAAAATAATTTAAGCTAATTTATGGCAAGAGAAATGTTCCCCATTGCGCAGATGAACTCAACCTAGTCAGTTTGATTTAAATATTATTAAACATTTTCTCTATTATTTGAGAGCTCAGAATAACAGCTCAATTTTAAAAACCACTGGATGAGAGACGTTGTTAGAATCTCATCTAATTCATAAATTCCAAATTTTTCCTCATGGTTTCACTAACATTTATCAATGCAACATGTAATAAAATTGGTTAAGAAACAGGCATAATATATGAATTTTTTTCTATTTAGAAAAACATATTTGATTTTTGTACTTACAGAGCTTTTGTCTTTATTTTAATTCTAAACACTAAAGTTTAGAATTCAGTGTTTAATATTTCAACACTAAAGTTATGAATTCAGTGGAAATATGATCTTAGTTTGATATCACCTAAGCATTCTGATATGGTGTGTTCTGATATATATTTAATCAGATTGGAGCTGTTTATTACAAAAAAAAAAAAAAACCTGTGGAAAGAAATAAGAGGGTGTTTCAAATCCTAGGAAAATATTTAACTTATCCTAAGAAAGTTAAATTCTAAATTTATACTAATTTTGAAAACCTAATAGAATCAATACTTATACAACGTAGTATCTAGAAATCTCCACTGAACTATAATAAGGTGTTCCTCATCTCTCTATATTATTTTTTACTTTATGGGATCGTAGCCCTTCATTCACTTTTTATAATATTTGAGTGGGAGGAGGGAAATGGAGAATGGTCAGGGATAAACAGAAGAGAAAAATTACTAGGTCACCATTTAATCATTTTAAGTTTCTAGATAAAAAGATACATTTCTATGTATAACTAATTTATAGCACCCATCCTGTACAATCACATTCAACTTTTTTTCCTGCCTCTTCCTCCTCTATTTTACAAGATGCACAAATTAGAAGTTATTTGCCTCATATAAGATATCATTCATTTTGATATCATTCAGTTTGAAATGGCCGTACTTCAATATTTTTTAGTGTTGGAAAAACAACATATACATGTATGTAATATGTCGATCTACATTTTCATGGCATTTTTACACATTCATGCCAGCAGGAATTTCCCAAAAGTGTGCTCAGAAGACCACTTACATCAGAATCAAAGGAGCACATTTGGAAAATGCAGATTCTGGGGTTCAAGCCCAATCCTGCAGAGTCAGAATTTCTGTAGATGGGATCTGGACATCAACACGTTTTACAAGTTCCTCAGATGATTCTTGTAGGTATTCCATTTTGAGAATCACTTATAACAGGTATTCAAGGGTTACTAGAATGAGAAAATAAAAGGCAGCAAAAGCTAATTTTATGAATATGTATAACAGAACAAGGGTATAAAAAAATAACTCAAAGTAGTAGAACATAAATCAGGGCTAACAGACACAAAACTCCAACTCAGGTAAGAGACAGGATAGACAGACAGACAGACAGACACATACATATATACACACACAGAAATGGATATTCCTGATACATCAATGCCAGTGTGTATCTAAGGAAAAAAACATTTTCACAAACTGGGATACATTCTCTCTTCAGTGACTTGCTTATAAAATATGCACATTATTTTCTTTTTCATTAGAACATAATTGCCAGTATTTTGCAGACATTGTAGGATCTTGTTATAAAAACTGTAAATTTTATTGAGACAAGTTTTCCTGTGTTATGTGTAATGATTTGGGCACTGAATTCTAAACTTTAGTGTTTAATATAGAGGTTTACTAGCTGCTCCATGATCACTAATGGTTTAAATATATTACATGAAATTTTTAAAAACTTACTCTCTAAATTTCCCTGGATCAAATGCCCAGTAGCTAAATATCTCTCAAATTATAATGAACTCAAGTAATGAAGAGTCACCCTATTACTATGCTTAAGATTCATACAGAATGCTAGTAATAAAAAACTACAGCTTTACCTTTGGACATATTTAGTAAACAATGTAGTAATTTCATTTAAAGGAACATTATACTTCAATTTATTGAAAATAATTTTTCATCAAGTAATAAAGATTTAAATTGACTTATCACCTAACATATGTTCAAAACACAGTTTTGGATGAACTAATGACTTAATGATTTGCTAGTAAGCCCATTAAACCCATATGCCAATTCATGCAAATTTAGCCTTTACCATTTAAGGGAGGTGAAAAGTCATTAGAAATTGCAGTGATTTAACTTTAAAAAGGAAATACCCTAATAATCTCCTCTAAATTTTATGCATTAATATAATTAAGCAGTCTTCAGAGATTTCATGGAAACTATTTAAATTTGGACAATTTGCCACTACTTATCCCTATGTCAAGATTATCAATACTCTGAACATAAAACAAAATGTAAAATAGTGTTTGACTATAGAAGCAATGAGATACTGAGGATGCAGGCTCTAGTTGTACAGTATTTGATTGGAATCAGGACACCCTAGTTCACTATGGGATCTAGAGAAATGAATTTGGTTGTCTTGGTCCCATTTCCTTTTCTGTAAAATGGGAAGGATGGTGTTAACAGTAACTGCATTTGAAGACTGTATGGAGATCTAAAGAGATAATCCAGCCTTGGTGCATTGCACATCCCCAACAACTGTTTTGTTATTATTGCTATTTTTACCCAATTTTTTTTTCATCATAGCTTACTTTTTTTCCTCGCTCACTTTCAAAATAATTTGATTTGAAATTACAAAATATACTTATTAAAATAATATACCACTTTAAACTATTGTTTATATGTGTATATATATATGTACATGTGTATATATGTACATATGTGTGTATATACACATATAGAACAATCTAAGATTGTTTTTAAATAAAAAGGTTAACTGCTAAATAAAGTTTGAAAACCAACATAATATTAGTTGTCATAATATTAGTGAATTAAGAATTCAAATTGTGCCTAGTTATTTAGATACATTATCAAGTATGTCTTATAATAATTCTGTAAATTGTGCATTATTTTATTCCCATTTTACAGGTAAGGAATTTGCCCACAGCCACAAAATTTGAAGGGCGGAGCCATGGGATTAAAAACGTTTTTATTCCAATGCCTATGGTTAATATATTATATTACATCGGTGTGGGATTTTTAGAAGGTAAAACATTCAAATAACCTGTACTTAGGAAACTACCTTTAGGTGCAGGTAAGGGTGAACCAGACCAGTGAAGGGTGTAAGGAAAATCAGTAGAGAGGATAGGGACTAAGGCAGTGAATGGCTGGGATGCGCACATTCTAGCCACACTAACCCTTAACTCCAGATTGCATTTTAAGATTATTTCGCCTTGGTGTCCATTTCCTTAAATGACTACTGTCTGCAGCTTCTTAAATCCACACAGTAGCCATCCTGGAGAAGAATGCCTGAAATGAAACAGCTGCAAGGGTTCAGATGCCCCTGTCAATCTCATTTGTCATTTTCCATCAAAGCCATCCTAGTCCGACAGGCAGCTCTGTGGTATTCTTAGTGAGGGCCTACTTAGTTGGCTGAATCATTGTGACCTTTCTTTTTATGGCAACCTATTCAAGTGGCGTGACTTGCCCTATACCTCCCATTCACACTGTTGTTCTAAAACCCCTCATTTCACACATCTCCTTAGGAGAGATGTTTTCTGAATAGTAGTCTACCAATAAATGTCATTTTCTTCTCTTATTTTAAAAAATGAACAATAAAAATATATCTCACCAAAAGTAGCTCCTGATGATAAGCTATTTTTAAGGCTCATCCAGAGAGAAGTTTGAATTACTATGGTGGATGCCTGGTTAAATTCAGTGTTATGTTGTATTGCTTATGAATACATAGTTGGCTCTAGTATAGGAAGCTTAGAAACTCCCTGTACTTGGTTAAGTGTATTTCTACCATTTCTGATTTTTTTTTTTTTTTTTTTTTTTTTTTTTACTGCCTACCACAGGAAGCTAAAATTGCAGCAATTTCCAGGGTCAGATGGGGAGAGAAGTCCTGGATGAAATTTAGACAGAACCACACACTTCCCTTCCCCAAACCCCCCAAGATGTGGCCCCTGGAAAAGGCCTTTCATAAAGAGGACCTATCAGTTAAACGTCTCCTTTGTGGGCAGATCTGGCTCCGGCTAAGTCTAAGGTGTATAAAGAGAGTGGAAGTTTTTACAGCAATTGCCTAAAATTGTGTTTTAATTTCCATACACGCATTTGGAATCTTGTGTTATTTTTAGTTTTTGCCATCATTGTTCAAACAAAGCAGCAGGTTAAAACTTTTTTTCTCAAATCATATGAAAACCTCATATAACAAAAGTCCAGTGCTATTTTAGACCAAGTAAATACAGACAAGTAGAACTTAGAGCTTCTCCTGTCTTTTTGGCCCTGCTTTAGTCTGAACTAAGAGAAGTCTCTCTGGAAAAAAAAAATGAAAATTACAATTTTTAAAATGAATCTAAATTTAAGAGACCTACTCAGCAATTATTCTATGTACAGTTGTTTTAAAGTCCATGAAGAATAACCGGTAAAATATAAGACGTTAGATACCACGTCCTTTTGTATTGTCTTAATTTTCAGGACAGTACATATGGGTGTGTATTGTGACTGCATGTTATGAAACAATAACCATAAAGACTAATTCAGTCCTTTATTCACATATTCAGCAAACATTAAATGTGTACTATGTGTAGAGGCTTAGGCTGAATTGGGAGGGAAAAATGTCTTTGTCCAGACCTGTCCCTCATGAGTGACAGTCCAGAGGGAGATCAAACTATAAACAAATCATTACAACACAATGTGGAAAGTGTTGATGTGTGTATGTGTAAAGTGCCGTGAGAATGCTGAAAATGAGCAACTAGCCATGTAGGAAGTAAAAGGAAAAAAGCAATTAAGAAACACTTTACCAAAGAAGTGTATTTTAGCTGAGTTGTTTGATCAGAAAGGGTCAGAGTTATTTTAGAAGATAAACAAAGGCCTAAAGAGAATAAAATACATATTACAGACAACCCGAGCAGTTTATGTTAGATTTCAAGATTAATTTTAAAAGTAGAAGAGAACTAAACTTTCCTAATGACTTTTGAGAAATTCAAGCATTAACCTGGAAGCAGTAGGGAACCTCTGAAAAACTTTTTAATTAGGTATATTAAAATTAGAGAGACCAACTAGCAAGCTGGTACAACAGTATAGATAGGAAAACACAAGGACCCAAAATAAGCCAGTAGAAACCAAGGGAAGGGGACAAAACAAGGAAGGATTGAGGAAAAATAATCAGATGCCTTAGGTACCTGAATAGTTGAGGAGGCTGAGAGAGAAAATGGAGTCAGAGATAATTTCAGTAACTTCTTAGGAGGCTTTTAGCTTCAAGTGATGGGATGCCCAGCTCAAAACAACCAAAATAATGAGACTGTGCAAGTAAAGTGTGCAGAGATTAGAAGAGCCACAGAGTTTCATCAGAGCAGACCTGCTTCTTTCTGACTCTCTTGAACTGTTCACTTCACCTGACAGGCATTTTACTAGCCTGGCCATCCTTGTGGCAAGGAGAAGGCTGCCAATCCTACTGGGGCCACATGCTTTCTGGTTAACGCTCAGGAGAGAGGGAGGGGGAGGGAGAGAGAGAGAATCTCTTATAATCTGATCTTTGTTATCATTGGACCGGCTTAGGTCTTTGCCCACCCTGGCTCAGTATTTGTGATGCCAGTTGTTAACTGCCTTAGGCCAAAGTTTCTAGAAGCAATTACTCTGTCAAGGAGACAAAATTATCCTAATATATACCTATCTGGTCCCACCTATGGGGCTGGGAATCAGATCAGTTTCACTGCGAACTCATGTCCACTACACAGTTGAGTCGAAAGTACAATATATGTGGGGGAGACACTGCAATACCCACTAAAATGAAAGGCAAAATCATTGGTTACACATATTACTATGTTACCAAGTGGTCAAGCAATTTCCAGACTGAAAAAGGAACTGCTTTATTTCCTCCTTGTTCCTACAGAATCACACTACTTTGAAACTTGCTGGTTTTTATCTGAGGCAGATGACAAGTATTTAGATGTATAATTGCATCTTTCTTACAAATATGATATTTTGGAACATCGAATAGAGAATTCTGTGATCCAGATAAAGTCAATATTTCTCCCCAACTATTATTCCTAACTATTTATAAATAAATTAACAATCTCCATTTTAAAGAATGCTCAAATGCATGTTCCTAATGCAGTGATCAAGAAGATAATTTTTCTATCATTTTCTATTTTCCTTTTTTTGGTAGATTTATAAACTAACTTATAGACTTCTATTGGAGTTACACTTATCCAAGGTATATACTAATGAATTTGTCATTAAAAAACAAAATATGTTTAAAATTCTTATTTAAAACTAATATTTATGTGGATTTGCTATTATTTAGTACTAGTGAAAATACAGAGATTTGCTACCATGTTAATTTTTAAAGATGGTTAAATTAAATTAACCATTAAATTAAATTGACTGGTTAACAAGAATCAAACCTATTTGTTCACCTGACACTTTGTAAACTAGTATTTAGAGGATTCAAAAGGGAAATATACGTGGGGTCAGTCAGATGGGTCAAATCCCAGTTACATCATTTACTAACCATATGACGTTAAGTATATCAAGTATTTTAATCATATCACTGGTTATCAGTGTCATCATCTATAAAATGGAATCAATAACAAATAGCTCATGAAACAATATGAAATATTAGAGATTATAAAAATATAATAGGCCTGGCCTCTAAAGTGCTTGCAATCTTCATTTGTGCTGGTTGAAAACCATACAACAAACCCAAGTATATGTAATGTACAATATACAGAGTAAAAGTTTAGTAAACACCTTTATAAGTTTTATAATATAAAATATAACATAAAAACATCTTATATGTTTCATTAAAGAACTGGGAATGGTTTAAAGCTAGAGAAATAATTAGTTAAGATCCTAATTGAGAGGAAATAACATATTTTGTTCTTTGAATTATTCAAAGAACATTCATATTCACTGAATGATTCAAAAAGATTTATTAAGTACCTAATCTGTGTTAGGCACTATACTAGGCCCCTGAATACAGGATTGAATAAAACAAATCCCCTGCCCATGTGGAGCTTACAACTTGGTATAACTACTAAACAACTAAGCAAATAAATAATTATGTATTTTCAGATAGAGTTAAGTATGATGAAGAGTAAGAAGATCAGGTGAGGACTGAGAGAGTGACCTGGCAAAAGGTGCAGTCAGTAGCAGTGGTCACTGAAAGCTCCCTGCTGACCCTATGTTAATGTTTACCTTAGTTTCATAGGTCGGACTTTCCTTTTCATATCTAATAAACAGAAATAAGAGTTAAGCTCCCTTCTCCACAATTCTCATGAAAAAAGTCTTAAGAATATTCTAGTTTGATTTTCACAATCAGGTTGATCATACTGCTCCTTATTATAAGGAAACTATGAATTGGTTTAAAATTAAATGCATTGCCTTAGAAATTGAAAGCATATGCTAACTTTTCAGAATATTAAGTTTTTCAACCAAAGGAAGTAGCAAAAATCTTGCTTAGTAAATTTTAATGTTTCCTTTGCTATCTAAGGAAGACTACACATTTTGGATTGTGTAAAGGATGGAATGTAGTTTTTAAAACATGATTTATTTTACTTTGAATTTAATAACACCTGCTTTGTTTTCATTAGAATCCTGTTAAGCACCTTCTCAATTAAGCAATACATTTTCTTAAAAAGAGCTGAATATCATGAGCTTTGCTGCATGCCATTATGAAAAAAAAGACATATTTCGCCATATGTTGTGTACTGTATTGTATTGAATGGGTATTGATTATAAAAATCATCAAAAATGTAATCAATGTTTAGTGAATGTACTGAAGGATAATCAACTTGATCAGTTACAACAGTATCTAAATACAGGTATAGATTGATGTTTAATTATCATCTTGGCACAGTAAAACCCACAAAATTGTCTCCACTTGAAGGTTCCATCAGAATATTTTTTAAGGAACTTTAAAATATTGGTGCCCAGCAAATTAACGGAAATATATACATACATATATATATATACACACACAAATAACACCCCCATATATGCAGATGTGAGTCATGATTTCAATCCTGCCTTTCTCTAAAATCTTGTTTGTCTATACTGCACCAAACTATACAGATTTAGATAAAGACAGAGAGTAGTTAACAGACCACAGAAGTGTTCTCTTTCTAGTCTTTCTGATCATCACTAGTCTAGCATCTACCTTGTTAAACTTATCTGAAGAGCATTTGCATGTAACATAAAACTACAGAGTTTTTTTTTTTTTTTTAAATCTCTGGTACATTTTCAGAATGCCCCCAAATGATACCATTGTCTAAACATCAACTTGTAAAGATGAAATTTTTTCAGCTGGGACAACTGTGGAAAGAATATTTGCTCCAGGGACTTCTGCAGCATTCCTGACCACACCTCTCTTCATGATGCACCCTTTCCTTGGCTTCCATGACACCATCCTTGGGTGCTTTTATGATTTTCTCCCAAGTAATTCCCTGGATACTTTGTTATCTCTTTAATTACTTCTCTTTCCTCATTACAGAACTTAAATATTGCTGTTCTGCATGGCCTTGCACAGCACATTTTGCCCTTCACTAATAACCATCTACCAATAACTACATTTCAAGATATGTCCCAGGCAAGATAGCTGATAGAATGGAAAAAACGTAAATTAAGTGTTAGTATGGATGGTACTCCAGAGGTTGTAATGTGGTTCAGTCAAATTATCAAGTTTATCCTATTTCTTACTGTCAGAATCTTTAAATTTGCCTACCCCAGTGATATAGAGAGACCAATACCTGAAGACTGTACTTTATTGCCATACCGTTAGGACAGCTTAGCAATATATACAATAGAATTTAACCATGCATTTCCTATTATTCCACAGATTCAGCTATGTATGACCCCTATAATTCTAGAGCATTTTTTTTACTCCATCATAAAAATCCCCTCAGGGAGATGAACATTGTAGAGGAAAGAGCGTGGAGTTTGGGCTGTCCACACACTTCATACATATCCGTGTTGTTTTGTTTTTTTAAAACAACATAAGTGACTGGGTGAAATTTGACTATATTTTTAGACCTCCTTGAAGATAGTAACAAAAACATAAGTTGCCTATTTCAATATCTCAAAAAAAGTTGATTTTTTTTTTTTTTGATTGTATCTTTGCTGAGGATTTGCGGCACTTGAATTTAAAAACAATGCATGGCACAAACATAACTTTAGTCACACACATCGTCATCATCAAAATTACAGTATTCACATTTTTTTAATTAAAATATTCATGTTGGTACCTCGGTTGATAATTTCCTAATTCTGTTTATGTAGAACTCATACTCATGTGTACCAAGTAAAATAAAATATTTAAGGTCTTTAAATTTGAAAAAAATCCTGTGACTTCTAAGTATGAACTATCTTATGGTTTAACTTAAATGCTATTTCTCTTTAGTAACATTTTCATTTTATAATTCTCAAACAAAAACAAACCATAAATTACCATTAAACAATTCTTTCTAGTTAATAAAATATCTGAGGGAAGATACTATATTCCTACCTACTCTTATCTTTGCTCACTAGTAATTTTCAGATAAAGTAAGACTGGGGAGTTATTAAAAATATAAAGCTTACTGAAGTAAAACTTCTGTAAAGAATTTAAAATTTTTAAAAAACTACTTTATTTTTCATGTCTTCTAGCTGAATAAAGCCAAATGAGAAAAAACTTTAAAATTTTCTCCAAGGAAATGTCCTAGCAAAAAAATATCCAAATTCTTAATATAGTCACCAAGTACTGAAGGTCTGCTATGTATTGGGTATAATTCTAGGCACTTGAAAAAAAATCAAGGGAGCATATATGTTCTGAGGGAATACAGAAAATAAACAATATTGGTAAAAAAAAAAAAATACAAAAAAAGAAAAAGTAGAGCAGAGTGAAATCTATAGACCAGAGTGCAGAGATATTTTTTAAAAGCCACTAATTTCAAAAAACACCTAGTATCACTCCTGCCCCATTCTCACTGTGTGCACAATTTGGTTTGCTTGTTTTAGGAAAATTATGCTGAACCAAGCAAAACAGCATTTATACTCTATACCTTAAGTAATATGATAAAAATTCTAAATGCCTAACCAGTTTTCACTGATGTGAAATATGTACTGGGAAAATAACAGAGACACTTAAACCAATACAAACAACTTGGAAATGCAGCACTTTTAAAAACCTTTTTTTCCTTCTCAACCCAGACAAAAAGCCACACCAGAAGTTAAAGCAAAACATCCTGATTAGATTAGCACCAGCTTCACTGGTGGCCAGCAACTGACTCCATAACAGGGTGGGGCAAGAAAAGAAAGTTCTTCTCTTTAGGGGCTGAATGCCTGCAACAGCCTTTATTCGGGCAATAGCCTGAAGCAACCCATCCTTTATTGGAACCATGACTGATGCAGGTTTATTGTTTTCCTTTGTGGAACCCCAAAGGACATAATGTTTATTGTTCATTTCCTCTATGGAGTGGCTGTCAATCCAGCCTAAGCAATGTAGGGTCCAAACTTGGGTTTGGCAAGCTCTAGTCTTCAGGCTAAATCCCATAGGGATAGTACTGGTGAATGCCAGGCCTGGCTTAAAGTTTAAAAATTCCCTTGGCCAAATCTCATAATATACATGGTTTAGCCAGATGTTGGGACTTGGTCCCAGAAAACCAATCCTTTTCTACACTGGAGAAAAGACACAAGAACAATTCCTACTGTTCCTGATGTCCTTGACAGTCCTGCCCTCAACATGTTGGCATTCTATCAAGAATTCTGTACTGGGGATCCCTACAAGTTGTATGCTGCCCAAGAACAATGACTTTGTCTTATATCAAGCAATCTAGAAGCAGAGGGACACAAGATTCATCCCAACTGGACACTACAATTCTACACAGTGTCCCACTAGAACACGCCATCTCCATTTCTTGAGTCTTATCATATACAACACTGTGAGTAAAATACAACAGCCAACTTCTTTACAGCTTTTACTGCTATTTGTACATGCTAAACAAATTAATGAAGATCTTTTCAGTTGCATACAATCCACCTCCAAATTATCCTGTGAGCCATCAGTGTCAATGGTAGAGGAATGCAGCCAGATCATCTAAGCTTCACTATCTCTCTTTACCTTCCACCTCATTCTATTCCCTTCTAACATTTGCCCAGTTCTGAAGTTGGCCTATTTAAGCAATGGAGAATGAGGAATTCAGATCGTGAACATGCTCTATGTTTGTGCCAAGGCTGCAGAACCACCCCACTGGCCAAGCTGAGGAATGTGGGTCTCTTGTACCATCCCATGTGTCTGGCTATAGGACCCCAAAATACCATCAGCAACAAGCATCCAGTTGGCAACTGTATCTTTCAGACTTGCTCATAAACACATACCTATATATACACCCACATATCACATTTCCCAGCCCAATGAGGTAAGGGTGCCTTTTTGGTCTTGAGTTTCTAGTAATAACCTAAACTATGGTGGGCTAAAATGTCATCCAGCTCATATCCACAAGTGCTTTCTTAAGAGGTTTCCTGACACCATGGCTTCCAATTTCGGTATTTTTAAATCCGCTTGCACATTAAAACTTTCATACCTCTGGTATCAAAAGCAAGTGTGCAGATGAAACAGAAACACAGTCTGCCCATGAACAAGGAGATTGTTAGCTTGTTTCAGTGTCAAAATGTCATCTATGCTAGTATATATATTTTTTATTCTCTAAAAAATGTTTCCCTTCATCCGTTAAAAATTTAAAGTGAATTGAAAACTCTTTGGGAATGCAACCCCTGTGTGATTGACAGTGACAAGCACACATACCTTGAAAGCTCCACTGTAATGTTTATACTTAATAAAAACAAATACTGTGGCATCTGAGAGTAGCCTAGTCAGCCATGTAGCTTTCTACCTAGCATCTTGTAAATTAATCTGGGTGTTTATGCTGTAGATCACTCATGATGAACACATTGCTATAGCAACATGCATTTCTTCCATTTTTTTCCTGCTAATTACACTAACATCACCATCAGCTACCAAATCTTTGAATTCCTAATGAATGTATGTGAAAAGCAATGTCTTGATAACACTCTTTTAGTATGTCCTTACCTACAATGTAAGGAAAGAAAAAAATGCATAAAATTTGATTATTTTCAATTTATTGTTAAAACTTGTCAATGTAAGGTTAATCCACACTCAAATTTGAACATGTTGAAGGAGGTGTCCATTTATAACAACGTGTGTTTCTTTTTTCTTTGTCTTTTGTCTTTTTTTTTTTTTTGTCTTTTTACTGCAGCACCCGCAGCATATGGAGGTTCCCAGGCTAGAGGTCTAATCGGAACTGTTGCTGCTGGCCTACACCATAGCCACCCCAGCCACAGCAACTCCAGATCCGAGCCGCATCTGTGACCTACACCAGAACTCACAGCAACGCTGGATCCTTAACCCACTGAGTGAGGCCAGGGATCAAACATGCAACCTCATGGTTCCCAGTCAGATTCGTTTCCTCTGCGCCACGATGGGAACTCCGAGAACAACATATATTTCAAAGAGAGAGAACACGGTGATCTCAGGTAGAATTCTTTCCTCCTATGCCCGTTACCATACTATCTTCATCATTTGTGCCTTCATTAAATTAACATTTGAACACAAGGAAGTATTATTTAAACCTATGAACTGCTAGGCTCCTATGCTTCTAAGTAGCTCAACAGGCAATGCTATAAACATTGAAATGTATTTAAATTCAGCCTTCTAGTAAAGGATCTAATGAAAGACTATAGAGATTTTAGTTGATATATAGCATGCAGTTAAGACATTTCTGGAAAATCCATGTTTATCAACACTACATGATAAAAGAAAGACCCATCCTAGGTAATTCTCCAAACCACTGAATCTTTCAGAAAAAATACTGATGTATAATTGACTTACAATATTATATAACCCTCAGGTGTACAACATAGTGATTCAATATTTTCACACATTACAAAATGAGCATAATAAGTTCCAATCTGTCCTCACAATGCAATATTTTATAAGTTATTATAAGAGTATTGACTATATGCTCTATGCTGTATATTTCTTTTATAACTGGAAGTTTGTACCTCTTAATCCTCTTCCCTTATTTTGCTCATTTCACTATTTCACAGTCTGAAAAGTCTTTGTTAAGTATTCATCTCAGTTGTACACTGAGTATGTTGGAAAATGTTTTACTCTATCCAGCAATCAAAGGTCTACACTGGTCACAGAAATAGATATTTCCTGTCATCCACTGATTAAATTATTAGGGCTTATTTCAAATATGTCTAACACAGCCAAGTTGTTTAGGCCTAAAAGCCTGGCTCAGTTCACTAGTAAAACTGAAATTGTCCAAGATGATTCAGCTAAGGTGAAAAAAAGAGGTTTTCAACAATTCAACAGATAGTTGAATGTCAGGGACAAATGAGGAACAGAGGTGGGAGAAAGACAGCTGGACTCCCCTAGATGAATAAACTACTTCAACAAAATTCGATGATCATTCAGTGACTGTTTCAGCCAGATTTTCTCCACACAATTTCCTCTTCTAGGTTTTTCTACCTATTCTAAGTTATCTAGAAGTGAAATGATGACTACCAAAAATCTAAGAAAGGAACTGATCCATTGGGGCTTTAATGTACTACCCAATACCCTAATTTCAAACTTGTTTTACCCAAGCTTAAGAATTTTGATATATTATTGACCATATTTCCACTGTGATGACTATGAATATGTGAACATATTTCCAAGTCTTTCAAAGTTCATGTATAGGAAGGAGAATAAAATGTTTGTCATGAAGCAAGAGAAAATTAATATAATAAATTTAGCACCAAAGGAATAAACCATAAAGATCATCAAAGCAATTATCCTTTATTTGTTGAGGTCAGTATTATTATTTCTCTTACTATTTATTCCTATCATCACTAAATTAAGTACTGAAAAATTTGAAATGATGGGCTCATTAAACGTGTGTCTTCTCCGACAAAACTTTTCTCAACTTGTGCTCAATTAGATTCTGGGACGCCTACTTCTTCCTACAAAGAACAGGGATCTGAATCTAAGAAAGGTTTCCATCTAGTCATCAAAACATTCAATGATTGTTACTTTGGGGATGTGGAGTTCAGTAGAAACCACTGAAGTTAAACGGAGGGAGTAGTGGTAGGGTTACTGTGCACCTATCACAGACCCCACACAGCCTTCAGGATCTCTCCTGCTGGGACTTGAAGAAGCTGGTGTGATTGTGAATGGCCTTAATGGAGGTTCTTTGAGGGTAAATAATTCAAAATGGTAGGCCATCATTTTTATTACTTAAGTCTATGTTCATGATATATAAATATGTAATTTCTCAAAGGAAATGTTAGGAAAATGAGTACTGCTTGGCCTATATCTATTGGTCTTGACAGAAAAAAACAAAAACAAAAACCAACTTGGCTCCACTACTGGGATGTGATTTAGATTTTAAAACTTGAGTTTTAAAAATGTGATTAAAAAAAAGATGTGTTTGCACAAATACATGGAAATGTATAGGAGAATATACAACAAAAATAGATACCATCTAGGTGGTATTAGGGAAAAAAAGGAGCAGGTTTTTTAATGTTTTTCTTAAATACCTGTCATTTAACTTCTTAAAACAAGAATGAGCTCATCTTTTAACAAAGGAGTTTTCTACCTTATGAGAAAGGACATTTAATGTGGAAATGCACTGTTCCCTCTTTAACTTCTCATGCATCAGGAATTTTCCATTTCAGAAGGGAGACTCATGCCTGAAACTTTTTATCAAAGGAAAATCAGTTACAAAGCTTTACAGGGGAAGACTCTTTTTTCTAGAAAATTTGTAAAAAGAAAATTGCTTTCTAGCTGAGACCATGAATGGCAAGTTGCAGCTGAGAGTGAATTTTTAATACTTAGTTAAAAGTCCTTGATAATAGAGGTTTATTATACAAGTGTTAACAAATCCTTAATTATATCTGTGTTTGCAACAAGTCCAACTGCATTATCCCAGTAGTTCAGCACCTTATGTATATATTATGTCTATCTGATTCAATTCGACCTCCAACATAATCAATACAGAAAATACTAAAACAATTAGCTTCCTTTTCACGCTCTCAAAGTTTATCAGAGAGTAGCATAGAAATAAATCTTTATTCTCCATAATTTGGATTGTATGGGCTGCCAGTATCCAGGAGGTTTCCAACATGGTCCATACAACAGTTATCACTGTGTAATTTAAATTCATTCATTCTGCTGTTTCAGTAGGTGGGAACCTAATCCTAAATGCTCTTTTAAGAATACTAAATGAGAAAATACATTTCCAACTTTTTGAGGCAGCAAGAACTATTACAAACATTAGAAACTGATTAAAATACCTCTGCTGTCTCTTTCTAGAAAAGCAGGAACTAAACTTGCCAGTCATCTTACTTCTTTATTGAATCCAACTATGTTTTGATTGAACCAGGATTATTTTTTATTGTTCTGTTTTTGGCCAAAAAGCCACCCGCCTCAAATGTGCTTTTACCATATAAGCAAAGACAATTACTCAAATATTTAAATATGAATAAAATCTCATTAAATTTCTGTAGAGAAAACCATAGTCCTTTTCTAATAAGAATGCAAAAAACCCAAGGGTACCTTTTTTGGATACTGCCTGAAAAGCGCCTTCCAAAATGTGATTTGAATTCACATCAGAGAAAGCGCATAATAGGCCAGCTTTTGGCAACTAACATCTTCTTTGCACCAACTATGTATCAGGAAGGAGGGCAATTTTATGCTAGAATACTAGGTTGTGAAGAAGCAAGGACCTCTGAGGAATCAAGAGGACCCAACTATACCAACAAGTAGCTATGTGATCTCAGGCAAAGCCCTGCATCCAACAGAGAAGCTAAGCCCTTTCCTCATTGATCAGATGCAGACAGCTTTCATCACTTATTTGAAGGAAACACAAGAAGGTACAAATAAGACAAAAACAATAGCATATTTCCTCTTCAGAATTATTTACTAGAATTCATAATCAGTTACTATATTTTAACCTACTTCTGTACGTCTGCATTCCCCACTACATTGTACATTTGTCTAATGTAGGCATTGTGCCTTTTTTTCTTTATAACTCAATTACTGTAGGACCACAAGACATGTTTGTGCAGTGAAATAACTGCTTTTAAAAAGTAAAGCACCATATAAAAGCAAGGGTTTTTTATGATTTTGCATCAATATTGACAGCAGGAGTCAGTCTAAAGATGAAAATCCCTCTGTGAGGTAGTCATTTCACTTCTGAAGGGCACTGTGCTCTGAACTGATGTCCTCTCTGAATTCAGTACTGTGACAAAGGCCATCATCTACCAGGCTCTGACTTCTTCATCACAAGTTCATTATAAAACAACTAGTCTTTTAGTTTATATTTACAATCTCACACTGAATGAACTTCACTCCGCAGTGGAAGTATGTGTTAAAAGGGATGCAAATAAACCAAATAAAAATTATTACTAAGCTGCAGACTTTTTACATAAGGTCCCCAAATGCATCCATAAGATCACTGCCTTTTAAGGACAGCACAAATATGGCCTGTTTATTTTCAAACAAACAAGAAAAAAATCCACATTTCCAGAAAACATGGGAAAAATAGTCTTTCTTCTCTTTATGTACAAAAAGAAATCTACTTCAAAAGCAGCAAAGCTGCCTGACCTAGCACTGCATATACATTAATAATGATTTCTTTGCTTCTTTTTTAAAAATAATAAAAATTATTTTTTTATCTAGGTAGAAATTCCAAAAGCTTGTGACCAGGACCTATCAGTTTCTGGGATCACTCAAATAGTGGTAAAAGAATATCATAGTAGCAGAAGACCAATAAGACAAAATGAAAAGTCAGTGGATGTGGATAAAATTACCTCTTTGATTAATAAAGAAAATGCTCTCAGCAAAACTGAGTATTCTTTAGATAAAAAAATTTAGTAAAATAATTTTCAAATCACCAGTACTTGGCACATAGTAAGTAGCCATCAAATGTAAACTAATGATTAAAAATCAACACAGTGATTGAGAAATATGCCCAAAGAAAATGCAAGGCTTTGTCTTCGGTTTCACTTCTTAATCTTTAACCTTAAATCCTAATTTAGCATTTCAAGTTATTCATTTTCCTTTTTATCTGTTTTGTGCAATCTAATATTTGCCCTATTTCATCAGGATTTCTTTGCTGTACCACCTTGCAGATATGAAATTAAAAACAGAATTCAAATGACTCAAGTAGAATCAAATAGTAAATTTATGACAGAGTTGACAATGCTCTAGAATTCAGTGTCAGAATCTTCATTACTACTTCAGACCACTGCGTTGTTACATTCATTCCCCTAGCAATTCTCACATGACTGAAAAAATATATATACATAAATTAAATATATGTATATATAAGATTTTGAAGGTGGTATTCTAATTTTGATGGGAGAAAACATATTTTAATTACACTTCATGGAATTATATTGCTTCTCCATTAAAGGGTCACTTTGTACAGAAAATTTTAGATTTAATGTTGAAAACTGGAATATGGATAAAAAATTATTGTATAAAACTATTTGTGTTGAACCTGCACATAATTAATTTCGAGTTCCTTGCTCCTTTAAACAAAGGCTAATGGAGTAAAGAGCAACTCGTAGGCAAATCAGATGAGTAGGAAAGAAAGGTCGTTCAGCTAATTTAATCATGTAAATATCCAAAAATCTAAGTAGAAGTCTTCTAAAATTTTTGCCACCAAGGATATCAACATTTAAATATTCTCCACCAAGGATATCAACATTTAAATATTCTCCACCAAGAAACCTATATTGTGAGAGATCTACTTTACGGCACAAATTACAGCAAATAAGTTTTTAATAAATATGAGTTGTCTTACAGTACTGAGTGGGTATGATTCCAGTCAAAAACAAAGGCCCCAAGTATTTTCCATAGACTTATCAAGGGTAAATATATACTTCCTCTGAGGTGTACTGAAACAATGAAAAGGCTCACATAGGGCCTCTTAGGCGTTACATTGTACACTATTATGTTAGGGAATCTAGTTTGTTTCTCTACACCCAAGTGTCCATAACTTCCTCCTGTTTTTAATACTAATGACATAAAGAGCCATAGGTGAATTCATTTACTATCCTCTTTTTGTCACTTGATCTATTAGAAAGTCCTGTGAAAAGTACCTCCCCAGAATATCTCCAATTTTTCCATTTCTTTTTTTTTCTCCTACCTCTCCATCACCTATTTCAGGGCACCACAGTAACAATAGCCAACCAGAGCTCCCTGTCCCCATCTTCCTCTCCCTAAAATGTATTCTTTCCACAGAGAATTTGGAGTTTTCAATATGTCTTGTTACTCATCTATTTAAAGTTCTTCAGTGATTTCTCATTACATTTGAAATAAAACTCAGACTCCTTACAATGACCAACAAGATGTTATAATCATCTGACCCACTCCTTCTCCAATTTAATTTTCAAACCACTCCTTCGCTATATGCTGGTCATCAGCCTAACTATACTACTTTACTTTCCTCAAATAAGTCAAAAGCATTCCTTGCATTTGGAGTCACCGCCACCTGTAATTCCCTTCTGTCTGATCTTCTCATGACCGGTTCTTTCTTAACTGTTCTGATCTCACTTCAAATGACACCATTCATAGAGACCTTCCCTGATGTCTCAATCTATTGCAATCCTTTCATATATTTTCTACTATGTTCCACCATTTTATTTTTAATAGCACTTTTATCATCATCTGAAATCATCATACTTATTTATTTGTTTACTTGTTAATATCCCTCAATTAGAATGTAAGCTCTATGACAATGGGGATTGGCACATAGTAGGTATTCAATAAACACTTGAACAGAAGAATTGGTGCTATGAACTAATTCCTTTAACTGAACCTATTTGGGAATATATCTGTTCTCTTCTACTAGATATCATGTTTATTCATGATGTATATTCACTTTTCTTCACTTTTTTCCTGCACATGATAATTCATCAATTCTTTAATTAATTTTTTTTTTTTTTGTCTTTTTAGGGCCGCACCCATGGCATATGGAGGTTCCCAGGCTAGGAGTCAAATCGGAGCTGTAGCCACTGGCCTACACCACAGCCACAGCAACACCAGATGCCAGCTGCATCTGCGACCTACACCACAGCTCACAGCAACCCCAGATCCTTAACCCACTGAGCGAGACCATGGATCAAACCAATCCTCATGGATGCTAGCATATTCATTTCCATTGAGCCACAACAGGAACTCCAAGTAAACTAAATTTTTAAATGCAAAAATCATTTTAGTTCCACCAGAGACTTCTGTTCTATACAAAATGATACACTCTGAGTTATTACAGGGCACTGAATTTGTAAGTAGAGTATTGGAAAGGAAAACAAGAATCAATTTTTGACTCCTAGGCTGGAAAAATGTGTGGAAACAACAAAGTACAATACAAAATAGGGTGAAATAAATATAACTGGAGGGTGAGAATTAAGATCAGAGATGGAGACTGATTAGTGAAGACTGGCTATGGTCAAAAGCATGAGCAAATATAAATGAAAAACAAAACTGAAGGTGTGCAAGATTTGAGCAGCAACTTAATTTTGCAACAAACGGGAAACTCTTAAAGAAGAGAAGTAAATGATGAATTAGTACTCTGTTTAATTTCCTCCCGGAGGCTGTCTCTTTCCCTCAATGCACTGTTAGGAGATTCCACAGTATCACTTACTTCCCCGTCAGAGAATCTATTATATTGAACTGTAGTTGCCAGTTTACCAGTTTGATTTTTCCATTATCTGAAAGTTCTAAAAAGGCAGTGTATGGCTATCTTATTCACCGTTTTATTCTCAGGTTCTGGCAAAGTACTTAAGTCATGCAAAGGGCTCAATAAATGATTTTAGAAAGAAAGAATAAAAAAGGTAGAGAAGAAGAGAACAGAGGAGTCAGGAAATGAGAAAGGGAGGGAAAGAGAGGAGGAAAAGCAAGCCAGCCTCCTTCATACTTTGCGCCACCCCTCCCCACCCAGCAGTGGGGTGAGCAGCATCTATTGTACTGCCCACCACTTGAAAATCTGGATGTGGTTCACCAAGTAAATGTAGTTGGCAGAATAAACTATTAGCAGCACATCAAATACATCATATTCATAGTAACAAAAATAAAGCCAGTTCCAACAGTTGTATTTATAGGTTATATCTTTTGCAGGCTTTAATTGAAGAAACATTTTAAACATTTATCCAGATTCCAAAACCATGTATTAGTCATTGATTTAATATATTCTCATACATGTGTTCAATATTTAGACAATTTACTATTTTTATCTTAATTAAGACTTGTCTTTTTTAACTTGGAGCAAGCTAAATCACATGTATTGTAATAGTCAGAACTCTTAAAACTCTGAACTCCATTTGTTTCATTGGGCAGGTCCTAACATAAAAGCCATTCTAGAGTGAGGGCATTAGAAAATGTAAGTGTACATGGTGCCTCATTTGAAATTCTCCATATAGGAGTTCCTGTGTGGCACAGCAGAAACAAATCCGACTAAGAACCATGAGGATATGGGTTCGATCCCTGGCCTTGCTCAGTGGGTTAAGGATCCGGCATTGCCGTGAGCTGCAGCGTAGGTTGAAGACGCGGCTTAGATCTAGCGTCTGGCTGTGATGTAGGCTGGTGGCAACAGCTCTGATTGGACCCGTAGCCTGAGAACCTCCATGTGCCGCGAGTGCAGCCCTCAAAGACAAAAAATAAAAAATAAAAAAATAAGATTTTCAGAGAAATACATGGATGCATGGTACACATGAAACAGTCCCTGATGCTAGAAAAAGAAAAAAATAAAAAGAAATTATCCATATATATAATACTTGAAACATAAGCAAGAAATGGTATGAGAAAAGTTTCAATTCTACCTAGTGTGTAGTACAGTCTTTTATTTTGCACTAGGACAAGGTCACTCAGAAAAACTAACAGTCTATACATGAAACAGCCTGCCTTGTCCTTCTTTAACAAGGAGACTGTTCTGACCTTCAGTTTCACCATTTGTTTTAGAAGAACATGTACTGCACAGCTAAAATGGCTCTTGAGACAACTCAAGAATAGGCAATTGCCATTTTTAAATGCAGATCTACAAAAGACTTCCATTCAGGAAATCAATGATTCATTAATATCAGTTTCTTGAGTTATAAAATGTACCTTTTAAGTGAAAACAATCAGTGAATAATTGATATAACCATATAAAATCATCTACTTTTTTTACATTAGCATATTTACTTTCAAATGATACTCACTTTTAATTTGATATACTGTGAACCACATTGATCATCTGTCTGCCAATTTAATGTGCTTGTGGCACAAAATTTATCACAAGCCACTTAAGAATTTTTCAAACAAAAGTAGGGTATTCCCTGCCCTCACATCAAAATATCATCTCCAAAGGAGTCTCAGAATATATCCAGATATATGGCAAGTCTAGGCCATTCAACTTTTAGATTTTGAAATATAGTCAGAATCCATTAAGACCTACACTATACTTTCTCCTCCTTGATAAAGTAAGTTAATCTCAAGAAGGGTTAGGTACTGTTTCTTTTTTTTTTTTTTTTTTTCCCACTGTACAGCAAGGGGGCCAGGTTATCTTTACATGTATACATTACAATTACATTTTTCCCCCAGCCTTTCTTCTGTTGCATCAGGAGTATCTAGACAAAGTTCTCAATGCTATTCAGCAGGATCTCCTTGTAAATCTATTCTAAGTTGTGTCTGATAAGCCCAAGCTCCCGATCCCTCCCACTCCCTCCCCCTCCCATCAGGCAGCCACAAGTCTCTTCTCCAAGTCCATTGTTTCTTTGCCTTACTGTGTTGGGAAGGCAAGGCAGCTGAATGGGAAATAGTGAGCACAAATTTTAATGAAAATTCCCAGCTTTGAGGCCTGGATCCAACATTTCCTACTTGTACAATCTTGGGAGACCCATTTCCTCTCTGAGGGTCTTGGAATCCTCAGCTTCTTTGCAACACAGAGGGTAAGACTGCACATCCTGGTATAACTTACCTGATTACACTGAAGATTTTATCTAAGGAGCTATGTGTGGAATGCTATATAAATGCTTGTTATTACATTTCCATAATCATTAAAATGCATTCTTTATTATGGAAAACCTTTTAAAAATTCCAAAATCCAACAAGGTAAATGTTTTTGACAAGCTTTCTGATCATGTATTAGGTTATCTGTCTTGGATGCTCCCAAATCTAAACAAAGTCATCTTGCACAGACTCCTCATACTGAGTGTTTTCCTTGACACTGATAAATTCCTTGTTGCCAAAATGTACAGAAGATGAATGCACTTGAGCAAAATAAGAGCAGTATAAAAGCACCTCCCTTTGGATAGTGCCTGGCAGGCCCTCAGTACAATGGTTGAATGAAACTTCTCCATGGGTAAGGTGAAGGTCTTTATGGTAAAGGCTTTCCTTGGAAGATAATTTCTGAGTCAATTTCTTCCAAGTTATTTTTTTTTGTCTTTTTTGTTGTTGTTGTTGTTGTTGTTGTTGTTGTTGTTGTTATTGTTGCTATTTCTTGGGCTGCTCCCGCGGCATATGGAGGTTCCCAGGCTAGGGGTTGAATCGGAGCTGTAGCCACCAGCCTACGCCAGAGCCACAGCAACGCGGGATCCGAGCCGCGTCTGCAACCTACACCACAGCTCACGGCAACGCCGGATCGTTAACCCACTGAGCAAGGGCAAGGATCGAACCCGCAACCTCATGGTTCCTAGTCGGATTCGTTAACCACTGCACCACGACGGGAACTCCCAAGTTATTTTTTAATCCAACTTTCTTGACTATGTCCTGATAAATAAGGGACGTTTTGCATTGATGTCCTATAGTTTCATACCAAGCCAGACTCTGCAATGCAATCAGCTACCATGGGCCAAATTTTCCTCTTAGAAGGCAACTTGTCTGTATACAATGGCACTGCCATACATCTGCTTTAATAACTTCTCTAACCAATTCTAACATGGAGTAGTAGTTCATGTATCTTTGGTCTCCTTCTTTATAAGAGTGTGAAAAAAAATCTTCCTTGTGACATAAATCTTTGAGCATATTTCCTTCAGGCAGATTTTGGAATTCTCCTAAAATAAAAACATGGAGAGCCATAGAGGATGATTGGGATAGCTAGCAGACCAGAGTTGGCACTAGCGAATGCCAACTAATATAATTTTTATGGAGCAAATATATTCTTTTGCTGTTTTTGAAAATGAATTACAGAAACTGAAATATAATTCCCTTTTTAGGCAATTTTTGTAACTCTAATGGGTTTAAAAAAGACAAGAGGACCAAAAGATAGAGCTTGCTGACATCTGGGACTCTCCTGCCTTATTATCAGTTTCAGGGTCTGCCACTCTGCTCTTATGGGCAATGTGCTTCTTATTTGGTTTGATGTCTGAGAGCTGCCCTTTTACTGCTTAAAAACGAAGTCAGCTACCATGCCATCATGATGTCTCTCCCACCGTTAGTCTCTGCTTTATTATGGTTCTAGCAGTTGTGTATATTTCTTACTCAGAAATTGTTAAAAAGGAATAAAGGTTTAGCAGACTGTGGCAATGGGAAAACAGCCTGAGAATTACAGGGGCAGAAGTTGAACAACACTGTATGTTGTTTTTATAAAAATACAAATTGCTGAGAACAATTTGTAAAACATGGATATATCCTAAACAGAGAAATCCTAACATTGTAATCTTAAATTCTGGCAGTTCATTATTACTTTAACATTCAATTATATTAACGGCAAGGCATTTCCATATTCATTACATTCTATATGTAGTCTGACAGACCTGTACATACCAAAAAATTTATAAATCTTTCTAGCTGCTGGCAAGAAATAGACAGTGTTATGTTATGTTCTTGGTGTTCATTTTGTTGTTGTACATGTTGGCAACAGTGAGGTAATTTTTTTATTTGACATGAATATACAGAAAAATTAATGTAAAACTGAATTCCACACATATTTGTCCTATATAGATTGAAATAACCTCTTGGTTATCTTTCCAGATGTATAATTATGTAAACATCCCATTGATACTTTAGATAATCTGAAAGTTCAATTAAATGTAGTAAAGTCAATACAAAGGGAAAACTATACCTGTAAGAGACATAAAAAATCTTTGTGTTTCTTTGCAAAATAAGCTATAGAAACAGTGATGACATTTATGATGTATTTTATACTTCCTGTGTTTCCCATATCAACATCAACACTCTTATAAAGAAAATAAAGTTTCAGATATATATTTATACTCAAAAAATATCTGTTTTAGAGAATAGATGCAAGGCTGTATGACTGAATGACTCACAGTAAAGAACTGAAGCTCAGAAAAATAAGTGACTCACTAGAGATGGCATATTAATAAATTTTAAGATCCTGGCCTCAAACATAGGTATTTTGACTCTAGTTTCACTGTGCTTTTGACTTCCCATTATTCTCTTCCTGACAACTGACTATAATTTTCATCTACTCTTCTCTTCTGCTATAGATCTAAGATATCCTGGGCAAGTAAAGTCCAATGCAATTTTCAAGTTTATCAACCAATATAAAGCCATTAATTTATGGCATTTGCTCTTTGCTCTATGGACAAATCCAGACTGTGGGAGACCTACTAAGGAAGAGATGCCTGGAGAGTTGTGCAGTCAAAGCAAAGTCAGGAGAGCAGAAAACAGAGAGCATATTTCTGATTTAAGAGCAGAATCAAAGAAAAATAATGACTTAATCTTCAACTCACACTGTGGAACCCACTAAAAGCAATAATAGAATTACCAGTCTTGGTTTTCCCCCTTAAGAGACAGAAAAGCTTTGGCCCTTTCCTGAACCCAGAGTTTTTAACCAGAACAACCCAATCAGTTAGAGGATTGGTAAAAAGTAACCTGTTTCAACTTGTATCCAATTATTAATAAATGTTACAATCTTAAATTTCAAGTGAATTAACTTAAGCAAAAGTTAGAGTCCATTTAAGCTCACCCCAGTAATAAAACCACTCTTCAAATTCATCTCAGTATTGCTTCTCAAGATTTAAAGATGGAGTAGAATAACCATTGAGACTCTGTGAACTGCTTAGAATCCAAAGCTTATCTAGATGTACATATGGGAAAGTTTAAAAATACTCTTCTAGACAGATAGGGCTAACCTGCTGAAACTTTTTATACGTATTTCCCAAAACATTTAAAAATAAAAAGTAAGTAGGCACTCACTTGAGCCACTGATTTCCCTAAGGGAGAGAAAAAGGAAAAGAAGCAACATTTAAATGAACTTAGTAGATTTGGACAATTAACCCAATGGACTAAGGGGGATTATTCTTGACTAATCATCTTACTTGTTTTTGACTGGAATTTGAGTAAACAAGAGTAGCTGAGAAATATTACACTGTATATGAGGTCCAAATATATTAATTCTATCTTTGTCAATGTATCTTGGGTATGTTCAGAGAGTCCTGGCATTTTTTTCCTAGTCAAATAAAAAAAGCTTTTTATTAGACAAGGAATTCCATCATTTCTGAACTTTACAACTGTGTGCTCTACCTATCATTTTCATATGCTTCCTTAACCAGCAAATGATGTGGTAAAATTGTGGGTAGCGGCAGCATGAAGAACAGAACCATTTTAATTTCTCCCATCTGGCATATTAGCATTAATAAAAGATGTTTAAAAAGGGAAGCATTGAAAGGCTTTCACCTCTTGATTTAACAAGATAATAAGGAAAGCTTGCAATCTGCCACTAAATATAACTGATAAGAATAAAAGTGAGTATAATGTGATGATCACCAAGACTAACCTTTGAGACAATTTTTAAAACCCTGCTGATTACAATACAGTCATGTTAAGACTAGCACTGAAACTGTTTTTGTTACTTTTTAGTACAAACACAATAGAAAATTTTCCATTTCATAGTAATACAGTCTACATAGACTGACAGAACCAAAATTGAGAATATACCTACATTTGCCTTATCTGTCAAAGTGACCATAATGGATCTCCCACTCTATGAAGTAAGTTGCCTTAGTGTTACTGCTGAATCTTTACACTACTGGTTTAGATTAAGTACAGCATAATACTGATAATACATTTTTGCATTTATCTGTTTCACCTAGTTTTACTGTTTTTACACAAACATTCCTCTTGCTAACAACTCATTGCTATTTTCCCATTTACCCTGGGTTTTTAATAGGACAAGGGAGATGATTTTATTTACCCTGGCAGTTTCTCAGTTAAAGTGAGATTTGAGGATCATACTCATCTTAACTGGAAAATTACCCGAGTGGTTTGTCCAAGTTTTTCTTTTCTTTTTTTTTTTTTTTAAGGACCACACCTGCAGCATATGGAAGTTCCAAGGCTAGGAGTCCCAAGTGGAGCTGCAGCTGCCAGCCTACACCACAGCCAGAGCAACATGGTATCTGAGCCGTGTCTGCAACCAACTCCACAGCTCACAGCAATGCCAGATCCTTTAACCCACTATGTGAGGCCAGGGATGGAACTCGAATTCTCATAGATATTAGCTGGGTTTGTTACTGCTGAGCCACAATAGAAACTCCTGTCCAAGTTTTTCATAGCTTTGCCAGCTGATGTTTTTGACCACAACTAGACTTCAGAAGAACACCACACCTGAAAACTACATAGAATAATAAAATTAACAGTTTACAAAAGAGTTTAACACAAATGTAATCTTAATTCATTTCTTCAGGTTACCTTAACTGCACATCAGATGAAGTGTTTCAGAGGGTTATCTTACAGGATAAATAAAACAGACTGGGAGTAGAAGTGTGCTTACAAATATGCTTGTTTCTACTAAAACAGATTTATAATAGGGTCAACGAGGTCATCTGTTTATCCCCGATATCAAGAAGCATCTAGAAATACAAGGATAGGTCTGGTTACATAAGCCATACCCACATTAATCACTATCTTAAATGAAGGCAGTTTTTTGTTTTGTTTCTCTTTTGGTTCATTTATTCAAGGCAAAATTTGGTAGTTACTGCTGAGAGCTTAGAACTGAGTAAAAGAAAATGTTCCTAAGATACTCCTAATGCAAAACTTTAACTACCCGTAGGACAGGAAATTTATTTATATAATAAATTGGTAAGCACAGAGGGAGTGCATGAAGATTTGTTGGCTTAGTTTTGCACATGCCGTATTCAATCCTCAAGGCCATCTTTGTGTTACAAACATACAAATAAGTCTGTGGTAATCACAATGGATATATATATGTCATGTAATCATCTTTACTATGTATCTTGTTAATCTCCCTATTGAAAGCAACTGTGTATATTTAAAAGGCCAATGCAAAAAGCAATGGAGACTGAGGAACAGAGACAATAATGAAAATTCTAGTGCAAAATGAGGTCTGAATACCAGCATAGGAAGAAAGACAAACCCATGGTAACCATGAAAATATTTATTTATTTATTTATTTATTTATTTTGCTTTTTAGGGCCACACCTGTGGCATATGGAAGTTCCCAGGCTATGGGTCAAATCAGAACTGCAGCTGCAGGCCTACACCACAGCCACAGCAATGCCAGATCCAAGCTGCATCTGCAACCTACACCACAGCTCACAACAGTGGATCCTTAACCCACTGAGTGAAGCCAGAGAATGAACCTGTCTCTTCATGGATAACCACTGAGCCATGATGGGAACCCCCAAATTTTTATTTTTAGACAGCCTCAACAGAAGTCATCTGGCTAGAAATTTTTTGTATTTAAGACTTCAATTATAAAAAAATTAATCCTAACCTATATTCAGGGCTATAGAATATATAGTATACATAAATTACTGATGATTAGGAAGAAACCATCTAAGTCTTCCTTCATTCTTCATATGAAGAAAGCAAGGGATTTGGATCTTGATAGTACTTAAGAAGGTTGATAATTTCTCATCTATGTTCAGTATTATTTTTATTAATCCCCCAAATAAACACATTTCTTTTTCTCTTTTTAAAAAAATCTAAAAATAATTCCTGGCTTTACAGATATATAGACTAGATTATATGTACAATAAGCACAGTAAGTAGTAGAATAAGTACTATATTTTAGATGAAAAGATTCACAGGTATCATAAAATCCTTTTATTTTCTTTCAATTTTTTTTATTAATAAAGACTGCTAAATCTGCTAAATAGTACATTATTACCATTTTCATTTAAAATAAAAATAACTGAATTTCTTTTGAAGACATGGAATTAAAACTGATGAGAATCACTGGTTAATTTCTTAAAGCTAAAGGATATGAATACTTATTGCTTTCCATATTTCAAAAACTTTTTAAAAATACCAAAGAAAAAGATTTTTTAAAATTTCCCTTAAGCTGCCATGTTTTATAAAATAAAGTTGATTCAAATTTTCCAACCAAAAAGAATAGAAAAGTCTCCAACAAGCAATTATTCTCTATGGATCTGACCTCATGGCAAGTTTTTTGGGAAAATTTGGAATTCCTTTGATGGTGAATTTTCCAAGAAGTATACATAACTTTAAGACAGTTTCTATAATGTGATGAGTCATAAACTCTTTGTTTAAGAAAACCAATGGACATGTTTGTTTATCACAATGTTTGAATGGCTTTGGTTTTGTTGAGAAACTGGTGTGATGAATTCAGGTTTCCACTTCTATTTCTCCAGCCAAAGTATACATATGAATCACTAACAGTTCATTACCACAAAAGTAACACAAAGCACATTCCATGTTAATTCCACATTGGTAGTATCGACTTTGTATATGGACATTGGTATAAATAATTCCCTTTATTATCAAATACATTTTAAATTTTAATTACCAAAACAGAAAGCCAACACAAGTAATCTTGAAATAAAAGGCAATATATAGCATTGAAAAATTAATTCATGTCCGATCTTGGTTTTTAAATATCATTCTCAAAAAAAAAAAAGAAAGAACTACATGACTGGATAAATTAAAATAGGGCTGGTTCTAGAGCTGGGGTAAGGAAAATACAAAATTAGACTGGTGCAGCTTATGGTACTAGCCCAAAAAATAAAGGATTGGAGGTTGTGCCTAAGGGACAGAGGAGTCAACTTAAAAAAGTCCCTAAAGGCCAAAGCTGGAACAATCTGATTAACAAAATCAATAATGAAGTCCTGGGTTATAGCCCAAGATATAAATTAAATATCAATGTATCCACACTAATATAAATAGATGAAAGAATTCATTTATTTATGGAAAGAAGAACCAAATCCTTAAAGAAATCTAAATGTATCTATAGATTCTTCCCGCCTGAAGGTGGAATTTAATTCCCCTCCTACTGAGTAGAGAGTGGAATCAGTGATCACTTCTACTGAATAGAGCATGGAATAGGAAAAATAATAAGCTTACAATGGAAAAACTCTTCAGACACTATTTTAATAAGCAATGAAGATTAACAACATCAGTGATGTCATGTGGGTATATGTGCCCTCTGATATGGTAGATGAGAAAGGCATGTCACCTCTGCAATATTCTTTAGAAAACTTATAATTCTAGTATAATCATGATCAAAACATCATTCAAGCCCAGATCAGGAGATATATAATAGAATGCATGGCTCATACTCAAGATGCTCAAGGTCATGAGAAGCAAGAAAAGATGGAGCAACTACTGGAAATCAGAGAAGACTGAGGAAACACGGTAAGTAGATGAAATGACTTTTTCTGTATTAGATCCTGGAACATTAAAAGAAAATTTGGTAGTATGTGAGTAGTATAGAGTTTTATTATTAAGTTTCTTCACTTCAAGAAAAGTAGCTTGTAAATATAAGATATTAACATTAGGGAAGACTAATGATGGGTATACAGAAACTTTCTGCACTATCTTTCTAACTTCTCTATAAATCTAAAATATTCCAGTGAGTTCTCATCATGGTTCAGTGGTAATGAGTTAAACAGACTAGTATCCATGAGAACATGGGTTCAATCCCTAACCTCACTCAGTGGGTTAAAGATCTGGCATTGTTGTGGGCTGTGGTGTAGGTCGCAGACGTAGATCAGATCTGGTATTGCTGTGGCTGTGGTGTAGGGCAGCAGCTGCAGCTTCAATTCAACCCCTTGCCTGGGAATTTCCATATGCCATTGATTTGTCCTTAAAAGGACAATCAATCAATTAATTAAATATTCTCAAACAAAAAGTTCATTAAAAAGTAACTGTTGCCAGTTGGGGCAGGAAGCGTATGAGAAATCTCTGTACCTCACCTTCAATTTTGCTGTGCACCTTAAACTGTTCTTAAAAAATGAAGTTTTCATCTTTTTTTAAAAAAAAGAGCATTGTTCACTAGCAGGAAAAAAAAAATAACTGTCGTGAGTAGAGAGCCCAGAAATAAACACTTGTATGTGGTAAAATGATTTCAAAAAGGGTGTCCAAGACCATCCAATGGGGGAAAGGACATCATTTCAACAAATGATGCTAGTAACTCTATCTACCTGCAAAAGAATGATGTTGGACCCTGACCTTATATCACATATCAGAATTAATTCAAAATGGGTCAAAGACCTAAACATAAAGGCCAAAACTATAAAACTCTTAGAAGAAAGCATGAGGGAAAGTGTCATGAAAATGGATTTGGCAATGATTTCTTAGATACTGCACCAAAAGCTCAGGCTACCAAAAATTTAAAAAAAAAAAAAAAAAAAAATATATATATATATATATATATATATATATATATAGGCTGGACTTCATTAAAATAAATATATATATATATATTTTTTCATTAGAGAAGAGTATCAACAGAAGGAAAAGGCAATATGCAAAAAGAGAGAATATATTTGTGAATCATGTATCCAATAAGAGATTGATACCCAGAATATATAAATAACTCCTACAACTCAATAATAATAACCCCATTTAAAATGGCCAAGAGTCCCAAGTCTCACAAGGCAAAAGAAATAAAAACAAAAATAAAGAAAACTATGGTAAATATGATATATACATACAATGGAATATTATTCAGGCTTAAAATTCTGACACTTAATACAACATGGATGAACTTAGAAAACATTATGCTAAGTGAAATAAGCCAGTCACAATAGGACGAATACTGTGATTCTATTTACATGAGGTACCTAGAGTAGCCAAACATAAAGACACAGCTGAGGGAAAATATTTGTGAATCATATACCTGATAGCAGAATAGTGGTTGCCAATGGTTGGGGGTAGGGGTAATGGGGAGTTAATATTTAATGGGTATAGAGAGTTTTAATGGAGAAGATGAAAAATTCTGGATATGGATGGTGTCAACAGTTGCCCAACAATATGAATGTACTTAATGCCCCAGAACTGTACACTTCTAATAATGGTTAAAAAGGTGGGTGAATTTGTTATGTATATTTTATTATAAAAATTAAAGATATTAATCACAATAATATGTGTACTTTTTCTTTAACTATTTTAATTGTTTGATGTATACATACTGATGTGAATATTTCCAGAGACATGAATCAGGTTGCTGAAGCTAATAAATGGAGACTGAAAACTACATTATAAAACCATGATTAAAAAGTTAAGAAATGCAAAACCAAGTAAAGATAAATCATTTAAATGTGTAAGAGACTTAGAAATAGACAATTTAAGCTTGTTAGGTTACTCCATTAGAAGAATTCTCTAGAGATCAGTAGTAGCTAACATAAATAACTATTTTTAAAACAATAAGATCATATATTAGTTTTCTTGATCTTAGTCAAAAATAACAAAAATAAAAGATGGAAATAATAATAAAGGATACCTTTATGTAAGTAAAAATGCACGCTCTCAGGCATTTCACCTCTGTTATATATGTCCTTCAAGCATTACATTAAGTGGAAGTAACAGACTGGCCTGAAAAAAAATGTTAAAAAATATCATAGTAATTTTTTACTTGTTCTTTCCTCCTAAGGATGTTTTCTTGTTCTCTTGATGTGATCCTTTCCAGTTATGATCCCCTCTCTTCCCTATTCTATCCTTCTTGTTGTTTTTCCAGACACTCAACATGAGGCAGAGAAATTTTGTCAGTAAGTTTGTCAGGGTGTCATTCCTTATTTAATCATACTTATTAATGACCTAATTATGTAAAAGTTTTTTCTTGATACTGTGCTCTAGTCAGTCTTGTTTGGCCCTACAATGTAAGTCTCCTCTTTGCTACTATTAGTCTTGCTTTTCTCCCCTTTTCTAACCACAAAGCTCTTTTTTCAAGACTTTCCAAAATTCCTTTTGATGTACCACTTCTTCTTAATGAATCTGAATCCCAAATGCCAGTGCATTGCATGTAGTAGCTGGTAAGTAAATATGTGTTGGATGCATCTGTTGAATGAATCAAAAGAGGTGAATCTTAGTGATACACTCTTTTAGTGATACACCATCAAAATGTAGAATGCTAATTGATCTATCCTGGGCTATAAAAACTTTAAATATAACCAATTAACTACCCTCAAAAAATTTATAAACGTTAAATTTTGAAGTTGAATTGAAAACAAAGACCAATTTATACAAAAATCTGCTCAAATCAGCACTGCTATGGCTGTAGTATAGACTGGTGGCTATAGCTCCAATTTGACCCCTAGTCTGGGAACTTCCACATGCCAGGGGTTAAGCCCTAAAAGGACAAAAAAAAAAAAAATCAATTTCAATGCTTGACATACATTGTGTTTATGTTTGATTACTAAATTATTTATTAATGCAGAAATCATCCAACATTCAACATTTTTTCAATTTCAAATAAGTCTTCCAAAGGGAAAGTATACATCTGGTTAATTCTCTGAGTTATAAATTTACAATTAAAATTTGACCAAGCTTTAGATACTTAAGAACTTAATTGACCATGTAATTCCGAAACATGCTACAAGGATTTTATTATAGAAAACGCATGGTTATAGGTACATAGCTTAATGATGACAAATCCCGCACATCAAATTCCACTTCTATGTAAATTTCCTTTTTTAAAAAAAGGCTTACCCTTGAATCAGAGACATAATCTCTTATAACATACCATATGTCTTTTCCTTTGTAGCACATGTTTAAAAGCAGCCTTAATTAGAGTCAATGCATTGTCTGGTTTCTCCACTGCCACTTCCTGCATCCTGTTAGGCACTATAGGAAAGTTAGCTCCCTGCTCCTTTGTATAGGATGGAGATCACATTAGCAGAGAGAAGGCTCCAGAGGGTCCAGAAAACCTAAGTGGTTGCCCTAGGACATTAACTATTCCACCATGTATTTGCCATTCTTTCAAGGAAACAACATAAAATATTTTTTTGTTCACAGAAACAAATATTTATAAGATACAAATGCTTCTGTAGTTTAGTAAAGATAAGGGACCTTATTAAATGTCAAGTGAAAGGAAGGAAGGAATAAAATAATAACTCCTGATGTGGTTTTTGTCCAATGAGTCAAGAGGATATGATCATGAAATTACAGAATTCTAAGACAGCTCTAAGGCTGACTGTCCTGCTTGGAACTGTCAAGCTCATCTAGTATAATCTAAAGAACTGAATACATAGTTTACATTCATTCAGGAGAGTTTAGTCTTTTGATTATTTTAAAAGCACTGCAAAATACTAATTCATCATCTTCTTTAACTTGATATCCCTCATTCCTTTTCCTCATCTTCAAATATCTAACTCATGGTTTTTATATAAAATAAAGATATTTATTTTGTTGGAGAGGAATTTATTTAGGCTGGCTTCTCATACAGTATCATCTTCTCTCCTAAGACTTTAATCCCAGCTATGCTTGAGCTTTGGTTCTCCTTCTCCCTTCTTTGCCTTTACAGACAATCCTTCAGACTCTAGATAAGCTTTTTTTTCTAAAATCGCCCAGCAAAACCAGGAGTTCTCTATAAACCCATCCCCATTAACTATGCTTCTTTGAAAATTTTATAAATGGAAATGTAAAATAATCAAATACATATTATTTCTATTGTTTTTTCTTAGAATTTAATATGTAGGAATATTTTTGGGATAACATTTGTCTAAAAACATTGGTAAACATGTACTATCTGCATAACTCTTCTAGCCACTTTCACAGAAACTAAGACACATGACCTCTGCTCTCAAGCATAAGTGAACTACAAATCAGTCATTAAAAGAAGAAAAAAAAGCTCCTCCAAATTACAATAAACTGAATGGACAATCAAGTTAAGATTTATGGAGAATATTTAGTTAGCTATTTTCATTCTTATGGCCTTAATACATTCAATTGTTTTTGTTTTTGTTTTTTGCTTTTTAGGGCCATACTTGCAGCATATGGAAATTCCTAGGCTGGGGTCGAATCTGAGCTGCAGCTGCCAGCCTACGCCCACAGGCACAGCAAAGCCAGATCTCAGCTGCATCTGTGACCTACACCACAGCTCACTGCAACACCAGATCCTTAACCCACTGAGCGAGGCCAGGGACTGAACTCACATCCTCATGGATACTAGTCAGATTCCTTTCAGCTGCACCACAACAGAAACTCCCATTCAATTTTTAAATTCATTTTTACTTCTTCGCTTCCTCATCACAGCCTCCACATTTCTTATCCCTTTGTCCTTCTCAGGGCTTCCTTAAAATTTTCCAATCCTTTCCCACTTCTATAAAGATCTGCTGCTTGTCATCCTTAAAAAGAGACACACACATAACAGGCAGATTATATATTTACACTTTCAAATCTGTGGTGTTTTATTATCCTAATTCTACAGTCATTTTATATGCTGCTAATCGAATCCCTTTCCAACCCCAAAGCAGCTATCCACAACCATTGCCAGTCTCACCCATAACAATGCAAAACACCCGCCCCATCCTTCACATTGCTTGTCTCCAGCTAAAGGGAGAAATGAGCGGTTAAAGCTAAACTCCCTATACTCAGTATCTCCATTCTCTTCAGGTAGCCCCCTGCTACCTGAAACACACATCTGTAATTTATCTGCACTGGTACTCTCTTCCTTCCTCTCTTCCTTCTTTCCTCAGATCTCAGATTAGCTCCCAATAAATTAAAATACTGCACTGTCCCAAGGCACTGCTCCACATATATTTATTTTCCCCTCATCAGCTTATATTTATACTCCTCAGAGCAGTTCTTTTAAACATTTACTGATATCCTTCACCCTCTGCCCATTACCCCCTTCACCTCAGCTAATAACTTCAATAACTCAGACTACACTGGAGGAAATAGCAGCCATGTGAAAAGAAGTTCAGAGTTTCCTTAACTTACTTCCCCATATACATACACACATATAAACTTACCTCTTTCTGGCACATATATTTTACTAAACTTTTTCTGGTCTCAGGGAGAAAGATGTAGTTCCTTCCTTTCTCCTAGAGTAGTAATTATATTTCCCTCTGCCTTATAAAGAAGCATTACATTTTCCTGTTTGCTCAGGTTCTCCCTTCTCTACTCATTCCTTCCTCCCATTTCAAATATTCTCAGATATTTCATCCTTTACCCCTACACCCCTGCAAACAAACAAACCAACAAAACAAAAATCGAAAGGCCTTCATCTTGATCCTAAATCTTCTTCACACTACTACTGCATTTCCCTTCTTGTTTTCACAATAAAATTTCTGCAACAGATTCTTTGCCATCTTTCTTACCTCCATTTCCTCAGTCCATTATCCTTAGACTTTTGCCCCACAATTTGACACTCTAATATCACAAAGATTAGCAATAGCCTCCTAACTGCTGGCACCTCAACAACTGAGGTGCATTTCTTCTGCACTAATTCTCCCTCTCTCAACATTCATTAGACTAATTTCTTCCAACTCTTCCTCTAAGATTGTGACTCTATTTTCCTTCAATTTTTTGCTACTTCTTTACTTGCCTCCTAAAGGCTGGAATTTCTCAAGGTTTGATCCTCTTTTTACTACATGCACTCTCTGAAGGGCAAGATATTCTGTCAGAGATGTTTGGAGAAGTCCTTTGACACAACTTGCACAACTCTAAGGTTTTGACATCATTAATATGTTTACTAATTTCTGGGAGTTCCCATTGTTGGTCAGCAGGTTATGAATGTGACTAGTATCTATGAGCATGCAGGTTCACTCAGTGGGTTAAGGATCTGGTGTTGCTGTGACTGTGCTGTAGGCCAGCACCCACAGCTCCAATTCGACCCCTACCCCGGGAACTTCCATATGCCACAGGTGCAGCCCTAGAAAAGCAAAAAAAGAGAAAGAAAAAAAAAATTTACTAATTCCTCAAAAGTAACTGTTTAATGTTAGATAGCTTTTCAAAGATTACTAATTCTAATCCTTCTGAATACCAAACAGATGCAACAAAATACTTTCATCCAAGTATCCCATGAGTAAAAATAGAAATATCAAATTAATCAGGTCAAAATGTTTTCTTCACATCCTTGGTAATCTGATCTTACTAAATGTCCTCTCTATATGATGATGTTTTACAATGTATTAATCAGACTTCCTCTGTTTTTGACCTTTAGGCTTATATTTTTAATAGTTTACTAGACGTGGAGTTTCCGTCGTGGCTCAGTGGTTAACGAATCCGACTAGGAACCATGAGGATGCAGGTTCGATCCCTAGCCTCATTCAGTGGGTTAACGATCCGGTGTTGTCTTAAGCTGTGGTATAGGTTACAGACGCGGTTCGGATCCCATGTTGCTGTGGCTCTGGTGTAAGCCGGTGGCTACAGCTCCAATTCAACCCCTAGCCTGGGAACCTCCATATGCCACAGGAGAGGCCCGAGAAAAAGGTCGAAAAAGGACAAAAAAAAAAATTGTTTACTAGACGTGTCTATATACTTGTCCTACTGATTCCTTTAAATCAATAAATCCAAAATTGATTTCCAATTTCTTCTCTTCCCAAGCTGATCACCCCTTCGTACTCCTCTCTTGGTGAACAGCACCAAGATAAACCCAGCCACCCCAATCAGAAACCCAAGAGCCACAAATACGTGATTTCTCTCTTTCTCTATTCCCACATTCAAAAGTTAAATCCCACCACTTATGCTTTTGTTTAAAATCTATCAAATATGTTCCACCTTTTTCTCCTCAATACATGGTTGGAGTTCAAAGCCCTCATCATCTTTTGGGTACAACAGGTTACTAAGAGGTCTCTTAATACAATTTAACAATTCTTCAATTTGTATTCCAATGCCAGAAACATTCTTCCAAGAGCAAATCTGCTTAAAACTGTTTTACTTCTTTGCTTAAAACTGTAGTCAGTTTCCCATTGGCCCTAAGAAAATGCTTTGCTTGTCTTTGCAGAGCCATCACTTGCCACTCTCACATGAATCCTGAAATCTAATCACACCAAACTAAGCACAATACTATTAACAAGTACATTCTTAGATGGCTTCCTGTTTTTGCAGATGCCGTTATTTCTTCCTACCTGTATCTATCTAATGAATGCCAATTAGTTCAATATTCCCACTGTGCCTTACATATACTTCCAGGAGCACTTGTCTCATGCACTACTGAAATCTTCCCTTTTTTCTGCTAAAGGTGTTTCAGGCATAGTATCTTATTTGTTTTTGCATATCAAATACACAGCAGAGTGTGGACATTTGATAGGAAATTTTGGTAAAGAAATAAAAGCAACCACTATGCACATTTTGATAGTATAACATATCCTGATTTGAGAAAACAGCAAGTCCATGTAGGAAAGAGGCAAATGTATATGAGTACTGAATTTGAATCAAGAACAGAATTTGCAAGGGTACTCAATTTCTGGCATGTGAGAAACAAGTTCTTTCAATTACATTTTTATTTTATTACTCTATTTAGCTAGGATTAACCTCACAGTATTCTCTAATATTTCATCTGCAGAGTCAATCACTGGAAATCTAACTTCCTTTTCAAGGTTCTCTCTTAAAAGTCCATTGACTGCTTCCAAGCAATAAGATCAAAAGAAGAACAAAACATAGGCAAAGAAACAATCTGATTTTTTTAAAAAATAAACATAACAAGAGTTTTCAATGTGGTTATTAACAACTTACCCAACACAGAGATTTCACTATTTCGAGATTTTTTTTTAAAGTTACAAAGAATGAGCCTTGCTTTACCAAGATTTTGCAAGCATTTAATTTTTTAATGCTGCAAAATAGACTTGATCAACTGTTTTTCCTCCATAAGGTTCTACTTTAAGACCTCCATATGCTCAGTTTTAATAATTGCTTTCAAAACCAGGAACCATTCCAAATACGAATTATGGAAATATTATGCTTCTTATTAAAAACAACATGAAAAGAAATATCTGAAGCCCAGGTATCAATCTGTAAAACACATAGTGGCAGATCCATGTGAAAGGTTTGTATGAAGAATTACTGCTTAAAATCACTTCTACTGAGGCAGTTTAACTCGTTTCACTAGAAGTGAAAATTGCTATGACAAATATGTCACTGTGGAGGTCAAATGGTAATTTGCACATGCTAAACAGCTCAGCAGGAAATTACATGTGATCCTCACAATCACTAGCATTCCCACCAGAAATCATTTTAGAAGACATGGAGGTCACATGGATTGTGTTAGGGATAAAATCTTTCAAACACATGTTCCACCCTCCCTCTTGGGAGAAAGAACTGAAAGGTATGCAGAGAGGTATGATCAAGGTGTTTAAAGTTGGAGAAATGTTGTAATTTAGTGTAGCTATCAAAAAGGGAACAGAGAAAGTGTCATTAGAGACCAATAAAAAATAACTGCTTAACTCAGTCTTTTGATATATCTTATCACTTGATATTAGGAAAATGCAGTTGTGCTTACATATTTCATTATCAAGAAAAATACAACATGAAAAAAGGGAAAATATTACTGAGGATAATAGAAACGTTACCTTAAAAGAACCTGTTGTGGCACAGCAGGCTTATTTCACCTGCATATGCTTCCCACAAAAAGTAAGAGTTGAGTTAGTAGTTTGGTAATATGTGTGGTGTGCAATGAAAAGGGAATGACATCCGGCAGTAACTTATAGTCTTATATTTATACATTGAAGAATGCTGTAGCTTGTTAATGATGCTAGGTAAGCAGATGATTGTGAACAGAGCAATAAGACTACTTTATTCCAATAGTAAAGCCCTGTGAAAAAAGTCCAGGAAGAGTACTTCCCTTTTTGACAAAGACTATATCTGATACTACCTTGCTTTAAAAAGTTTTAACTTCTCATGTCTTATTCTGGTCTTGTATAAAGTTTCCTATAATCTGGACATACACTCATCCACAGACCTATTTTTTTTTTTTTTTTGTCTTTTTGCCTTTTCCAGGGCCGCTCCCACAGCATATGGAGGCTCCCAGGGGCTAGGGGTCCAATCGGAGCTGTAGCCGATGGCCTACACCACAGCCACAGCCAAAGCGGGATCCCAGCCGCATCTGCGAACTACACCACAGCTCGTGACAATGCCAGATCCTTAACCCACTGAGCAAGGCCAGGGATCGAACCCGCAACCTCGTGGTTCCTAGTTGGATTCGTTAACCACTGAGCCACGACAGGAACTCCCACAGACCTATTCTTAAGTGAGCACATAGTTTGATCTAGGAACTATGCCCCAGTGATGACCAAGATATATAGTCCCCCTTCCCAAGGATCAGTTGGCTTAATGGGAAGCACAAATAGAATGATGAATAAAAGATGGGAATTATAACTTGCTACAGGAGCACAGAGCACAGTCATCTGGCCCAATTTAATGATTAGTAAGAATTTCTAGAGAAAGGCCCAAAGAGTATAAGTATAGAAGTCAGGGCAGCAAAGTACCCCAGGCCAAGAACATACAGTATAAAAGAGCCTAGAAGTGGTACACATCCTGGTTCAATCACAAAAAATAAATATTTTTAATATGGCTAAGGCTCGGAACTCATGGAAGATCTTCTTTGTAATTAAGGTGGGTTGTTGGAGATCATGGAGTACCTTGTAACTCATAGTCCATTACCTTGAGTGCAATGAGAAGCCTCCAGAAATTTTCCAACAGAATCTTGGGATCAGCTTTGCATTTTAAGATATCATCTTAATGAAAATGTAGATGAGGGGTGGTCAAGCCTGGAGGCTGAGAGGCCATTAGGAGACTATTTTAGTGGTCCTAGTGAGACATGACTGTGGTATGGATGAGAACTGTGGCAGTGGGTATCTGCAACCAATCTACAGAAGGAAACTGGTTATACAGAAAGGACTGGGCTTAACAGAGGCACAGGAATTGAAGATGTGAGTTGAAAGTCATCAAAATATAGATGCTATAGAAACTGCAGCATTAATTGGTGTATCAAGTGAGGAAACTAAAGGATCAATGATTGGGACCATAGGAAAACTAGACTTAAAGAGTAGTTACAAGATGCTGCAAAAGAGATAAAGAGAAGTAGTAGAAAAGCAAGAAGAATGTAAGGTTTCAAAAGCCAATAAAAGAAATTTATGATCTATATAGTTCCAATGTTTCTTAAAAATTAAGTCAAGTATGGAATAAAAGCTGTGCCCTGGACTTAATAATAAATAAATAGATCCATTAATTTGGCAAGAACAAATTTAACAGAGCCCTAGAATCAAAAGCCAAGTTATTTAGGTTTGAGTTTAAGTAAAGGTGAGAAATAAAGACACTCAAATGCACAACTCAGTAAATTTGACCATGAAGCAGAGACTAGATTAAAGTGGAAGAGTTCTGAGGGAGAAGGAAAGTTTGTATGTAGGGTTGTTTTCTTTTTAATGATAAATATCTGAACTGTGAAAACTGAGCAGTCAGGAGAGACTGAAGTAAAAAGAGATTGTTCCAGACCATGGTAGCAACATTTACTACAGACAAAAGAAAGTATCATCACAATCGAAAGATGGCACATTGTTGACAGCTTCTCTTTATGATGGCGCACATTTTTTCTTTGAAGTTACAGACAAGATTATCTGTTGAGAACAATAGAGAAGGAAAGATAGGAGGTACAAGGAACATATCGAAGTGTTGAAAGCACAACACGGATTCAATGGAGAGAGTCAAGTAAGGATATCTAGAAGGATGGCTGGGCCCTGTTGAGGGATGTGATTTTGGAGATCATTTATATACAGTTGCATCTATCTTCAAATCTGTTTGATTTTCACAAGCAGTATAACTGCACTGATCTAAGATTGGTCCAATTAGATTTACCCAGCATGGGGACTCTTCCAAAAAGTTATGATAGAAGGACAAGACAGTTAAGGACACGGACAGCATATCTAAATTGGGTTGGGAAAGACATGAAGACAAAGCAGACTTGTTTAGAGGGATAAGAAGAAACAAGGGGTCAGAAGTTCCCACCTTTCCCAGAAACTGTGTGGTAGGAAAAAAGCAAATATAAGAACAGGATACAAAATTCAAACATCCTGGTAGCAGGACGGTTGAATTCCATATCTTGGAAGAAGACTGGGGTTATAACAAGATCTGGTGTGTGACAATGGAATGGTCTACCTGAAGTGGCTTACAGACAAATGTCACAGAGACACTGAGTACAAGGAACTCAAAGTCTAGGTTGTTAGCCAGGGAGGTCATCCAAATGGATACTGGAGTATCCTAAAGGATAGCGGCATTTGAGATTGAGAGAAATTAGTGCCAAAATCTTTACTGAAAAGTGGGGACAAAATCTTCAAAGATATTCCACAGTAATTCCCCAATTATACAAATAAAGGCCATTTCCACTGAAATCCCACCTGAAATGATAAAAAATAGGTTTTATACAGGTACTTGCCTTCCTATTTGAAAATAACAATTATGAAAAAAAGCTATTTATGCTTAGTCCAAATCATGTCATTCACAGTCCGCACAGGTTCTTCACTGAGGATGGCTCTCTACACTACTTTTTCTCAATAAGCCACCTGTTAGGGAATGATCAGTGACAGAAAAGTGAATCTTACACTTACTAAGACTTACCCCTTAAAATATCCCATTGTTGACAGAAATATTTAAATAATATGGTCAAAATATCCTTTAACCATTTAAACAGGGTGAGGCATATGATTAAGCCTCTTCTTAATGTCTTAGAGCTATTGCTTGTTTAAGCTCTGATACTTCCAAAACAGTATTTGCCAAACACTGCTGAATGTTGTTTGTATTATTTGTTAAGTACGGATTCCTGGGTCCTATCCCAGACACACTGAATCAGACAGAATCTCCAAGAACTGGAAAAGCTGAGTGTTTAAACAAGCCTTCCTGGTGATTCTTATGACCAGAGATGTTTGAGAAATAATAAATAGCCTTAGGGCATGAGCCTTTGATCCCACATTAAATAGATCTAGTTTAAAATGTCTTTTGAATTCTTTAAGAGCTCTTCTGCCATTTTCCTTATCGTCAACTATCACTTCTTTTTGCTACTGCCATTCCTGCCTCAAGTAGTTTTTTTTCTTCTACTCACAATTGTATAAATTATTGCAATTCAGGAACTGAGTTAGCCAAGTTCGTTAGAATTCTAAGTGAAATAAAAATATGTAGGCTCTGGTTGATGATCAGAGACTACACCCATGAGTGAGACTGCATGCATTTTTAATCTAAAGATTTTGTAGCATCTACCCAAATTTTACTCACTTGTAGATTTTTGGGCAATTATCCAGATAATTGTCAGGTAATTTATTTCTAATATAAGCAGAAGTTTGGAGTTGAACAATGCACTCAGGTTTGGTTTGGTTTTTGTGTTTTATTAAAGACTCTAATTCCCATCCAGATATTTGGCTTCACATGGATATGGACTAAATTCCTTTGTAAAAAATTACAGCAGGACTAAGCTGTATTTGATGCTGGGTTTAATGTATTGGACAGAAGAAAATAAGTTAAACAACTCATTTATATATGCAAATTTCCCAAAGAGAAATGACTGAATTTGGTGTTCTAGTTTAATTTCTGAATTTCACAATTAAACTGATTCTGTTTTATTTGGGTATCCATCTTAAATTTGGGTACCTTAATCTGCGTGACCTGATAAAAACAGAAGAAAGGAACTTAGAGCACTAGGAGAGGGACCTGTTTCATAGAACCAGATTTCTGGTTTCTGTGAAGGAGACAAATATTCAGCAATCAGTGAAGAAGTGAGCATTTCCTTATGGGATAAAAGTACTATTTGTTTGTAGTTATGTGAGAGAAAAAGTGAAGCTGACTTCGCTTTAAATCTTGGTATTGCCTGGTCTAAAAACTCTGGACTCCATGTTTTTGACCTGGGTCTATATTTTCTTGAAGACTTGTTTAGAGATACCTTGTCAGACCTTTTGCTTGAAAAGAGAGGCTGAAGAGTCTTCCTAAACTGTAATTAAAGCCAGAAAGTAGTTGGCTTTCTCAAAATGCTGTGCCTCACCCTCCTCCAAGTTGTTTGTGTTAGCTGAACAGGGCCACTGCAACCTGTCCCCCTCTTCCTTGCTGTGATATTGAAACACAGTAAGAAGACCCTTTGAGCCAACCATCTGCTCTTCAATTAAACTAGCAAGCATTTTCTTTTCAATAATTTATTGTGGGCGTCTTTTTGTTTCCAAGTAACTGTTGGTAAAAATTCATGAATTAATTGGAAAAATGAACTATACAAAGACACAATTTCACTTGCAAGATAGAAAACTTAGGGAAGCAAGGTATGACAAGATCACATGGCATTCTTTGCCATGATGGTTGGCCCCATATTTTCCGAAACCCTGTAATTTAGCCACTTTCCAATGTGAGCCGAAGAACAATTGCCATGCTTGTGGCTATAACTAAGCATGATGCAAGATTTACTAATAAATTGGACTGCTTTATAATTACCCGTGAAATAACAACGCTTGACCCTGATTTATTTTGTGGGCTGCCTTTTTCTCTCCAAACATGTTGATTTTTTTTTTCTTAAAACCAGCTGTTTAACATTTCAAAGAAGATGGATGGAATGCAAACTCAAGACCAAGACTGTTTTAGGTTTGCATTTGTTATTATTGTTATTACAGAAAGGGCCAGGGTTCTACACAAACTGGAAACAAGCCAAAGTTCTAATTTAGATGACAGTGGCCATCTTGAAACTTTCTAAAATACCAGCAGCTTTGTTTCCATTTTCTGCAAGCACACAAGCAATATGAAAACTAAATTAGATAATAAACGAACTATTTATCTCTGAAGTTCAATGTGATTTAATGATAGTCCATTTTACCTCATTTATACCTATTAAGTCTGGAGTACCCTGTAGCTTCGAATATGAAATTAAAGATGTAACAGTTTACTCAGTAATAAAACCTATCAGCCCATGCTTATTTTTACAAATATCTTGACAGACAATTTTGTCTCTGTGTCTGTGATTGGTCCCTTTGACAACACAAGGAATTTACAATAACCTGAGAGTTGGGACTTGGGAAGTTTCCAAGAGCCTTCTCAAAGTGAGAAACGCAAAGGGCTCCTGTTCTGTTCTCTTGATTGTATCCAGCTGATTTCAGAAAGGCAGCCACTCAGTCCTTTCTAGGGCCAGAGCTCCTAGGTAGTGGTTCCAAATGGCTAAGGACAGTAAGGGGGAGGTAAGAGATAAGATAGAAATGCTTGGACTATGCTGATAACTGCAGTGACAATAATGAGGAAGGCTGACAGAGTGACATGTGGAAATGCAAGTCCATTCCAAGCCAGAACAGAATGATCCCTTTCCAAAATAATCATTACTTAGGTAATTTCTCTTAACTAGATTAGATCATTGCATTAGTACTTCATTTTACTTTATTTATTTTAAATATATGGCCTTTGCTATCCAACCAAGGTAAGTACTTAGGAGAAGTGGATTGACAGAAGTTTCTTGATAGCATTTGCACTGTATCAAGTTATAATCACTGGTTTCTAGTTGGCAGAAAGCCCCTTGAGACACCAAGGATTTAACACAACATAGCTGCTCAGAGAAATGAAGGGAAGGCTCCTAAAAAGGAGGTGGTGCTTTCCTGTGGCTATAGAATTAGTGTTTGCCAAATCACCTTGAGGAAAAACCACCTTCAGAGGGGGTTGTTTATGATTATTAATACCAAATGGAATGCCAAAGTAGAACAGAAAATACACAATTTTTGTATGACACCCTTGTTAGACAAGGCACATTTACAGGGCATTATAAACCAGTAATATTTTGTTATTGTACATCCTGGGTAGACAAATACAATGGAAGGTACATACCCCAAAATAACTTGACATGGTCTGTATTTTGAAGAAGAGGAATGTTGACCAGAAAATGAGGTTTTTGTTAAATTTCTTGGGGTCTGGAATAAAGAGTGGTACAGTGGGATTCTTTCAGTCATGTAGCAAATATCTGGGTGCTGACTATGTGCCGGGTATATTACCATCCTGAATAAGAACAAAATTCCTGCCTCATTTACTTCTGGAATATTGGAAAAGACCTATGGTGACTAAGTATGACACAGTGGTAGGTGGTACAAAGCAGCTCCGGGATGGTAAGAGAAGGGTTATATGGGGGATTGACTAACATAGGAATGTAGGAGAAGGCCTCCAAGAGGAAAGAGAAAGCTGAGGAGAAGAGGGGGCATAGGAAGGCTTCTGAGTGGAGAACACCACCCGTGCACTAGTGCTATGTTGGGAGACAGCTCTAGAAAGAAGACTAACTAAAAGGAGGCCCTCCTGGGTGGATGGTTAAGAGGCAGGCAGGGAAGCCCAGGAAGTGAATGAGGTGAGCTAGGAAGGGACCAAAGCTTCTCAGCCTTGTAAGCTCTGTTAGGGACAGAACCCCCAAAAGCAAGAGGAAGCCACTGATACATTTTCACCTAGGAAATATGATTCAGTATTGCTGCCTAGGTCTACACTTCAAAAATTCCCATTTTTTTTTTCAAGAATCATGGCATTATACATATTTTTGAATACTCTTTCCTCTTGTTCAGTCCCTGTCTCAATTTAAAAAATTCACAGAGTTCCTGTCGTGGCTCAGTGGTTAACAAATCTGACTAGGAACCATGAGGTTGTGGGTTCGATCCCTGGCCTCACTCAGTGGGTTAAGGATACAGCATTGCCATGAGCTCTGGTGTTGGTCGCAGACGCTGCTCGGATCCGGCGTTGCTGTGGCTGTGGTGTAGGCCTGTGGCTACAGCTCCGATTCGACCCCTAGCTTGGGAACCTCCATACACCACGGGTGCAGCCCTAGAAAAAGACAAAAAAAATTAAAAAATTAAAAAATCAAATAAAAAATCCAAGAGACCTGCAGCCTTGTGGGTCTCAAGCAGAACACAATTCGCCTTCTTTTTAAGAAAGGGTCTAAACAAGATTATTTTAAACACTAAATGTAGTGATTTTTTTCAATATTTTTTTCATAACAATAACCAAAGAAACCAAAAGGGGCACTTTGTGGGGGTCCCTGCATGATTATTTTACAATTTCTCTTAAGCCATTTCTAAATTGTGGAGAGAGGCTAATGCTTTCCTCTCGTATGCTGATGGTAAAAGCAAATATTTACAAGACAGGCTGTCCAGGAAAGAAACAGAATCCACATATAATCTGTTTTTATTGCACTGTCTGCTGCTCAATTTTATAAACAGCTGCTGGCCAAATGTAATTCGAACCCAAACCCAAAATTTTGTGCCTTTTTGTTGAAGGGAACAGAATATTTTGCTTAAATATGTCAAAGAAACTGTTGCGAGTCATTAGGGTTTTGGGTTGAGTGGTTTGTTTTTTTTGGCAATTTGGAATCTCTTTTTGAAACAGCCTACAGAACCTTGTAGCAAAATAAGAATTATATTGTTATAAAAGCCCAGCACAAGCCTAAATCAGAGACATTAGAGTACGACTTCCAATCATGAGTAGGTGGCACAAACATGAATCCTACTGAGAAATAATGAGATGTGTGTACATATGAACCTCCTGTGTATCTTTTTGAAAACATATCCCCAAGAGAAAATGACATAAGACAACTTGCAATTAAACTTTATTTGATGCCAGATGAGAAGCAAATGTTTTAGAAACTGTAATTTTTAATATAATAATTTTCCTTTCCATGTGCAGGCCAGCAGCTCTTACAATGCTGCAGTTTCTTAGCCAACATTTATGTCTTAAAGTAACTCAATAGAGGCTGAGATTTTAATTGCATTTTTTCTTTTATTTGTATATTTACTATTTAAGATTTTTTTGAGAAATGAATTATTTCAGCTTGACTTTAGAGGTCATGAAATATATACACCATTATTAACATAAATACTTCCTTCATACTCATTTCATAACAAAAATAGCGGATTTCTCAATCTATTTTATGTAAACAGCTCATAATTTTTTCCAACACTAAAGACTGGTTCTTTTTGGATTTCTGAGTGGTATAGAAGTTGTTCCCAACTGTTTCAACTACTAGTACTCCATTTTAATGGCAAAAATATTCAAGCATCTCTGCCCACAATAGGCTTTGATCTTAAATTATTCATTGATTAGGAAAAAAAGTACAATGATAAGAAAATATAATCAATGCAGTGATAGTTTTAATAGAATGTATGTTTTTGGATAAGCCTTTGCCAAATGGAACATTTAGTCAATCATCTATAAGTCTCTGTATATCCTTTTATTTGGCCTCAAATTGACTAGACCATTATTTTAAAAAGTAAAACCTATTTTGTCTTATAAAAAAGTATGTTTTGGAGTTCCCGTCATGGCACAGTGGAAACGAATCCGACCAGGAACCATGAGGTTGCAGGTTCGATCCCTGGCCTCACTCAGTGGGTTAAGGATCCAGCATTGCCATGAGTTGTGGTGTAGGTCGCAGACACAGCTCGGATCTGGTGTTGCCATTGCTATGGCTCTGGCGTAGGCTGGCGGCTACAGCTCCGATTCAACCCCTAGTCTGGGAACCTCCATATGCCATGGGAACAGCCCTCAAAAGACAAAACAAACAAACAAACAAAAAGTATGTTTTGTAACCACCCACAAGTGCTTTTGTACACATTTGAAAAACAGCACTACAACCACATTCAAGATACACTAGCTATTCATTAGTAGTTAAACTACAGGTAATGCTTGGTTCATACGTGAGCTCTTATAGTCTCTACAATCCCTATCATAACTTTTCTGAGAAGCCCAAATACTGGATAAATGTAGCAAAGCATGTATACATACAAAATCTGTAAGATCATCACAAACGTGTATTATGCATAAATAATCTATAAGGAAAAATAATCAAAATAGTGATACATAACCTCCATTAAAATAACCCTGAAGGTTTTTACTTCATCAATGTTTTACACTGTGATTTTTTTTCATGGAAAATTTTCTAGCAAAAGAGATGAGAAGCTGCAAGCAGGTTCTGCAATACATCACTTGACAGGAAGTTAAGTTATCAGAATGAAGTCTTATAGGTAACAATCTCATAACCATACATGGTGCATGTCCTAGTTACCATACAGATATGAAAGGTCCATTAAGGTTCCTTATCAGCTGCATATTGGTGTCATTTAGAGAGTTTGATAGCGTGAACTTGAACTGCAAAAGTCTCCACACAATACCCTATTATCAGTCATCTAACCTTTGAGTTTAAACAGCTACAAGTATCTCCTGTCCCTACTGGAGGACACTGTCTTTGTAAGCCATTTAGCTAAAGCTATTCATTTTATTCCCTTCTAATATTTTTTGCTTAACCAAAACATCTAAAAAAACATATTACACTTCTGGCGTTAATACAGCACAATATTACTGGTCAAAAAGTCTATGTATAGCTTGTTTCAATTTACAGCAATTATATGATACAATAAGCAGAGTCTCTATGATAATCTCTCAGCTTTTCAAATTGATCACATGTGTCACTAAGCCCTTTTACACAGATTCTCACAAGTGGTTGAGTTTTCATGTGTTTAGTTTCCACCGCTTAAATGCTTTTAGACCCTGCTGGATAAAATGCTGAATGAGTTTCCAACCCCTGCCTACTAGGGCTGAAGATGAACCATCTGGATGCTAACTAGGTAGCCAGGGACCATGGTTAGCTTCTGAGAAGCTGCACTCCACACTGAATCAGGAGAGGGGAAAAAGCCAAAAGCCATATGGGAAAAGTAAGGTAATAAAGCCACAAGTTCAAAAGGGTTTTTAAATAAATTCAGAGGCCAGAATTAAGGCACTTAGAGATAAGTTTGATGAGAAAGTGACTATTGGATTTGGGAGCCATGGAATGAGGTAAGGAAAGTAGGGGTGCCTAGAATGTTATTTATATTAGTAGCTACTTTGTATGAACCTGCAGGACTTTGCCTAGGTGGGCTTCCCAGGCTTTAAGAGCCAGGAAAAGAATGACTAAAACGTACAGGTTAATTTTCCTCTAAACCAATGGTTGTTCTTAACTTGAACTCAAATTACTAATTCCACTTATACATTCTAATCTTGGAACAGTCATCAAGTCAACTACAGCTTACTATTAAATTCATTATTGGTTTATATAAATATTAACTTCCTTTTTTCAGTTTGTGCCACTCTAGCAGGAATCTAAGGGCAGGGCTATTTTTGCTCTAAAGAAATTAAATTCTTACACAGAGTTATCTTGGCTTTTACCCACACTGGATCTCCTAATGTGAAATATTTTTTTTTCTTTCACCTCAGCATAGAGCAATAAAATATCACATTTATTGAAAAAAAAAATCACTAGCACATCATTATTGTCATCACCATCATCACCTCACTATTTCCTCTCCTGATGTCCCCAAACCCCCCAAATAGTAAGTGGACCTTTCCTAAGGCAGTGGCCATGATTCAAGAAAGAGGAGCAGAGACCTTCCACAATTCTATCTTGTGCCCCAATATGTTGTACTTAGTGTGAAATATCCAAGAACTATCCCCTTCCATGGTAACTTCTTCACCTTGGGGGTAGGCTTTCAGCAGCAACCTCTGAACAGGCAGCAACTACAGGTGAGACTTCAGAAAACAGTAGCAACTTCCAGTATCTATTTTCAAAGGACCTGATTCTCCTTTTATAGCATTCTTGAATCCTTCTTTAACTGACTGGATAATAGACAATTTTATATTGCTCTCTAAAATGATTCCAAAACTCTTCCTTGGGGTTCACACATGCATACAAACACACACACACACACACACGCACACTGCCAGCAGTACTTCTGCCTCTGCATTTAATCTTAAATAGGAATTTAAAATCCAGAAATAATGAATAAATGTATAAAGAACTATAACTGTCATACAATTCTCTACTTTTAAGAAATGCATACCAAGACACCCAGAAGTTATGAGAAGGATCATCTCGTGACTTGTAATCTACACGTTGATAAAAATATTTGCCACTTAACCCTTAGCTTGATGAACACTGTCCATTTGATGAAAACTGATCAAGTTAACACATTATAAATGAAAAAAATACTGCAGGTTTTATTAAATATTTGTTGTATATTAAAGGTTTATACTTCATGATCTCATTTGCCTCACGCTATAATTGAAACAGAGTATTTTTTTAATGAGTCATGATTTTCAACTATGTCTAAATAAAACAAGTAAACGAATAAAATATCAGAATATTTCAAAATAAGATGATGCATTTCATTTTTTCTTACCTTGGACAGAAAATAATTAGTGACTCCAGAACAGTTAATCTAAAATTACTTAAATATTATAAATTATGCAATTTTCAATTATTTTTCTTTTGTTATGTATTTATACAAAATAAAATTTTCTTATTAACCAGTAATATTAGTGAATACACCACAAATTTTTTTTAACATGATGACATATAAAATATAACTTTTTGTGTTTTACTTAAGCTTGAAATGGTTGCGCTTCTTGTTATTAATGAAATAAGATAAATTATTTTTTATGATACTATAAGGTTAAAGCATACATATGAATTAGTTTTGGTCATTTTTGTAGTTTTTAAATCAGATATGAGACCATTTTTGAGGTCTTCTTTGCTCAAGATATACAATATATGTTTTGATTTTCTGTTGGTATTCTATTAATACAACAAATACATTTCAAGTAAGTAAGTTTGGGATAGTCTGCCCTAAAGAGCTGTTCAGAGTCATGACTCCACTGAATCCAACCAATCCTTTACAGGGTAACAATTCTGGCAACAAGCTGAACTTGGCCAAACCCTTTACTGTCACACTGGGGAAACAAGCACTCTTTCCCATTTCCAAGTCAGGGTCCACTCCTGTCTCTCCCTTGACTGTGAGGAAAAATCTTACATTCTACATTGATGTTCTTCCAGAGTATGTCCAAGAGGAGACTATTATGCTTCCAGATATGGTATGAAAATCCAGAATTTAAGAAACTTGAGAAAAGTCTATCCATTTTCCTCTTCATGTCTGAAAATAATATCCTGGAGACTCAAAGTCTTAGCTTTCCCTAAAACAGCTATGAAAATTAATAAAGATCTCTAAAAACATTTATTTTTTAGGTGTTTCCTGGAATAATGAATCTTGGACTTTTTTTTAGTGTTTATAATAAAATATTTCCTGTGAAAATAGTAAGTTTTATTCCAGCTTTTCGAACTTTCTCTTATATTTTACTTTTTAATATTTAGTGACTTTAGGAGATGATGTGGGGAAGTGTGTGTGTACAGTCCTTTTTTACTCTTTTTCATTAAGTTGACATTATATTTATAACTTTGATTGGAACATCTTGCTTTTCTGTAAAAATCTATGATCAGTAAACTAATTCCCATGTTGTCTATAGCATTCATCCTAGCTTTTCCCTTCTTTATTTCCTTCCCCCTTTCCTAGACCCACATGATTACAGATTCCTTCCTTCCCTAAACTGAGCATGATTAGAGATTTAGATCTACAACATATACATAAGGATTATCATCAATAGGCTTCATGTGCACATTTTTCCTTTATCTAAAATGTCATTCTCTTTAGTCTCTGCAGTGCACAAGGTGTTACCCAGAAAAGGATTTTGCTCAAATTATCTAAAGTCTCATTCATTTATCAACCCACTGTCCACACTTCACAAAATGAACAGCAAATGGCCCCCATTCATTCTGAACTGATAATCTGGACTAAAAGTCATCGACTTAAATATTAAAAGGCAAGGAAAATTCCCACACTCCACCACCAAACCCTGACCTAAGAGATTTGTTCTAATGTTCTCAGGAAGCCATAAATTGTAGAACACATTCTGCCCTGCTGACTCATAATTTGTAATGGAATAATAAAGGTTTACGAAGCTCTGTTCTCAAAAAAAGCATCTTAAGGATGCATAAGGCATCTAAAATCCTTAACAAGGAAAATGTATTTTCCCCTGACACAAAAGACATAGTGCCACTAAGTACTAATAGTTATATTTCTCAGAGAGTGAGAGAAAAGAACAGAGTGAGAGAGCGAGAGGGTAAGAGAGTTGAATTGTGCACTGGAGAAAGGTGATAAACTACAATGTAGTTGCAATAACTTGCCTATATATTTTTTTTATTTTAACAATTGTATTTCAAACATCTATCAAGTAAACTTCCTTAGGAAGACATACTGCTTTAGAATATCTTTGAGATATAATCCAGGCTAGAGGAAACAGCAGGGGATATACATATCTGAAGAGAAATTCTGTTGGTACACACAAGAAGTTAGTCACCATTTCCCACCCAATTCCCTTGCTAAAAATGCTGGGGCCTTCTTTCATCTCTACTCTCAACCATACCCTGTAAACAACAGTTAAATATTTATGTCTATCGCCATAATTTCTCTCCTGACTCTTCTTTCCAATGCTTCCCCATCTAGCCTGGCAAAGACCCTCATCCTCTTTCATAACCTCCTAACAGAATTATCTGTCCCAATCACCACCCATATTCTATGCTGCTATAGGAATGATTTTTCTTGAGACAAAATTCTGATGTCATTCTGATGGTTTCCAGCTGAATCTCCCCAGAAATGAGGAGCATCACCCTTAACAATCCAGGCTTTACTTCCTTTCAGATCCATGTGTAGCCAGACTCCTCTCCCACTGCCCCTCCTCTCACCCTTTCTCTTCACCTTCTAGAGATGGACAATACATTCTTCTACTATATCCACCGTATGAAATGCATCTGCCTCCCTCAAACTGCTTTATTTGATCAATTATTCAGACAATTACTATCATATTTATTGAACTGCATATAACTGTTTATCTCCCTTCAAGTGGAAGAGTTTTTCAAAGTCACAATATCTGCCTAAATCATCTTTGGACTATATTGCTATGACTCTCTGGTATATAGTAAATTTTAAATTTTTGAAATAGAAAATAAAATCCATGTTTAAGAACTGTGATGTTTTTGTACATAAGAAAACTTATCTTTGAAATTCTCACCCTCTTCACCTCTCTCATCCCAACTCTCTCTCCACTTTTCCTAGCTCATGGCGCCTAGTAATATGTTCCTCCACTACCAAGCTTTTGCTCCCACCACGGCTAACTAAATACTACCCTCAAGATCCTGAATTATTTCCCAGTTTCCTTTATTTTGCCCTGAGATTTTTTTTTCTCTATAAGGATGCAAATCACATGTTAATCAAGTATTTACTATTTCCCACTGGTATTTAAAATTTCCACATAAACAAAGAAAAATAGAACCTTTTTCTCCCCATTAGTCTTGATCTATAAGCTGAAGAATGGTCATTTGTATATAAGCACCTATCTATAAGACCTCTATTATAGAATCTCCCAAGTTTAAGGAAAATGTCAAGATACTTAAAAAAAAAAAAGGTATTTGGCAAGCTTTTAATTACAATAAGCCAATTAAACAAAACAATAACCATCAGAAAACATCTATGTAGTAATCAGGTCTTGAGATGATTTTGTATTGATGATTTTTATAGTTGGAAAGGCACCCAAAGTGGCTTTGACTTTGACAGTTTTGCTTATTTCATGTACTAGTAGTCATATCAATTAATCATTGGCTAATAGTTTTAGATTTCTTGAATTGTTCTTTTCATATCCAATCAGCCTGCCTAAAGAGACCATTTCTACTCATAGGCTCTAATAATACATACAAAGATAATTAATACCTTGCGATTCATTCCATTTGGGGTATTAAGGCCATTCTACATTTTTTAATAGCAGCACCACATTCAATTCTGTTGTCTTAAAGCAAAACTATCAACTTCTTTTGCCAGATGATTTTGTTTTCGACTCAGAAAGACCTTCTTCAGTGTCACTGGTGATCATTCCCTTTATCTCATTTACCTAATAAGAGATTTTTCAGACACATTATAATCTAGGGTGTTTCAAAGTCATCTTTAAATTCACTTCTTTTCTTATAGGATATATCCACTCAATTTAGTTAGAGACAGAGGTTGAATTTTTTTGTTTCTCTTTTTGGTCATTTTATGCATACTGTGGTCTTTATTATGTATTACAGCTTCACTAACACCAAACCACTTTTCAATTTTTATAAAATGTCCCCCTTTCAAGGACAGGGTTGAAAAGCCTATAAATGTGACTACTTGAAGAGCTGATTGGAAAACTACAGAAGATTTTCACTTGAAGTCTTCATTTTCTCAGAAGCTTAAAGTACTTTGTACCTCACAAATTCTGAAACGTAGTCATTCAAGTTAATTAATGGCCACAACCGGCTAGCTTCCAGGGTCTACATACCATCCTGTCCTCCCAGGCCCTGCCCCCCAAGCTGACTGTGGTAAAAGCAACCACAAGATGCCATCCACCTCCCGGCCCCACACCCTTCTACCACTCTGCAGTTAAAACTATGGTCGGCAACTAAAATTACCATGAGGCTTTTCTTTCTTTTTCTTTTTGCTTTTGAGTCATATGAAAATGCATAACAGAGAAGGAAATTTTTCCTTTTTTTTTCCTGGTTGTTGTATAGCAATGTGTGTTTGTAATTCTGCCTTGTTTACTATGATGATATTAAAAATGAGATCAATTTGTTGATATGCCATCTTTCTTCTAAATGCTATACTATATTTCATACCCTTCTAAATGCTATAATAAATTTTATACATAACAGTCATATGTAGAGGAAGGCGTTTTGGTTTTTTCGGATCCAGAAGAATTTCTTACCAACTCTCATTTACCCCTAATAATATCTATTAACAACTGTCTGTAGGAAGGACTGATTTAACCTCCTTGTAAACTCTCAAAGAACTCATACTGTTTAGCCTTCTAGGATGAATTAAAACTTAATTATTGGTACAATTGTGGAAATGTTATAAAAGTGGTTTAATAAGATAAATTCGAATATCGCTGGGTCAAAAAAAATCTTCCAATATCAAATTTATGATACAAATTTGAAGTATGTATAATTCAAACTTAACTATGTTTCATTAGTATTAATGAGTTTTATAACTATTTTGAAATTTCAAAATACGAAATTTAAAAATATCCATATCATATATAACATTTGAATATTATTTTTTAAATTATATTTAAAATATAGGGAATAGGAGTTCCCATCATGGTGCAGTGGAAATGAATCCGACTAGGAACGATGAGGTTGCAGGTTTGATCCCTGGCCTCGCTCAGTGGGTTAAGGACCCAGTGTTGCTGTGAGCTGTGGTGTAAGTCGCAGATGCAGCTTGGATCTCATGTTGCTGTGGCTGTGGCGTAGGCCGGCAGCTGTAGCTCCGATTAGACCCCTAGCCTGGGAAACTCCATGTGCCACAGATGCAGTCCTAAAAAAAAAAAAAAATTATAAGATAAAATAAAATATAGAGAATAAGCAAAGAAATAAACAAAACTCCTCTCGTGAGATATTGGTGACATCTCTTATGATACTCAGGGAAAATTAATTTCTTTCAAATTACTGTTTCCTAATATTATGAGATATTGTTTTTTTTCTTCCATAGAAATCCAAGACTTTTTTTTGGAAAAATACTGATAACACAGGAACTGACCATGAAAACAAATTTAGAATTTTTTGGATTAAGACAATATACATGAATTAATAGAGTCAGATTCTTACAAATGTAAACTCAGGACAAGTAATAAACTTGCAAAAATAGTTCATATTGGAAAGGCTCTAATACCTCACATTTCTTCTACTTCGTCTCCAAGAAATACAAGACTATTCTAAGCAACCATATGGGATAATATGCCATATATATATGTATTAAGCAGCTCTTTCTTTTGAGCATTAGTAGGAGCTAAATTTTTCTAAAAATACACTACTTAGACATTCCAAATCTAAGTAAAGGGCAAAATATCATTTAAGAACAGAATTACTTCCCATATATATGCATTTTTCTATAAACAATGGAAATGTATGAATGTTTTAGCAGTCTCCAGAACATTAAACATCACTGTTTACCTCTGCTGCTTTCCCTTTTGGAAATAAATAAAATATCACTGAAATCAAAAAGCAAAATCTGCTCTATTTTGGTGGTTCCTGCTATAGCATTAAATTTCTCAACACAGAGTTTTTAGCATGTAAACTGTGCTCTCTTTTGTCGGAAAATAACTATATGCTTTAGATAATAAAAGAGTGTCCATTTAAAGTATATCGTCAAAGTAGACAAAATAAAACACATTTTAAAATTTATTGGTATAAAGTATTCCATACTGAAAGCAACAAATGAACAGAAGTCTGTTTCTCCAACAGTGTGAACACACAACTGCCATTAACACTGAAGCAGGCAGTATATCCAGCCTTAAGAATTCAATGGGTCTGCCCTCTCAATAAACACTTTCCTTTTAATGTCATTCATAACCAGAAATTACCAACATACCTTGGTACAAGGACTCACTTGTTTGCAATCTGGTGTGATATGAAATCATTCCAAGACAGCCTATCTCTTAATATTCGGTACACATTTTTAACAAGGTGTTTGTAGTTATATGAAAAGAACATAGCAAGATACTGAATTCTTAGGAATGAAGACTCTGAAGTCCTACAAGACAATACTTTTTTAAATTATATGGACCAGAATAAATAAATTTGATCAAAATATGAAATAAGAGCATTTCACTTAAGAAACTTGTGATTTATCTTACCCATTTGTTGTAATACTTTTTCATAGACATAGGAAAAGAAAGTATATTTCTACTCAGAAATTGAATTTTTAAAAGAGCTATGTGAATGAACACTTTTCTACTTCACACTGTAGACTGCATATTCTAATTACTTAATGTATAAATAATTTAAGTCTGAATTGGACTTGAACTTTTCATTTCCTAGAACTTTGAGATACATGGCCAAGGGAAGTTTGACCCTTGAGTTAATCCATTTTTCTAAAAATCCATGTATGAGAACCTGGTTCAGGTCTAGAAACGGTCAACTGCATGAGTTTAAGTCCTACCTCTGATTTAGAGGTTTTCAATCAGAGAATTCCCTAATAGGTGTGGATTCCTTAAGGTTTCTGAGTTAGAGATAATTTTCAGCCAGGCATTCAAGGCAGAATACTAAGTATATTTTTGGAAAAGTATAAATTATGACAGTGAATAGTCAGAAATATTTGCATTTATTTCTTGCTACTACTACTATAAGACATTAGGATTCAGTCATTACTTATAGCTCTCTTGTCAGGCTTTCATTCTCTAAGACTGGGGTAGTCATTGTACTGCTCAGAAATACTCATTTGGTCAGATAAAAAAAAAACTCCCCCAATTTTTTTAAAAGATATGACTGCACTTTAGGGTTTGCCTGAGGTACAGAAAAAAAAAAAAAAAATGGACTTAAGAGTTACCCAGACAAAAATGACAAACAGAAGAGACATGCTAACTGCCTTCCTCTAATTTCTTTTCTCTTTTTGATAAGAGAAATCAGAAAAGAGAGCTTAGAAAAAAAAAAAACATTTAGTTGAGTTGAGACTGGCAACTGGTTTGCTTGATGTTCTTGGTAACATCTTGACTCCAGGGAAGTGTTATATCTGGTTGAGAGGTAGACATTTGTGGCTTGGATGATTCACCAAAATATGTCTGCTGTGAAAGGAGAAATGCAACCTTTGTATTAGGACTTTTCAATGTCTTCTTTACAGGCAGAGTATTTCCAGGCTTTAGCTGATTTTTTTGTGTTGGTCAGATTTCTCATTTTTCCACTCTCAAAAAATCATTATAAGCAGACCACAGTCATTGAAGTCAAAGAGAGAGGAGGATCCTATCTATAAAATCTGGCAGCAAAATACAGCAGATAAAAGTACAGACTGTGAGTCATCATAGAATCTCATTTCTACCAGTAGCCCTGGAAAAATTACATAATCTTCAGCTTCTTTATCTATAAATTGGGCAAATACAAGTCTTGGTATGATTAAATAAGTACATATAAAACCTTCAAAATGGATCCTGGCATAGAGTAGTCATTATGTTAATAATTAACAATCACCATTATCATTTTCTTAGAAGCTAAATCAAGGAATATTTATGAGTAACAGATTTTTATGTAATCTAGTTCACCAACAGCAATACAACATTTTCAAAATTACCTATTTTAAGTAATTTTTCTATTTCAGATACCTTCGTGCATCCAAATGATGAGCAAATTTCTAAAAGGAAAGGAAATGTTAATACCTTAAGCAGTATATTAAACAATAATGAGAGTTTTTCTGAAGCTTTGGATTATAGCTGTGCTGGTCGTTTTACTTATTTTGGTATCATTTTTAACCTAGTGATTATTCTTTTTGTGAAGGAAGTTTTATTAGCTTTTAAAAGTCAGAGATATGGGGAAAGAGAAAAAAGGAGTTTCTGTTTGTCATTAAGAATGATTAAATGATTATGTCTGGCAGAAATATCTTTTTTCTTATTGTGAATACACAGTGTCAGTAAAACTCACACTTGCTTTAGGACAGCTTAGAGTAGAGAGTTCCTTGAAATCTAGCTTTGACACTTGTTGAAATTGTCATTATTTAAGCAGCCTTTAGGAGTTTGTTTCAAGATGTCACTCTAGGAAGACACTTACTCTAAAACAAATGATGAAGACCAGCTGGGGGAAAGAGTAGCACCCACATACTGGGAAGCTGAGTAAGAACTGTCCACAATCATGCTTCAAAATTCTCTAAAGGTCTTCAGGAATAGATAATTAAAATATTGTTTTGTGTGGGGTCATTTTTAATTTTCTTGTGCTGTTTTTTATAAGATATGCAAATTAATTACAGTTGTTCCCAGCTCTGACTCAAACAATTTTCAAAACTGAAACAGAACACAGTGTGGGAAAGGGAAGAGTGAAAAGAATTCTTTGCTTGAAAATATTTTCCAGACTGTTCAGCTTCAGAAGGGAAATGATTCTACTGACAGGAGGTATGCAATATACATTTACATCTTCAGAAGATTTTTCTTTTTTTTCCCTTTACCAATGAAAAAAGCAACAGAAAGTTTTGTTCATCTTCCATTATGGTATAGATAATTTACAGTTTTATTGCTATCAGAAAGTATAGAGAAAGAGCTGGCAAGTTTTAGTCTAGATTTTCTAAGCATTTTTTTAAAAATTAGTGTTATTTTTTTATCTTACGCTACTTAACTAAAAGCCACCAGTGATTTTAAAAAATCACTAAAGTCCTTTAAAATTTTAAATTTGCAAATATATCTGTGCTGTATATATTACACAAACCCATGATATTGCTTAAACAAAGCCCTAAATGAACAAAGTCCCTCAAAATCTACGCATGAAAAATCATCTGGCCAAGAACACTGACAAAATTAAACTTACTGCCCTAAGGTTCCTCCATCCTGGTTTTTATAGTACATGGACTTTTAACATAAACTTTAATACTCAAGTCCCATATGATCAAGTGTTAAGAATTCCTCAGTGGGGAGTTCCCGTCGTGGCGCAGTGGTTAACGAATCCGACTAGGAACCATGAGGTTGCAGGTTCGATCCCTGCCCTTGCTCAGTGGGTTAATGATCCGGCGTTGCCGTGAGCTGTGGTGTAGGTTGCAGACGTGGCTCGGATCCTGCGTTGCTGTGGCTCTGGCATAGGCTGGCAGCTATAGCTCTGATTCAACCCCTAGCCTGGGAACCCCACGAAATAGCAAAAAGACAAAAAAAAAAAAAAAAAAAAAAAAGAATTCCTCAATGGAATCTTAGCTCAAAAGAAATATCAAGATACGTTCTTATAAACACAATATCAAGAAATCTCCCCTACAAACAAAAGTCCAGGACCAGATGGCTTCACAGGTGAATTCTACCAAATACAGAAAGAATTTATACCAACACTTCTTAAACTCTTCCACAAGATTAAAGAGGAGGGAACACTCCCAAAGATACTCTATGAAGCCTCCATCACCCTAATACCAAAACCAGAGATACTACCAAAAAAGAAAACTATAGGTTAATATCTTTGACAAATATAGATACAAACATTCTCAACAAAATTTTAGCAAACTGAATCCAATAACACATAAAAAAGATCATACAAGGAAGTTCTCATTGTGGCTCAGTGGGTTATGAACCCAACTAGTATCACTGAGGATACAGGTTTGATCTCTGTCCTGGCTCAGTGGGTTAAGGATCTGGTGCTGCCATGGTGTGGGTACCAGACATGGCTTGGATCCCACATTTCTGTGGCTGGCAGCTGTAGCTCCAATTTGACCCCTAGCCTGAGTAATTTCATATGCTGTGGGTGCAGCCCTAAAAAGACAAAAAAAAAAAAAAAAAAAGCACCAAATAAATAAATAGCCTAGGAATAAACCTGACCAAGAAGGTGAAAGATTCATACACTGAGAACTATAAAACGTTAATAAAAGAAATGAAAAAAGATTCAAAGAAATGGAAAGATAGCCCATGCTCTTGGATTAGAATTACTTTCATTAAAATGGTCATACTACCCAAAGCAATCTACAGATTGAATACAATCCCTATCAAATTACCCATGACATTTTTCACAGAACTAGAGCAAATAATCCAAAAATCTATATGGAACCATGAAAGACCCAGAAAAGCAATCCTGAGGTAAAAAAGTAAGGCAGGAGGCATAACTCTTCCTGACTTAAAACAATACTACAATGCTACAGTAATCAAAAAGGATGGGAGTGTGATACAGATACAAAGACAGACATATGGATCAGTGGAAGAGAACAGAGAGCCCAGAAATAAGCCCCGACACCTAGGTCAATTAATCTTCAACAAAGGAGGCAAGAATATAAAATGGGAAAAAGTCTCTTCAGTAAGCAGTGGCTTGGGAAACTGGTCGGCTCATGTAATCAATGAAATTAGAACACACTCTCATACCATGCACAAAAGTAAACTCGAAATAGCTTAAAGACTTAAACATAAGACATGACACTATAAACGTCCTGGAAGAGAACATAGGCAAAGAATTCTCTGACATAAATGGTACAAATGTTTTTATTAGGTAAGTCTCCCAAGGCAATAGAAATAAAAATGAAAATAAACCAATGGGACCTAATCAAACTTACAAGCGTTTGCACAGCAAAGGAAACTATAAACAAAATGAAAAGAAAACCTACAGAATGGGAGAAAATTGTTGCAAACAATGCAACCAACAAGAGCTTAATTTCCAAAATATACAAACAATTCCTACAACTCAAAAACAAAAAAAAAACCAACCCAATCAAAAAATGGCCAGAAGGCCTATATAGACATTTCTCTAAAGAAGACATAGGGATGGCCAGCAGGCATATGAAAAAAATGCTCAAAACAGCTAACTATCAGAGAAACACAGATCAAATTTGCAAATGCAAATCAAAAGAAGTACCACCTCGCACTAGTCAGAATGGCCATTATTAAGAAGTCTACAAATAAATACTGGAGAGGGTGTGGAGAAAAGGGAAACCTCCTACAATGTCAGTGGGAATGTAAATTAGTACAACCACTATGGAAAACAGTATGGAGGTTTCTCAGAAAACAAAACATAGAGTTACCAAATGATCCAGTAATCCCTCTCCTGGACATATATCCAGACAAAACTGTAATTCAAAAAGATACATGTCCCTGGAGTTCCCATGGTGGCGCAGCAAAAACAAATCCGACTAGCATCCATGAGGACGAGTGTTTGATCCCTGGCCTCACTCAGTAGATGGGGCATCCAGCATTGCCATGGTATAGGCTGCAGATGCAGCTCAGATCCCACATTGCTGTGGCTGTGGCTGGCAGCTGTAGCTTGGCTTCGACCCCTCACCTGAGATCTTCCATATGCCTCAAGAGTGGCCCTAAAAAGACAACAAACAAACAAACAAACAAAATAAAACAAGATACATGCACCTGTATGTTTATGGCAGCACTACTGACAATAGCTAGGACATGGAAACAACATAAATGTCCATTGACAGATGAACAGATTAAGAATATGTAGTACATATATGCAATGGACTACTAGTCAGCCATAAAAAAGAACAAAATTATGCCTTTCACTAAGTAAAGTAAGTCAGAATGAGAAAGACAAACACCATGTGATTTCACTTATATGTTGAATCTAAAATAAGGCACAAATGAATCTATCTACAAGACAGAAAGGGATTCACGGACATAGAAAACACACCTGTGGTTGCCGAGGGGGAGTAGGGAAGGAGTGGGATGGACTGGGAGTTTGGGGTTAGTAGATGCAAACTATTACATTTAGAATGGATAAGCAATGAGGTCCTATTGCACAGCACAGGAAACTATATCCAATCTCCTGGGGCAGATCATAATGGAAAATAATATTAAAAAGGAATTTAATATTGCATATATATATATATGAATAAGTCACTTTGCTGTACAGTAGAAATTGGCACAAAATTGAAAACTAACTATTCTTTAAATAAGGAGTTTCATTTATTAATTTATTGATTTACTAACAAAATCAGCCATTAGAATCTCTGCTCTACTGGTTAGAATACTTTTTCATTAAAATATATATAACTTTTGTGGAAGATATCCAATGAATTGCTGACAAGGGACTCTATCTAATGGCCTGAAAGAGTTAATAACCTACTCAGCATCTAACTTAAAATTAGGGAGTGAATCTTACTCTGACAACAATCCAGATTTGGAGACTTTGTTTTCCGATGAAATTTAACACAGGGTATCACATCATCATTTCAGAAACATCTGAAGTATTTAAAGATGTTCATAATGAGAGTAGAGAAACCAAGACAAAGTCCTTAACAAGGTACTACTTTCCCCAGGAATCTTCAACCAGATAACTGGTGGCAGGTTGATTACACTGAACAGCTTTCATCACAGAAGGGGTAACATTTTGTTCTTAATGGAATGGATACTCTCTCTGGATACAGATTTACCTTCCTTGTATGCAATGTTTCTGTCAAAACTTTCATCTGTGAACTTAAGAGAATGCCTCATCCACCATCATGGTACTCTACACAGCTCTGCTTCTAACCAAGGAACTTCATGGCAAATACAGTGCAGCAATGAGCTCATGGAATTCACTGGTTTTATCATGTTTCCCACCATTTTGAAGGAGCTGATCGACAGAAGAGAAAAATGGCCTTTTGGAGACTTAGTTTACATCGCCAGCTGGGTGGCAATACCCTGTAAGTCTGGGGCAAGATTCACCAGGAGGTTATAGATGTTCTGATTCAGAATCAAATATATGGTGCTGTTTCTCCCACAGCCAGTATTCATGGATTCAGGAATCAATTACTATACTGGTTCAGGTGAATGATGCCACTTTCCAAGGAAAAACTGAACTGCCACTCCACAATGGAGAGAAGGAAGGGTATGTCCAAACTACAGGAGATCTCTTAGGGTGTCTCTTACAATTATGTCCTGTGATTATTATCAGTGGTAAACTACAGCCCAATTCAGGCAGGATGACTAATGGCCCAGAAGCTTCAGCAATGAAGGTTTGGGTCACTTCACCAGGTAAAGCACCATAATCAGCTGAGGAGTTTGCTAAAGGCAAAGGCAATACCGAATGGGTAGTGAAAAAAGATAATTATAAATACCAGTTACAACTACATAGCCAGTTATAGCCTTCTTTAATTGTTATATGTTTGTGTGTGTATATATATATACAATGTAACATTAGATGTATTGACTCTATATCATGATATTCAAGTTATAGGGCATTGAGAAGAGTAAACATCATTCAAGGACTCTTCGTCCTCTTCTGGGGAAGGGTTAGTGCATTTCAGGTTGTAAGCAAGACAGTTATATCATGTATGGTGGAAGTAGGACTTCGTCACCATCTTTATTTGGAGATTAGTTTAAGGAGTTATGCATGGATGTCAAGTCAATGATGGATGTACTTATGATGGTTAATTTTATGTGTTAACTTGACTGAGCCATGGAATCCCCACATATTTGGTCAAACATTATTCTGGGTATTTCTGTGAGGGTGTTTTGGATGAGATTAACATTTGACTTGGTAGACTTGAGTAAAGCAGACAGTCCTTCATAACATGGGTGGACCTCTTGCAATCAGCTGAAGACCTGAATAGAACAAAAAGACCAGATTCTTGAAAGTAAGGGAGAATTTGCCAGGAGACTGCAAGCAGACTTCACCTACAATATTGGCTCTTTCTAATTCTACATCAAATGACCCTCAGACTCAAACTGGAACCTTAGCAATCCTGGATCTCCAGCCTGCTGGCCCACTATGCAGATTTTGGACTTGGCAGCCTCCATATTCATGTGAGGCAATTTCCTATAATAAATCTCTCTTTATATAGATATACATCCTATTGGCTCTGTTTCTCTGGAGAATTCTGAGGAATAAAAAGTAAAAATAAGTAAATTAACTTTTTTTTCATGGCCAAATAAGCATGTCTTTCTTGGTCTTTCTCCTAACTCTTATGTTATTCAACCTGTCTGTCTCTGTCACTCTGCTATCCAGCTATCCTTATATTTCCTAAATTCATGATATTTACCAAGGGATCCTTTCCTTATAAGACTCTCTTCCTTGATGATTTCATTTCATATCAATGTGAACCAGTACCTCAAGTGTTTCTCAAATATATACTTCCAGCCTGACCTTTCTCTGAAATAACAGATCCCCCTTTCCAAGTTCTTAACAGTGATCATCATCTGGCTATTCACTCTATATTTCAATATGTTCAAAACTGAACTATTTTTCCTCTAAAAACTGCACTATGTCCTATTTTCCATATTCTGCTAATAACTCAAACTTCCACATTGATTATCCCAACTCAAAATCTCAATTCACTCTTCACTTTTTCTCCTTTTCTACACAACTGATCAGTGAATCCTGGCACATTTTCATCTGCAGCATCTCTGGCATCTGTCCCCTCCTCTCCATCATCCCTCTTCCTCTGCCATTCACACTTTGGTTCAAGCCCCAGGTAAGATCCCCTGGCTAAGAACTTTAAGAACTGCTGTGTAGCACTAAGAATTATGTGTAGTCACTTATGATAGAGCATGATAATGGAAGAAAAAATAATGTATACATGTATGTGTACTGGGTCACCATGCTTTACAGTAGGAAAAAAATGTATTGGGGAAATAACAATAAAAAAATTAAATAAAAAAAGAACTTTGTGATTGGTTTATCTTATTCTACTAGGCTCTTTCTTTTCATCTATTTTCCTTATGATTCTAGAAATATTTTCCTGAAGGAGTCATAAAAGCTCTGAAGAGGAAAACAAATGAAAAAACAGTAGCTCATAGAAAACATTTCCCAACCAAATAAATATACCGAATTTCTTTTTGTAGGTGCTGGCCATCATAAAATTAATCCAAATTGTGAAGTACTGTGTTACTTATCCTGATCTCTCTCTCTCTCTCTCTCTCTCTCTCTCTCTCTCTCTCTCTCTCTCAAGGTAAAAGAGAACCCTTTCTGAAGTCATCTATAATCTCCACCTTATATTATGTTTGCTTTTATATATCACACACTCCTACTTTTCTGTCAGTTCCTTGATAACAATTTCTGTCTCAGTCATCTTGATATGCCTCTCCTATAACAACAGTTGTCCTGTATACAACGCACACAATATGTTAAAATAATAAATTTCAGTTAAATTTTTTAAATTTATGGTTCACATAAATGTTTTGATGATCTGGCACCTCAGCAATAAATGCAACTTTACAAAGTATTTCTTCCTCGCCATTTCCAATTGCATATATTCCTTTCATGGCTTTCTAAGAACCTAATCAGATATAGTAATAAATCTGTCATCCAGTATCTGAGAAATCCTAATAAAGGTAGATACACATTTGGATGATGATAATAATAGTTAGAAATACAGAGCATTTATGAGGTGCCCAACTGTCTTCATACACATTAACTCATTTAATTCTTACAACACACCCATGATATCATTATGGTAGAAACTGAGGTAAAAGAGCTTAAGGAATCTTCCCTAATTCACACAGCTAGTAAGAGGCAGAGGCAGAATTCAACTCCATGCAGTCACACCCAGAGTCCATGTGCTTAGTGCTGCTCAGAAAAATACATATTCCCCTCAAGTGGAAGGGATGATCCTCAGCTTGAAGGGCACATTGTCTTCTAGCTCACTCTGGAGGGTTATCCTTAAACCCCTTCTCAAGGGTGAATCAAGTGCACTCTAGAGCAAACAGCACATGAAGGATCAAGGACTCTGGTGGGTATTCTTAGAACAGCATTTGTGCAATGAAGATTCTAGTAATACATCTCCGATGTCATTATATAAGGCTTTTGGTTCTGGGAGATACAGAAAATGACGTGTTTTAAGGGTGTTGCTTTGTAGTAGCCTCAGAACCAAATTTTCTAAAAAGTAAAGTAGAATATATGTGAAGTCTGGAATCACGAATATCCTCACTGCACACACCCTGCTGTGAGTGACTCTTTGAACAGAATTGCTGCTTAGACTTCAAACCATCACTGTGACCTCAAGAGGTTAGCAGAAAAGAGAAATTCTTTGGTTCAGAAACCATAACATGGGTATAATGCCATTTAAAGGCACAAGATTTAGACCTCAATGTAGCTTTTTGGAAAAAGTCAGTCAATCCTCTTCTGAAAAAGAGGAGAAAATTCAATGAAGTATATAACAGTTTCAAATTTCAGATTAATATACAGACCCAACAGTAAAATCCTATTTTGCCTATAAAAACAGATGCTATGCTCTTAAACACTCTTAAATAAATCATGTTCTTCAACTGGTGATGCTCATACCAACCATTTCTGATTTTGTGAAATGACAGATACCTGCTAGTGCTCTGGAGAAGTAAACAGTGAAATATAGGCTACATGAAATGTGTTGGGCCCATAGAGAAAAGACGATAAAGCAACTGTAAAAACTCAGAGAGATTCAAGAGACAAGCTCGGCAGCCCCAGTCCAAACCAGAAGACTTAAGATGCGTATCTACATATATGATGGTGTCAAGGAACAAGTCTTCCTAAGAGATTATCCTTCCACAGAGCCAGAAGTATCTATGTAAGCTTATGATTGAGCTAGGATAAAAACAATATCAGGTTTTCATTAAAAGGAAATTTTGAACTCACATCTCACGGGATCATACTTTTATGATGATGTTCTTGCCTTTCTCCCCCGAATTCAATAATTTTTATCTTTGAGTATCTAACCAAAGAGGGATTTTTTATTCTTTTTCTGAAGCCAAGAGACAGAAATAACAAGAGAAATGGTGATTACTGTCATTAAGATAACAAAATGAAAGAGGGATGGGAGAAAAACAGAATTTTAGTTTGTATCATTTCTTACAAAATGTACCATGTTACATCGTTATCTTCTCCTCTCTGGGAAATTCACTGAAACAAAACTGATAGTTTTCTGTAGTGTTGTCATTCTATTTTCCTTTATATTAGCACAACATTTTGTTGCTAGAGTATTTGGTACATAATGACTGAATCTCCAATATTCATGATACACATTTGCTCAATACAAATGCTATCAGATTTCCTTTAATAGACTGATTAATATAAAAGTATTGGTAGAAAAAAAAATCTAGTCACTTTCAGAAAAAAAACTATTACTCTAAGACTTACATGATGTTCACAGCCTCAAGTGAGTGATTTTATCATTCCAAGCTGTTTAAAATAATCAACCTCATAAAACTTTAATGACCACCACTTTCTCACTCCGTATTTATAGCGAAGCTTCCTCATTCATTTACAAAGAGAGAGACAAAATTCTCGAATACTTGCATTATTCAAGTCTTATATGGCATGAGCTCTCTCTCTCTTCTCAAATGTGTCCAAGTCAGTTTTAACCTCATATTACAAACTACATGACTTCTCTACACAAATTTCAGAGTATTTTCAGAGTATTGAGAACATTTAAATATTGTTGATTTTTCAATATAATTTAAGTAACTTACTATATTGAATCCAGGGCAAAACAGCTTTAGTATTATTCCTTGGGCTAAGAGATTACAATATAATTTATTGGGATGATGCCAAGAGCATGTAACTAATAGATCATCTATAATAAGCAAAGTGGAAAAGCATATTCCCTCTGCACAGGTGGATGGTAGTATTTATGCCAAATAATATAGCATTTCTCTCCCTACTTGGTATTTTAAATATGCATTTTGTTGTCAGGCTCCCTGCCAGTAGGCTGCATGGGTCGAAATGGAGTCTAGCTGATAACTCAAAAGGTGAGTTAATTAGGGGTTGCAGTTTGGAATGTTATCAAGCTGCTGCTTAGACATCTATCTGCTTTCCATACAGGTGTGAAATATTGACAGCAAATTTTAGAAGTGTAATGACATTTTTACCTTTCACTTACTTGATTAAATTTTGATATGACATACTTTAAGGCGAATAGAAATTGTATCGTTGTTCAAGTAGCTATTTACCATGAGAAAGCACTTAACGGTGTTCAAAAGACATGCAGTATTAAATCTACTAACAAAATATTCTGAGACCTCATACATCCTTCCATTATAGCACAAAGGCTGATTTTGAAGTATATCATTCAAAATTAACCATTTATACCCCAATACTTTTCATTCACAGGTTCTAACACTGAAGACAGGACACAATAAAGTTTTGTTAGTTTATATTATATTCATATATGATCACATTTCCTAGATGAATAATAGTTTACAAGTGAGAAAGGATTCCAAATGCAGAGCTATTTTTGCCCTAGGAGAAGCAATGATGATAAAGAGGCCCAAATCTTGATATACATCTGGTACTTTATCTGGGTGGGAATTAGATGAAAAAAATTAGCTGCAACATAAAGGAAGAAAATTCCCTAACATACATTTTACCATCACAATCCTGAGTTTAATTTTTTAAATGAGTGTATTGTGATTAATGAGCTTTAAATACTGAGTATCTAAATATCCTTTTAGAATTGGCCTAGTTTTCCCTTAAAATTCTAGGAGACTATGCATAATCAGGAGATAAAGCAATTAATTGGGAAAATGGTTTCTATATAATTGTTTCCCTTTGCCTCACTTCTCCCAGCCAGAATCGGACATTAGTTTCAATCTCATGTTCCAACTCCATTTTTTCATTTATTGATCTCCCTCAAATTAAAGGTAACTTTGCTAAAACTCCAAGTCTCACATTTGTAGATTTTTATGAAATTCTTTATATGTGACCTTTAAACATGTTCACATATTTTATTCATTCTACTATGAATGATAAAGAATATGATGGTGATGATAAAAACGATAACAACAGAATTAAGGATAGCATTGTTTTAACACACCTTACTTGAATCTTTTTATATATTTGGGGAAAATATGTATCTTAATTTGGTTCCATTAAAAGCAGAGCCTCAGACAAGGAAGAGAGAACACTGAGCTTAATTGGAAGATCAAATCAATAATCAGAAGTGAGGGAGAGGGATATGGAGGGAAGTAAAAAATGCAAATATAAGCTCTTGTTATTGAATTTGCATCTATCATAACTCAGATACGCTGGGACCCTTGAGAAGCATACAGAATTCCAACACTGTCTACCTGAAGAAGAGGAACTGGCAGTTCTTATTTCCTACTGTCTAAAGTTTGTCCCCAAGGGCAATAGATAAGACCCCCTAAAGAACCTTACATTTGTTAGCAGTGCTCACTTCAGGCAACAGCTCAGAGAAACCCCAGAGGATAAAAGCTAATGATGCACATCATGTGCTCAAGATTGGACATCACTATTCTGAGAGAAGTAAGTTGCAGGGAACCACACAATGCAGCTGTAACTGCAATCACGGGTAGGTTTTAAGGATGTGACAAGGGATAATACAAATGTCTACTGCAATAAGGATTAAGTTCTTTTCCAAACGACTTTTCTCCAAGCCTTATTGTTGTTAAAATTTTAAATTTATTTTTTAATCAAAAAGTAATCAGGCAATGATATCCTTGACTATATTTAGGTAGGGTAAGATGGAATTATCTAAGACTTCTTACCTCTCAGCATAGACTGATGGTCTTTATTATTATAAAAATTTGATCTTTGATAAAGTAACCCAATCTCAGCTCAAGTGAAAGTGATAACAGGCAGTAGAATGGTCAATATATATATATAGTATGAAGAAATTAGAAAACAAATCCAAGGTAGTTTGTAAACTGTGACAAATGAGATTATTGTTGGCAATCACTCCCTTCTCTCTCCACACTGATGATAGACTGTTACATCAGTAGCCCCTAATGAATCATACTTCCAGATGTTCAATACTCCTATGCAATGGTTCTATGACTTGCTTCAGCCAATGGGATATGACCAACTATGATTCAAGCAGAAGCCTGATAAACATTTGCACACAGGGAATATTCTTTTAGAATCTGTCTCATGAAAGGCAGTCACCACATACACAACAGACCATAGAAAAACTAAGCCACTAAATGAAAAACCCTGGGAGTTCCCGTCGTGGCGCAGTGGTTAACGAATCCGACCAGGAACCATGAGGTTGCGGGTTCGGTCCCTGCCCTTGCTCAGTGGGTTAACGATCCAGCGTTGCCGTGAGCTGTGGTGTAGGTTGCAGATGCGTCTCGGATCCCACGTTGCTGTGGCTCTGGCGTAGGCTAGTGGCTATGGCTCCGATTCGACCCCTAGCCTGGGAACCTCCATATGCCGCAGGAGCGGCCCAAGAAATACCAAAAAGACAAAAAAAAAAAAAGAAAGAAAGAAAAAAGAAAAAAGAAAAACCCTGGAAAAAAAGAAGCCATCTTAGATTTTCTGGCACTAATTGAAATCTCATCTTAAAACAGATGTTTAAGTAACTCAGTTACACACCATGTGAAACAAAAGAACTATCCATAAAAACATGAGAAATAATAAAGCATAGTTGCTTAAGCTACTAAATTCACTATTTTGTTTTGTAGCAATATTTAGCTGATATAAAACTCAGTCCAAGACATGGAATATTACATAAAAAACCACCTAGAACATACAGCATTGACCCTGGGGACAGGAAGTGAGCAGAGGCCTGAAAGATGGCAAAGAGACTGTTGGTGAAAGCTTGGAAAGCATTAAGAAAAACTGCCACTTAAGGATGGAGAAGGGAGTATCTTTAACTGGTTGAAAGGTAAATGAAATTTTTGCCTGTGATAATTCTAAAGATAGAAAATGTACTTAAGGAACTTGTGGATATTTCTTTATAGAATGTTGAACATGTCAGTTGACTCTCATGATAAAGTACTGCAAGAGAGAGATGAACTAAAGATAGAATTGGTCACTTTCCAAGCAGAATTTAGAAAGGATATTTCCAACCCAGAACTTGATGGGTGGGAAAATAAAACTCTTAGTTTTAGTCTTTCCAGATAGCAAAAAACTCTCAAGCAAGAAATTACCTCAGGGCAAAGATAAAATCTAGAGTGGTACCACAAAATACAACTTTGGGGTCCATATCAAAGAAAAGATGAAGGTGTAATGCCCTTTATTATGACCTTAAAAGATTTAAGGAAATAACTTTACAGACCCTGTTGGCTAGATAAAAATGACTTCTGAGAATTTTCAGAGTACTGCTCTACAGCAAGTAGCCTGAAGTAGAGAGGAATTGGTCTTGAAGAGATTTATGAATGTGGCTTTTTCTAATGGAGTATATTATAGTTTGATATATAAAAAATCTGTAAGTTTTTTAAAGGAGTTGAAACAATTTGGGATAAAATAGTTCAAAATTAAAAGACATCCCTGGACTTTCACCCTGCAGACAGGAAACAGGTTGGGAAATTTACTTAGCTGCAAACATACACCATCTCTTATGGGAAAAAAAAAAGAGTCAGAGAGCAAAGCCGAGATGAAAGGGAGAAGCTAAGAGTCAAGAGTGTGCAGCTATGAGCTATATATTGAAGAACCAGTCCCAAGAAGCATAACTGAACCCTAGTCAAGGAAAAAAAATCCCTGAACCAAGAACAAGGGGAACAGAGGGCATGTATCCAGAAGGATTACAGAACTGTTATACAGTAATTACTAAGTGCCTTCAATTCCTCCCCCTTTTAAAGATGAGATTCTATTGTATTTATCCCATCCCTATTTCACCATTGGATGTTGAGTGTGTGTGGAAAAGATAGTTTGTCTTGGTTTCTAAGCCTTTGCTACCCGAGAAACCATGCCTGAGAAATAACATGCAGGAAGCTAGACGTGTGGAACCAAAGCGAGACACCTCATTATACCTGTACCTGATTTAAATGACCACATTCTGAAGTTAAAGCCTGAGTTTGAGTGTTAGAAGTTACTGAATTTTTTTTTATTTATTTTTTTTTTGTCTTTTCTAGGGCCACATCCGCGGCAGGCTAGGAGTCCAATTGGAGCTGTAGCCACAGGCCTACATGACAGCTGCAGGCCTGAGTGACAGCCACAGCAACGAAGGATCTGAGCCATGTCTTCGACCTACACCACAGCTCATGGCAAGGCAAGATTCTCAACCCACTGAGCGAGGCCAGGGATCAAACCCACAACCTCATGGTTCCTAGTCAGATTTGTTACCATTGAGCCACAATGGGAACTCCAGTGACTGAATTTTTAAATTTTTTTTCAAGACAAATGATAATTAAGACACAAACACTCAAAATTTATGGGAGGCCGCAAAAGCAGTGCTCAGAGGGAAATTCATAGCAATACAGGCCTTCCTCAAAAAAGAAGAAAAATCTCAAATCAACAACTTAACCCAACACCTAAATGAATTAGAAAAAGAAGAACAAACTAAAGTCAGCAGAAGGAAGGAAATCATAAAGATCAGAGAGGAAATCAATAAAATAGAGATTAAAAAATCAATAAAACTAAGAGCTGTTTTTTTAAAAAGGTAAACAAAATTGACAACCCTCTGGCTAGACTCACTAAAAAGATGAGAGAAAAAACACAAATAAACAAAATCAGAAATGAAAAAGGAGAAGTCACAACAGATACTGCAGAAATACAAAAAACCATGAGAGAATACTATGAACAATTGTATGCTAACAAGTTTGGAAACCTAGAAGAAATGGACAACTTTCTAGAGACTTACAGCCTGCCAAAACTGAATCAAGAAGAAAGAGATCAACTGAACAGACTGATCACTAGAAATGAAATTGAATATGTCATAAAAACACTCTCTACAAATAAAAGTTCAGGACCAGATGGCTTCACACGCGAATTCTACCAAACATACAAAGAGGAACCCTGACCCATCCTCCTTAAACTTTTTCAAAAGGCTGAAGAAGTAGGAACACTCCCAAAGACATTCTATGACGCCATCATCACCCTAATTCCAAAACCAGACAAAGATACTACCAAAAAAGAAAACTATAGGCCAATATCTTTCATGAATATAGACACAAAAATTCTCAACAAAATTTCAGCCACTGAATCCAACAACATATAAAAAAAGATCATACACCACAACCTGATGGGATTCATCCCAGGTTCCCAAGGATGGTTCAACATACACAAATCAATCAACGTCATACACCACATTAACAAAAGAAAAGTCAAAAACCACATGATCATCTCAATAGATGCAGAAAAAGCATTTGAAAGAGTCCAGCATCATTCATTATCAAAACTCTTACCAAAGTGGGTACAGCGGGAACATACCTTAACATAATCAAAACCATTCATGACAAACCCACAGCAAATATAATCCTCAAGGGAGAAAAGTTGAAATCCTTCCCACTAAAATCTGGAACAGGACAAGAATAACAACTCTCACCACTGTTATCCAAGAGAGTATTGGAAGTCCTAGCCACAGCAATTAGACAAACAAAAGAAATAAAAGGCATCCAAATAGGAAGAGAAGAAGTAAAACTGTCACTGTATGCAGATGACATGATACTCTATATAGGAAAACCCCAAGGACTCAATCCAAAAACTGCTTGAACTGATCAACAAATTCAGCAAAAGGAGCAGGCTATAAGATTAACATTCAGAAAAAAGTCACATTTCTGTATACTAACAATGAAATATTAGACCAGAAACACAAAAATACCTTTAAAATTGCACCCCAAAAAATCAAATACCTGGGAATACACCTGACCAGGGAGGTGAAAGACTTATACGCTGAGAACTGTAAAACATTAATCAAGGAAAGTCAAGAAGATGTAAAGAAATGGAGAGATATTCCATGGTCTTGGGTTGGAAAATTAATATTGTAAAAATGGCCATACTACCCAAAGCAATCTACAGATTCAATGTAATCCCTATCAAATTACCCAGGACATTTTTCACAGACCTAGAACAAACAATCCAAAATTTTATATGGAACCACAAAAGACCCAGAATTGCCAAAGCTATTCTGAGAAAACAAAACCAAGAAGGAGGCATAACTCTCCCACACTGCAGGCAATATTACAGAGCCACAGTCATCAAGAAAGTGTGGTACTGGTTCCAAAACAGACATACAGACCAATGGAACAGAATAGAGAACCCAGAAATAAACCCAGACACCTGTGGTCAATTAATTTTTGACAAAGGAGGCAAGAACATAAAATGGGAAAAAGACAGTCTTTTCCGCAAGTCTTGCTAGGAAACCTGGACAGCCACATGCAAATCAGTGAAACTAGAACACACCCTAACACCATGCACCAAAATAAATTCAAAATGGATGAAAAACTTAAATGTAAGACAAGACACCATCAACCTCCTGGAAGAGAACGTAGGCAAAACATTCTCTGACATCAACCTTACAAAGGTTTTCTCAGGTCAGTCTCCCAAAGCAACAGAAATAAAAGCAAACATAAACCAATGGGACCTCATCAAACTGACAAGCTTTTTCACAGCAAAGGAAACCAAAAAGAAAACAAAAAGACAACTTACAGAATGGGAGAAAATAGTGTCAAATGATGCAACTGACAAGGGCTTAATCTCTAAAATATATAAGCAACTTATACAACTCAACAGCAATAAAGCCAACAACCCAATGGAAAAATGGGCGAAAGACCTAAATAGACATTTCCCCAAGGAAGATGTACAGATGGCCAACAAGCACATGAAAAAATGCTCAACATCCCTGATTATTAGAGAAATGCAAATCAAAACTACCAGGAGATACTACCTCACACCAGTCCGAATGGCCATCATTAATAAGTTCACAAATAACAAATGCTGGAGGGGGTGTGGAGAAAAGGGAACCCTCCTGCACTGTTGGTGGGAATGTAAGCTGGTACCGCCATTATGGAGAACAGTAGGGAGGTACCTTAGAAAACTGTATATAGAACTGCCATATGAACCAGCAATCCCACTTTTGGGCATATATCTGGACAAAACATTCCTTGAAAAAGACACATGCACCCACATGTTCACAGCAACGCTATTCACAACAGTCAAGACATGGAAACAACTCAAATGTTCATCAACAGATGATTGGATTAGGAAGATGTGGTATATATACACAATGGAATACGACTCAGCCATAAAAAGAATGAAATAATGCCATTTGCAGCAATATGGATGGAACTAGAGGCTCTCATACTGAGTGAACTAAGTCAGAAAGAGAAAGACAAATACCATATGATATCACTGATATCTGGAATCTAATATATGGCACAAATGAACCTTTCCACAGAAAAGAAAATCATGAACATGGAGAATAGACTTGTGGTTGCCAAGGGGGAGGAGAGGGGAGGGAGTTGGATGGATTGGGAGCTTGCAGACTATTTGCCTTTGGAATGGATTAGCAATGAGATCTTGCTGTGTAGCACTGGAAACTATGGTCACTTATGATGGAGCATGATAATGTGAGAAAAAAGAATGAATACATGTATGTGTAACTGGATCACCATGCTGCACAGTCGAAAATTGACAGAACACTGTAAACCAGATATAATGGAAAAAAAATTAAAATCATGAAAAAAAGAAGTTACTGAATTTTACAAGTGGAATGAATGTGAATCATTAGGGGTCGGGGGTGATCTACGGTACACTATTACATTGATGGTCCTCTATAAATCCCCACTCCATTTCTTCATGCTTCTGTATATTCCTCTACCATAATAACCCTCATCTTGGCCTTGTAACTTACTTTGGTCAATGGGACATTACCAAGTGTGATGCAAGCAGCAATCTAATAAACACGTACACTTTGGTGTTTATGACCTTTGGACACTTCCTCTTGGAAGACAGTTTCTTTACTATAAAGCAGCTCAGGCTAAATTACTGAATTACAAGAACCATGTGGTGAGAGGTTCTGTAAGATAAGAGACCATCTTAGATAATTTAGTCCAAGTGAGCTCCAGCTGAACGCAGCCATCTATGTGATTGCAGCTATACCACACAGAGCAGCAAAACTGCCCAACTGAGCCCTGTCAACATAGGATTGTAAGAAATAAACTATCATTTGTTACACACCACTGGATAATTAAAGCACCATCTCCATGAGAGAACTATGTTCATTCCCTACTTCATCCATCTTGGGCCTGGCCCTGTGTCTTGCATCTTTATATTTCCATGACTAGCATGGTGTCATTAAACCAACTTAATGTGTCCAGAAGTGACACTTAGTTTTAGCATTTACACTGAGGCCTCCTGTATTTCTATTCATCTCTTTAAGCTTCTGACTTCTGCCATGAGAACATTTTACAGGTAGTTACGTCTCTCCACCTTGGGCTCCAGGCCAGGGCCAGGACTAGACTGAGACAAGTAAGTTGCCTGGTGATCAAAATTTAAGGTGTGAGAAGGTCAGGAAGAGAAGTCTTGCTAGAAATCAAATTTTCCAGTATCTGATATGGAACTTGCTGCCTTAAGATCTAGAACTATGAGAGGGGAAAAAAAAAATCTGTTTTAGAAGCCACTTGGCAGCATTTTGTTACAACAGCCCTAGTCAACTAATATACACACCTGACATGGCATTTAACACACGTTTAAAGTTTATGTAAGTAAGGATTTGCCATCTCTCCTCTGAGCATAAAGTGTATCATCTTTAAATAATGTTATTTATAAGATTCTAAAATCCCTCACGCAAAAAAAAAAGTACCTTCCTCCTAGTTATATAATGACATTATATCTCTTAAAGAAGTCATTTAGGAGTTCCTGTTGTGGCACAATGAAACCATGGCATGTCTGCAGTGCCACAATGCAGGTTCGATCCCTGCACAGTGGTTCAAAGCCTGGCACAGTGGGTTAAAGGATCTGGCATTGCTGTAGCTGCAGCGTAGGTCAGAACTATTGTTCAGAACTATTGTTCAGATCTGATCCCTGGCCTGGGAACTCCATACACAGTGAGGTGGTCAAAAATGAAAAGAAAAAAAAAACTCATTTAAATATATATTTGGGTTTTGAATTGTCTTTCTCTGAACCAAACTTTTACGGATACAACCTATATTTACATTACTTTCTGTGAACTGTACCACCTAACCCTTTATTCCAGCGTACTGGTTTTTGTGATTTATCTACTAGATTCAAATACGGCTTTTTTATCCTTCAAGATTTTCCTAAGATTTTAATTATTAGTAAGAAAAGGAATATAAAATAGTTCAAATGATAGAGATGATGTGGTAGGGGAAAATGGTTTGGATTAGGAACTCCGCCACCATAGTTAGAATCCTGTCTCTTCAATCTTGGGTAAAGCAATGATATTCTACTTGCCATGAGTTTCTCAACTGTCAAAGTGAATTGTTGAACTAGTGACTCCTGAAGTCCTTTCTTATTTTAAGGTTTTATGACTTTATAGCTCTAAGTCCTAGGATATGTAGTTGCCTGATTATTTGATTTATATAACACAGCGTCATGTTATTTGTTAATGCTTTGGCCTAATCCTAGAGTGTAGCACATGATTTTTTTTTTTACTGTAAATATCTGATGTTCATTTAAAATAAATCTACAAATTAAGTGTAATTTTTCTTAGAATTTTTGAACATGAGAAAAACGTACATCAGTGCTACATAATTAAGTGCCATTTTTTTCACTGTTTAAGCAAGCTACAGATATTCAATTGCCATTGAAATATTTTTGTAAACCATGCAACCTTTTACACAAAAGATAATTATGAAATAGCTAACATTCATTTGACCACAACCAATAAATAATTTATGAACTGGATGTTTGAAATTATGCAAATACTCTAAATACTTTTTGTTGCCTGTACATCTGAGTAAGTATGATTCAGAAGAAAGTGTGCAATGGATTAATAGATTCAACATTGAAGAGATTTGCATTTCTACAGAGTTCTTTTCTTTGCTGGCTTCTACTATCTTTAGTATCATGGCTCAGAAAACAAGCTTGACAATACTGTCTCTAAATGTATTTGAATATCCTGGCATCCCTATTCATCAGCCTCTTTGATGCTTTAAATGTCTTTTGCTTTCTTTCCAGAATTCTTTATGAAGGCAGAGAGATATGCTTTTAGTAGAGTATCCAACTATCTTATAATACACACTAAATGGAGGAGAAAATGGGCGTCTTTAAATATTTTATGTATCTGTGATAGCCCATAACAGTGTTCTGTTAGACCAAGTTGCAGAACGTGCTCATTACCGTGAGCATACTGCATACCAGGTGCCACATACAACATCACAGCAATGACCAGGAACTGCCGACGTTATGAACTCCCTTTGCAAAATGGAAAGTTTATTGACACCTCTAAACTGGAGGACACAAATCCTATTAGCAGTTATATGTATATTGTCTTTGGTATAGACTAACATCGCATGAAGGAAATGTATTTGATTTTGGATTATAATCAATACAAGAAGATTTTATTACATATAATAGTATATCATCCAAAATATTTCTTAGAAACTACCAAGAAGTCTGGAGGTCATTCATTTTCATTTCTTTCCACATCCCGGGGTGGGGAGTGGGTGGCATTACTGTTAATAAATATGTTTAGAAGTCTTCAGTTTTGTGACTCCAGTGGATATTACCATACTAAGAAAAGATGCAATGTTTTTATTGCTAGTAAATGTACTACTGTTTCATCCAACAGCTTTCTTTACCCAAATGTCCCTTGGTCTCTGATCAGAGTTCATCACATAAGGTAACTCATGTATTGATAAATGGCTACCACTGTTTTGTAAACTCAATGAGTATGGAAAGATTAAAAGGAAGAATCTGCAGAGTTAAGGATTGGTATAGATACTTCGGCACTGTTCATTCTGAAAAGGCTTTTTCCTGTAATACACAATTGCTTAGGACCTATCTAACATTTTGCATATATCGAAAAAGAAACACATCATTTAAGTTTATATCTTCTCTAATAATGACACTTATTTTCTCTGAAAGAAAATTCATAATCATAAAAGTTCCTAAAGCGACCATTAGGTTTAACTATTATTCCACACACACGATTTTCTTTAGTATCTCCTTGCTTACTGTCCACATATATCTTCCTCTCAATCCAATCAACATCAACCTCCTTTTTAAAAGTGTTTATTGTTATGCTTTTCTACTCTGAACACCTAAAATCACAAGGTGACAACTGGAACAAAGAACTCACTTTTCTTGGCATTGTAGTATGAATAAAACTTGCGTATTTTATTTTTATTTAAATGTGCCATCTCTTCGCCCTGCAGTTGCACAGAATCACCCAGCCCACCTACCCCACTCTCCCAAAAAGACAAAGTGGCAATGTTTTCTTAAGTTATCCATAAATAGTGAAGTAAGAGGACACATCAAAAGCTATGCACCCTAAGGATTGCTTACTCTGTTCTACATAGAATTCAGCTGAGTTAACTTTAAAACATTCCTTTTCATTTAAGTACTCCTTTAAAACAGCATAAAGGATATAGCAATATATAAGCTGCTTACAATTTCCACCGCACATTTTATCAAGAAAGCTATCTATCCAGATTTCTTCTCTTCAGAAAAATTTTAATGATCCGAGGTCACACCTCTTAAAAAGAACGAGGTCTAGTTTTACATAAGAAGGTCCAACTTGTAGGGTTTTATTTTCTTTTTATGCTCAGACCTCACAAACCGAGGACCACAATCTTCAAATAGCATTCCTTGTTAAAATTGAACTCAGAGAAGAAGGTTATTCTACCTCAGAATATTAAATAAAGCCTCTACAACAAAGTTCAGTGTTCCAAAGCTTTAAATAAATCTGAATTAAAGCAGCACTCCAATACTGAAGTGTTCAAATCAGGTTGCTAATCCCTCACTCTTGAAACATGGCCTAGTATTTGGGGGAAGAATACTGTAAACCTGAAAGTGCTTCTCAAACAGGTGGGGGCAGGGAGCTCAGAATATTTGCATTATAATCACCTGGAGTGTTCACGGAAAACAGATGCCCCAGAGCCTTCCATCTCCAACTAAACCAGAATCCTGCATGTGGCCCCAAACCCCCAACTCTGACCATCCCCCAGGTAATTCTTATAGACACTACAGTTTGCGAACCACTGCTAGGGATCTATCATTGGTGCCAAAAGAGTCCAGCTGGCATCTTAACCTATTAAATTCTTTAATTTTAGGAGATTTGGTGCTTTTAAGTTGAACCTCACTGCCACCACTTTGAGGCCTGCATTATGCTAGGAAGACTAAGGTCCTTTCAGATATTCAGAACTTTTGTCTCCCTGCTGTCAGCTACCAAGGAAGCTGGCAAACACTGGTCCCTCACAGTAACATTTAGTGCCGGTCAACACACCGTATGGGCTAACATCTGAGCCCAGAAATAGGAAAGGCGAGTATAAATAGATTTGAATTGGGGTTGGACGAGGAATTTGGCAGACAAAAAATGACTGTGTGTTGATGGGGTGGGAACAGATAGCTGCCAATTCAGGGATCCGTGGTCAAGGAGCTTCCTGACCCCCATCCACCCCAGAAGTTCCTGTGAGCTCTCTGGACTGCACGCCTCTGGCTATAATTAGGGGGGGGGTGCTGCTTTCCCTGGCTTCTTCCATATGCATGTTAGTTGTGTTTGGCATTGAGCAACAGTGTTTGAAGAGTGTCTGGCCCCCACCAGCATTTAGTTGAGCCAGTCAGTGGAAAAAATGACAATGGTAACTGGCATAGAATTCAGGTGTTAAAATACCTTTATTAAAATAGAGGAAATAGCACCTATTAGGAAGTGACCCTGAGCTACCAAATTTTATTAGACTGGGAGGAGGTGTTTTTTCCCCCCTTTAAAACATACCGTAAACTCCCTTATGTCTTTCCTGGTATTTAAGTACAGAAATGGGTGCATTCAGTAATTTCAGAGTTTTCAGTACTAAATTTATTGCAACTCACTTTGTACAGTATCAGGGAATACCATGCTGAGGCTTGGCATATTTTAATAAAATTTCTGTACATAGTTAGCTAAAAAAGAAAATTTGGTGGGGTAGGAGAGAGAGTCAACACTCTTAGCAATTTCCCACCAACAGTGCAGGAGCTAAAAGTCAAAACTAAAGCCCATGGGATAAGTCTGAATGAACATAGCATCCAGCCTTAAAAGAAATGCCATTTCTCTTTTTCATCTTAAGGTGGGAGAGGAGGCTTGACAGAAGTGAGTGAAACCTCACTCCATAATGTTCATCTGAATCAGCCCTGATGTCAGCAGTGTGTACACAGAGCTGTGGATGAAGTGGGCCATGTCCACCCTCCATAACGCTATAAAACCGCTTTAAAGTCTGCACGAGGTGCCAGCTCTCCCCTCTCTCAATGAAAAGCATACTTCTTGATTTAAAATGTATGTTTCTACTTTATTCCAAAACAAGAGAGCATTATTTTCAGGACTATCACAGAAACCAAGTTAAATGTGTTTCTTATTTCAAAAGATAAAAAAACATCACAATTCAGTGAAGAAACATTTCAGTGCTGGAGGTTGGTTTTAATGTAGCACTACTATGCACGTAATTTATTTTGAAACACAGTGATATATGAAAATCTTCAGCATTTTTGACAGAATGAGATTACACATCCATCCCCTCTATAGTTTAAAGGAAGAAAACCTTGACTTAGCCTGCCATTGTTATGGATAATATCTGTGTGCCTGCACTGTAATACCCCTCCTTTTATATCCACTTTCAGAGACAGTAATTCTTGGGATAATTCCATCCACAAAGGGTTCTCATAGTGGTAAGGTAGACAGTCAGGAAGATATTAAAGATAATTTGTAGCCCTACTGGACAACTTCTTGAGTCAGTTTGCTTCCCCCTTGTCAGTTAGGAGACTCAAGACCGTTTGAGTGAGGATGGAGCGTGAATGTGTAGGGAATCCACACAACTCTTTTCCCAGAAAGTGAACTATTTTACAGGAGGCCGTGCTTAATGGCAATGTCTGCGTTCACAGTAAGGCTCTTTCTAGGCTTGAGGAGAAAGCGACTTACTGTCTGTTCCTGCAAATTAAGTTACTAAATAACATTTTCCACCCCTTGTCTTCTCTTCTTAAGCATGAATCAGATTATAGGTAAATGATGTGGTATACAAAGTAGATGGAAATGTGAAGAGGAACTTAAAAATATATATATATGAAGAAGATTTATCTTCCACAATAGGAAGGGGCAACGCCTATATTTTATTTTGGCTATTTGTTTACTCTAGAACAATATTTATAATGACTATTGGTTTGAGATTCTTGGCCTTGTGACTACTTTTCAGAATATACTCATCTATTAACATAAATAGGACTATATTTCTTTAGAATTTTTCTCTTTGAGATGTCTTAGCTTTTTTAATCAGTTCAAACAATTAGAAGCTTATTTAGCTATCATTCTACTAACTAGAAAGCCTCCATCAACAGGTATTTCTTGCTTTTACTAGTTTGGCTGACCTAGACCCAAGAGGTAAATCTCTTGAATCACTGAGGTTTTATTTGGTTTAATTTAGGTTTAGCATTAAAATATACGTCAGCAGGAAAATTTCTTGAAAATTATTAACTCATGAATAATATTCAGAATGAATATTTATTAGTCAGAATACTTGATTAAACAGCATAATGCATAGCAAAACCATCCCAGACAATACACTTTTCTGTAATAATTCACTTAAAAAGACAGATGGTACTATGAGAATGTATAAGAATTCTAATATCTAGAATAGCTAAACTATAAAATTATGAGCACGGCCATATTATGCAAAACCTTGTATCAGTGGGGAGAGGAGTTGGGGGAGGAGAGAGGCAGGGGAAAGGGATTAAGAGGTACAAACTACTAGGTACAAAATAAATAAGTTATAAAAATGTGTGTCTACAGCCATACAACCCTGAACACGCCCGATCCCTTCTAAAAATGTGTGACACAGGGAATATGACTAATATTTTATAATAATTTTAATAATTATAATTATTACATTATAATTACCATCTATAATTATAATGGATTATACGCTGAAAAAATATCGAATCACTATGTTGTATACTTAAAACTAACATAAGATTGTAAATTAACTATATTTTAATTTAAAAATATGTAAAACATTAGAAATATGGACTAATTTTCTTAATTCATAAGTATCTACTATGTGCATTATAATACATAAAGTATTAAAGGGTATCCAGGCAACACAAGGCATTCATTGTTTATTTCCTTAAGAAATTTATAACATAGATCAGACCTTAACATGAAGGACTAGAAAAAAATATACTAGAGAGTATATACTTGGAGAAAAAAACATGGCACCTAAGCAATATAAACAATAAGAGATCAACAGATTGAGACTTTGAACAAGGAAAAAGGGAAAAAGTTCAATCTTATTATTTCAAAACTAACAGCATTACCGGTTTCAAATCAACAATACCTGTAAATTGTAGTAACTCAAAAATGACATCTAAGCTTACCCATCCCATCCCAACATGTTTTAAAACTTTGCACAAACTCACCCAGTTGAATTTCAGCACTGTAAGGCTTACATCATTAAGTAGAAATGGTTTTTAAGGTTTAACGTTCTGAAAAGTCACAGATATAAAAACTTTACACTTCTTTCTCAACAGAACAGCCAACCTATTTCTCAGATTGAGTAGCCTGGGCATGGAAAATTGTTAGACTATTGGTTTGGATATTTCTGGGACTGGTGCTGAGCTTCCACTACTACTACCCAGGCATAATTGGCACTTCTAGTTCTTTAGTTATTGTTGCAGCTGCTAGGGGTCTTTTAATAGGTTATTTAGAAAAAAAGAGAAGAGGACAATTGACCCTGGGTGGTTCTCAAATGGTGCTATTACTGGTTTGTTTTCATAGATTGGCAATACCCTACAAGAGGCAATGTTCAAGAAACAAAATTACAGTTGTATTAACTGCTTCAAATTAGGGGTATTTTTTCAAATCATTGTGTAGGGTTTTAGTGGCGCAAGAATGAGTGGTTTTAATTGGGCCTTCTTCCTTCGAAGGCTTGAGGAAAACTCTTCAGCCCAACAACAGAAGGAAGGGGGAACCAGGACAAGAAGCCACAAAGACAAGAGCCACATTATCACTTTATGAAATTGCTGGTCTGGATCTGACAAAATATTTTCATGATTTAGTCAAAGAATTAAAATGCTGGGACCTGGTCCTTCGCAGAAAAATACATTATGAAGTTGACAGATCCCATTTTGGGGGGAAATCTTCAGAAGCTGAATTGCCCCAGGTTCCTGCATAATAAAATGATCTTCTGAAAAGTTGACTAGCATATTTTGGCTGTGAGCACCAGAAAATACCACAAACAAAATATTTGTATAGCTTATAAAACACTCAAGCTGAATATTAAAAGCATCTGTTTTCAAGGAATATAATTATAAAGTACTTGAAGTGAATCAGGAGGCAGGATTCAGAAAACATTAAACATGTCATAAACAAGCCATTTGACTCATCCAAATACTATGGGTAATAGATGGACTGCTGATTTACAAAAGAATACTTTCATTGAAGATGCTGACATCAGAAATCATGACAGCAAGGGTCAAATGCTTCCTAATGTCATTCTTGGATGCATAATTTTAGGCTATTTACCAAAACGGTTTGATATTCTTTTTTTTTAAAGAAACATATGGGAAAGGATAGCCTTAATATTTTACCTTTCGAGAAATGTGTAATCTGGCCAATTTATGCAGTCAACACCCACTCTGACAAAGTACATGTTGATGGTGAACATTACAATGAATAATACACTCATAAATTATGGCCACACTTTATCTGTAAAAGGACATTAGCCGTGATTCAGGAGTGTAAAACTCAAATGCGCTAAAATGCAGAGTATTTATTTTGCTTTTTATTTGGCCATATCAAGAACAAAAAACTTCACTGTGGACATTTTGAAGTCAAATGTAATTCATAATGGTACTGCTGTTTTATGAAAGGAGAGCAGAAAGAATCCACTTTCTAAGATTAAGTTGAAACTTCCCTCCCCAAATATTAAGGTAAAATTATGGGCAAAATTTTTTTCTCACATTTGTATCATGGGACTTAAGCCTGTTATTCTTTCCTCCTAAGAATGTAGACTCTTAAGAGGACTACATACTTAGCAGGAGTCAAATATTGTATTTGATACTGGCAATATACATCCTTGTTGAATTTTGCCCCAAATCAAAATAAAAGCCTATTGCATATTTTTCTCTCAAAGTCTAGGGGGAGAGGGGTTTGTTCTGTTCTGGTTTTTCTTTTAATATTTTTTGTTTGTTTGTTTGTTTGTTTGCCCCACTTTTCACTTTTTTCCTTGGTATTTTCTTTTTTTCTTTTTTTTTTTTTTTTTCCTTTTCTTTTTTTGGCTACACCCACGGCATGCAGAAGTTCCTGGACCAGGGATCAATCCCATGCCACAGCTGTGACCCAAGCCACAGCAATGACAACACTGGATCCTCAACCTGCTAGACTACCACAGAATTCTCAAGAGCTTGTTTTTTTACAGCCTCAACAATCATGTGAATTCTCAGAGAGCCTCCAAAACTATTAATCCTGTAGGAATATGTCACTTAAGATCATCTAATCCCACACATACATGCATAAACTCTGTATAATTTATAGGAAAAGAAAGCAGAAAGAAGAGTATAGAGGAGGACAATGAAGAATAAAATTGTGAAGAGACCACCTCCGACGCACTAGGTGTAAAAACTGAATGTTTCCAAAGGCAGTGGGATTCTGAGGTTAGCATATCCTGATCTACTCAACAGAAAGTTCATGGGGAGCAGTTGCTAAAATTTTAAGACTCTGAAACAAGTATTGAAGTTTTATATTCTCTTTTATAAAACTCTCACTCTCCTTTTTTGCTCATTTAATGTTCTTTATTTGACTGCTGATTGGAGTATTCGACCTTGACAGTTCTCTTCACAGACCAAATGTTAAGCCTGAGAACTTTTAGCAAGCCACACAAGACCAGCCTGGGGACCCAATGACATCTTTGAACTCTGTCTCTTTCCTCTAGCTTGATTAGAGATTTTATGGAGACTGCCAAAGGGAACAGGAAGCTTTAATGAGAAATGGTGTTCCGTGCAGGAGTCATTGATATAGGGAGTAGAGGGACTCTACAAATTAGAGGCTAGCCTGGCTGAAAAACAGGATTAAAAAATCACTTTAAAGGACTGCACCATTATAAATCACCATTTAATTAGGCTATGATATATAAAATCAGCATAAAGCATATGGAGAACAATCTTTGTAGATATTATTAATCTTAAATGCCACCATTAATGTTTTGTTACCTTGGATTCATAGTGCTGTAAGAGTTTGAATCAATGAAAATATGAAAAGGGAAAATATATATTACTACATCTTATTATTTGATGTTCTTTTCATGAAAAGAACATTATTTTTGGTTTTGATATGCAAGGTTTCTGGGAAGAAAATGTATTTCCATTGGTGCCATTTTACTTGTACTTTTTTCTTGATTTTATTAATATACAGAATAACTGAAAAATCATTTTTAAAGGAAAAGTGAAAATGTTTTCTATAAAGCACTACCATCTGAATGCTAGTAGGTTCATTAAACATGATCTTATTTTGATTGTAATCCATCCTTCTGAGAAACAGTAAGCTTAAAATTAAAACTCTGAACTAGAGACACAAGATTCAACTAATATGGTGAATATTATTTTGAAAATTAATAAATTATCAATGGGATTAGTTGTTAAATTTGATTAAATTTCTCAGTAAAGGGGATCGTTTAAATTATTTTATAGGTTTTAAGTTAATATAAATTTTTCTGATTTCTCCTGGATATAATTAGATGAATTTTCAGTGTAGGTCATGATATTTAAGTTGTATTCACAACTGCCAAAGAGATCATCAAATCACTCAGGGGAGAGAAGCATGCCTGGGTACTAAAGCCTTCTTTAAATGGTTGCTAATGCTTAAGATGAACTCAGGACCACATTATTTTTATATCTGTCAGTATTTCACTGCTTTCATCCATTCAGGAAAACAAAGTTCAACGTTTCCGATAAGCTCAGGCATAGCCTATATGGCCTGCAACATGACAACCCTGCAGGAAACTTTTGGGAGACCACATGACTCTTTCTCACTTAGGCCATTATTCTAGCAAATTGATTACCCCCACCACTGTGTGGAAGGTAAGTTTGTACTGTGGTGTCTATCACTGCCCTAGTTTTTCTTTTTCCTTTTCCCACTTTCACAATCTAATGTAAAGCACCACTGAGACACTCTTTGCTTTACCTTTCTTGCACGTTGTCTTTTCTTTGTTCAGAAAGCAGAGATAATGCTCCAAAATACTAGATGTTTACTGTGGTTACTCATGCAGGCTGAGTATTTTTAAGACAAGGAAACTGCTTTTAAAAAGATCTCTATTTTAATCCAATCCACCTCCAGTGCTACAAAATGCAATAGAAAAATGTTTGTTTTAAATACTGAGCAGTTACCAATTAAACTAAAAATTAAGGCTCAGAAATAAAAGATACCATTTTGATAGCATATTGGACCAACATAATTAATTTTAACTTTTAACAACAGTTCAGCGTGGGAGACCTACAAAGATATCATGCAACAGTTCTCAACAATTTATACGCCTGATCCCATTCACCCTGACTGTTATCAGCACTAAGCTCAGGAATCTTTGAGGTATTTGCTTTTCACCTAACATATGACTCTCTCTTCCAATTTTTGTGTCATACGCAAATTTCACCAGTATTACATCAACATTCTTTATATGAAAGGGAGAGAAAAAATATTGACCAAATAATCTGTGTGCAGATATGCATGTTCACATTCTCACACACGTTCTTCTTGAGAACTATTATTTCTTTAATATATTTTTAAGCCCATTGTTAGGGATGAGGGGGAGTGTTAGGGACACTTTTGTTATTACAAGAGAGCATAACTAATAATCTTTTTGAAAAAAAATCAGAATGAGAGTTTCTACTTCAGAGCTGCCACTTCAGAAAGCAATATGGTTATCCCGGTTTGGGTGCCCTTGTTTTTCTTTGTTTTTTATTCCCTTGTTTGCATATTTGATTTTGGACCTGAAGTACACAGTGTTAGATTAACTGGAATAGTTGGTTCATAATGCATTATCATCATTTATTTATGTGTGACCTTTCTAAATTTTATGCTATTTATTGTACATTTGTTATAAAATGAAACCTATGAACTCTCTCTTCCATCCAGGAAAATATGAGCAAATATTTACGTCTTCTGGGTTGCTCACTCTCCTCTACAGCCGCAACATATCCTTTCCTCAGAAATCACCATGATCCTGAATTGGGTATCCTCATTCCCTGCTTTATCACACTGGAAGGCCTGCCTGCACAACAGATGGTTCCCTTTCACTTAGCTTTAACTCTGTAAGCAGGTATCATACTGTCTGCATCTTTGTAGACTTTTTTTTTTTTCACTCACAATTTTGTTAACACTTTGCTATGCTACTGTATATAGCTGTGGACAAAATTGCTATTTATTGCTACATAATATCCTATTATGTGACTATCATAAATTTTTACTTATTCTTATACTTATTTGAAGGCTTTTTAAAAAAAATTTTTTTTTTTTTGCTTTTATGAATCACTTCACTATGAAAATGTAAGCCCATTTGGAAGATTAACACCTAGGTCAGAAGATAAACATTAAACCTTTCAAGATAAGGGTAAACTTTTCTAATTTGTTGGCACCTATTTTTTAATTATCTTTATCGTTAATGCATAGGTAACATTAAATGGAAACTTGGATAGATAATACATGAATATGTAAAATGAATAAAAAATGGATATACTAAAAATTTCAAAATAGATGAAAGGATATACAGTGAAATTTAAGTCCCTTCCCATTCCAATCCCTTAGTCCTTCATGTCCTCTCTCCAGAAAGAAGCCTTGTTACAATCTTAAATAGACTAGTCTGTTAAAATCTTTAACGTCAACAAATCATTTTTTAAACATGAATTTAATTTTTGATATTTAGGGCCAACTTAAGAGGTGTTGGCATTTGGGTGTAAAAATAGACTATTGGAACAGAAGAATCCAAAAGTAGACACAGTTTTATAAAAAAATAATTGCGTTTTCAACAAAGGTACCAAAACAACCCAATGGAAGAAAAGAAAATCTTTGTAACAAATAATGCTAGAAAAAAAACTGGAAAAAAAAGATGAACTTCAACACCTACCTCATATCATACATAAAATTATTTTGCAATGAATCATAGATTTAAATGAGAAAGTTAAAATTACAAAGCTTTTAAAAGAAAACATAGGAGAGTACCTTTGTGACCTGAGTGCTATAAAAATATTTCTTGGAAAGGACACAAAAACAACAATTGTAAAAGACAGAGAACTTTATAAATTAGACTTTATCAAATTTAAAAACATTTGCTTATCAAAAGACATCATTAAGAAAATGAATAAGCAACCACAATTGGGAGAAAATATTCTCAAAAAATATGTACTTAACAAAGGATTTGCTTCCAAAATATACAAAGAGCTCTCTACAACAACTTAATAATTAAAAGACTAACAACCTCTGTTTACCACATAACCAAACGATTTGAATAAACACTGTACAAAGGAAGGTATACACATGACCAATATACACATGAAAAAGTGTATCATCAGGGAAATACAAATTAAAATCACAATTACACACACCCTTGTAATGGCTAATATTAATAACTGACCATAACAAGTATTGGTGTGGAGGGAGAGAAACACTGTAAACTGCTGGTAGAAAGGTAAAATTATACAATCACTTAAGAAAATTGTTCGACCGTTTCTTATAAAATTAAATGCCTACCCTTGATCCAGCAACCCCACTGTTCGGTATTTATTTAAGAAAAATGAGAATATATGTCAACAAAAATACTTATAGAAAAGTATAGCCAAAAGTAGAAATAACTCAATTGTCTAAGATGAAAGTGGCTAAACACACTGTGGTGCATTTATACAATGGAATAGTGCTCAGTAATAAAAAAAAAAAAAAAAAACCAACTACTGATACCCACAGCATGAATAAATCTTACTGACATCACACTGAGAGAAAAAAAGCCATACATAAAGGAGCATAGATTGTATGATTCCATTTGTATCCCAAAATGGAATGGGGAGGTAATTCTCCATTGCTGGAGGTAAACAAGAATAATTAACGTGACTACTTGCTAGAGACCCATAGACTAACTTAGTCTAGATGACCCTAAAGAATCTTTCCAACATTGACCTTCTCTATTTATATTTGTTTGAAAGTACTTCAGTTTCCTAAACTTCAAACTTAGTTTTAAACTTTAGCAGAAGAATGTATATAATTGTCCTGGCAGTAATTATTACTGCTATCTGGGCACTATACCTAAAATACTGTTTGGAAAAATCAACTGGATGCTGTTTTTTTTTTTTTTAAAAAAAAAAAAGGCAGATAAAGATTAAAGGACATTGCCTAGTAAACACGGTGGTTTATATCCTATAATAGTAATATTGACACATCTATTATTTAGAGATCAAATCAAATTTTAGTATGAGCTGAAAAGTAGGAGCATAATGCTACCTAGAACCTGTCAGGGAGAAGAAATTTGTCTGGTTTAGTAAACAACAGTTGGAGTTTCAAATCTTATTCTGTATGCAATCTGTTGTAATGTGTTGTTTTGGCTGAATGATAGGAAGAAAATCTAGCCGTACACAGGTATGATCACTTCTAACTACAGATATGTAGTTTAAAAGAGGAGTGTTTTAATAATATTTTTAGATAGCTGGGAATATCCTTTAATACTATACCCAAACTCAACAAGTAGTGATTTCTCAAAGATTAGATGCAATGTGGAATCTTAAGCTGTATCAATCTTTTGTACTCTGCTTCATTAAAATCAGTTGGTCTATGTTGTGACTTGAATGGATCTTTTAACTATGAATGAGTCTGTAACATCATACATTGCTCATAATGGGGTAAATCTTGGTTCACTGAATTACACAGATCTTCCAAATACTGATACATTTTATTATACAAAATCAAAAACTAATGTCATGGCCACACACATCTAACACCATCTCCTGAATGGCAGAGGATTACAAAAGCTTCCTGGCAGCAAAGGTTCTGTCATTCCAGAGTGACCTAGCCTCTGAAGATAATAGTATTAAAAAAGGATAAAGAAGCAACAATATATGAACTACTTAACAGTGAATATCACTGTTGATGACAGAAAAGTTTTTAAATATTGGAAAGCTTTCCAGTTCATAGTAGCAACTGGAAATTTTCAAAAATTACAATTTTCACTTGAAATTTAAAATTTTATCACTGGCTACAAGTGCTATCCTTGAATCAACAGTCATTTATTTATGGAAAATATCTGTCAAAAACCCAAGTCTAAATAATTATATTGTATTTATTAGTCATTCCTTCAAGGAACAGTGGTCTTCCATTAACTCGTAACTCAAATAACAACACAAGTACATTTCCTCAAAACAACCATTATACTTCAGGATATGGCAGAAGTGCTTCGTGTATTTCCCATTTTGTCACACAAATTATTGAAAATATGTAAGCACAAGGATGGATATATAATAAAATTAATTAAGTTGCTTCAAGGGCACTATTAAAAGAGAAACTGATTTATTTTTCCCACACATATACGGCAATGTCTATACATATACAGTATTTACTATTATAGTTTGGTGTTATTCCCTTTCTGCTAAGATTTCAATGGTTTTTCCCATCACTATATCAATACAAATGTCAACAATATGAAAAAGCAATGACATCTTACTATTATTGTGAAAATAGCTTTGACTTGGCAATCTGGCTGAAATGGTCAATGAGATTTCCTTGGACAGAGAGAGAGAGCAAAAAGGAGGGAGAGGGAGAGACTGATGTAATTAATTAAATATTATTCAGCTTATTAAAGAAACTATTATTAAGAAAAGCTATTACTTGTATATGTATCCAGTGTCTCAGGAAGAGATAAAATGCTCACCCACTCTCACCCTCGTTTGTTTATAGAAAATCAAGACTTCAATTTTCTGTTATCTAAATCAGTTAGAAAAAAATAGATTTTTTACAAGGGACATACATATACATGTAGACACATACATGTATATAGGTACATATACACATATATGATAAACAGTTTGGCTTCTGTCATCATGATTTGGAATAATATAGAGTATAATGTGGTCTCGAACTGAGAACTTTAGTTTTTCTATTTAATGAGATGACTATGTAAATTTTGTCACTAAAACTAGTGAAGACCTGGTTTGCTACTGCTCAGAGGCCAGATTTACATCTACTCCAATCTGTGACCTTATCACTGAGCATCATACTACATCAGATAATTCAGAAAAGACAGGACTATGATATGTAACCCTTTGATCTCTTAAGTGTATCATTCTGTGGGACAGATGCTAAGGGGGAGGAAAATTTGCCAGAAAGGCTTTAAAAAGACAATTAGCTAGGGACATCACTCGTCCCCAGGACTAAAGAAAGATAACATTCCTGGAGAAAAAACAAAACAAAACAAAACAAAATCCCCTGACCTTTTAAGATACATCATAACTCTCTGCACTTTTTAGCACTCATCTGTCAACCAACATGATAACATTTCTTTCCACATGTGTCCACATTAGGTCAAATATGGATTTTGGAGTGAGATGAATAAAACACAACATTTATGAAAGAGCAAAATATCAGTCACTTCCAGCCAGCCAGATATTATCAAATATCAAGCAGTCAACATTTAGATTCTCTAATGTTCAGACTGTCAGTAATAGGACCTCAATGAATTTAAACTCAAGACTCTTCTTCTCATACCTTCCCTTTTACATTTAAGGAAGTTTAAATGAAAGAAAAAAAAATCTTGATATCACTATCTGCATTTTTCTGAGGTCACACTGGCTTGCATACTTGTTTCTTTCTTTCCACAAACATATATGTGTTTGGTATCTATCAGATACCAAATACTGAGCCCAGTGGTATCTCGTAGCATATTCTGCCTCAATGTGTTTGACTTTTCTAATCTATTGAAGTGATTAAAGAATCTCTGTGAAACAATGTAAGAGTAATTGCACCTATAATGCATAATTATCCAAGACAGTGCTAGCTTACTCCCAGTAATTAGGAGCTTGCCCCCAGCCTCGGCTATCTTTTCCTCCAATTTCTGTACTGATGATTGCATGCTGTATCTCTGACTTTCACTCAATTCCACCCATTTAACAACATTCACTATTCACTTTGCAAATCTTTTACTTTTTCTTGCTTTGCTGTTTTTATTGCTGTCATTTAAATTTTGACTTACTTATCTACTGACATATTTATAAGTTATACAAAAATCTGGAAAGATAGTTTATCAAGATGTTTACATTTTTGGTCTTTATTTAGGTATAATTAACATATATTAGTTACAGGTGTCCAATATAATAATTTTATATTTGTATGTATTGCCAAAATGATCATTACAATAAGTCTAGGGAACACTCATCATCATACATGGTTACAAATTTGTTTTTCTTATGATAAGAACTTTCAAGATCTATTCCCTTAGCAACCTCCAAATGTGCAGTGTGGTATTACTATATATCCTGACTCTATTACCATGCTAATACATTTATATCCCCAGGACTTATTTATTCAGAACTGAAAATTTGTATCTTTTGACTGCCTTCACCCATTTCACCCACCTCTTCCCCCAACTCCTCACCTCTGACAATGACCAATCTACTCTCTGTATCTATTAGCTCTATTGTTTTGTTTTGATCCCACATATAAATGAGATTCTACAGAAGTTGTCTGTTTCTGTCTTATCTCACTTCGCATAATACCCTCAAGGTCCAACCATGTTGTCACAAATGGCAAGATTTCATTCTTTTTTATGGCTGGATAATATTCATGATATTTAAGTTAAGAGCTTGGCTCTGAAGTTTGAATTCTAATTCAGTCATGTCCTAGCTGTGAGAACATAGCCAAATCACCTAACCTCTCTAAGCCTCTGTTTTCTCAACAGCAAATTAAGCTAATAACAACTTCAAGACTGCTTTGAAATTAAATGAGATAATGTATACAAAGCTCTTTGTATACTATTTAGTGTATAGTAAATGGAGTAGTAAATACTAGTCCAGATATAGACAGACACCTAACCAATAGGATATGTATATATGTGTGTGTGTGTGTGTGTGTGTGTGTGTGTGTGTGTGTGTGTGTGTATAGGTTCTATTTATATATGGTTGTTTCTTCAGATAATCTTGTTTCTTCAGATAATCTTGACAAATACAGGTGGGGATGAGGGCAAACAGTAAAGGGCATACCTTGCTCCAGCTGATGGCTTCCATGTGAGAATGGGGATCCAATCCTTTCTGATTATTTTTTTGTCAAAAGAAGACAGAAATGTAGGTTTTGTTTTTTTTAACTATCCCAACTTTCAAATACTGACAACGAAGTTTTTTTTAAAAAAGCACATCTATTCAGCCAGGCAAAATCTGTGACGTGCATCCCAAGATCGCCAATTCCTTCCCACAGCTTTACACAATTAAGAGCCAATGGCATTTTTCAGAGCAGTATTATTCTTCTATCAGCACATGGTGAGAATTAGAAGAGAGGCAATCCAAGGACTCAGAGATCAGTTAGGAGAGACTCACGATACAATTGAAGTTCAAATGATTAATGTCCAGTATAGAGTCATAATATTGAGACTAAACGAGAAGGAACACTTGAAGAGGTGGTGCTAACAAACAAAGATGAAGAATGGAACATACCATTCCAAGACAGATTGACAATTAGGCTGTTGGCAGTACAGCAAGAATTAAAGTAGTATTAATTAATGTAATGGATATACTTCAAAATTTCGATGGTCTAAGAAATTAAGTTTATTGCTCACTCATAAAACAGTCCAATATAGCTTTGGGATAACTGCCTTCTCCACAATGATTCAGAGTTCAAGGCTTCCTTCCCTTTGTTAAAGCCTCACCACATCATAGGGCCCCTGAATCCTTCACTCTGAGTCAGCAGACAGGTAAAGAGTCTGGTGCATCTAGCAGGGAGGTTTTGATGGGCTAGTCTGGGAGTAAAGTACATCACACCTACCCACATTTTAATGAACAAGACTTAATCATAGGCCATACCTAACTATAAGAAAGGAAGAAGAAACAAATTTGATAAGTAACTAACCAAGTTGTCACACAAAAGAAATGAATCTTTATTCTCTATTTTTACAACTAAAATATAAAAGGTCTGGATTTGGTACTTTCTGTGATTCCTTCCAATCTTTAAGTTTTTCATTATTTGAGTGGCTTATTAACCAATAGTGGAATAAAACACAGGAGAGGCTAGAATATTTCTTCCCTTATTTTATTCTAAGATTTACAGAATAATGCCATGTCCTTTCTTAAGACTTAAGACAATACCTTATAACATTATCTTAGGTGATAAAAGCAATGCTTATATATTTCATGATGTTTTATTAGCAATTATAACACTGATATCATATGATGGATTTATATCACATGAGGCATCCTTCCTGTATTTCTTGATAACCATAGATCTTTCTATAGTAATAACAATGAGTATATACAAAAGGATAATGTGTTTCTTCAGACTTTTATTTAATTAACACTGAATGGAATTATGCTTTGAATAAATAAAAGACAAACAGCTTTCTTTTCATTCTCTTATTCTCTCTTGTTCCTAACAAAAATAATTTGTAATTTTAACTTATTCTAAAATCCCAGTTTTAAAACTCAATCTAAAGATGCCAACATATTCCAAAGTGAGAGAATGCTTTGGATTCTGTACTCCTCCTGTCCTCTTCATCTTTAAGAGATTTTAAGTCTTTTCTTTCCCAAGCTGCCAGTTACACTGAATTGTTCTGAAATGTGAATGACTTTTTTTTGTGTAAATATGAGCTTCCATCGACTGGAGCAACAATAAGCACTTCACACTTGTCATTTACTAAAACCTGCCTTTTGAGCCCTGTCAGTCATGTGCCTGTACATGTGTGTTTCTTGGTTGGAGCAGCGATGTTTTATGGCAGCTTCTGTTTAGGAATTCATGTCGCTACTTGGCATTAATGTAGTTCAGCTGTTAGAAAGTCGGGGTAAAAGGAAAGAAAATACACAGGAACGAAGGTTTCAGGAGCAAAGAGGGAAATAAGAAAGGGCTTCAGGTTATGAAACAAGAATGCCAGCCAAGAGGCATCAGTAAAGCACAGACACACTCCCTGGGTTTAGGAAAGACACTGCCACAGAACAGACATACCTCACACCGATCCTGCCGATATGGGTGGCCAAGTGCTACTACAAAGGGCAAGTGCTGCATGAAACATTAACAGTTATATTCACCTTTCAGTATTTTTCATTCCTTACAACACTGAGCTGGATTACAATGTGCACTACTAAGCTTAGATGTGCTAAAACCAAAGACAAAGAGACCCTGGAAGAGACAGGCATATGGATGAAAAGCTAAATACTCTGGTTGCTAACCAGAGTTGACAGAACTGTGCATGATTCATAACATGGGTTCAAATATGCCCAGAAGTTCAGATATTTATCCAACATTTATCTGCATAAAACCATATCCCTTGGGGCTTGTGCATTTTAATGGGAAAATAATAAAATAAAAGGCTTTCTCTGGAGTTCTCAAACACTCTTTGAGCTTATTACTCTCAAATCACTAGGAGACTTGAGAATAGAGATTTAAGGTTCAGGGAGCATCCTTTTTTAGAACAAGTAAACAAAAAGAATGCAAATTAAATTTCGCCTCTTTCCCAAATAACTTCAGGAAAGATAGGTGTTCCTGTCATGGCGCACTGGTTAACGAATCCAACTAGGAAACATGAGGTTGCAGGTTTGATCCCTGGCTTTGCTCAGTGGGTTACAGATCTGGCGTTGCCGTGAGCTGTGGTGTAGGTTGCAGACGTGGCTCGGATCCAGCGTTGCTATGGTTCTGGCGTAGGCCAGGGGCTACAGCTCCGACGAGACCCCTAGCCTGGAAACCTCCATATGCCATGGGAAGCGGCCCTTGAAAAAGGCAAGAAGAGAAAGAAAAAAAAAAAAAAAAAAAAAGGAAAGGTAATGTACTTTTCACTCTTGTTTAACTGACATCTTTTATTTGTGCTTGCCAAGAAGAGAATGTAGATTTCTAGGGGTTCTTTGGAAGATGCAGATTATGAATAGAGGTAAAGAGGCAGATAAAATAAAAACTGTATAAAAGTTAAAAAACATATTTTCTCCAAAAAGCATTGCTTCCTCTCTACAGTTCCTTCACATCTTCGAATAACTTAAGTCTTGCAAGTGAGGCATTTTTAGATTTGTTATGAAGTCCATATTGTAAAATATCCATCTTATTAATATTTTAATATTCACATAGTAATATTTTCATATTATCTTGGTAGAAAACCTCTTTAAAACAACCAAATGCAAATGACCATGAATAACCAAAAGATATCATCAGACTTAAGTACAACATAATATTTATAGCAGATTCTCATTTATTTCCAACCTCTTTGGGCACATACATGTATTCTAGCATCATTTATGCTTACTAATTTTAGTTAAGAACAGAAAAATACTTCAATCTAATAAATGAAATGGTATGTCAATTATGACTGAAATTATCCACACAGTGTACGTGTACTGATAGCGCCCAACAATAAGAATGCTTTATATTTGTACATAAGGAATAATGTTCTTATACTTTGTCTCTTCACAGATAATGGAGAAAAATTGTCAGCCAAGAGTATATACAGCAATTTTCACATAGCGTTTCCTCCTGTTAGTCATTTGCTAAACCAGAGGGTAAATTAAATTGCCTTGATTTTTTTCTCTTCCACACTTAAAAATTTTATTTCAACAATTCTTTAAGCCTCAGAACTTTATTGTTTTAATATAACAAAGTGGTAAACTAAGGCATAAAATCAATCAACTCTTTGTTTCTAAAGCTCAGCAACAAGAGCATTCTTAAGGTAACAAAACACAAAATTGACTAAAGAAAGCTGATTATCCATTAACACCTCAATGTTTCAAAAAGAATTATGAGTTGGACACAAGACTAGGACAGGATCTCAAGTACTGTGTTACACTGTGCATGGCACAAAACTGGGGAATTTTGACAATATATTTCTAATCGACTGTTAGAAATAATATCTTAAAAGATTTAGTAAATGAATGCTGTAAAAAGTACACAACCTAAAGCACAGTCATACCTTACTTCTGAAAACTCTGTAAGGGCTCATTTTGCAGTACACAGACTGCAATGGGGACAATACAGAAAAGATGAGCATATAGCCTCTGGACACAGAGGATGTTTTGAAGTCATCAGTATTTTCAATGATTACCAGGGACTGGGGGATATAAGGGGAGGGTCATAGTAATGATCACAAAAGGCCACAATGGAATTTTGAGTGGTAATAAAAATGCTTTATATCATGATTGTAGTAGTGGTAATATAACAGCATACATTTGTCAAAATTCATCAAACTGCAGTCTTAAAATTGGTGAATTTTATTGCATGTAAGTTATAGCTCAATAAAGCTAACAGTTCAAATATTTTAAAAAAATATCTTTGTAGAAATGTTGATTCTGCCATCCCATGCACTAATTGGGGTGATAAAATTTCATGAAAAGCACAAAGACTTTCCCTCTCTACTCTTCTCTGTTTGAGGCAGAACCAGCAGGACTTTTAAGAATTTATCAGACTCTTGCAAGGAGATAAAAATTCACCATATTTAGATAGTGATAATTATTTCAATGGAATTGTAATAGTTGCACATGAATAAAGTAAGGCAAATATTGAGAAAATATGGAAAGTGAAATGATTAATAATAATGTGCTGATTCTCAGAAAATTAAATACTTTGAGGATAATGTCTTTCTTGAAGACAAAAATTATTATTCAACTTTGGATCACAAAAATCTATTTTCTTTCCCCAATCATTCATTACCTAAAACAGATATATATATACACATACACACTCTATGTACAGAAAACTGGTCTGTCCCCAGTATATGCACTCAGAAAGACAATAGTTTGATGAAGTCAGTAGTATGGAAGAGAGTTACTTATTGTCTTTTCTCCTTTGAGACATTTTTTGGCACGTCAATCTGATGAGGTGGGAAAAATGAAGCTTGAACAGAAAACAAAATTGAAGCTAAAAGCAATAGAAAAGATTGATTAGCTTCAGGTTATCAAGTAAGTGTCAATGGCAAGAGGCTACTGGGGTTCTGCACTGTTTCCTCTAAACTTTCAGCTTTACATCCGTCAAACCTCAAGATAACTATCCATCATGGAGTCAAAGTGGCGAACAACTGTGTGGTCCTCTGATAAGGGACAGTGTCACAATTTGTCTCCTCCTCTTCCCACAGATTGCCTCTAATGGGGTAAGAGGAGGCCACAACAGCTGCAAATCAGCCCCAAAGACATTCTTTACCAGAGAATAAATTCTCAGAAAATATGCAGAAAGGGAATCTAAGCAACCTTCAAAAACACATCTAAACTCAATGATAATTGGATGTTTTATGTCAATTGTATGTTTTCTTCTTTCTAAACACTAGTGTTGCTAAACCGATTTTTAAGTATAATTGAATGGCAGAATTGTGATACATTTGAAAATGTGATAATGTTAACAATCTCCTGAGAGCTACAATACAGCATCTATATAACTAAGTCAAAATCTGTGGCTGCACTATATTGAAATTTATGCAATGTCTACAAGGAGGTAATTCATGCATTTAGATGTGAAAGGGAACCTTATCTATGTCATTCAAAAATGAAGAGGTAGCCCTGCAAAATATCAGCCTACCCAAAGAAGAATGCTTAGTAGCACAGAAAATGACTATGTCATAATATTAGAAGAAAGCAAAAATTTTAAATATCAGTTATGACTATAATTACATTAATAAATAGTCACATTAAAATGGTCAAAAGTTTACAAAGTATATCAACTGGTATGCTAGAGGAGTGAGATTATGGGCAATATTTTTTTCCACTCAGTTTTATGAATTTTTTTCAAAAATTGTTTTATCATTTCTTGACATTTTTTTCTCTATACATTTGAAAACTTAGCAAGTTTACATTAATATTTCCTAACATTCTGTGTCACCAAACATTAGCTTTAAAAGAGATGTGTATCATTACCAGCAGGGAAGATGTCATCTCAAGCCATACTGCAACTAACCTATTGTGGCCAAAAGATGCCAGCCTCTTGAGCAGGAAGCAGCTCAAAGGTAGTGAGAAGAAACATAACCCCGAGTAAGTGTTCTGAGGCCTTGATTTCCAGTAGAATGGAATAAATTGATATGAGTGAAGAAAATCTAAAATTTATGTAATCAGTACAGAACCTCATAGAACACTTTGATGTCACCAAACAGGGGAGTTATTTGCCCCACCCTGACATTTCTCCCTTTAGGCTACAATTTGTGACTTCTTTTGCCTTCAAATCTACATTCATTTTTGACTTATTTTATGTGCATAAAAATATTTAAGGGGGAAACACTGAGTTTTCCCAGGCTCTAAGCCCTTTTCTAAGACAAGTCTCTAGCCATATATGTGCCCCACCATCTCCAACTGTCATTATGTCTGAAGTACATTCTTTTTTATCTTAAAGGCATTTTAGCATGTCAGGTTTTTACCAAAATACCAACACCTATCACAGAACTATAATTAGCTGGCATCATTTTTAGTTAACATTAATTTGGCAAGGATATGGGCAAAATAAGACCTGTGAGAATGGAACAATGGATAGGAATAGGAATCACCAAATGAAAGGGGAAAATTTCTAGAAGGGGAAGGAAGGAACCCCACAAATAAAATTTTGCATCATTCACCATCTGATCCTTGGTCAATTCTGTTGAACCTGGTTGAGTAAGAATGTGAGCTTAAGAATCTGACCAGTTGGATTCAAATGCCATCTATACCACTTAGTAATCATGAGGTCACAAGTTATCTGTCTCAGTAGTGTGCTTCCTTTACTGTCTGGTAGGAAAAGTAATATATACTTCATGAAAATATTTTAAGTAATAAATGAGATAATTGCATATTTAACCATATCTAATAAGAACTTCACAAATGTTAATAACTCCCCACTTTATTCTCCTTTTCTTTTTAGTTCACTCTGACAATTAGGGATACATTGTCCTTTCTAAATCCATGTTTGCAGTGAACTTTAAAAACTCATTAAAAATATTTGATTACAAATAGACAAATGGGACCCAATCAAACAAAATCTTTTACACAGCAAAGGAAACCATAAACAAAATGAAAAAAACAACCAATGGAATGGAAGATAATATTTGCAAACAATGTGACTAACAAGTGGTTAATTTCCAAAATATACAAACAGCTCATATAACTCAATATCAAAAACAAACAACCCAACAAAAAATGGAAAGAAGACCTAAAGAGACATTTCTCCAAAGAAGACATACAGTGAACAAACTGGCACATAAAAAGGTGTTCAGCTTTGCTAATTATTAAATAAATACAAATCAAAACTACAGTGAGGTATCACCTCACACCAATCTATTGCAAAAATGTCTACAAAAAAATAAATACTAGATAGGGTGTAGAGAAAAGGGAATCCTCCTAACCTGTTAGAGGGAATACAAATTGGTGCATCCACTAAGGGAAACATGGAGGTTTCATAAAAAACTAAAAGCAGAGCTACGATATAACCCAGCAATTCCACTTCTGGGCCTATATCTGGAAAAAATGATAACTCTAATTTGAAAAAATATATGCACCCCAAAGTTCACAGCAGCATTATTTGAAATAGCCAAGACATGAAAACAACCAAGTTCCCTTCAATAGATGCCTGGTTTAAGATTAGGTGATACACACACACACACACACACACACACACACACATATTACTATAATATTTATATTACTCAGCCATAAAAAGAATGAATAATGTCATGTACAGCAACATGGATGGACCCAGAGAATATCACACTTATTAAAGTTAGTGTGACAGAGAAGGTCAAATATTGTCTGATATCACTTATACATGGAATCTAAAATATAATACAAATGAACATATATAAAACAGAAACAGACTCATAGAAAGTAAACTCATGGTTACTAAAGGGAAAAGGGGGGATAAATTAGGAGTACGGGATTAACAGATATAAACTACTACACATAAAACAGATAAGCAACAGGATTTACTACATAGCATAAGGAACTATATTCTGTATCTTATAATATGTAACAGAAAATAATTTGAAAAAAATTTATATATATAACTGAATCACTTTGCTGTATACCTGAAGCTAACACAAATATAATTGCATTTTAAAAAATATTTAATTACCATCCCATAAACCCAAATTTGCAATGAGATTTGAAACCTTATTAAAGACAGTTAACAACATCATTGTCCTCATGATGGTCAAGACTCAGTCCCCAAAGGCCAGGCTGGTTCCTGAGGATTCTATTTTCTGTCTTAAGAAGATTCAGTTCTGTTATCTAGCTCTTAGAGCAAATGGCATGGGCACTCCACTTATATGCTTCTTGGATGAGTAATTCAAACTGCCTGTTCCATACTAATCTGTTACAGAATGTAATGAGCTCCCCAGATGTGAGTTCTGGGAGAGTGGAGCCTCATGCAAAGACCAGGAGGGAAATGACTGTCATCATGAGCCCCCAGAGGAGGCCTCTAAAATTCAGAGGGCAGAGCGAAGAGCGACAAGAAGCCCAGTTATGAGTGTGCAGTATCAGCTGACTGTCCTGAATCTAAAGGTTTACTAAACCTGAAAAACTGCCAGAGATGTTGATTCTTAATTAGCAACAAATATCTCTTGAAAAACTGAATAGCAAAGAGGTTTAACTGCAATGTCTTTAGTTTGTCACATACAAACTGTTTTGAAGTCCCAAGTTCCAAAACATTACATAAAAAACTCTTCCAAGGGTGTATGGCAAGAGATAATTAGAGTAAAAGCAAGTTGGACTTTTTTGTATTCGTTTTTAAAAAAATTTTTAGCTCTATAGATTAGAATAAAAATAGCTCTAAACAACAATCTGTGGCATGCTAATTGATTTGTACCTGATGTTCTCATAAAGTCAGCAGGAGTTTTGTCCACAGAACCATCAGAAAGCAGCCTTTACCAGGACAAAAAAAAAAAAAAAAATGCTACCACCTATTTCAATTTGACGGGAAAATTAAGTTCATATTACGTATAATAATAACCCATGATGCTCTAACATCATTTAGCATGCAAACATTATTGCTGACAGTATTTTCAAATGTGACTCAACTTTTAAACAAGGATAATCATGATACTTGGTTCTATTACACTAACAAGTAGAATAAAATTCCTAATATTAAAAATGAAAGAAATGTTTTATCTTTGTTTTGCTTTATATTTCATAAGCCAAAAAGCCAAAAAAAATTATTTTTTTAAGAATTTCCATCTGTGAGGAAGTACTTCACACACATGCACACCCTAATACATGAACGTGGGTAGCAGTATCTTCCAGGAGTGCTAAGCATGTGATGTACATGATAAAACTCTGCTATCTCCAGAAATACGGCTTTAACATAGTCATATGTGACGTGACTATACCATGAGAAGAACGTTTAGGATAACCCAATTTAAGAAGGCTGTGTTACAAGATCAGGTTCTATTTTTAGACTGTATTTTTCTAGACAGATGTTGAAAATCCATAAAGAGGATTTTAAAAGTCTTATTACTGGTAAGTTATTGCACTCTTAATGTGGTCCGTACTGTGGCAATAGAAGCTTCAGGAAAACATCTTTTCTTTCTGTCTCTTTCTCTCTTTAAACTTTATTTATAGCCTTGCAAAAGACTAGCATTCACATAACCCGCCTTTGCAGGCATGCCAGAAGATTAATGATATCGCAGTGTTCTTGAGAACAAAAATGTGTCTACCACTGTGTTGAATAATCTCTCCTTTCACACATTAAAAGTGAGATGAGGCCTACTTTAGAAAGCAAGGACAATGTGTCACAAAGAGTTAGTTGGCTTAAAGACATACCCGTATTGCTATCCTGAATCACAAATTGTTTTCATGCATGTTATCTTGAGAATAAGAAAGCTTTTATCACCATCACTTTTTTAAAATTTACATAGAGCCTCAAAATCTGACTTATTCCAGCATTTTTTTACAATCTGTTGCTTGTAAGAATTAAGAATTTAGAGAAAGTTGAACACTGTGACCTCTTTTATCTCTACTCTCCTTAAATTTGGCTAAGAAGATTGAAAGCTATTTAAAGACTTAAATATTATAGATGTAGTCATTTATGTTAAAGCTACCTTTGCCTAGTTTATGGTAATAATTATAACAATTACTCAAATTTTATTAGAACCTTTCCTTATGCCATGCCACGCTATATTCAACGTATAGGACAATTCTAAGAGATAGTTACTACTATTATTCTCTAATGGAGGAGAGAATTTAATGTTTACAGAGATCTATGGTTCACCTAAGTCACCCCTTAATAAGTGACAGAAATGCAACTCAAATCCAGTTCTTCAAAGTCACATCGTTTTTGTTTTGTTTTGTTCTGTTTTTTACAGGCTGCATCCATGGTGAAATTCCCAGGCTAGGGGTCTAATTGGAGCTACAGCTGCCCACCTACCCACAGCCATAGCAACACCAGATCCTTTAACCCACTGAGCTAGGCCAGGGATTGAACTCGCATCCTCATGGATACTAGTCAGGTTTGTTTCTGCTGAGCCACAATGTGAACTCCCAAAGTCATAACTCTTAATTACTATGACATACTATCTCATGGGCTATATTTATTTAATACAGACTTTTTTTATTTAGTAAGGTAATATTTAAAGATTATTTATAATGTCTAGGGATTTCATCTCCATATTTAGGTATATGCCATATCCCCGTCACTGCCACTAACTTTTGCAATTACACAAGTGAGTAGGACACAATTCTTGCTCAAAAATTGTAATATGTATGATTGAGTCACTTTGCTATACAGCAAAAATTGGCACAACACTGTAAATCAACTATACTTTAATAAAAAAATTTTTAAAAATGTAATGGGGCCACAGAGCCAACTTAAGATCTTCTCAGATTCCAGTCATTCAGTTTTCTAGAATCCACCTGACATCATACAAAACGTTCAGATGAACTCACATCTCATATTAAATTCACATAACTACATATGAGTTGAGTTACATTTGCTTGTAATTACCTTATAGGCATTTTAATGTTCATTAAAATTGATGTAGTTTTTATAATTATAGCCAATACATGTTTTTCTGAGTCTCAGACATTTTTGCCCAGGTTCTCTGCCCATAATGCCTAATAGCATATTGGCCCTAATAGGGAAGATAGAAAAGCAAACTAGAAAAGTGAGACAATGTTGTAATAATGGAGATATGTGCAAACTATTACAGGAGCCAAAGGTTATCACTTAACAGAGCAAAGGAAATCAGAGGAAAATCTCAGAATATGAGCAGGATATCACCAGGTAACAAAATCGCCATTTACAAAGCTACTGAGCTACAAAAATGTATATGTCCAAGAAATGTCAAGTAATATTGTGTGACTTAAGAAGCATATTTGGACAGCAAGATAAGAAAATAGGGATGGGGTCTACTTACAAGTCAATGTTTTCTCATAATTTACACTGTCCCTTATCTGAAAGAAATTTTAATATATATTACACTGTTTCTATTTCCCTACTGTACTGAACAAAACAACTTGGTTTTTTCTAAAGTGTAATTTAAGTTATAATTAATATTCTTCTGGGGAGTTCCCGTCGTGGCACAGTGGTTAACAAATCCGACTAGGAACCATGAGGTTGCGGGTTCGGTCCCTGCCCTTGCTCAGTGGGTTAGCTGTGATGTAGGTTGCAGACGCGGCTCGGATCCTGCGTTGCTGTGGCTCTGGCGTAGGCCGGTGGCTACAGCTCCGATTGGACCCCTAGCCTGGGAACCTCCATATGCCGCGGGAGTGGCCCAAGAAATAGCAAAAAGACAAAAAAAAAAAAATGAAATAAATAATTAATATTCTTCTTCGATATTATTTTTATTGCCAATTTTCCTAAAGGAACTAACTGCATTGTTTAATTCAGAATATTAAATCATCAACAGGTGTTTAACAATTATTTGGGACTATACTATGCATATGCACATATAAATATAATAGTTATAATTTATATGATATACACAGTACAAATATTCATTATATATGTATCATATATATACCATATAGTACAAAGATAGTAATACAGTGTATTTCTGTGTATGTATGTGTATATATTTGTGTGAATATTATATGTGTGTATATGTGTGTGTATACATATGTGTGATATATACATTTATACATATAACAAGAAATCATAAACCAAGAAATCAGGGATTACATATGTACTTTATGTCCATGATCTTAAAATTTCTTTTTAAATTGTGGAAAATGTCCAACAGAAATGACCAAATTCTATCATTTTCCATTTAAGAATCTGGACAAAAGAACTGATCAAAAAAAAAAATGCTTCAAGATTATAGAAAGCTTTGAAGGTGAAACAATCCATAAAAGTGGTGGGAAATTTTACCTGTCACTATCTTTAAGTAGTTCTCTTCCAAATATCTAACATGTTAAAAACAGTCTGGTCTACTTGAGTAACTTAGTTTAATAGAAAGGGAAGCTAAAACAAATTGTTAGGTAAAGGAGTCTTTAAATTAATTATCTTTTAAAATATTCAAATGAAGATGCTGGTCTACATCAGTTAGTGATTAGAAATGAGGGTATTGAGAATAAAACCAATTAAAATGATAAACCAGTTGAACAGAATAACAGTGCCACTAGTTCAATGCTATGTCATCTGAGAACTCTTGCTCTCAATGGAAATGAAATATTATGCAATTGAGAGTTTACTGTATCAATGAGTTCACATTGTGAAGCAGTAGAAAAAAAAGGATAAACATGTATTTTAAAATACAGGCTGAAAGAAAAAACCGGGCCATAAGATAAAAAAAAAAAATTAATATGAAAATGGCACAGAGACTTGGGAAAAAAATGTCCCTTTCAAACTACAATGATGTGAAAGCTTTAGACCTATATTTATTAAAATAAATTTGCTGAATAAAATACAACATGCATATGACCAGACAAGACGTGGATTGCTTCCTAATGTCTAGTTATTTGTGCTGAGAATGACAGCACGATTAAGTTATGTTGTGATGTCATTAAATGGGACATCAGTTCAAGGCCATGTAATTCTCTGCCTTAAAATCTCACTCCTCAGATTATTTGTACCAATGTTTTAATGAAATTTTGTACTTCCTTTTTAAGAAAAGGGCAAATTATGAGCTTTGACCCATTTCTCAGTTATTCCTGCTTGAAAGTCCTAGGCTAACATATATATGCATTCATATGTTTTTATCTCATATATTCTAAACATTAAGCTAGATGCTAAGGATATAAGCCTTAAAAATATAGTCATGAAATTTTCTCCAGTGGAATTTAAGTCTAATAAAGACAAAGAAGTAAATGGACAACTGCAAAGCAACATAACACATGTTAGGAAGGAAAAACTAAGAGTCATGAGAAATGTCAAGAGAAATGACCTGGAGGAATCAGTGCCTAGGAAGGCTTCTTAAAGGAAGTGAATTCTAAGCTAAGACCTAAAGTATAATTGTCAACCAGAGAAGGGTGGGAAAATCAGGGGAGTGTTTTAGGCAGAGGAAACAGCATCTGCAAAATGCCAGAGGTAGGAAAACAGGGATTCTGTGCCGGCGGGGAAACTGGAGAGATAAGCAAAGATCAGGGCCTCAGACACTGTGTCAAGACTGAATATTTTTAAGCTAGGAAAGAACATAACCAGATTCATTTTACAGAACCATGTTTTATCTTCTATGTAGAAAACAAGACAGGACTGGGGGGGGATACCAAATATGAAGTTGTTTTAATAGGTCAGGCAAGAGGCAAATTGGAGTAGGGACTGTCAAGATAAAATGAGATTAAGGAAATATCTGAGAGAAGAATACATAGGATTCATACTGTATGTGGGTGGGTAAGGGAGAAGAATGGAAGAAGCAAATATAAACCTCAGTTTGATGATGGACTGGGTAAATGGTAGAACTATTTAATGGCAGTGGGGGATATGGGATAAAGATCCTGACAAGTACAATTGTGAATGTGTTGAGTATGAAGTACACTTGGGCTATCATACAGAGCAATAGATGGGCAGATACAGAGGTCTCATGCTCAGTAGTGAGGTCTGGGCTAGAAATAGAAATGTGGAAGTCCTGAGTTTATAGGTTTTACAATAGTGATTCAAATTCTGAAACTTAACAAAATTAGCCAACGAGAATGGGTAGAGCAAGGAAAGCAAAGCATCAAAGAATGAGCTGTGATCAAGTGTAACATTTAAAGAATAAGGGGAAAAAGAGCAGTCAAAAAGAGCTGTGGAAGAGATGACAAGGAAAAGCTGATGAAAATAAGGTTAGGAAGAATTTCAGAAAGAGACACAACAGTGTCCAATATGGTTGAGAAGTCAAGCAATACCAAGAATAAAAGGTGTTGATTCTCCTTGCACAGGCCACTGAGTGGCATAAAAGACTTACTATCTCTATTAGCATATATAAAAATACATATATGTGTATATACAAATATATGTAGGTATGTGTGTCTTCACAAACTTTCACATACACACACTCATTCAATCATAACAACACTATAGGGTAGGTACTGTCATTATGCTCTTTTCAATATGGGAAAATGGAGACACAACGAAGTGACAATTTGTCTAAGGTCACACAGCTAGTAAGTGGTAGAGCCAGAAACTGAAATAGTTTGAAGACTTGAGTGGTAGGGGAAGAAGTAAAGATTGGGAGTTCAGATAACTCTTTCCAGCAACATCACTGTGATTTTCTCAGATACCTTTACCTGGGAAGATTGTCTGCTTATCTGGTAAACACTACCCAAACTGCAGGGGTGACACACAGCTTTTGGAGAAATCCTTTTAAAAATCTATTGTGTTTGAATGGCAGTGGTAACAACATAGAATTTTTTTTCCCCAATGTACCATCTCTTTGAGTTTTGAAAACAATGCTCTACTATTGCTTCCTAAACCAAAAATTTAATTGTAACCCTACCTGGAGCTACTCCAAGAACAATTCCAACAAAGTTCTCCAAAAGGATCTGGTTACCAAAGTAACTAAGAATCTTGAACACTGAGTTTTAAACTCTTAGTTATGTCTTTATTAAGCACATATCATATGCATGCATTGTCTGTTTAGAACACTGTCTATCTAAAAACATCTCTATGAAGCCAGGATATGTCATGGCTGGGACTAACTGTACCATGTGCTTCACCATGAGAAATGAGATCAAGGTAAATTGCCTAACAAGTAAAGTAAAAAAAATTTTATGGGTGAAACACCACTGATCTGTGAGGAAGGGGAAAAAAAAGAAATGCCTCAATAATTTTCTTTTCATTTCCCAAAACTTTGAGATTATTGTGTAACCACACTCATCATCTACTAGTACTTATAGTAAACCATTGCTGGATAAGGAACCACACTAAAGTGTTTGCTATTTACATGATTTACCACTCTAGTATATGTAAATTCTAACATGGGATGAGTGAGAGCATGTTTACATTTAGAAAATCCATTTTTAAACAGATTTAGAAACACAAAGTCATCTCTGTAGTAAAGAAAATATGAAAAAGGATACTTAGGTAAATTATTAAAATTATGATAGATCAGCAATTTTTAGAATGTTTAGGAAACCATCTATTCAATTACCCTTATAATTCCAATTTTCAATTTGGTAGTCTGTTTACTGTCTCTTCATCTAAAAAAAAAAAAAAGTTTCATTTCCAAAAAAGAATACCAATAACATTTGCAATTGCCTCAAGATTTTTCTTTGGCCACAACTGCCTATTTTCCATAATTGAATTTCCCCATGACAGCCCCATGAACTTTACTGTCAGGCTGACTAGCCAGAGACACTCTATTCTCCCCTCCCCAGATGAAGAATTTAAGGGATGCTGAACACAACTAACATGAAATTGGGAAAGACAATGACTTGTTTTTAACCACAAAAGGCATACTACTACTCAGTTGAGCCAAAATTTGGAAGCAAATAAGGGGTTTTTTCCCCCAATATTCTGAAATGTTACATTGGCCATGTCAAAAATGAGGTTACTTTGTCCCTAGGACAACCCTGATATCCCCAAGAGGCACTCCTCCAACCTCACCATTCTACTAAACATGGTCATTCACCTGAGAGAGAGGTTGTGGTGCCCTCCTCCACTGACAAAAGACACATTAGGGGCTGGAGCCCTGTGCTTGGCTGCAGATCTTATTTTAGCCATGGACACCTGATTTTCAAAGGTTACCTTTCCCAAATTAAAGGAAGAATGAGACAGATAAGGTGAGGGCTCCCCTGTGCCGACGGCAGTTTGCTTACATAAGATCCTTTAAGTCTCTCAATAAGAAACCATACTTCCAGGTGATAAATGGGTCAAATTCACAGAATATTGAAAGTGCGGGAGAGAGGCCAGCAAAGAGGGAGGCTTCCTTTATTTCTATTTCCAGAATGTGATATAACTGGGATACTCACAAGATTCTGGTCTAAAGAAAGAAAGCCATGAAGTATTAGAAAAGTGTGACTGTAATAACTGGGAAACACCTCTATGATTTTTTTCTATTTTTTCATCTACTACTATTTTTTGTACTTTTTTCATTGTTTTTAACCAACTCCCTACTTGTCTTAACCTATTTTCTCTTAAATGTAAAATACAGGTGATTATCGCTGTGGTTCTATGATCCAGTGATAACCATACATAAATACTCTGATTTAGATAATTATCATTACATTCAAGCATAATGACCCCGTGGACATCTGTCTTGTACAAACCCTCACTCCTATGACTCACCTAGGACACACAGAGACTCTACTTTTATTGCCCTTGCTTTATTCCAAGGGGTTATTGCTAGGACCAGATAAAAATTACCTCCTACACCATTTTCATTCTAGAATCAGGAATCCTCACTGAACACATGTGTTTCCACTCTACTCCTATTGTCTTTCTCTTCTGGCTGATAAAAGAAAGACTGAAGTTCTGGGTCTCAGGCCAAGGTACAAAGGAATGTAAAAGAGCAAATGACTGTAAGAATGGAAAAAACAAAGGGAAAAACATATGTATATGTTAGTTTTTGATGAATGAGAGATTGCTACCTCATTTTCTTGCCTTCTAGTCTCATCTGCCTCCTCTTCTCCTTTTTGCTTTCTCAGTAAAAACCATCAATATTATCTATCAGAACCTTTCTTCAGAACCCCAAATTAGCTTTAGTTTTTTGCAATAAATGTTCGCATGAATACTCTTTTATTTTTTTCCCCAGAATGACATAACAACTAGAAATCAGGTACACTGAAGTCTATATTCTTCATTCATTAAAGACAATTTATAATCTACTCTGGCTCTCAGAAGCTAAATCATCAGTTTTTTCTTCCATTGTTTAAACAGAGACTCTTGAAGATACTTGAGCAGAGTGACTAAGACTCCAGAGTCAGCTGATGCTGACTATCGCAATGGGCATTCTTTGCAGGCTCATTACCTGTTTCCCCTTTTTTTCCCCCTAGGTTGCTTTGTCAATTTATACAAAGCAGCTGTTTTTCTACCAACTAAATTATGTTGTTGACTATAGTAGCAAGATCAACGCCAGAGACAAGTAGATTTTTGGTGGGTTTGCTCTGCCTCCTAACACAGATATGACTTTTTTTTTTCTTCTTTGTTATTGTATCAGCAGCATCTTAAAACAAGAAGGAATCTTGGTAGAGACCAATTGATCCAACCCTGTCTTCACACTGTTAAAGGATTATTTCTCACATTTATATTTGAAGCAATTGAGGCTCTAAGAAGTGGCTTGCTGAATATCTGTTAATAAAAAGGCAATATATAGTTCCCATTTCCATGTATGCTTATGCATGGTGCTTACTGTACGCCGTTCATTATGCCCAGGAAAGACAAAGTAAAAAGGCCTGTTTTATACTCTAAGTGTGCAGCCTTGAAAAAAATCTATCATCTACACATAAAACCCAAAATATTATATTTCAGTGAACAAATCTAGCAGCTATCTGACCTGGATTCAACTTTACCAACTTCTTTAAACCTCAAACTCCATTTTAATAAAATGAAGAAAACGGTAACTCTTTTCATACAGTTTCTTGAGGACTAAATGAATTAACATACAGAAAACTCCTAATCAGTGCCTAGCATATATAAAGAGTGGCTATTATTATTCACAAAATCCTGGAGACTTCGATATTCAAATTTCCCTTACAGCTTGAATGGATATATTTAGGAAAAACAAAGTAGTGCTTTAAACACCAGGCAGAAAACATGAAATACAACGTAAGGAACAGCAGAGGCTAGGTACATAAGCAGCTTCATAAAGGTATTATATATACCATGGCATTAACAATGAATAAAAAGGAAAACATTGATGAGAAATTCCTGGCTTTTAAGAATGACCACATAGAAGTGAAAACTACTCTCTTATAATGTCCTTTACAGTTACTGACAGATTTAGAATAAAGTGACTCCATTAGGTAGCAAAGCAGTTTCTCTTCCATTAACTAGAGGAAGCCTATCCAAAATCACTGACTTCTCCAAGGAACGTAGGAAGGGGCCGGCCCCTCCTCCACACCATGCATGTCCAATTATAAGTGTTTTAAGACACAGCTTAAGGGTAGCAAAGATGATAAGAACAACCAAACCCTCCAGTACCCTAATCATTTTTCCCATTGAAGGACCCAGAGCCTCCAGGGAGACCTCTCTGCCTGGTCCTGCACTGGCCGAGGGAGGGGCAACCCTGAGACGTAGCCACTTCTCTTACCTTCTGTGCCGTCTATCCTGGTCTCTGTGAGGCAGGGGGTGCTTCAGCCTCACCCCAGTGTTCCAGGACTCTCTCAGCGATGTCTTGTTCGCGAAGAGTTGCTCGTTCTCACCCGGAGGGAAAGCCGCGTCTGGAAACCCTTGATGACGTCACTCGGGCTCTCTCAGCTGTAGGTTATTCATGAGGCTCCTTTGTTTCTCCAAACGTTCTAGTGTCTTCACTGGCACTTAAGGCACCACACTACTTGATCATTTTTTATTTGTAACCATTCTATCCATCCAACTCCGTCCAATACATGTGGCAAATTTACCCAACCTCTTTTCTTTCAACCCCTAAAGGATAAGCCCCATGCAATGACAAAGTTCTTAAATTTCATAATGCATGAGTGGAGTTTGTTATTGGTGGAGTTTGGGTATTTCTACTTTCTACTAATGGCAGGACTGAATTGTGACAACAGTAATTAGCCACAATTTATAAGACTGCTTCTTTATAAGGAAACCATTAACATAGATCTTTAGAACAGTGTTTTTTTCAAGGATGAAGATTCAGATTGGTTTTAACTTTGTTGGAATTCATTCACCCAGCTACTGGTTAAGCATCCTGGACAGAGTGGTGATGGTGTGCGCCCAGGAGTTGCCTACTGCTGCTATTCAGAGTTCTATCAATTTCTTTTTCATATCAGCTCTTCTGCATGTAGAAGAACAATTCATACCCTTGCTAAGGCTAGAAAAGTGAAGCATCCAGAGATATTGCTTTCCAATAAAGTAATAATGCTCCATTAGCTGTTTTGCTGTTACACGTTTTACCACAGACAACTCTTCTTTAAGCTGCCTTCCCGTATGTGGCCCTGTGATAAATTTTATCAGTGGTCAGCGGGACAGGGTTGCAGGCTGGGCAGTAGCACAGTGGCTTTTTATCTAGCTTAGTTCCCTCTGCCGTGTCCCCAACCCAAAGCGGCATTTTCTTGGTGTAATTTATGTTGTGGCATTTCTGTCAGTAGATGTGGTGTCAGCAATTTGTGTTCCTAATGGAAGTTTACATGGAAATTAGATACTTAGCCACAGAATAAAATTAAAGACAGAGTAAAACTAACAAAAACTGTAATGCAAAGGTGTTTGTGCCTGCTCATATTTTTTAACAATTTTTAAATGAAGACTCTCTTTTGCCGGGAAAGATTGTTTTCCATATCTAAGATACTGGTATAATTAATATGTATATGGTGCACCCATTCAGTTAAAGCTAAAATTGTATCAGCACTTGTATTAGAAGTAGCTTCTACATTCCAGAGGCCTTCTAGTACTGGGATAATATTTTAAATTAAAATGATATTTTAAGTTTTAGAACCCAGAATGTTTAAGCAAAATTTGTGGTGTGTATATCTTGGGGAAACATATGATGTATATTTCTGTAAAATTAAAAAACTCAACTCAGTTCAAATTTTGTTGAAGAAATTATTTTCCTGAATAAATAGTCTTTGTCCCTTATATAGTTTACCATAATGAGATTTTCAGTAATCCCATTGCAGGATATTGAGAACATTTAGAAATAGTTGTATATTGCATTACAAGTGAAATCGAAGCATTGTTTAGACTTCTTAGCAAAAGACCCCTGAGATAGCCCAAAATGCAAGTTCTGGAGTTATTCGGACTCTGAGCTTCTCCATTTTAAAAAGGGCTTTTACACAAATGGGGTCCTTATTCACTCTGAGGAGGAGCAGAGAACAGAGGTACAGTTAGTATTCTTTCCTGCATCTACAACCTCTCTGTGCTCATCTCCTTCTTTTCCTTATAGAGAACACTTGCCCAAGAAACTGAGCAGCACATAGACATCATGAATCCTCTAGACGGAGTTTCACTACATTATCAAAGCTTCCTGCCATTGAATTAACAACAAAAAATATTGTATCGCTTACATTTCCAGGTATTTCTAACATATTTTTAAAAATATCTTAGTGGTATTTTCCCCTTAACTAAAATTTTCTGGGCAGTTTATTTATCATATGGACCATATCTTTGAGTATTTGCTAATATTCTCAATTGAATGTGAAATGATGGTTATACACAAAGATGTTCAGAAAAGAAATTTTATTTCCATGAATGACGCCTGCATTTCTGAAACAATTTTCCTCAAGTCAAACTGGTGAGAAAGTCTTGAACTCCATTAGTTGAAAATTTTCACACTTTTGAAATGATTTAAGGACCTGTCTTTAGTAATTCTGATTAAAGATGAATGTTTTGAAATTCGGTCCCCATATCTGAGGTGTATCTAGCAGCGTCCTGCTAGAATTCTGAATAGACAGCAGAGCAGCATGCCCAGCTTACACATTCCAAAATGCCAATATATGTATTCAGCTTTGTAAATATGGCTTTAAAAATACCTCGCCATATTTAGCCACTCCTAAATATGTATTTACACAAGTCTACACACTGTAAGTGTTTACCTGGGAGACAGGAAAGGTCTCTCTGGTAAATAATATCGGTTTTATAACCTTTCATGAAGGAATTTTTTGTTTGCTATATAAAAAAAATCCGCTCCTCTCAGTTATAATTTAATAAAATATTTCTTTCCCTGTAAATTTACTGCATAGCACTTGAGGTAAAGCCTGCAATGTTAAAAAAAAAAAAAAAAAAAAAAAAAAAAAAAAAAAAAAAAAAAAAGACAACCATAGTGTTACCTTTGGATACAGAGTGGCTTTGATTCATTTTGCTAAGACTACAGAGAGTAGAAAACATGGATATGATTTCTGAAAACCAAACAAATAAAAATAACCTGTCAGATATATTTTAGAGCTAAGGCTATCGAGTAATTACCTACTTTTTCAGGTTAAAAAAAAAAATCAGAACCTCTAGGAAGAGCCAAATGGTTTAAACTACTTTGCCTTGAATTTTCTAGAACACTGCTTAAATTTACACTTTATATTACATGAGTGATATTGGTTAAACATTTTCAACTCTGTTAAATCTAAGATATGAGCAAATTCTTTTTAAAAAGTACCATTGCTCAGTATACCGGCCCAAAGACAGGAAATTTGCAGTGTATACTCTAACTTGCAAATACACAGCCTTGAGCAATTGAGTTGATCTGACTTGTGATTATGAATTTATAAATTAGGGCTGTGGGCTACTGTAGACCTAATGAATGATGGATCTGTACTCAGACATTAAGTGCTAATATTAATAGCAAAAAATATATCTTTTTAAAATGCATATTTTTCCTTTTTTAATTGAAATACAAAGTGAAATAAAACATGATGCGTGGAATTTAAAAGATATTTCTTTACTTGGTAGGTTCTCACAATTTATTCACCATCTTTCTCCCTACCTTTGCTCTCCCCTTATTAAGGCTTTTGAAATTCACCTAACATTAAGTAAGTGATGTTTCCTTTTTTTGAGTCACTTTAGGGTCCCAGAAATGGCTATGCTTTAATTTGGAGTCCTTTAAGGTTTTTTAAAGGGAGGATCTCTGAAGGGATTATTCCTCATCAGCTCATTTCCTTCTAGAAAATAAATGTGCAGGATTTCCAGCAGCTTGTCTCTGGAACCACTGAAGATTTTCCTGTCATCAGTGCACTTAGAGACCTACAAGAGAAGAACAAAAAGAGAGAATCCCCTTACATGAAGTCTAAAGACACTTAATAAATTACAGCTTTGCATTTAAAGGGTACTCCTCTTCTTCTTCTTTGTTCCACATGTTTCAAAAATTTTCTCTTTCAGGATCTTTCTGTGCATGAGTGCCTGTGCACAGAATGTATGAGTTTATGTTGATTATGTTGGGGAGTTGGGAAATGTGCACATTTTTGGCAAGTCCAGATATGGAAACATTGCAGGCTTATTTCAGGGTAGAAACACATCAATTTCTTTCCTGATCAATCTTTCTTTTTTTATTTTTTCTATTTTTTTAATTACAGTATAGTTCATTTACAATGTTGTACCAATTTGTGCTAAACAGCAAGGTGGCCCAGTCATTCATGTGTGTATATATATATATATCTACATTCCTTTTCTTACATTATCTTCCATCATATTCTATCCCAAGAGATTGGATATAATTCCCTGTCTTATACAGTAGGACCTCAGTGCTTATCCATTCTAAATGTAATAGTTTGCATCTACCAACACCAAACTCCCAGTCCATCCCATTCCCCCCCATCTCCCTTGGCAACCACAAGTTTGTTCTCTATGTCTGTGAGTCTGCTTCTGTTTTGTAGATAGGTTCTTTTGTGCCATATTTTAGATTCCACATATAAGTGATATCATATAGTATTTGTTCTCTTTCTGACTTACTTCACTTAGTATGAGAGTCTCTAGTTGCATCCATGTTGCTACAAACGGCATTATTTCATTTTTATGGCTGAATAGTATTCCACTGTATATATATACCACACCATCTTAATCCATTGATCTGACAATAGACATTTAGGTTGAGAACATATCAAATTTTAAATGGACCCAACTTCTTTACCCCCACATAAAATGCCTGTTGAAATTTGTCAATCGAATCAGGTGCTTATAGGTCTTCCTCTCTCATCTCTAAAAGCAGCTTGGCAAGTTTGTGTTTGTGTTTGTATGTGTGTGCAAAAATGTTTACCTCTCAAATTCAGATGCTTTGAAGTACTTTATTTTTTAAGTCTTTTTTCTTTCATTTATTCTCAAAATGTTCAAAGGTGCACCCTATTATAAAAGATTAAAACAATCTTTTAAAAATAAAAATATAATTTGCTTTACCTCTGAACATGCTAGAAATTTAAATACAATAACATGCCTGATGAACATGGAACAAGGGGTTTTGCAACTAGGTCACCAATTCAGATTTGATCCAGAGAGTACTGAGTACCCTGCAGCTGTCTATTATGAGTTTCTGAAATGAATGCAACAAATAAATATCTGATTATATTTCCATACAAATTGTATACCTACTCTGCTAATTGAAATGGAACATAATGTACTATTTGTGTATTCAATTTACACTTTTGAAAATTATTCTACATCATCTTACATTTTCACAAAAAGAATAGTAAACCCACTGTCATGCTAATAATACCCATACATATGTTCCAAACAACACAAATAATATATTCCTCACCTTTTGGGTATGATCCAGGAAGATACAGTTCTTTCAGCTCCATCCTAGATTCTCACATAACTATGGACATGGCAGGTTAGAAGGATCACTCCTGTGTACAGCAGATTCATCCTGGCCATGGTGAATTATGTTCCAGGGTACTGTAAGAACTAAGAGATGAGCAAAATCAATGACTTCCACACTGGAACCTGAGTCTGTCAGAAGCACTTCCTTCTGTCTCTTAAAATCTCACAGACATTTGGGAAATACCATTTCTATACATTTACTTCTGACCAGTCACTCCATACCTTAGCCCTCCTAAGACTCTGGCACAAGTGCAGAGTGTCAGAGTAAAGACAAAAACCTGCTATGCTAAAAACTGCCCCTCCATCTTCTCACCTGTTTTCTTGGAAAAAAACTTGTGCACATTGACTCTCTTCCTTAGGGTTCTTTCCTGAAACTATGAGAATATTTCAGAATTCTCAAGTTTTGCTGGAAACTGAGACTTGCATTTGTTGAGGTGAGAGGATAGTGTGAAGGGGGCTCAGCTATCATTAAATCACAACACTTCATGTGGCTGCCAAATGTAACCTTAGATGTACAACCTCTAAGATCCTAGGTGGCAGTGCCACTCTAGTATGTACTGGTTAAATCATTCTTGGATGTCTTGTGCTTGGATTTTTAGTGCTGTCTTGTAAGACTGCACAGTATTCAAGGAAGAGAATATAGAATCACAGGGGAGAGATAACCATGTCCTATAGAGCTCAGCCAAAAGCACTCGGACTGCTTGGGGGAAAAAAGCGAGGATTTGAAATCCTCTTTAAGTATCTCAAGGACTGTTATGCAGAAGGTGTGTTAGCCTTATTCTACATGGAAGCATCAGGAGATGGAGTTTAGCTGAATATGAAGATCTTTCTATGGGTGGTGCTATTCCAAGAAGAGGACACACTGCCTCAAGAGAATCCAGGCAGCATCCAGACACAGGCTGGATGACCACTTGGGAATTGTGGGAACTGTTTCCAGGGCTATAGTTTTAGGAGTCTACAAAACCACACAAGTTGTGGGAGGTCCAAAGGTGCTCATGGAGCAGTTTCAGGTTACTGTGAGAGTCAGGCTGTATGGCCAGGCCACTCAAGATGACTGTTCTCTTGTTCTCTGTACATCCCCTGCTCCACCAGTCCCTGCTTCACCTACACTCTGCTCCAGCCAGTGATGTTTCTAATCCTTAGGCCAGAAAGGCTCCACCTGCTAGTTTACTAAAGGGAAACATCTGCCCTAGGGATGGATGTTAATCTGAGGGGCTGTAAGGGACGTGACCCAGCTGCTGGTTTCCCTGGTAACTGATGATCCAACTGATGGAAACTCCCTCTAAAGTGTAGCCTCCTTCTCCCTTGAGTAGCAAAGATTGCTGTTCTGTTCTGCCTGTCGTCCACTGTACGTGATGAGGCATTACTCCAGGACCCATTGCTTCAGACTTGTAAGAAGATCCTCTGTCCAATAAACCATTGATGTCTCTGTCACTGTCTCTGAGCTCTTTCTTCAGTCTCGAGGCTGGGCCACTACAAGGTCTGCAGGCCTGCAGGGTGCCGTGGAACATACGCCCACTGTGCATATCCTCATTCTGGTCTTTTCTAAGCCCCAGATTTCTTTCAAAGAGGATGAATTCCTTGAAGTGTATGTGGCTGTAAAAAGAACATGGGCTCTACAATCAGAGAATCCCTGGTTGAGAATCCTGGCTCTTCCATTACACTAGTGGTATAAAGAGGAAAGCAGTGAACCTGAGAATCTCAGTCGTAAAACTGAGGAATCTACATTCTCATTTCACAGCGTAGTTGTGAGCATAGAAAATCATCTGTATGCTGCCTGGTGTATGCAGTAGGTGTTAATTGCTGCAGGTGCATAATTATATGGTACATAAATATTGTGACCTAAAAAGCCTACTTCTAGACATTTTGGAGAGGATGGTCATCCTGCATTAAGTTCTGAAAGCAGTGAGCTAGGGTGATATATGTCAATCACTTCCTTCTAAATAGGCTCCTTTTTCCATCAGGAATACACATATTTATGTTAACATGGAAAAAGAAAAAAGATCCTACTGTGGAAATTGTGCTATAAACCCATAAAATGTGGTAAATGAAATAATAGTCACAGTGATGAACTCTATCAAAATTTACGTGAAATGAATAATGCAAAGGCAGAGAAAATTATTCTCTACCTAGCAGCAGAAATCCTCAACACGGCCACCTCTTAATTTCAAGATTCTTCGAGTAAAGCAGTGTCTATCTGATTATCAGTACCCTTTTAAAATCAAATCACCTAGGGATGGAAGCGCTGGTCACAAGGACAATGACAACTTTCTGATTACTATGCTAAAGAGATACTTTTCACTCCTGGCGTATGATTCTTAAGTTCCCAAACTAAACGTTTTGATTTTCCAACCAGGAGGGTGATTATCTTCATATCTAAATAGTTGCTACGTTTGATCCAGTTAAACTGCTGAGTTTATTAAGTAGCTATTCTGTAAAAAGTAACTCTCAGCAATAATTATTATATATAATTATCTCTGTATTAAATCTACTTGCAGGTATTAAACCTATATTTAACATGGCTACTCCTTTGAAGTTGGAATTGAAGATCTTTAATCTGGTAGTCTTCACCACATGTATGGGGTATTTCTGGCATGGATTTGGACTCTGACCATCCCCTGAAGAATACCACCAGTGGGTTCTTTTCAGTTTTGATGGGAACATACAATTCACACTGAATTAGTGGTATTAGTTAATGAGATGTATGCCCAAGAAAGGATGACTAGATTTGATGGAACATTCACTGCTACCTTAGATTGGTAGCCTTCAATACACAGGTAAGTTGGGGAATCTTTTCAATGGTTGGGTTCCTTCTGGCAATCTGGTTACAATACATGACTTAATGCAACATCCAAAGATGCTTGACTTTCAACCTCGGAGTACAAAACGGGCAGTGAGGTACCCATTCCAGGAATACAATTCTCTTGCTCTAGTGCAAGCCTATTTGCACACAGGAGAGGGAGCAAATTATCCAAAGGCTCAGGCTCTGGGATAGCCCCTGGGCTCCTGCCCTACCCTCACGTGGCAGTAATCTTCCTACACAAGAGGCAGAGGGCCTATCCTTGACAAACAGTGTCTGCCTTACCTCCCACATACAAACCCACAAGAAAGTCTGACCCAGCAAGTATTAAGAAAAAAGTCCTGACCTGACCACACAGCAATCCTGGGGTATGAACAGTAGCCACTGCCATGCTCCTGGCAAGAGTTTCCCTGCATCCATTTGAAAGTGGGCATAATAAAATTCCTTTGTCAAGAGTCCCGGTGGAGTGTTGGCAATGGAGCACATATTCTCCCCTTGGTAGGAAGGATGATGGAACAGCATGAAATCTATGCTTTGGCAGCAAGGGAACTTGATGCTAACATTTTTCTAAACTGAAACAAGACGGATGATTTGGCCTGATACTTACAAGTTATATGATATGTTAAATTACCTCTAAAAATAAAAACAAAAGATTTGAAGAAAGTTGTGAATCTCACAAAAGGAGAAGGATGGTTAGCTAAGCTTTTTGCCTGTAAAAAAAATAATTTTAAAACACATTGAGAAGTATGAATAGAGGAAACTGAAATTTAGAATTGTGAACACCTAAGATGCTCTAGTGTGTGTTTAAAATTCAGACTGAGGGGTATGAACAAACTCCCACAATAATTCAGAGAGCATTTATTTGTAATAAAAATTTTCTCTTATCCAGTAATTTATTACAGAGTTCATTAAATACCAGGAACTGATTGTAGGCACTAAACAAACATGACACTGCCCCCATAAAAATCTACTCACAGATATAACGTACAAACCCTCTCGATAGCAAAGAATAAAGCACTAAAAATTAGAGAAATTTAACTAAAGGCATTAAAAAGAAAAAGAAATATTCTGGAGAAATTTTCAAATTGTTTTTCAAATTTATAAGTGTGATACTGGGTCTTCAGTTTCGTTCTCCTATTCACCTTGTTAGATTGCTTCATTAGTCAGAGACACAGCCTCAGTTTGCTACAAGGTCAGGACCATTGTTAGTTCTTTTTTCCTAAGTAGCTTCTGACCTACTGACCCAAAGAAGGCATTCATAGCCCTAGAATAACGCAAACACAATGCATTTTCCTCAAGGAATGTTTTAGGATTTCTTCTTTCATCAGAATGTTGTGTTTTCTCAAAGAACCGAAATGAGTGCAGAGGTCAGCTTTGTTCCCAGCCACCACTAACCTCAGGGAGCAGATCCAGGGAAGAGAAAGAAGAATGGGGCAAGCTTCTGTTCTCTGAGTTCTTGGGACTATGTGATAAAACCACTTCATTGTCATCTAATTCAATTCTGAGTTGTATTTGGTTTGAAAAACACAATGTTTATTAGATTAAAAACCTGGAGATGCTACACAAAATACAGGACAAAGATAAATAGTGTATGTATAAGCCAGGCAGAGTAACAAAAATAGAGCACCAAAAAAACATGTAAATCTTTCCCTCAATATGCCCAAGATTTGAAAAGCAAAATGAAGAACCTGTCAATGGGGCTGAAATTGAACCACTCAAACCAGGCTCAGTGTTTATAAATGAGGAAGAGCCAAACCAATAATAATATTGTGGCATTGATTCTTTATGGTCTCAGTCACACCCACCTCATCACTTAATATTTTTTTTTTCTCCTAATATGTGTTCAATCCATTTTGACAGCTTGGCTCAGAGCTTAGGTAACAGAGCCAAACCATATCCCTTTGGTTGGTCTTCAGCTTGGCTGGACTTTCAGTGACTTCCACATAGTAAGAGACACTCTCACAAAAGCCTTAATATAATAATGAAGCCACCTACCTAACAAGTAACAAGAATCAGCATTTCCTGATTAGTTCTGTGAGCCAGGCACTGAGTGTAGAGCCTTACCACAGGGTGCCATTTAATTCTCAGGAGATGCTAAGGTAGGGAGCATTAGCCCCATTTCACAGATAAAGGAACTGAGGCCATGGTTAGGACTTCCCCAAGGTCACAGAGTGGAACCTTGATTCTGTCACTGACATTCAAATTGCTGCAGGTTTACAAGCTATTGTTCTGCTATACTTGTAAACAAATTTCCTGACAAGTTAGGACTGCCACTTTCAAAAGTTTGGAAAGCCTCACTTTGCTGCATTATGTGAAGACTGGCCAGCATTTCTTGGGAAGTCTGACTGGGAGACAAACTGCTCATCTTCAGTTGGTACAGGGATCTAATCTTCACACACACACAACCAACCACTAACCCCCACCCTCTGCCACTGGTACCTCCATCAGCAGCAAGACAAAATTAGGATGGCAGCACACTCACACTGCCAATGATTTTTTGTGATTGGTGATGTTTTAAAATTTCTTTTTTAAATGTAGTCAATGGAGTATGAGGTCCCCTGTATGCAAACATTGGGAGAGGGGTTACATACTATGTAAGTTACCTCAGGCCAAACCCCAAATAGTCCTGGTCCTCCCATCCCTGAACTTCAAAGCCAGCCCATTCTCCCCGCTGCTGCGGCTGCCTCGGTGACTTTGCAGTGGTCACAGGCCTCACAGCCTGGGTGGTCCCTCATAACCAAACATTCCCTGAGCCAGGGAGCAACCACACACCTCGCTCTGGGGTAGGGAAAGGAGGGAAGAAAAAGATAGAGCTGATAAATAGAGCCCTGCTTCCCCCAGCTCCCCGTTAGGGAAAGTCAACTAGATATGAGTAGACTATACTCATACAAGGCAAAGCTTTTCAACAGTGTGGCACTGTCCCATACTCCTAGGTGTTCCTTCCTGACTACTGGGTGGCAACATGAGAGGCCATGTGGCACCTACTGGAGGAAAGGTCATAAACTGGAAGCAAGGAGACCCAAGCTCTGATTCCAGCTATCTTTCACAAGTCCAAATTCCCAGTGCCTCCTGCCCACATCTGACATTCCTCTGGGTATTGGGCACTGGGGCTTATTAGTTTGTTTGCTTCCTGAAGATGGGAAAAATAGAAAATACTTCTCCCAATTTCCCCAGCCTCTGATTCTGTTAGGAAGCACAGATATGCAGCAAGCAGGTTTAAGTCCTCAAGAGAATTCAACTGGAAGTCAGCTCTCACATCTTGCAGACAGCAGACAGGCGGTCTCAGTGAAGACCTAAGCTAACCTCAGGCTCAGCTCTTCTATGAAGAGAGAATGGAAGGCTTTTTCACTCAGGTTAACTTTTCAGCAGAATCAAGAACTGAGCAGTGACATTATCCCTGCTGTGCTTTGGAGAATCCTGTTTCTCCAGCCTGTGATGGGGCTTAAATCTAAAGGACATTATCCAGAAAAGCCTGGGAGAAACAGGGAACAACCAGTCTATGCAGCTCTTGGAGGAATTTATTTTCCATACGAAACTCACAAAGAAATTAGTCCTAGGATCTGAAAGAATATAAAGGTTTTTTATTTTTTTAATTAAAAAAGAATGGCCTCTGGATATTCTAAGACCATGGGCTACAGAGTGGGGAGGAAGAACTGGCTTTTCTTTGAAACTAGAAAATCCATTTAGCACCTTTGTCCAACAGATACAAGGAAAAGATCCCATGGCCCTAAGTTGTTTTATCTAATTTTTTCCCTCCTGATTTCCTTTGTTGTGAGTTCCAAGCTGTTTTGCACCCTTCCATCCTTTACAACTACTGAATCTCTTCTACAGATCTGTAAAAATAAACAGGCCATTTCCAGATTACCGGCCAGCGACACCACATCCTGTGTTCGAGCTGATGATAAATAAGAGTGAGGCAGGTAGTCCCCCAGACACATCTGGGAAGCATCCTCTTCTCTGAACAGAAGCACACAGCATTCAATTTGAGCCAAAGCTTATTTGGCCTTGTGGTCTGCTGAGTTGAAATGGTGATGCTATTTTTTTTTCCCTGAATCTAAAGATTATGTTTTTCCTCTGACATTTTTCTTTTTTTAAGTTTTGATATATATTAAAAAAAAAATAACCCTCTAGGGGAAACTCTATTGGCTTTCGCCATGAATCCCAGGTGTATTCTAATTAGCTTTAAAACTTATTTAAAAAAAAAAAAAAAAAAAAAAAAAAACCTTCAAGTTGAAGACAGCTAAAGCAACTAGCAGCCACAGTTTGGGCTAATTAACTCTTCTGGTAACATCTAGTGACTAGAAACTGTGGTCTCAAATATTCTGTGATGATGTAGCTACTCAGGATCTTATCTGCTCTTTTAACTTCTTCTAAATTAATCAGCTTTATAATGATTAACAACCTAAAGTTATTTTTAGCTCTAATGCTTATTTATTCTTCCCCCCTTCCATTTATGTATTCTTCATTCTCTCCCAGTTAAACCCTCCAATCTCTGCTTAAAATACAGGAATCTCATGAAAGCATCACTCGCTCTCCTTCCCTCACATGAGCAAACATGCACAGAGGGGGTAAGTGTAGAGAATAATCTTTCTTTTGCATCCTGAATTTAGAACACTCTGAAGCAAGGGCAGAATGAAGCTAGGCAAAGAAAGGGGAAAGTATTGCTAGAACTCGAATTTTGCTCCCCAGAATCTTAAGCTGTCCTCTTCCATCTTCCTCAACTCCTCAGGGGAATGTTGTGGCCACTCAGCACAGTTTCTTGGTAGCTGTGTAAAGAAAACCACACCTGTGGTTATACAGCAGCCCCAGGAGGGACGAGCTAGAGATGCCTTAACTAGGTACAGCTGTCCATTCTTCTGGGCTAAGCCATGACAGGCAGAATGTGGGCCTGGAAATACTGCAGTAAAAATGCACTCAATGCCACTGCCCTCTCTCTGGTGAAAGAAGATTTCCTTTCAGGACAACTTAGGTTTTTTTCAGCTTACAGTTCACATGGCTGGAGAAGGTTATTCAGAAGGTTTAGACAAGAAATAATAAATCTCTGATCTTCTAAAGAGGAAAGAGGATAATTGGTCCAGAAATTAAAAGAGCTGGCCTCAAATCCTGTCCTAGACATTAGTTCATTTTGTGACTTTTGAGAAAATAATTTCTTCACTTGAATATTAATCCAGAGGATTTCTAAGGCCTTCCCTCTATAAAGGTTCTATGAAAGGATGTGGGCTCCCATTTGCTCCTTTGAAGACCAACTGCTAACTTCTGTGCAGGTATAGGTGGAGGAATCAATCTCAAGAAAGCCCAGATTTACAGATCCTAGGGCCTTAAGGGAATTCTTAAAGATACATGTTTTCCACTCTTTTTCTAAAATCAAGAGGTCTCTGATAGGCGTGCTGGAAACAAAATATCTTTTCTAATACATCCATCACCAGTCAGAAGGTTAAACTGAAATTTCCTGGTAAAGCAATAAAGCAATTGGAAGTTGAACTAAAATGAATAAATATGACTACAACAATAGAAACAGCAAATGAACATTTCAGTCTTTATTTTGTGCCAGACATTGAGCTAGGGATTTCTGCATGTGTTATCTCGGCTTAGCATTATAAACACGCTCTGTCCCCTCATTCTGTTCTCCAATTATCCCCCCAGGACGGCCTGCCATATGCCCGCCTCCTGCACAGAAACGCTGAAAAAGGCAAGACCTTTATGCACAGGCTCACCAGACCAGTCCAAATCCATCCTAAGAACTTCCATAGCCCTAATCTCAATGCATGACTTCTTAGGGGGAGGAAAAGAGCTCCATATTTGTCAAAAAGAAAAGTCTTGGTGTTTGTCTGCAATTCCAAGTGCACTTCCTTCAAGTTTCTGGGAGTATTTTATCCACACAAGGAGGAACACTCCAGTGTCTGGATCAATATCTGTAAAAGCTTTTAAGCTATAATAACCATGATCTTCAGCACTCAATATATTCTGACAAGACCTCCCCTCTATGTCAAGTGTAGTGGGTAAATTCTTAGGCAGGGATTTTTAGGACCACTCCTTGCCTACTAGCACTTTCAGTAGAAAAGTCCATAATCATTAAGCCAAATGCAAGGGGACAGGCATTCCCAATTATAGGTTTAATTCTCTATAAGTCCAACCAGCACAAACTTCATCACTACATTGTAGTGCTGCTAACTAATGAGTTGAATTTTGGCAGCCCATTAATCTTAATTTTGTAAACATTGATTCTTTTCCCTGGGTTTTGAATGGAGCTAAAATTAGCATTTTTGTTGTCTTGGGTTTTTTTTTGTTTGTTTGTTTTGTTTTAGTATAACCTCCATCTCAACTTCCTGCTACTGGATATTTTATTACAACAAACAGTTCTATCCTTGACCAGGGTTTAAAAAGAAGTCAGAGGAGTTCTGGGAATAATGGTCCCACCTCTCATCTTGTTTCACACACTTCCCCTGTCCCTTCTGGGACATGGAGCCACCATTGACTTCTAAGGAAATTCACTGGAGGCTCAATTAAAACTACGGGGCACAGAAGAAGAGGCATGTCTTCACCTTTTCCTTCCCAGTAAGATCTGATTCCAGGAGCAATCCTATACAGGAGGACTTTTGAGGGCTTAAGGGGTAAGACAAAACTGGGAGGTTCAACCCGGCTCTCGCTCATTTGACAACTGCTGGTTCATCTCAAGTATCCCTCATAAGCGCAAATGCCTAAAAATTAAAACAGAAAGGATCGCTTCCACAAAGAGAGTGCTCATGGCTTCCAATTTTTCCTCAATTCTCTCTGACTTCTTGGTCGTTGGCATTTAGCAAGAACAGTTCAAGGAATAGCAGTTTTATCAGTGGAGGAGATATGGTCTGTCAACTATGTGTAGTTAAGCTACCTGAGAAGATCATTTCACATCAACCATTTTCTCACTGTGGGCTCTCTTAGCACGTTCGCATTTAAATAGTCTATATACTCTACCTTTCTTTCTTTTTTTCTCTGTGATAGCATATTCTACAAGGTTTTAAGCCCCTTCCCCTTATTTTCCTCAAATATGTCAGATTGCAACCTCTACGACTCTCTCCTGGACCCCGTTCGTTTGTTGCGATTACTTCATATTTCTGCTGATAAAATACCAGTGCAATCACTGGGCATCATCTGCCCAATTATGCCAAACCAAACAATCACATTTCCTCTTCTGAAGCATGCTGACATTTATCACTTTCCTTCGAGATTTCATGTTATTCACTGGGGAAGTCTAATAGCAGTCACCAAATCAGTCTTGGGATGGGAAGGAAGGGATTTGCTTGCAGAAGGCTATACTTGTGATGATGAAGAATAAAGCCCTCAAAGTCAGCAGCAGACAGCCAGGTAGAAATCCCTGCTATGTACCAGCTGAGTGTCCTTGACCACATTTCGAAAGCTCTCTATTCCTCCTTTTTTCCCATCTACAAAATGAACATAGGACAGCCTCTACTCCACAGGGTAGTTGTAGAAATTAAATGAGATCCTATGTTTAAAGCTTTAGTGCAGTTCTGGTGGACAATAAATTCTTAATAAACATTTACTGAAAAAGAAAAACATCCCACATTGTTGGAACTTCAGGTTACATCTTCAGTCCCCATTTGCAATTTGACAGTTATTATCCCAACATACCATCCCATTTTCAGGAACATTTTATTCTATAGTATGAGGAACATGGAAAAGTATACATGTATGTATATATGAACATGTGTGTATAAATAAATTCACTTTTACTGATCTGCCTCCATGTCTGAAATCATGCAGTTAAGGCCTATACTTCATGAGATGCTGTCAATCTACACTATGAAAGTCAGGAAGAGGTAGAAAACCTGGTTCCTGCCCGCTGATAGCTAGCTGGAAGGGGAGATGTACACTCAACAAGAAAATAACAACCACACAAGAGCCATCTCACAAACCTGTGTTAGTCACTGAATAAATGAGGGGCATGGACAGTTCCTAGAGAATGAAGACAATTCCTGCCTGATAAGGTCTAGGAAGAATGCAGGCAGAGAGGAGAATTAAAGCTGAGACTTGAAACAGAGGCCTATTTGGGTCAAACAAAAAGAAGTAAGGTAATCATTATTAGCAGGGAAATTTCAGAAACAGTGGCAGAATCTGGACAGACTAGAGCATGTTCAGCAGACATTTATGTTCTGAATTTTGCCAGAGCAGTGCAGGAATATTTCATACCCACATCTAATGGAATAGAGAGTGGGATCAAATTGTGTTGAGTTCACTGTGTATAGGCTTTCACTTTGGATATGCTATCGTGGTCCAGGGATAACAAACAAGTCTCATCTGGAGAACTATCTCCTAACAATTGACAGTGGTTCATTAGGATTCTGTGTTAAGGAATCTGAGGCCACTGACTCAGGGAGACAAACAAAGACTGATCATGAATGTCTGCCATGGAAAGAGAAAGAGGTGGCCTACGTGCTTTATATCTGCCATCCAGGCAATGTAAACAATCAAGGTCAAGGAGAACAATTTTAGCCAAAGAGTGACACGATAAAAGAGATGTTTTTAAATGATTAATTTGGCATCAGATCATAAGATAGGCTGCTGAAAGAAAAGAGGAGGCAAGAAAACCACTCTGGAAACTTTTGCCGAAACCAGAACAGCAACCACGCAAACATAAAAGAAGGAATACACTTAAGAGAGAGAGTAAGACTAAATCGATATACTTAGCCTGACTTCTAAAGAAGCTTTAAATAAGTTAGACTATTTTTTTTTATTTTATTGAAACACAGTTGATCGACAATGTTGTCGTTTCCGGTATACAGCAAAGTGATTGTTATACTCACATATGTGTTCTTCTTTTACATTCTCTTCCACTATAGGTTATTACAAGATACTGAGTGTAGTTCCCTGTGCTATATACCGTAGGTCATTGCTGGTTATCTATTTCATATATAGTAGTGTGTATTATTTTTTAGAGCAGTTTTAGGTTCACAGTAATATGGAGCAGAAAGTACAGAGATTTCCTATACCCCTCCTGACCCCACACATGCAAAGCCTCTCCCATTATCAACATCCTCCACCACAGTGGCACATATGTTACAGCCGATGAACCTGACTGACACATCACAATCGCCCAAAGCCCACAGGGCACATTAGGGGTCATTCTTCGAGCTTTACATTTCATGTGTTTGGACAAATGTTTAATGACATGTATCCACCACTACAGTAACACACAGAGTAGTTTCCTTGCTTTAAAAATTGTCTGTGCTCTGCCTATTCCCTCCCCACTAGCCCTGACAACCACTGACCTTATTTCTGTCTCCATAGTTTTACCTTTTCCAGAATGCCATATAGTTTGAATCATGCAATATATAGCATTTCAGATTGGCTTCTTTCATTTAGTAATGTGCACTGAATTTTCCTCCATTAGAATAAGCTTCAGAGCTCATTTCTTTGTACTGCTGAACAATACTCCACTGTCTGGATGTACAACAATTTATTTATCCATTTACCTATTCAAGGACACCTTGGTTACTTCCAAGTTTTGGCAATTATGAATAAAGCTGCTATAAACAATCATGTGCAGTTTTTTTGCATGGATGTAAGTTTTTAACTCTTTTAGGTAAATTATAAAGGTGCACAACTGCTGGATTATATGGTAAGAGAATGCTTAGTTATGCGAAAAACCGACAACTTGTCTCCCAAAGTGACTGTATCATTTTGCATTGCAACCAGCAATAAATGTGAGTTCCTATTGTTCCACACCATCTCCAGCATTTGTTATTGTCAGTGTTCTGGATTTTGGCTATTCTAACAAGTATGTAGTGGTATCTCATTGTTGTCTTAATTTGCATTTCCCTGATGATATGTAATGAGGAGGCACTTTGAGTCTTGAGAAGGGTACCATTTTGGCTGTTTCTTACAATAGCAAAGATTTGTTTATTTCACTCATCCATTACCAATATTGCCATCTAGCAGACAGCAAGGTAAGAGGGCATTTGAAATACAGTACAGGTAAGTTCTTACAAATGAGAGACCAGGAAAATTTTGGATTAGGTATATTTCTAACTTCAGTATTTTGGTAAATATGGTAAGAGCTTTTCCCTGGTAATGGAAGGACCACCTAGAGGGAGTCAATGACCTTGGGCTGAGGTGCTAAAAGATACTAAATATAATCTGGCCTTCTTCATAATTTTCACTGGTGGCTCTGGCCCTGCCTAGCTCACCCACATTTGTCTCTCCATCTTGAGATAAGGTAACCAAGATGCATTATGGCAGTTACGCCAGGAGTAAAAACACAAGGATGAAGCCAGATCTCATTTCAAGGACAAGTTTCTCAAAAGAGACCTCCTGGAGGGTAAGGTGGAGGGAAAGAAAAAGGACTGTTTATAATCATTGAAGTTGAAGAATGTATTTATTTGTTAATCTATTTAGGGATCACGTGTATGATGCTCTGAATTAAAAACCATTTCAAAAGTATAAGAAAGATGCATACCCTCAAAAACATACACACTTTCTCGTAGAAAAAACACGTTTATTAAAATTAAGGAATATTGTAGTTCCCATTGTGGCACAGCAGAAACAAATCCAACAAGGAACCATGAGGTTGCAGGTTGGATCCCTGGCCTCACTCAGTGGGTTAAGGATCTGGCCTTGCCATGAACTGTGGTGTAGGTCACAGATATGGCTCAGATCCAATGTTGGCTGTGGCGTAGGCCAGTGGCTGTAGCTCCGATTAAACCCCTAACCTGGGACCCTCCATATGCTGCAGGTGTGGCCCTAAAAAGACCAAAAAAAAATTAAAAATTAAAATTAAGGAATACAGGAAGGGATGGCATAGGCCACATAGAGCAAATGTCCCTGCCTTGGACAGAGACAATAATAGTCTTGCATAGGCTGTAAGTTGGGTGAATGAAGGTATGTCTTGGGCGGCAATAACCATGTGTGTAAGTACTGAATCACAGAGATGTCCCTAAGCTACTGGGCAAATGCTGGGCAAGAGGGAATAATAAATGAAGAGAAGCTGTTGGGTGAAGGGCGGGCCTTCACTGGGGCTTCCTCCTTCCTGTACAAATGTGTTGATTATGTGACTCCAACTAGGCTGAGGGAGAGATGGTTGGAACATTTCCTTAGACAATGGCCCAATTGAAAGGTCACTTCCTGCCACTTTCCATATCCCTGAGGGGAAATCCCATGCTGGCTCCAGTACACAGTGATGGCTATGTTGAAAGCCAGGCTTCTGAACAAATGCCTGCCTGCCAGAGTCACTGGCCTCTACTTTGGGGTTTAGACATGAATTAAAGATAAGTATTCATGTTGAAATGTCCACTCAAATATAATGCAATCTGTACAATTTTTCAATGCTCAGTCATTGCGAAGTAGCTGTGAGAGTTTTTCATTGACTCCATGATTTTTCAAATCATCTAAGCAACAGAAATTCTTCATTTCCAAATGAGCAACATTTTGAACTCAACCCTGACCCTAACATGATAAAAATCTGTGCCGTTGAAAAGAAATATAAAGTGTTTTGTTGTTTTGTTCTGTCTCTTCCCCTGAAAGCCATCCAAGGGCAGAATCCTGTTGCCTGTGCTCACAATGAATATGACATAGAAAGAACATGGTATTTGAGACAGAGCTTTAAAAAAATCCATATAAGGACAAAAAGAAACATTGGATGCTGAATTCTTTCCTAATTTAAGACATTTTGAGTCCAGTTTTTATTTAAATTAAAAAAAAAGATGAATTCCAGGGCAAATGCTCCTGGGATTTCTTGTGGGAGTGAACGTAGTGATGAACAGGCATTGTCCAAGTCATTGCAGGAAACCCAGATAACCTAAATGCTCCCTCTGAGTGCCTAGCCAGCACCAGCCTGCACCAAAGATTTCATCCCTTCCCCAGCCTCATTCTCACTCCCTGCATTCTGACAGAACTCAATACCCTAGCATTTTAAACAGGTTGGTGTGTTGTTTTGAAACTGTTCTCACATTACTTCGTGGGAACATTAATAATCTAATGCAATGCTTATCAAAGCAGATGATCTGCATCAGAATCATCTGGTTTTTTTTATTAAAATGCAGATTCCTGAGCCCCCTGCTGAATGTGGAATATCTATGGGAGAAGCCTAAGGGTCTGCAATGTTAGAGATACCTCTGTGGTTTGGATCCACTGCATGAAGAACACTGGATTTGAACCAGAGTCTCAGTTCCATTAGTTATTATTCATGACTTTCAGCCAGTCATTTAATCTCTGCACTCAGTTTTTTCAACTGTAACAGGATTATTATGAAGTGATACATACAGAAGTACTGATACACATGAAAAACTATTCACTTAAGTACTTGTGTATATTCCCCAGTTATATGACGAAGTCTTTTAGACCCAGAATATTTTTTCTGTATTTTCCTCACTGCTAATATCATATTTATAGCTGTATTTCAGTAAATAATAGTTTAATATACTATATAGCATAGACTTGGAAGCATTTGCATCCTGATACATCAAGAAAGTCAATTAGCCATCAGGAGTCAACATCAATGTAGAATTTACCTTGGACCAGGGTCCTCCCTAGGACTTGAAGGTTAATCAACTATTAGAGTTGATTAAACTTAATTAACTGCTGTTTGCTGCCTAACAAAGCTTCTAAGGTGGACATGTAAGGCCTCCTTGCCTATTTATTTAATGTTTCAGGAGAAAAATAACTCGGGTGGCCTGACAAGTTAGGTTTACTATCCAAAATGGATTAGAGTAAGATTTTTTTTTAATTAAAAAAAAAAAAACCTTTTATTGAGAACATTATTTTAATGCTTTCTCACATCAATACTGTTACTACTATGTAATATACCTATCTTACAAATGAATAAACCAAATCATAGAGAAGTTAAGTGGCTTTCTCTGATAGCCTGATGTGTTTGTCTCTGCAAGAGGAAAAGACTCGTCTAAGGATTGGATTAATCATGTGGGCCTGGGAGGGCATCCTATACCCAGAAAGAGCTGTGGTTGCAGCCCAAAATCAATGAGGACTTGCTTCTGCTCTGTTCTATTGCTGACCAGCTCCCTTTTTTTTTAAGATATTTATTTATTTAAATATGGTAAAAGTTTTCATTCAGATTTAGCTCAATTGTATAGCCCTGGAATCATTTCTGTCTTGTAAAGTCAGTATTTCCACAAGTTCATGTTATGTGGTAAAAGAATAAGTAATTTTTATATGAATAGTTCTGTATTTATGATCATGGTTATTAGAAAAAAATGACATAAATTGCAACAAATTTTTTTGGATCTGCCTCCTAGAGTAAGGGAAGTAAAAGCAAAAAATAAATGGGACCTGGTTACACTTAAAAGCTTTAGCACAGCAAGGGAAACCATAAACAAAAAAGAAAAGACAATGTACAGAATGGGAGCAAATATTTGCAAACGATGCAACTGACAAGGGATTAATTTCCAAAATATACAAACAGCTCATAAGGCTTAGTGTCAAAAAAAAAAAACTGGGCAGAAGACCTAAATAGACATTTCTCCAAAGAAGACATACAGATGGCCAACTGGCACATGACAAGATGCTCAGTATCTCTAACTATTAAAGAAATGCAAATCAAAACTACAATGAGGTATCACTTCACACCAGTCAGAATGGCCATTTTCAGTCTACCAGTCTCAATGCTGGAGAGGGTGTGGAAAAAAAGAAATCCTCCTACACTGTTGGTGGGAATGTAAATTGGTGCAGCCTCTATAGAAAACAGTATAGCGGTTCCTTAAAAAAACTAAAAATAGAGTTACCAAATGATCCAGTAATCCCACTCCTGGGCTTATATCCAGAAAAGATGAAAACTCTGATTGCACCCCAATGTTCACTGCAGCACTATTTACATTAGCCAAGACATGGAAGCAACCTAAATGTGCACTGGTAGAGGAATGGATAAAGAATGTGTTGTACATTTATACAATGGAATATTACTCAGCCATAAAAATAATAATGCCATTTCCAGCAACATGGATGTACCTAGAGATTGTCATATTAAGTGAAGTGAATCAGACAAGGACAAATAGCATATTATATTACTTACATGTGGAATCTAAAAAAGATACAAATGAACTTATTTATGAAATAAAAATAGACTTGCAAACATAAAAAACAAACATGATTACCAATGGGGAAAGAGTTGGGGGATAAATTAAGAGGCTGGGATTAGCATATATACAGTACTATATAGATAGTAAATAAAAAACAAGGACTTACTGTATAGTACAAGGAGTATATGTAAAAACATATAATATATGTATTTATGTATAGTATATGTATATATGTATAGTATATGTATATATGTGTATAGTATATGTAAAAACATATAAAAGAATCTGAAAAACAGTATAAATATATAATGGACATATACATATAACTGAATCACTTTGCTGTACACTGAAACTAATGTATTGTAAATCAACTATACTTCAACATGAAAAAAATTTTAAAGCATAACCAGTATACCAAATCCTAATTTCAAAAATAGTATTACAAAAATAAAGTTAAATAATTTAAAATGTTGAGTTGATATTAAGTTAACCTAATAAAAATATTAACAAATAGTTTAGGTCTTGTGCAGAAATCACCAATTTGTGGAAAGGACTTTAAATTGACTTTGCATACTTCTCTGTTTCATTTTGAGTTGTTTTTAGAATTTAACTTTAAGAAAAAATATTCATTTCTCTATTTTCAAGTTCTTCAGTGGCTGCCTCAGTCCCTCTTGAACCAATGACATATACCTACTTCATTTGAAATTACATTGCTGATTATGTAACTCCAAACAAATCACACTCAAGATAAAGGTAGTAATAATAGCTTCATTTAATCACTATTAGCATAACTTACACACTGTTCTAGTCATTGTACATATACTATTGTTAGTTATCAGAACTCCTATAGGGTTGGTATCATTATTCCCAATTCATAGGTATGGAAACCGAGACAGTGAAGGTGAATAATTACTGACAATCTTCTAACATGCTAAATGGAGGAACCAAAAATAGAACTCAAGCCTGTCATTCCCTTAAGTCTTTGTTCTTTCCCTCAGTATACATTGCCTCTCTGCATTAAATTTCCCAAACTATATTGCCAAAATATTCGGAAATGTCTTACGTAGTAAAGTTTCAGTGAGAATACTGTAGTTGTAGAAAAACTGTAGACTATATGTGCCTTTAAGTGAGTTGAGCTGATTATATTTGTAAATGGTTACTTTCAACAGGCTTGCCACCTCACCATATCTCTTGTTCCATGAAGCCAACGCTTTCTTCTTTCCCATGGAGGTGAACATCTGGCAACCATATTTGTATGTGAAACCCTAGCTTATACTGGCCAGCTAGGAGTCACTGTCTTTCCTAAGTCCAAGCTGCTCTGATTGATTTTCTTTCCTACAAATCTGGACTGTTAAACAGAGGACATGTAAACTGGGGAGCTGTGGACAGTAGGGGGAATGGAGAAATAGAGAGTGAAGACTGAAGCAGAGGGTATGGAAAAACAGAGAAGGAAGACTGGAGAGGTGAACCTACAGTCCAAGAACCAGGGGTGGGGTGGGGTTAAATATATTATACAACAGGAATTTTAACACTTGGCCTCTAGTTAGAAAATAATTGAATGAAGGTAGATGCAAACTATTACATTTAGAATAGTTAAGCAATGAGGTCCTACCATACCGTACGGGGAACTACATCCAATGACTTGTCATAGAACAGGATAGAAGAAGATATGAGAAAAAAATGTGTATATACGTGCGTGTATATACGTGCGTGTGTGTGTGTATGTATGTATATGTGTGTGTGTGCGTGTGCGTGTGTGTGTGTGTGTGTGTGTGTGTATATATGACTTGACCACTTTACTATACAGCAGAAATTGACAGAAATTATAAATCAACTATAATAAAAAATTTTTTTTTAAAGAAAACTATCTCAGTGAGAGTGTGAGCCTCTCATAGGTCCCTCCTGCCCTTGTGCTCTGTGAATAGCCTTACAATAAATTCCTATGTTTTAATTAAGCTAGTCTGACATTAATCTCTGTTATAACCAAAAGGGTGTTAAGTAATATAGTCACAATGTTGGAAAGAAATTTCTCCTAAAAACTTTCCTTTGACTGATCTTGAACCATTTGGTTTCTTCTGATTATTTACTGTTAGTGACCATATTACAGATGATTTCAGTTAGTTCTAGAAGCCAGTCCATTTGACCACATTGTAATGTATACACTTAATATGCAGAAAAATGACTCACGTTCTTTGATGGGTTTCATTAAATTGTCTAAATATTTTCACATCACAAAGACATTCGAAGGAGAAAATATCACATTCTTCCCCAAAGAGTAGAATCACAAAAAATGGCTTTATTGATCAAATAAATACCAGTTCATCTCATTTAGCTCCCTTTAGTTGCTCCTTCTACTCATCCTTTCTTCATCATTTTTACTAGAAACTCTAGAATAATTTTTGGCTCAAACAAAAGTAGAGGCAGATTTAGCAACCAAAGCATGTATATTTAAAAACTGCCCCTTACTTAGCATGTGTTAATATGAGGCTGCATACCAGAGGAACAAAATAAAATCATCACAAGAAATGACTGCAAAACACAAGCACTCTGGATAATTCAAAAGAAGCCTTTGGCTGGCTCAAACAATTTGGTTTTTATTCCATACATCACCAAAGGGAGACATTAAAGAATACTCCATACAGGGCATTTTTTTTTAATTGTTCATCCATGTTTTCCCTTGGGTTTAAGGAAAAAAAAAAAAAAAACAAAAAAAAAAAACCAAAAAACAGTGGAAAACCATAGCATATTTTCCATTGACTTGATTTAAAAAAAAAAATAAGTTCGGCAATTAAAATCAGATTTTTTTAAGCAAGAAAAGATACATCTGAGTAAGGCACTTATACTAAAAGTTTTAGCAGAATATGGATTAAATTATTGGTTTTTAAACCACCCTTTAAAAATGGCATTGACTCTGGAATGGAAAAATCAGTAGATTCAAAGTAGAACAAGATTTTGACACTAGTAAAATTGAAAGCTAAATTAAAACTTCGTGTACATTATTTGCAAATGTAACAATCCTAGGAAAATTCTGACTATAATATCTTTTTAGCTGAAAGCAATCTTTTCCTAAGTGTTTGCTTTTACTGATTATTTCTAGTTTATTAGAGAAATTCTTCTGGCTACAGCTCTTGAAATCTGCAGTTTGATACTTGAAGTAGATTTTTGGATAACAAATCCACATGAGCCCGAGCATCCAGTGTCTTGACACTTTTGGCCTAAAAGTTGTACCTTTCAATATTTCTGCCTAAGAGAGGAAAAGCTAATCTACCGAAGTGTGTGTGTGTGTATATGTATGTGTGTGTGTGTGTACATGCACTCGTGTGGGCAGGAGGTTGGAGGCCTGGGGGGAGTAACTTAGTTTGTGAGCTGCCATAAAAGTTGGCAGGTGCTAAAAGATCCGAGTGGTAGGAGACCACAGCTGAAGTTAGAAATACATGTTTAAAAAAATATAACCTTATAGGTAGTACATTAATATAATTGTATGTCACGCTATAGATGAGTTTACTTCTACACAGTGAACACCTTGCTGAAAAATGAGCTGGCAGAGGTTACTTTTTTAAAAAAAAGAATTAATGCCTAAGTCTTAGATGGAATATTTCTCTTTGAAACCTAAAAACTCAATATGCGTAACTCATTGACTTTATCAGACAATTAAGAGTAGTTATTAAGCACTGTTAATATACAAATATATAGCAAAGTAATGGACCAGGCTGGCCCTATACCAGAGAATAAGCAACTTTCCCTGAAGAGTCTATTAGAGACAATATCTCCTTCAATTCCCACAGTGGTGCTTTAACCCCTGGTTAATGCCAGTGGAAACCTGTGGCTGTTAAAAAACAAACAGTTTTAAGCTTTAAGGTACCAAGCAAAGTCTTTCTGCTGCTTATAGGATACTGTTCCTTAGTCCTTTCTTTGGGAAGAAATACTTTCTAATTTGGCCTCAGTTTCAATGACATTCCTTATCAGAAGCTTTTCCCCATCAGCTCCTTCATTTCACCCAACCCCCACTGCAGCTGAATTAATTGTCACATGCTCCTCTGTGTTACCATAGCATTGTGTCATACCTGTAGTACAGCAGTTATCATGTTGTATTATAATTAACTCTGCGTGTCTGGATCTATCATCATGATCTGGAGATTTTTGAAAGTGAGGAGAATGTGTTATTCATTCTTTACTTTGTTTATAATAGATACCCAAAAGATGTCCATCAGAAACAAATGAATGAAATCCTCTTAACGGAAGTATACTCATGCATTCACTCATTCATATCGTTGGTCAACAGATGTTACTTGGAATATAGTTGGTGTCTTTTTGCAAAACATTTTCTCCTATCCATTCCTGAAAAGTAGAGAGTGGAGACCTTGGGGTCACTGGGAATCTTTCAAATGCATGACATCATGTAGTGGACAAGGGCAGAGAAGAAAAGACTAGAATACAACTTTTGATTAAAATTTTTGCTTATGGCTATCTCTGATGCTAAACTTAGAGCATGTGCTTCATGAAAGCTTGTTGAATGATTGATTAATTGATTGCAGTTAAAGTTCATTTTCTCTCAAAGCAGGTGATAATAATATCTGCTAAAAATTTCATCTTCCACAAAAACATTCTTATTAAGTTGTTTTGTCCTGGAGTTCCTGCTGGCTTAACGGAAATGAATCTGACTAGCATGCATGAGAATGCAGTTTCAATCCCTGGCCTTAATCAGTGGGTTGAGGATCCGGCGTTGCTGTGAGCTGTGGTGTAGGTCACAGATGTGGCTCGGATCTGGAATGGTTTGTGGCTGTGGTGTAGGCCAGCAACTACAGCTCTGATTGGACCCCTAGCCTGGGAACCTCCCATATGCCACGAGTGCAGCCCTAAAATTTAAAAAGACAAAAAAATATTTGTTTTGTCCTAAAAACTAACCCACACAAGAATGATGCCATTCCTCACTAAATTAAACCTTCAAAATTTCTCGTCTGATATTTATATTCTAAATATATATCCATCAAGATTATATTTATACAGTATTTGCTGATATTTGTGCACCTTTTTTTGAATGTGTGGATTTTCTCAAAATTAGAGAAAAACATTGTCTCTCTGAACTAAAAACTAGTATTTTTATGCTTGTGTAAACCAAGAATTTGATTAACTGGTTCTTTACCAGGACAGTGATCATTTACATTAACAATGACCACCCACAGGTAGTGCAAGCTTTGCGGCTCTTTCTACAGTCTCATCAGATGACAAAGTACATTTGGTGCCATGTTAGTCCCAAGCATGGATGACCACACTCAAAGGTTCTTAAGCTTTCACAGTTGGGAGAGACTTCAGGAATACTCTATTTCAAGTTCAATTGCAGAATCCCTTTCATCCCATTCTTCATAGCTAAAATCTATCTGGTTATAACCAGGGCAGAAACTGTCTTCCTCATGGACAGCGTACTCCATTTCTGAAGAATCTGATTCTTAGAATGCACTTACCTTTCCTAAGCCAAAATTAGATTCCCTGAACTTCAAACATTGATCCTGGCTCTAGCCTCCAGGGTTTCAAAGATCTAATCTAATCCTTCTTCAAATATTGAAAGGCAGCCATGGTTCCCTCTAGGTATTTTCCAGTACAGCCTGTAAACCTGACTAAATCTGTATCATCCTTTACGCACATACCTATTAACAATAAGGACATCAAGAAAGACCACTTCAAAGGCCTTGCTCATGTACACCTACCAGTATTTCTTCAAGTACCAGTTAAGTAAGCAAAGTGAATTGGTCATGACATCTCTTAAGAAACTCATGTTGGCTCTTAATGGTCACTGCCTACTTTGGGGTGCACATAAACAATCTGCTTAGTAATTAATTTGGAACTTGGCTCATTTTTGTTTCCAGAATCCTATTTCATTCTGCCACAATTCAGGTTCTGGGGACAGGGTGGGGGCAGGGGGAGATCTAAGTATCTGAAATGTAGGAAGGAGTAGATTTAACACAGGGAAGAGTTCCCGTTGTGGCACAGTGGAAACGAACCCGACTAGTATCTATGAGGATGCAGGTTCAATCCCTAGTCTCCTTTAGTGAGTCAAGGATCCGGCGTTGCCTTGAGCTGTAGTGTAGGTTGCACATGCAGTCCGGATACTGAGTTGCTGTGGCTATGGCATAGGCCAGCATCTATAGCTCCGATTTGACCCCTAGCCTTCAATATGCTGCAGAAGTGACCCTAAAAAGCAAAACAAAAAAAAGAAAGCAAAAAAACCCAAAAAACAAAAAACCACCGCCAACAAACAACAACAAAAAACAGGGAATTGGTTACATAGAGGTAACAAGGTTCAGTGAACTAGGAGTGGTGAGGCAACACAGAGATTAACTTCTAGTCTAGAGAAGAAAAGACATGATACCAGCTCCATGAGTAGGGGCTCTCCAAAGGAAGATGGAGTTGGAACAGGAATGTAGAGCAGAAGTTGAAGCTACAGAGAAGACACAATTTGGGCCATTCCTAGAGATATCACCTGAGGCACAGAGAAACAGGGAAAATAACCTGGCTTCCCCGCCTCCTCCAGCCCTTTACTCTCCCACTGGGGTTTCCCACTGGCTGAACCCACTGGAGAATCAGCTGATGCAGATATCTGGGAAATGCAGCCATCAAGGGAGCCAGAACAGAGCAGAAGAAATGCAGAAATGGGCACAATTCTCCATGATTTTTCAAAGATCATGCACTTAAAGAAAATTCTGGTACTTTTGATGATTACCTAATTACAGCACTTATTTTATTACAGTTTGTTTTGGAGGTTACTCCTCTTACAAAAGTTTTGCCTAAATCTGAAGAAGTATGACATAACTGTGGTGCTATTGCTTCCATTTACCTCCACAGCATTTACCAGTTCACATGAGATGTGAATTTAATACAATTTGTCTGATTTTGGAAAAATAAATTATTTCCCCAAAATAGCTTGCCTTTTATCATCTCATCCCTTTTTTGATGTTCAATTTATGCTTAATCATGTTTGTACTGCATTTTTTGGTTTATAGTTGGTGATAATAAATAATTAACTGGAGTTAATTAGATCTAATTTTTCCTTCTTAGAGGGTTCACTTGACAATATCTGCACTTACTGGTTGTTTTTCTAACAATACATACTCAACTTTTATTGTTGTGAAGAATATAAAATGTATCCTAAAAGATGTTCCACTGACATTTAAATGATGTACATCAAAAGGTCTTTGATAGTAAATTTTTATTTTTTAAGTAATTCTCCTTTTTTGTTTGAGATTTTACTAAATGATTATTTATAAAGAATCCCTGGCACAAATGCTTTAGCATTTCAATAGCCAGGTAGCTTTATCAATCATCTGACTGAGTTTATGAATTTAACTGATCTTGCCCCAACAAAATGGCCAGTTTATCAGTAATTGGCAAAATTGAACAGCAATTCCTTCATTGTGTTGACTCAGGGTGCATACCCAGCTTTTCCTGACTGTCCAAAGTAATATTTTAATCAAGGACACCACACTGTTCCTCAAGTGGTGATGTTTAACAAATCGTGTTGTCCCATACAGCAAACACTGGCCACGGAAAACTACCAAAAACTTGAGATGTGGCCCTTCTGAACTGGCATGAGCCAATTCTTCCAAATCAGCATAAAATCCACCAAATTACAAAGACTTAATATGAAGAAAAAAATGCAAAACACCTGGTTTTACATCGATTATACGTTAAAATGACAATAGTCTGGATAGACAGCATTCAGTAAAATACTATCAAAATTAATGTCACCTGTTTTTTTTTTTTAATTTGCCCCTAGAAAATTTAGAAATATATATGTGGCGAGCATTTGTGGCTTTTTTTGTATTTCTTTTGGGCGGTGCTGGTTTAGCACAAATGAAGAAGTGACTGCTGAGACAGGACACAGCAACTAAAGGAGAAATCATCTCTCCTCCTAATTAGTTTTGTAATAGCAACAGATTTGATGTTAGACATTTAAAAGAGACAAGACTATTCTATTCTCTTCAGTTGAGCAAAACTCCCACTGTGGTTCCTAAGAGTTCTGCCTGAGTGAAACAAATGAGATTAGGTCCATGATGCTTACTTCATACTAAAACATTTTCTTTCCTGAAACTTTCTTAGCACACTGTTGGCTACCAGGCTGTAGAAGAGTAGAACCAACGGAGAAAGGATGAAAGAACAATAAAGGAACAATTTGAAAGTGTTGTTTTGAAACATGTAACTAGTGCTGTCAGCTGCTGGTTCTTTCCATTCTGTACATTTACATTTCCTGACTGTAGTTTAAGAACATTTCACTGCGTGTTACTATCAATCATCCTTAACCTAGAAGTGCACTGTACATTAGTAACAGTTAATTGGCATATTTAAAGAGCTGCTTAGTTTTGTTGTGAAGGTTTTGCATACAAATCTCTAACACCACACGCTTTGTTTGTTTCAATAACAAATACCCCTGTCTGCACCATTGCCACTTCTGTCAGTAGATGAATAGAGATGCAATCGGATTGAAAGACCCAGCACAAGAGATGACAGCCCAAATGATGTGTAGCGTGTGAGCAGGCTCTCCTTGCCCACCAAAAAGTGCCCATACAGAGGGGAGAACACAAAGACATGAAAAGAAGAGGCAAGAAGTTTCAGAAGGATGGTCAAGAAAGACAAAAGGAAAAATAAAACTGATTTTATAACCTTGCCTATACATTTTATATGCGTTAATGAGTTGAAAGGTAGGTCATTCAGCTGACATCTTGGCCTCTGCCATTTGTTCAATGTCAGGTTCACACTCAGCAAGTGTCCCAGAGCTCAAGGAGAGATATGCTACTCTTTGCTCCCCTAGGAGCTCAGCAGTTGAGCGGAACTTTGCCTCTTCCTTGGGTAGCAGAGCTGAAGTGGGAACAGGTTAACTACTGGAAAAAGAAGATAAAATGACATGAACTTCTTTCCAACTGTGAAGCCAATACAGCTATAATATACACCTTAAAGACAACCCACATTACATTTTGGGTGAACTCCTATATCTCCTAGACCTAGAGAGATAAATCTTTACCTGAGTCCCAACACTTCCTTTGCCACCTGCTGATAAATCAAAAGAGATCATATGGCCACTTATATGTGAATCGGTGTGTGGGTGTGGGTGTGTACTGTGAAGTAGATGAAGTGCCACTTATTCTTCTAGCCATAACTCTGAAATAGAATTTCCATAGAAGAAGCAATATAAATGGTTGTCCATATAGATTATTATCACAGTCTATAAAAACCCTATAAACTTCAAAATGTTTTAAATATCTTAATATCATTGATAGTAGTATTATTACAGATTAGAAATCATAGTGATACTATTGTTAGCACTAATAACATTTCAACTCTATTGACAGGATAAAGAAGAAGAAAATAACAGGTTGTATAGAAATAACCTGGAGAGAGTTAACCAATATTCATTTTTAATATTATTTCTTTGAGAAAATTCAAATCTGAGATACCAAAATAATATTTTACTTAGAACATCACTGAGATACATCATCATTAAGCAGGCTTTGCTACTTTTTCTGTGGGCTAACCCAGCTATAGCATTTCTCAGCACTTGGAATGTATCAGCACATCCTGCAAACGTAGGAGTGGTCTGAGCATGTGTCCTTCATAGATTCCCATGTACTGCATCTGCCTTGTAAGGAAAAAGTAGGAAAGCTGAAATATTATTATCTCAAATATCAGAAAATGTGAAGAGGGGAACCTCTCTTTCTCAGTAAAACTATCAGGAAGATTTTCCCATCTGTTCTAAGTTTCTAACATTGAACTCTTCAGTTGAGGTCCACAGTCTTTCATGATTCACTGTAAATGTCTAAATGGACGTTTTGCCATCATGAACTTAAAACTAAAAAGCCAGAATTCCTGGTGTTATTAAGGCTCTCTTTCCAGTGAAGCTTATCCAGATCTGTTGGGACCTAGATGTCCCATCCAGGCTGACAGTGGGGCAGCATGAGCCTCCTTGTCACCAAACCTGTTCAATTCAGGACTTCATTCCATTTTTTCTCCTGGATAATATTTCCAAGATGAATGTATTCCTTTCATTCCACAACCATCATGAAAAACTCCCAGAATAATGGTTAATGCATAACTAGATGACGGCTATAACCTCATTGTGGGCAGATCCTTTGTCTCTATTTTAAATCATTTTACATGATGAAATTATGAACTCCAGGGTGGTGCTTCTCATAGACACAGAAAACGAACTTATAGTTGCCAAAAAGGAAATGGGGTGGGGGAAGGATAAATTAGGAGTTTGGGATTAGCAGACACACACCACTAAATATAAAACAAACAACAAGGACTTAGTATATTGTATAGAGAACTATAGTCACCATCCTACATAAACCATAATGGAAAAGATTATGAAAAAGAATATATATATCTGAATCACTTCACTATACGCCTAAAACTAACATTGTAAATCAACTATACTTCAATTAAAAAGTAAATAAAAATAAAGGGGTGCTTCTTAAACTATGTGTGGTAGTTAACACAATTTTTATTTCCTTCCAATCATTATGGACTGAAACTTTGGTAAACTGAAACAAAATTAATTTCAAGAAAAGTGATCACATGCTTGGATGTTACAGCTATGTCAAACTGCTGTGGAAGTTTCTAAATGCTGACACTCAATTTCTGTATTTGTCCCATCATAGACTTTTACCGGTTTGGTCACAAAGAGTCAGTCTTCAGACCACTCTGAAGTGGCACCACTCTTCTTTATCCTAGGCTTGCCATTTACACAATTCTAGATCAACTACCAAAAGTAAATATAAAACCAAACTATCTGTTCAGATGAGTTGCATCTAGAAAATACCTGAAAAGCTCTTTTTTTCCCATTAATTAATCTTTGATTATAAAGCACTTTAGAATTCCATAGCTGTTAGATAAAAATCTAAAGATAATATAAGATCAAAATGTATACATGTATGGGTGACTGGGTCACCTTGCTGTGCAGGAGAACATTGACAGAATACTGTAAACCAGTTATAATGGAAAAAAATAAAAATCATTATTTAAAAAAGATAATATAAGATCAAATATTAAAGAAAACAATCAAAGGTTTTATGGCAAAGAAGTAACAATACCATGATCAAAGTGCGAGGAGGCAGGAGGATATGTGAAAATATAGTGGCCATGGAAGTCATATAAAGAAGCAGAGAAACAACAGCAAAAAAAACCCATCCAAGCTCATTTTCAACATTTTTCAAGAATGTTCTGCAAAGGGGACATAGAAACTGTATGCAAGATATTATCACCAAGATGGCCAAATTCAGAACTGAAAGGCAACAGAGAAAAATAACTTATTCAATAATAAGTTCTTCTGTGAACTCTCCCTTTATAGCTAGTCAGTTTTGAAAAAGTCATCAAACTATGTATTTTGTGTTATATAACCAAAACAACCAGATGAATTCTTGAAATTTCAAACATATTGACTGGTATCAATAGGCTGTAGAGACCCAAAGAGACATCTCAGTGCAATGCTTGCCCTCCAGCTGTTCCTGGGCGTACAGTACTATTTGTTTTATGGACTAAGATGCAGAGACAGCAGTACCCTCATCCCTAGGCTCAAAGAGTCAAAATAATCCCCTTTCTTCTGGGTTCCACTGCTTGAGCCAGATTACTTTTCATACTGTTTCTTCATATACTTTGCAACACGATCACATCGCATTTTTCTTCAAAACTCTGGCAGATTGTTTGGGCTAGAGATAGATGGAGACAAGAGGCACCATCTGGTGCAAGATCTTTATTCCTTGTTAACACTACAAGAGTTCTGGTATTTTACATGGTTCAGGCAGTAGCAAAGATTTTTTTCTTTTTAATGTATAGATTATGAAGGTGTAAAATGATCAAGTGTGGTACTAGTACTATCTAATCATATCACTGATTTCCTTGGTGTAGAGTTGGATTTTTGTTTGGGGATTTTTTTTCTTTTCTTTTCCAATTCAGACAACCAGTGGCATATGGTTTCATGATTCACAAAGATGGTCCTTGACTATAGATTTGACGATCTCAACATAACTTCCAGGCTTGCCAGAGCTGTGTTACAGCAGAGAGAGCAAATAGCTCTTGATATTTCTCCTCTGATGAGTAAGCTCCAGAATCACAGGTTTAAATTTGATCTAGGATTGAAAGAAAAGGAGCTATGTCCTCCCATGCCAGCATCCATGCTTTTCTTTGTCAGAGATGAGTGTCTCTATCTGTATCACTGACCCATGGCTTCAGGGACCAAAAGCTCAAATAGTACCCAGGTGAATCCTGTTGACTCAGACTGAATACACATTTTTGCTCTTTTCCATACCTTTCTATTCTTTGGAATTCTAAGCATTTCCTGAAATATAGCCATTGTTCTAAAAATCTGTTGACTGTTTAATAGAAAAAAATTTCACCTTACACACACAATTAAAGTCACTATTTTCTAATAAAATAGGCTAAGAGTTGGGAGCCAGGAGGTTTCACTGATGATGCTAAGCTAACTCACAGCTACCTTGTGAGGATAAGTGAAAAAATGAAGTGGAATAGTGCTTTGGAAACAAACTAAAACACCAAAAAAAAATGTGGCTTGTACAAGTTAATCATGGCTATGATTTAAGAATAAAGTGAAAGGAAGGCTTCACCTGTTGATCCCTTATTTCAGAAAGTTACTTGGAGTTACTGCTGTTGTAATGTGTTGCCAAAAATTTGAAGTATTTCCCTCAAGTGTGGCCCTAAAAAGCGAAAAAAGAAAAGAAAAGAAAATTGATCTGTCCAATGAACAGAATAATTCCAGCTTAATCTCTGTGAGCTGCTCTGCCATCACCCTGTATACATCTGATCCTCATTTGCTCGACTCCTCTCAGCTATTTCTGGTGCGCTTGTTAATCCCCAGTTACGCTCTCATGTCTCTCTCATGCTTCCTCCGTATACTTTCTTACCTCAAGGCTCACCTTTATACACAGTTTTCTGGGCCCATGAATTATGACTTTTTATTATCCTGATTCCTCTGCCCACCTGTCCTTGCCATCCACCACCCTGTCACTGAAAGCCTCCTTCTTTGATATCCTAAAATGGTGCATATATCAGTGGGATGACTTGAAACAAAGAAAGAAAAGAAGAAATAACAGAACATATCTAAGAAGAAGAGGGTGCTATGTTGAAGCAAAAAGATGTTAATATGACAGCAGATGGTGTAGATAAACTCAGTATTAATATGGTCAACTTCGTGCATTTGCCACATGGTTGCAATTGCAAACCATATATACAAAACCCAGAAGTGCAACAAGCTTTGCAGGTGGTTATTCATTAATACTCTGTAGTCAAGAGCTTTGCCCCAATCAATTCCATTTATATTTGTCCAAGAGGCAGAGTAGCTCACAAGGTTTAGGTCATTTTTCTTAAAAGCTGATGATTTGTGAGAAGTCTTATTTTTATGTTAACAGTAAACAATCTCCTTCAAAGTTCAAAGGAGAAATATATGTACACTCCTCACACCCCTCAGATTCCGTTTTGTAATAGGACACTGCGTCTTCTTGGACAGATGCCCAAAATGAAAAAGATCACTGTGTCTTGATAAAGTAGGAGAAAGCAATCTCCTTGTGGCAGCTTACTTATTCACTGTGTATACTGGAGGTAAAACAGAGGGTGGCGTCTGGTGAGTGGCCAACATCAGTGTGCTTTAAATTGTAATAACTTTTGAAATCCTGGCTTGGGAGATAAATCTGAAGCTAGGCACAAATTTAGGCTCCAAGTTGCTGTCAATAAATAGATCATACCCAAATCTCCAATGGTTCCCAAGTGAATATAAAATAAAGGCCACACTTATCAAATTGACATTTAGAGCTCTCCACAATCTGATAGCAACCTATCTTTCCAACATTTTGACTGCTATTTTCATTCACTAACCCTCAGTTCCCTGTAGAAAAATCTATTCACAGTTACTCTAAAACTTCATATGGATTCTAGATTCTACAATTTTGCTTATGTATATCCCTTTTTGAGACGGCCACTTCCTTACTTCCCAACAACCACATCTTCCCTTTAGACCCATCCTAAAGACTCACACTGTGTTTTCTTCTCACTTGCTTCAAACTATGATGGATTCCCTCTCTGTACTGAACACCTGAAGAAGTGATCTCCCACACTACTCATGAGGCCTTTATTAGGGCTCTCTTTGGTTGCTAGTTTAACATTTTTTTTTTCATACGTCTTGTCCTCTCCACCAAATCTGCTGTGCCTGGTGCTGTGATTAAGTTCCAGAGTATAAGTTCCTTGGAGGCAATCACTCCTTTCTTTGTGCAGGCTTCACAAAGCTTAGAAAAGGCACTCATTTATATTTGTCTATGGATCACTTTATTGAATTCTTGCATCTTAACTATAAGTGCATAATCAATGTTAAGCGTTCAACTCCAAATTTCTCCAACTGTGGAGACTTTTGCCAAATTGAGGCTGACTTTATAAAAGCATATTGCTCGGCATTTCATGTAAGCCTGAGATAACACCCTAAAATCAAAGATAGAAAAATACAGATTGAAAGCCTAAGAAATAGAGATAAAATTAAAAATTCCCTTTAAAAATCTGCAGTAATATGCTCTGGTTTTTTAAGATATCTTTTCAATACAACTAATAGTCTGACCATCAACAAAGGACTACATGAGTTTTGTTAAAAACAAGAGATCCCTGGGAGTTCCCACTGTGGCTCAGTGGGTTACAAACTGGACTAGGATTCATGAGGATGCAGGATGGATCCCTGGCCTCACTCAGTGGATTAAGGATCCTGCATTGCTGTGTCTGTGGCATAGGCCAGCAGCTGCGGTTCCAATTCAACTCCTAGCCTGGAGACTTCCGTATCCTGCAGGTGCAGCCATAAAAAGCAAAATAAATAAATAAACACAATTTTTTAAAATAAATAAATAAAATGAGAGATCTGCAGGATGGACCCCATTAGGTATTGACAGCAAAAATAAAATATGCAAACTAAATTGTGTTGAAAATGCTGAGACAAACCTGGCTGGTTTACTCTTAGCTAAGCTCTGAAAGAAGCACTCTACTGAATAACCTAGGACAATGGAGCTATCTAAAAGGAATTTGGGAAAGTAAATCAGGGAAGATGACAATGTCTAGAAAAATAAATGTAGTAACAAAGAAAAATTTTACACTAGCTGCAATGTGATGATAACTACTCAGGACTCCCGCACAAACTTTTTATGCCAAAGTAACCATTCCGTAGAACCAAAGAACGTTAAATTCAAACAACCAAGTGGACTGACTTCTATCAGTTAATTGGCTGGTCAACTGAACTGATTATATTTAAGCAAAAAACCCTCATAATTTAAAGTGACCTCAATATTTAAAGAGTATATAGCTGTAAAAAAAAGCATCTTCTAAGTTTAAAGTAGCATATACAATGTGCTGCCACCAAAGGCGTGTGCTCCTTTCCAGAGTGTCAAGTTGTTACTGAAAAGTGACTATTCAGCCAGGAACTCCATTTCCCAGCCCCTTGCCTTTAGGTGAGGCCATCTCACTACTTTTCATCAAAGAAAAATGAGACTAAGTGGGATGGACTATTTGGGGATAAAATAGTTAAAAAGCATCTGTGCCTTGACCATGACCTCTCTTCCCCTCTCTGCTCAGGCTCTTCTCCTTTACCTGCTCTCACCACTGCTGCAGTTTGGTCCCTATGTTTGGAAAGAGATTTTGTCATAAGCTAAGAGTATTAGTAAGCTCAGGGCGCTATAACAAACAAACAAAACAAAAAATCATAGGCTGGGTAGCTTAAGCAACAGACATTTATTTATCACAGTTCTGGAAGTTGGGAAGTCCAAGATCAAGGTGCCCACAGATTTAGCTATTGGCAAAAGTCTTCCTGGCCTGCAGGAGGCGAACATCTTGCTGTATACTCATGTGGTGGAGAAAGGAACTTCCTCCTATTAGAAGGACACTAATCCCATCACGGGAGCTCCACCCTCAGGACCTCATCTCAACCAAACCACCTCTGACAAACCCCACCAAATAATGCCTCCTAACACCATCATGTTGGGGGTTAGGACCTCGATATATGAACTGGGTTGGGGGGGACAAAAATACTCAGTTTGTAAGAGTAAGATTTCTATTCTCCAGTCTGATATTTATTAATTTCTATTTACATATTCGATCTTAAGAAGAGGCTTAGAAAAAGGTCCAAGTATTTGGGGGAAAATGGGACCACTGTCCATGCCTGTAATTCAACATTTGGCTATAAGAAAAATGATAATGATAAAAAGTGAACAGTTCTGTTTACTTTTGTGTGTGTGTGTGTGTGTGACTCTTTGTCTTTTCTACTGTCGCACCCACAGCATACGGAGGTTCCCAGGAGAGGGGCCTGATCGAAGCCTATGTATGCCACAGCAACTTGGGATCCAAGTCTCATCTGCAACCTACACCGCAGCTCAAGGCAACGCCGGATCCTTAACCCACTGAGCAAGGACAGGGATCAAACCCGAAACCTCATGGTTCCCAGTTGTATTCATTAACCACCAAGCCACGACGGGAACTTTTCTGCTTACTTTTTAGAAAGAGCTTCTTTGGAGTTCCCGTCGTGGTGCAGTGGTTAACGAATCCGACTAGCAACCATGAGGTTGAGGGTTTGGTCCCTGGCCTTGCTCAGTGGGTTAAGGATCCAGCGTTGCCATGAGCTGCGGTGAAGGTTGCAGACGCATCTCGGATCCCGCGTTGCTGTGGCTCTGGCTCAGGCTGGCAGCTACAGCTGCGATTCGACCCCTAGCCTGGGAACCTCCATATGCTGCAGCAGCGGCCCAAGAAATAGCAAAAAAGACAAAAATATAAAAAAAATAAAAAGAGCTGCTTTATAACCATTTGTTAAAAATAAATATCACGTTCTAAAGGCTTTTTGTTTTAATATTTCAAAAGGAAAAAAAACTTTCTTTCAATTAAAACTGAACTAGTCAGAGCTGAAGAAATCTCTCTAAAATTATGTTTAAGGCTGTTGCAGTTGAAGACCCTCCTCCAACCCCCTCCAAGGTATTCACTGGTAAGGCCTCCAGGCCAGTACTGTAGCCTAATGTGAAAGTGAACTGATTCAAACCATGGTCTACCCAAGTAAGTCCCCTGCAGAGCCCCTACTCATTGTAAAGAACTACATTGTCTTCCTAATCATCTAAATTAGAATGAACTTAGATGAGCTCTTATCTGCATCATAGTCTTGTGGAACTGGCAACATTACCCAGAAGCTGACCAAGAAAAACAGAAAATAAGGTCCTGTGAACTGCAACACAGTGAGACAAACCCTAAGTGTCCCTAAGATGTTAGAAATAAGACACACTTTACCTAACTGTCCTACAGTTTCTTTCACTGTTAGCTAACTAGCATTTACAAAGTTAAATGAGAAGTAGCTCAAGCAAAAATCCCATTATTAAAAAAATAATAATTTAAGAACTACTTTCCCTTGGTTTAAACCAATTTTCTCATTTTCCCCCAACTTGGGTTGTTATTTGGGATTTCCAAATATAATAGCGTTTCTTACCATTCTTAATTGCACCATAATGGGTGTTAAGCATAGAAGTGTGTGCAAACAGACTCGACTTTTCTAGTCTTTGACTGTTCCTTGCCTCTGGCCTCTGTCAGAGAGGCTTGCTAACTGCATCTCAGGGGAGCAATCACACGGCTTGACTCAGCCTGTGGCTCTGACTATTGGGACTTCCTGAAGTCACAACCACTTTGGCGTCCAGAACTGGGGCACGGTGTGTCTACTCTTCATAAAATCCAGAGATTGCAAGGGAAGTGTGAAATGTGAGAGGTGATTAGGGATGCACCTCAAATGGTATCAAGGGAGCCAGTTAGCAATGCAAAATATGAGATAATATAAACATAACATTCACTGCCAGTTGATCACTTATGTGAGCACCACAAAAAGCAAAATACAACAGAAAAAAAAAAAAGGAGATGAGCAACAAACACAAGATTTTCTCAAAGATAATTTTGCATAAAAGTTCAATTTCATGGGGAAAAGATGCATAATAAAGTGACGTGGGATGATATGCCAGATATGCCAGAAAAATGTGATGAGTCTATTTGTCTTTCTGGAACTTGCTTGGTATTAATCATTCCTAATGGGTGTACCCAGTCCTTTTCATACATCTCCCCTTCCTTTCTTGTATGTTATTGATTGAGAGAATTTAAAGTTGGAAGATGCAATTATTTTGGCTGTATTTAACCTTCCTTTGTGATTACAATAGAACGATTCCATTTTCACTAGTAAGAAGCCAAAGTAATTTTAATTCAGGAATTTCTCTTTTAATTATTAGTTTTTAAGGAACACAGCATCCTGCCTAGCAGAGGGTCCTTTCTTCCTCAGTATTCTGGCGTAGCTACCCTCCTGTCAGCCTAGGCTTTCAGAGAGAGGAGAAAAAAAATTTCATAAAAGCCTTGGCCTAATTAACAAGAATGAACTAGATTTTATGATGAACAATTTATAGGCAGTTAATAGAGCTCATACACGGTAGCCAGGAGCTAGATAATTTATCATAAAAGGAATCTCAGTTACACTCCTAATCCTCATTCTCTTGATACTGCAACCAACTGCATTCACAATTGCCACTTTTATAAGCTTTGATTTACTGACAAATGATGCTGCATTTTATAGTCAAAATGAAACTTATAAATGCAGTAAATACTTGTATCTCTGCCCATATGCCTCAACTTCTTTGCCAAACAATTTACTCTTCTACATTGTTATCTCTGGATAAAAATAAGTTTTCAAAGATCTCCTAAGGATTCTTCATACTAGCACAAATGATAATAAAAATAATAGCAAATTGTTTATTAACCATCCTAAGTATTTGTTGAAAAGAACCTGATTTATCCCTAAAAGAATAATGTAGCTATTATAACGAGTACTTTTCAGAATTAGGAATAAGATAAAATAGGAAATATCCAAATGTAATTTTTTGGCCACACCCATGGCATGCAGAAGTTCCCAGGTCAGGGACTGCACCCATGTCACAGCTGTAACCAGAGCTATAGCAGTGACAATGCCAGATCCTTAACCTGATGCTCCAAAGGGAACTCCCCCAAATGTAATGTTTTAAAGGACAGAATTTAAAGTAGGTGAGACCCAGGAAATCACGGTGTCTCCTCTCACTTGGTGTCTTACTGCTATTTCTGTTTCAACATTATAACAAAACACGCACATTGGGTAAGCAGATCTGGGTGACTATGCATACAATAGATCAGCTACATTTTGTTTATCCATTGATCTACAGAGGGGTTCTTGAAGTTCTCAAATTAGATGACACTTCCCCCAGGAAGCTTCCCCTGACTGAAGCTTCCCCCTTCTAGTTGCCTTCTTACCATCTATTCTTTCTCTTACCACAAACACACATAAAACTGGGTTGTAATTACCTGCTAAGTGTTCTATCCCCACACTGGACTTCAGGACAGTAAGGACCACCATAGGCTCACACTGGAGTCAAGTATAATGCCTGAGACATAAAGCATTTCTGAAGGAATGATGTTCTTGGTTTCCAGAGCCTGTTAATTTAAGTGAGAATAAATCATTCTAGTTGTATGATTCAGTAATAACTTTGGTGACTAAAACTGACAGTGAATAAGTCTATATTTTAAAAAGTAGAAGAGTCAAAAGTCATGACTTTCTCTACTCCTTTCTTATGACCAGCATTATAAGTACTTTTAAACATTATGCTTTGTATTTTCTGCATTTTAAAGGGGACATGTTACAATTCAAAAAGTGATAGAAAAAATAACAAAAATAAGAAATGACTGTAATAAAAGTCCAGGAGGGAAGGTCAGAGAAATACGATTGTTTGACCTGAAACAGATGTGCTAAATACTACATTAATCAAGGTCTCTGGGGACACAAAGAAAGTACTGCCTGTTTCTTGAAGGGACAGAAGTCAGGGGCCATTGCAAAGTTGTTTAGGCCACCAAAAGTAACAGCTTCCTGACCTAGCAAGCTAAAATGTGAGATTATGTGTCTATGGGTCCACTCAACAGACCATTTTTCAAATGATTAGGAATTTAGTTCTTCCTGCCAGACAGCCAGTTTTTATATGGCTGGTCAAAGTACAGGCATGTAGTCAATTACGGTTTATCATCAACTATTCCCAAATATCAAATATACCTCTCTTTCACTCAAGGTTTCTCATCGTCTATCAAAAGATTATGAAGATAGCTCCTATTATTTTTTAAGGCAGACATTTTTCTAGCAAAAAAAAAAAAAAAAACTAAAGGGAAGTGATCCTTTTCCCTCTCAGATTCTCCCTATCACTCCTGAGAGGCTGAGGTTCAAATAGCTGTTGCAGAAGGCAGATCCATGGCTACCAAATCACCCTCAAGAAGATAGCATCCTCGGCACACTGGGGATAGCTAGCAGGAGGATGCTGCTGAAAATATGTTAGTACCCTGACACCTTTTCCAATTTCATCCCTGTCATGGACGTGCAGAGACCCAGTGCAGACCTCTACTGAGGTTACCAGTCCAGCAAGGCTGTGCCAACCTGTGATACCTACGAGAGATGGAACCAACAGTCTTTCTGCCCTGAGTCAAAATAAAGCCTAAAATGCTACCTTTTATGATTCTGAATGTCAACTAAAAATAACAGAGGTGGTTAGTTCAGACCTACAATTCACCTTGGAGATTTTTCCTAATTGTACATATCCTCCAACATGTCTTTTTTCCAAATGGAATCGGTCACTGACATGTGGATATGCGCCTAATAGCAAAATAAAAATATTCCCTGCCTGAAGCATTATAATAAAGTTGTCTTTTGTCATTTCATTGTCTCAGAACATTTAATCAATTGACGTGACATCTGTGGCAGGTCAAAAGGAACCACCTCTATTAATTTATAATTGCAATAGTCATTAACTTATTGATAGCTTTCTCATTACTTTAACTTATTTTTATCAGTTTCAGTTGTTTAAATGTTTTTAAACTGTAAAGACTCTTGGGAGTCAAGGATAAAAACTGATACACTTTTTAATCCTGTGTTCCCATTTTTTAAAAATCCAGCTGCAAGGAAAATCCTAAAGTGGATACATTTATCTGCAAAAAAAAGCTGGCTTCCCACTTAGGAAGGTTTCCTATTGTTTACCTAATTTTAAGAGCCTAAGATGCTCCTCCAAGAAAATTCTCACCTAAGTTTTATATTAAATGAAATTTTGAAAGTGTATTTAATTCTTCTAAGAACCAGGTACATAGTAAAGCCCCAAATTTACAATTTACAGCTCCCTTCTTTTTCCAGCTCAGGAAAGGATTCCTTATCAGTTATTTCCAAATGCATGAGAACATCAATCAATAATTTTCTTCTTCCTATAGTACTATCTCTTCTCTAGTTATAAAATAAAAGCCTTGTCTCCTTATTAAAGAAGGAGTGTGTGTGTGTGTGTGTGTGTGTGTGTGTGTGTGTGTGTGTGTATTTACATGGTGAATGAGAAATGAAGTGAAATGAAAGAATACAAATACTTCCCAGGATGCTGAATGAGACAAAGTAAGTAGTTAACTCACTGTGCCTACAAATAAAATCAAATCTTTTGTCCTTCTACTCCCTCCTCCATGTCCCCAGAACCCTTTACCAACCTGACTCCTGGCAGAAGCCAGCTCCCCTGTCTTTATCTTCCTGAGTTTACAACAGGATTCTGATGACCCTATCTTCATTTTGGCAGCAGAGAGCTAAGTACTTTACTGACAAGGCTTGTCCCAGACAGACAATGGGAAGCAGATAACTGTTAAAAGTGCTTAATTCCAAACATGGGAATGAATTAGCTAAACTGCTTTGGTAATGATTTTCCTCAGTAACAAATACCAGGAGGAAAAGCATTCCTTAGCACAATGGTGTGTACATAACAACTGGTTGGGTTCATTTACTCAAAATGCTTTGCATAAGTTGTGATAAATAGTCTACATTTTTTTCTGATATTGTCTCCATCTTACTGTGAATTTTAGGTCTTAAACAAAGACGATGTTTTAAATATTTGAGGACATACCAGACAGGCATTCTCCACCCTATTACCAAGAATATTACAAATACTAGCTAACTTGGGGAGTATGCATCCCATATTTCCTTCCCACCAAGCTTAGAAAATGTCTGTGCATATATGCATTTGCATGCAAATTTTCTTACTGAACATAAGCATACTCACAAAACCAAAGTCACTCTTTATTTGTGCAGCTAGCAAGTCTGTTAGACGAGGGACTAAACTGCATGTATAGTTCATGGCCTCTCTGAATGGCACGCCCTCTTTACAGAATGTGGGCCACTCATCTAGACATCCTGGTATTTTGACATAAGCCCTGTCAGATAGAAGATTCCATGCTACCAGATACACTTCTTTTGAAAATATCATCCAGGGTAGAAATTGATTTTCTGCCTCAAATGCAGCTGCTGGTCTGAGAAACCTCCTATCCTATTAAAAGTGTCCCTGTTCCACCTCCATCTAGACGCAGGCCACATGATGACACTGACATATTTGTAGGAATGCAAAATTCTCACTGACTCATTCATTCATTCAACAATTTGCACAAATAACCATTTAATTGCTAGAGATGTGGCAATGAACAAGATAGTCAAGGTCCGTACTCCCATGGAACTACTTTCTCTGATTTCAAATAGTGTATTCTTATGAAAAAAAATAATATGAAACACGGTAATTTGCTAGAGAAAGATTATTTTGGACTGGACGGTCAAAGAAACTCTCTCCCAAGGCTGTGATATTTAAGCAAATCATACATAACTACAGATATTAAATAACCTAGTAGCAAGGACACAGGATTTGAAGACAGAAGATTCAAGTTCTAATTTCTTCTTTTTAATAATGATTTTTATTTTTTCCATTATAGCTGGTTTACATGTTCTGTCAATTTTCTGCTATTCAGCAAGGTGACCCAGTTACACATACATGTATACACTCTTTTTTCTCTAATTTCCTAAAAGTCTTTAGGCAAGTTCCTGAAAGCCTTCTACCTTTTAGCAAAGTATTGGTATCCCACTAGGGCACGCCATCTTTCATTTTCTCTAAAAGGGTTGAGCCTAGCTCAATTTGATGAGTTTTTTCATTATGATATTTATATTATGACTAAAACACACTACATCTATTTTTGGGGTTTTTTTGTTTTTTCATGGCCCCCACTCACAACATATGGAAGTTCCTGGGCCAGGGATTGAATCTGAGATGCAGTTGCAACCTATGCCCTAGCTGCAGCAATGCTGGATCCTTTAACTCACTGTATAGAGTCAGAGATCAAACCCACAACTTCCGCAGTGGCCTGAACCACTGAGGTAGGATTCCCTTTTTTTTTCAAGGGTTGCACCTGCAGCATATGGAGGTTCCCAGGCTAGGGATGGAATTGGAACTACAGCTGCTGGCTTACGCCACAGCCACAGCAACACAGGATCTGAGCCACATCTGCAACCTACACCACAGCTCATGGCAACACTGGATTCTCAACCCACTGAGCGAGGTCAGGGATCGAACCCACATCCTCATGGATACTAGTCAGATTCATTTCCACTGAGCCACAACAGGAAATCCTGAAGTCAGATTCTTAACCCACTGTGCCACAGAGGAAACTCCACTTCCATGTTTTTAATTATGAAGAATCTAAATCAGTGGTTTCCAGCCCTGGATGAACTGTAACTTGGAATCCTAACCGTGCTAGCATTGTTTTAAACACTGAAGTAAATAATGTGAGATGAATTAGTGGGAAGGATTTAAAGGTACAATATCCAAGCAACAACGAAACAGGGTGAGCTGGGGTCTTTCAAGATTGCTAAGTCTGATGTCTCAAGATGCTCCACTGCCTTATAGAAAACCACCAACATTTTCATAGCATATTTATCCAAGGTGATTTAGCACTAGATATTTGTATCAGGAGTAGAAAACAAATTTGTGATAACATCATCAAACGAGATTGGAATCGGAGGTGATGTATATGTTTGTGGTACGACCACACTTGTTACCACATTTTTTTCAAGTTATGCAACAGAAATCACACTCTCTTGGGGTTAAATACTGCCCTACTCTCTTCAAAAGATTTTAAATTTCACACATCCACCCACACAGTAAATTAGTAGTCCAAACCAGATGGAGGTTAGCGTTTTTAGGTTAGAATGACTGTCTGGAGAAAGGCTTTCCTTGAATTGCCCATAACTATTGCATTTACCTTTAGGTCTATTAGTGTTCTGCTTGTTTTCTCACATTAAAGTGCATTTAAATGGTTTTAACTCTTACTCTGAGCTACTCAATCTTCCATACCATGAGGCGGCCATGAGGAGTGGCTCAAAACCAGTCATTAGGAAGAAAAAAAAAGGATTCGGAAATGAATGGGAATCCTTTTAATAGACAAATACATTCACAAGCTAGCACTTTTTCTCATGGTGGTTTCTATCACCCCCATCAAGTTCGCATTTCTTCTTTCTATTCACATTTGACCCAACTTTCAAGTCCTAACTCTACCTTCCTCTCCTTATTGCCTCTATCAGCCTTCTGGAATGAATAATTTTTGGTGTATGTATACCACTGACTTCTCATCCTTCTAATTGTAACTGTACTTGATTGACTTAACTGAAGTATAAGTCCCTACGAGATAATAAACATATCTTACACTGTTGTGTCTTAATAGCGTCTACATTATTAGACCAGAGTCAGCCAAAAAATGGAACTATATTTGGAGAAGTCTCATTGCCTAGGGCTATAGGATTAGAGCTTAACCTGAATCATATATTCAGAAAAAAAATAGTAGAATAGACCCACAAAGCATGTCCTTGGCTAGAAACCAGTAATTTTAGAGACAGGAGGAAAGATCTCAGAATCTGAGAGCAGAACTAGATTTGAAAGTTAATCAGTTCTCTTTAAAATAGGCTTACAGGATTCCGATAGGAATAAATGTAATATGTGTAAAGCAGCTATACAGTTACTAGCACACAGTAGGTTCTTGATAATTAACAGTTGTTATGATGGCCCAGTATTGTTTGAAAAAAACTTTTAATATATTTTTGCCTGTAAATTCAGGAAGAGATGAGATATAAAAATCATAGGCAAAAAATTGAAATATATGAGAAAGATTAACTGGGTCACACTGAGTACTTGGCTCCAAGTGAAATTTCTATCAGTGTAGGAAGATGACTACTCTGATTTTTCTCTTATCCCAGGAATGTATCTTTTCTTCCCTCCTTTTGGTTAGTCTTAGAAAGTGTTAAAGCTTCCATATTCTAGAAACTACAACAATGTGGTGCAAAGGAAAGAGCCCAGGATTTGAAATCAGCATATTTGAGTCCTGGTCTCATTAGAAGTTGAGCAAATATCTTAACCTCTGTACCTTGTTTTGATACATGTAAAATGGGCATGGTTACTATACAGTGCTCTTGAGAAAATCAAGATGGTTTATAAAATGTATAAATACCTTGAAGATGATCAGCCAAACATTTCAGCAATCAAATTTAAAAAAAAAAATGTATATTGAATCTTGGTACCTTTGTCTACCATAAGCAAAGGACTGTAAAAGACACTAGAGAAATTGGAGCCCAAATCCAATCTAGGAGAACTCATCACTAATGAGACTGCAATCACTTAAGGCACAAAACTGAATGAATACAGTACCAACTGCAAAAAAAGCAGAACATTTCCTAGAGCCCCACCCCACGCAGGGCTATCACTCAAAGGCCACCTCAAGAGAGCTCTAATCTACCTCTGGAAGCCTCAGGCCCCAAGTCTAGTTTGGAAATTGCTTCAGCCAAGTTGGAACACGAGCTATTCCCAAACATGTTCTGAACTTTTCCTCTGTTTGCTTATGCTCCTTTCTTGCACACCTAACCATCAGCTACCCAGAATCTTTTCCCTTTTTAAAATTCCTTCCATTTATTACCACACATCTTAGTGGTCACTTTTTCCATGAAGCTTTCCTAAGTCCTTAAACTAACCACATATTCATTTTTCACTTTTGAAGCCCCCATTTATTTTGTTAGTGACTCTTTGTGGCAGTTTGTATAGTCTCTTTACATATTATCTTTTTCCTACTGGACTAGAAGAGAGAAAACTTAACCTCCTTCACTATGTATCACCCAGAAACTTATTCATAGTAGACACTGGACTAACTTTTTAAAAATTAAATTGACTAATAGGACCTGATTGAGATGTTTATAAATAAGGCAATCTTAATCTTTTTTTTTTTTCTTTTTTGTCTTTTTTAGGGCCACACCTGGAAGTTCCCAGGCTAGGGGTTGAATCGGAGCTGTAGCTACCAGCCTGCACCACAGTCCCAGCAACGTGGGATCTGAGCTGCGTCTGTGACCTACACCACAGCTCATGGCAACACTGGATCCTTAACCTGCTGAGCAAGGCCAGGGATCCAACCCAAGTTCTCATGGATACCAGTCGGGTTTGTTACTGCTGACCCATGACAGGAACTTCTTAGTCTTGATTTGAATAAAATAACTCCGTGCTCCCTCGCTCATTTATTTCTTAAATAGTTGTTGGTGCCTATCAAGCCTATGGGAATTATGCAAGGAAACAGCTGATTGCAGAAGCAGATGATAAGGCTTTGATAAAAGATGTGCAGGATGGGTCGTCTGGGGGAAGGAAGGAGATAGAAACTCATTCCTTAACACTCTCCAGTGGACTTTTAATGACCAAAAGAAGAGTTTTCTCAGTTGGGGATCCCCCACTCCCAAAGGTGGCTTTGAATCAAGCCTCTCTCTCTACAAAGAGGACAGGAGCAGAATAATTCAAGTTCAGCCAAAGAAAAGATATAGAGCAAAGGTAGAGGAGGCCTCTTCTCTCTGCATATTGAATGTGTAGTCCTTATCAGTGGAAAATATTGTGAAGATTGATAAATATTTTCATCTCCCTAGTAAAACTTCATGTTACATACAAGTCACTGTAATCACATTATTTTTTTTATCATTTTCTTTACTGATTCCAAACAACTGAATCTTAGAAATGGTAGTGTGGAAATATGGCAAACATCTTAATTGAAGCAGCAACAAACTTGAGGATGAAACAATGTTTTTGTATATTCCTTCTCCATTTCTCCTTTTGGATTATAGATTATGAAAGAGGGATTTTATGCAGCAGTTGGTGACAAAATATATTTCTTATTAATGTGTAATATTTGCTACATTAATAATTTTATGGCTTTAATTATTGATGCAAACTTAATTGTGCCCCATGTCCCTTTTTCTTGCAGCTCAATAAAAACTATATATTTCTTTAATTAGGCTTCATTTGAAGACTGGAAGACAATGCAGGAGTGGTTTCTCGCTAATTCACCTATCTACAGCCAGGAAAGAAATGGAATTAGTATCTCCAGTGTGGTTTAGTGAGAAAAAGCATCTAACTGTTCTGAGAGTGTGGCTTTCCTTTGCACAGTTAACCTCACCCAGAGGCCAGGGATATACAGCCAACTGAAAGCGAACACTGCAACAGGGGTGGTTCTCTCCCTTTCCTGGCTCTGGGGGAGAAATTTCATTGATTTTAGGAGAGATAGAAAGGAAAATTGGAGTCACCTACATGGTTATCATTACTGACTTCCCTCTTTATATTCTCTGCTTTACTTGAAAAACAATCTTTGTCTTTCCTGCTTGATTTCAACATTTTGTTGTAGTCCACTTACAATCACCAGGAATGTTATAACCACTTTATTCTGTGTCCAAGTGTTTCAGAAACAACTATGAGAGAGGCTGGATGGAAGGAAACTAATATTTGCTAGGCATCTGGTCAGGGTTATACAAGGTGCTCCCAATCAATTATTGCTTTACTCTCCAGGGGTCACGATCGCAAACGCCGACAAGTGGAGAAATGAAAAGAGCAGCTCTGGCTTGAGAAAACAGGTGCCTTCTGAGCTCCATCTTTCATTTTCCATGTTTGATAGAGAAGGGAGTTCAGAAAAAAAAATTTTTTTAAGAATAACATTTGTAACAGTCTGTGAGAATAACAACAGAGCAATGAATTGCAGCTGATACTCTGCCTTGGTGTCAGGTGCAGTATTGGGAGAGACCAGAAGGGCCAACTGGAAGGCTCACATATCCCATCTCAGCGTCCCAATTCCAGCCCACTGCTGTCATGCTGACAGCTCTTCTAAATTTTTATGTGCCCCTTAAAAGCTTCATTCTTACCTACATTTGTGTTCTACTGTTTCGTAAAAAGTTACCATAAACTTAGTAGCCTAAAACAGTACAAATTCCTTACCTCACAGTTCTGCTCCAGAGGTTAGACTGGAGTTAGCTGGTTCCTGTGCTCAGGGTGTCACCAGGCTAGACTTGAGATGTTGGCAGGGGCTATAGTCACATCTGTGACTCTAGAATCCTCTTCCAAACTCAGTGACTGATGATACAATTTGTTTCTTGTGGTTATATGAGCAATAACCCTATTTTCTTGATAACCATTTGTTAGCAACTAGTCTCGTCTTCTAGAGGCTGCCCTTGCATCCTGGCTCTGTAGCCCCTCCACAGAACCTCCTACCACATAGAAAGCTTACTTTTTCAAGCCTTGCAGGAAAATCTAAGACCTCAAACCTCTCTAGCCTCTTTTAGGAGCTTACCTGAGTAGGTGAGGTTTCACTGAGGAGGTCGGTGAAATGATTGGCAACCTTAATGACATCAGCAAACTCCCTTCTGCCACATAACATATTCAGAGTGGTATACTCCTATCAAATTCACAAGAATCAGTTCCTACTGAAGCTGGAGGGGATAATGCACCAGATTGGGGCAGGGGCGGTGGGGGGGGGGGTCTCTTGGAACTCCACCCAGCATCGTTCTCAAGCTTCCCACAGAAGAAGAGCACTCTTAAAAAAATGAGCTGCTGAATAGCCATAAATACTTTAACTTCCTTTCAATTTCTACAACTGCTTTGACCTCTTAGCACTATCTTATCACATTATCTGATTGGTCCAACGCCAACTACAGTCAGTGCCTGTCACTATTTTAAAAACTTCAATGTTGGAGCCTTTTCCTGCTATTTGATAAGTATAATAAATAGTTGTCACAAATGAAATTTGCACAAAAGCTGACTGTGATGTCAATACTAGGTATAGTTTTTCTAACTATAATGGAGGTTGATTCTTGAAATCCTAAATTTATCATTAGTACACTATTCAGAAGGACTTAGTCTCCTGATATACATAAAAAATTCAAACTTCAAAGCATTTTAGAAAATGACAAGCACCTGAAAGTCCCATTTTTATTCTAATGAAAACATCTTTACCAAAAAGTTAAGATTTCTCACAAAATAAAAAGGGACTTAAAAAAATAAGTGTACTAAAAAGTGCTATTATTTGCAGCAAGACAACTCATAACCATGTTGACTTAGGAAAATCTTCCAGGATTTATTTAGTCGATTGTAAGGTAAACTCACAAGGAAAGGAAAAATGCTTTGAGAGGTTTTCTGGGGTTTCCTTTTAGCTTGTTTGCTTCTTTGCCTATAAAAATATTTTATATTGTTTTTAAGGACACACTATAAGAAATCGTTATGTTTAGAAAAGAAATCCATCTATAGGAACTCAGATTTAATTTTAAAAACAGGTAAACAATCCTATAAACAAAATCAATGATTTCCTCAGGTAATTTTTGGAAATAAATAAAAACAAATCAACTCTGGTTGTCTCATTTGTTGCTTGAACATGAAAGATCAAGGCATTGGGATTTTTAAGAGCAGTTGCATTATTACTTTGGACTTCACAAATCATATACAATAATTCATGATTTAGAAAAGAACTATTGAGCCATCTAGCTAGTCTCTTTTAAGAGGAGCAGTTGAAACAAACAATCAGCCTCACTTCATGCATGGAAGAGAATTCTTCAAACACTTCTTCTTAAACAAATCTTTAATCAGATAAATGACAACTTTGTTTAAAAGATAAGTGCTTTGTACTGCTCCAGTTCTTATTGATGAATTTCTCTTTCTCAATGTTAAATTTTGCTGTGTCCAATAAATGCCTGTAAATTTACTTTTTATAGTATATATATTAACTGCATCAATTTAACCAAATGCCAATATTTCAACCCATCTGACTTTCAACATGGCATGCTGGTAAATACTTACAGAAAAATGTTTCTGTACATATTGTTTCCAGCTTGAGAGGATTGATATGGTTGCACAAATGTAAGCCTAACTTGGAAGTTTAATGTGATAAGCAACATTTCTGGGCACTTTTTGATTGCACCAGGGGTGATTTTTGAAAAACCTGTGATAAGTTTATTACAGTCATTTGGTAAAAACAATAATTTCAAAAGAATTATTAATAGCAAAAAAAAAAGAGAGAGCTCATTTTAAAGGCACGTTCTTATTGATTTTTATTGAAAACTAAAAGCAAAGCCACCTTTAGCTCCAGACCTACTTCTTCATTCCCATTGAGTGAATACAGAAATTTCTACATGGTATAATTTGAGAAGCACTGAGCACCTTCAACTGGCCTTGTCTTCACCTTCCTCACTAAGACTTCAAGACTTACAGGGCATTGGCAACTACCATTTAAAGGCAGAAGTTCTCTGACAGGAGTAATGCGTGAAATCATTATCACAAAAGATTAGTTCTGAAAGATAAATTGTGGCCTTCTAATTCATTCCCTAGCAAAACAGGAGCCAGAGCAGTTGGATATGAAGAGGGTAGGAGAAAGAAAAGTCATCGACTAAAACACCCAGCCATAACAATCATCCAGTGAATACCTACCGACCTGAATCAACTTGAACAGAGAGCAACACACTTTACCTCTGGAACCCTGTCAACAGGTAATCCTTTAGCTGAATCTCTAGGGCAAGTTTGAGGCCCAGGGTAAAGGAAGTGAGGAAAAACTGCAAAAAGGAAGTGAAAAGAGTATCCACTTCCATGTCTGGATCTTTAAAATAAAGCAGGGGTGAGGAAATACCCGAGATGCTGTGTGAATACTACCCAGAGACATGCCTCTCCTTCCCCAGTCTTCTCCTTAGTGGCTGATAATTCATATGAGAAACCCATGAAGGTTAAATTGACATGTAGAATTTTTACAGAAATTTTTTCACCTATCCAGGTAGATTGTAAGTATAATTTTCATATCATTTAAATAAAACAGAATAACAAAACTCCCCTTTTGTATCTTGAATCCATGGGACAATTTAACTATGATTTAAAAAAAAAAAATGGAGCCATTTTTTTGTTGTTGTTGTTTAAGCTAGCAACTTGAATAATCACCACCAAATATAAGATTAAGCCAATTTTAAACTTTTCAGATTGTCCAGAGCTTGAATTTCAAATCTGCAATAAGGTCCTGATGGCAGAATATATCTTATATTTCACTACCTGGTCATTTTACCCAAGCTAATGAAGATGTTAGAGTTTAATTTTATACTTATAACAATTAGCATGTATTTTTCTCCAACAGGGTATCAATAAGTTTCTGCCTTTGAATTGGCAAAATCACAATTCTTCTCTATTTTTTTGCCTCTCAATAATTTTGCAGCCTAGCTTTGCTTTTATTTCTTGTGGGAGAAAAGATATTTGTTTACCCAATGCAACAAGATCTAGGGATTTGTAACATGGAAAACTGAGCAAATGTTTCGATGTTTCCAACAGTAGTTTTCAGAGGGTAGGATCATGCACCTGTGTTTAATCAGAATAACATCACAGAAGCGTGGGATACAAATGTCAAGATATTGCCTATGATGCAGTGCTGCCTGTTGGTATCCACGACATCCAGAGTTCAAAGGGAATATCCACTAGAAACAAGCTTTCCAGAAAAGTCAGGGACTTCTGGATAATATTTAAAGCATGGCTACTCTCGACTTAAAATGACTGATCATATATCCCTGATTCAAGATACCCATTTTTCGACGTTATCGCTATGGCACAATGGGATTAATGGTGTCTCTGGGACACAGGTTTGACCCTGGCACAGTGGGTTAAGGATCTGGTGTTGCCATGAATGCATCTGGTCCCTGGTCCTCCCTGGTCTGGTCTGGGAAATCCATATTATGCAGGGCACTCAGAAAAGCCAAAAAAAATAAATAAATAAATACAAATTTCTCACAACTATGGTTTCCCAAATCAGGAAGCAACTTTTAATCAAGGTATATTTTTAATATGGTGATTTTTTTTCTTTTTTGGAAAAATTATTTAATCAATGGTGAATCTTAAATGATCAGAGGTTCTTTAGACACAAGATAATAGGTATTCCAACAAATAAATGCAAGGCAAAGCATAAAAATTGTAAAACCTTATGAGAGGACCAATATTTGCCCTGATATTGTAAAACCTTAGCAAATGAAGAAAAAAAGAAAAGGGAAAAATCTGTACATAGTAATGATCTTAGCTATTACACACTAGATCTATGTTTAAAAGCATGTGGAATGCTTCTCCAGACTAAATTTAGTGTCCTTGTGGGGGAGAAAATTTACTTGTTATTTATAAGAGCACCCGTGTGTGTGTGTGTGTGTGTGTGTGTGTGTGTGTGTGTGTGGTTTCCAAGTAATTAAAAGCACACCAGAAATACCATATCTACAATATGACAATTACTGTTTTCATGAAAGATAAATGATTACATGTGGTCCAGAGTGGTGATAGCAAAAAGAATTTTTTTCACTAAAAAGTTGTAGTTTGACCTGTTTTGATAGATTAAGGGGAGGCTTCCAATCTGAAATTTTTTCTTAAGTCAATCAAGTAGTTCTGAGGCTGTAAGTTGAGCACTTTGGCAATGCAAGAAGACGCAAAGATCTGGTTCATTTTATAACAAGAAAAATGAGGTCCAAAGAAGAGTCATTTGCTTTGCCCAAGGTTACCTGATTAATTTGTAACAAAACCATAGGTAGAACCTAGGACTTCTTTTTTCCAATGTAATGATTCTTTTTCAGGGAATAAGAGATTATTTCCTCCCATAAACATGATAGGATACTGTGGTTCTGGACAGCTTTGCCAGAATCTACAAATGGAGCCCAAGTCTCAGAGGAGTTTTGAGACAGCACAGCTCAGTTCCACCACAATATCTGAAGTGGTTTCTCTGTACTCTTCTGGCCACAGGGCAGAGAGAATGTCTACATGATTTTTGTAGTGGACCTGGGAATGTTTGCATTAAAACACAGTGTTTTAAGCAGTTAGGGAAGTCTTTAATAAGTTAGAGTCATATATCACTTTTGAGAATTGGAAGAGCTTTGTGCAATAAATTTCATTTCATTCCCTCCGTTTGTAGAGGAGGAAGATAATGTCTGGGAAAGTTAGATGGTTTATCACATGCTGATCAGTACATAGTCAGGACTGATCTAACTCCCTGTTCACTGCTTTTCATGACACCACATAGCTTCATCATGAATTATACCCAGGAAATGGAAAGATGCAAGGATGAAATAACCTAAGACAGCTTTCTATAAGTCATTTCTCAAGCAACACAGTGAAATGGGTAATGCTTGTCCTTAAGCCTGGCTAATCTCTATCCTTGTCCCTCTTGGTGGCCTGTGTCCTCCCTTGTGGGCCCTCCCCTCCCTCAAAATATACAATGGCTCAGCAGTAACAAACTGACTAGTATCCATGAGGAGGCAGGTTCAATCCCTGGCCTCACTCAGTGGATTAAGGATCAGGCGTTGCCATGAGGTGTGGTGTAGGTCACATATGCAGCTCGGATCTGGCATTGCTATGGCTGTGGTATAGGCCAGTGCCTGGCTACAGCTTCAATTCAACCCCCAGCCTGGGAACTTCCATTTGCCACAGGAGCAGCCCTAAAAAGCAATACATATATTTTTTCATATATATATGTCAGTATATATATACTTTAGGAGAGTTTTGACAAGCTATCTTATGTAATCTTAGCAAAGCTATTTGGTAGGCATTAACACTGCCATTTAAAGATTCAAAAGTGAAAGGTGCCTAAGGACTGAGATACTTCTCTGAGGTGCTACAGTTTGTTAAGTGGTAAGCAAGTATTGAAACCCAGAACTGTCGGGATTCAGCACTTTTCTTTAAACACTGCTAATTAGCACTGTATCTAGAACACAGTATGTGTACAATAAATATGAGCTATGGGAAAATAAGGAAAAACGGTATGGATATTAGAAGGGAAGGAGGGAAGACAAAGGGGGAGAGGGAGACTGAAAAGGAGGGAAGGAAGGAAAGATGGAAGAAAGGAAGCGAGGGAGGGAAGGAAGAAGGGAAGGATGAATCCTATTAAGACTAAGCTGTGATAAATAGCATTTGAACCTGTTACCTTTCCATTTGCATGTGAATAGGAAAAATCATAAACTGAAGAAACAAATTAGGCATCTCCCAGAAGGGTAAGAAATTTGGTCAAAGAAGATAAAGATGCCCTAATATTGCATGGTGGCCTTTTCAGAGCTTAGCAGTTACAAATGCATGATAAAATAGTTCTATGATTATTTCAGAGAGGATTTTTCATGATGCAGCAAAATTTTCAACCCTGTTTCTTCTCAAAGACCACAGACAGAATGTTCCACAAAGTCCAGGGATAGTTCCTTCCCTTGGTTTCCAAATACTTAGCTCAGGGAGCTTCAATGCCTGAGGTGAATAGTGAGAAAAGTGGGTTCAGATATCCTGATCCACTGGTTGCCCAGTGGAGACCAGGGCAGGCAAACCTAGAGCTAGAATGTAGATTTTAGAGAACTCATCTGCAATGTCTAGATATGGCTTAGACTTCTAGGTTCTAAGGGGGGTTTCCAGAAAGCCTAGCCATGGAGTCAAGCCCTGTTCCTGGAGATTTCACTAAGTTCCTCCCTGTTCCCTGTTCATGGTTCTGTCTGTATGAGGAGGCAGGGGAGGGGCAGGAGAGACAGCACCAGAATACAGAGGTTAACAGGGGAGGGAAAAGGAGAAGGACTGGGACATTTTTCTAAGTCAACTCAAGTGAACCATTCAAGGATCCCAAGGTCTGAGGGCCCTTCAAATCATTCTAATGTCATTTTCCTCATCTTTTTAGAATACCTATGGTCCATCATCTAAGAGTCAAAGGGCCAGGTTCAAGGCTCAGCACATTTTAACTATTGATCAAATGGTCTTGGAGAAATCACTATAATTGAACCTCAACATCTCACTTATATTGATGACAATTAATAGTTGTGTGACCCACCTAACTTGATGGATATAAAGGGAAAAAAGCCTTTTTTACTGTAAAATATTTCATTGCTGTGATTGTTATCATTGCTTTATAATGCAAATGTTCCATTGTGCTATTTGGCCTTTGTTATTTCTTTTCTTCCCAAATTGTGATACTCAGAGGCCACACCCTAACAGGGATCAGAATGGCTTATTATACTAATGATATACCCTAATGCCTCCCTAAGAGTAGTTGCAAAGGCTGCTTCTATAAAAATAGAATTGTAACTTTTACCTACTTCAAGCAGATGCCACCAAACAAAGGTAGAACCTACCTATGCATGAATGTATAAGTTTCAAAACCTCAGGACCGGACAGGACAGGACACATATATTTTCAATAAACTACTTTCTAGGAAAAAAAGTTAAAAACAATAAAATGCAAAATGTAAATAGTTTCTACCTTATAACTACACAATATATAAGATAGGTCAAGGATTAAGAAAAACAGGACCTCCAGATAACAAATGAGTATGCATGTATACATACGGACTTTTATACCACCTTAACATGTGCATATTCAATTTAAAGGTAATAAATGTAACACAGATTGCAAGGTATAAGAAGTTCATTTTTAATTGTTAACTATTGTCCAACTTTTTAGGAAGTAGAATACGAAGAGACAAAACGTCTTTAATATTTCAGAAAGCACACCACAGCTCTAATGGGTAGATTAAGTGGCGGATCATTAAAATTTGGAGATCTTATTATGTGTATTGCTGTTTTAAACTTTTTTCTATAAAACTCCATTATTGCATGCATGCTGGTGAACTTTAAAAAGAGAAAGAAGAGTTTAAGCATTAAATGCTGCAAACATTTAAATAAATATAACATATATGTACACATATAACTTGCTAGTAGGTATATATCACTTCTGCCTGATGATTTTCTCTCTCCTCTCTGTCTCTTCCACTTCGGCACAATACAACAAAACACTTTCTACAGAAAAACAAATGACACCATTTTCCACTTTCACATAAGGTATCCCCCAAGGGGTAAAACTAATGTACAAACACTGTGGGGCACCATGGGTGAGAAATGATACCTCATTGGTAGCAGCCTAGAGCTGACAGGATCCAGGGTTACCTAACACAGCGAGGCCAGAGGAAAGGGAGAAGAAAAGTTGAGGCAAGCGGGGTGGTCTTAAAAGCCAGACAAAGTGATAATGGGGTCCACATGAGGAAGATTAAACAGAAGGTCTGGAAGGATGAGGACTGGAAGGCTTGGTGAAAATGGGTTCACAACTAATACAAAGGAGTCACAATGCTGCCTCTATGCAAGTGTTAGTGTGAAGCGCCTGATGACTTACTTAGGAAACTAGACAGTTGCCTCCATGTCCTCAAGTGACAGACCATGTAGTCTATGATAGCACTCTCCACTGTGCAGCCACAGCAGTGGGTGGTGGCATGCCCTCTCAGACTTCTGTGCTCAACTTCAATTATTTTCTGGCTACTGCTAATTTGTATCCAAACTGAATTGTTAGAAAATTTTACAAAGTATTGTTGGGAGAAATCTAAAATGGTATTTCCAGAAATCTAAAATGAGAATACATTTGACCTTCATTTTAAGAAAAAAATATATATTTCAAGAAAAACTTCAAAAAGTTATAATAAGTTTCCCTCTTAAAATCTCCAGTAACTAATTTTAACAGTGGCTTTCATATCTTTCTCAGTTGGGCATTTTGTTTTGCTCAAAATAAGAAATAACTATACTTCTTTTCTAACAATGTCAGGAAGTTTCTGTTATTGCCCAAAATTTTGAAAGTATTTCACTATAGCCTAATTTCCTTCTTCATTATACAGCATAAAGATCAAGAACCATAAAAATCAGTATTTTCCTGATGACTTCAATCTTCTTCCTAATTTCATGAAGGAAAGGAAATGAAGGGAAACTACCTCTCAATTTTCCCCAACCAGTTTGCTTTTGGATATTCAGGCAACTAACTGTTGGCTGTTTTACTGGTTTGAATAACCCAACAAGGTGCAAGAGAATCTAGCTTCTATGTTAGAATCCACATCTGCTTATGCTAGAATGAAAACCCATATGAGAATCAATGGAGCACATGGAGAGGGTCTAATTAAATCCCTATGCCATTTCCTTTAACACTGTCAAATTGAAATTGTAATCGTGTATTCATTCACCCCCAGTGGTGTAGTGGTAATTTTAGAAGTGGGAATATTTAAGCAATAAGAGCCAACAGGGTGTGTTTTGCTAGGATATCAACAAGACTGGATAGCTCCTAGGTAAGCAGCCAATAGTCTGAAAACAAAATCTTTCCTAAATAGTGGGTGAATGAGGAGACCCTTCTCCATGACCACACTAAAGATAAAGACTCAATTCTGTATTAGGAATAAGAACTTATAATAGATGTAGACTATAACATCATACTATTCCATAAAATAATACAAAGCATTGGCATGTTAAATCAAAGTGATAATATGTTCAAAAAATTGAAAATCAAACTTCCAAGATTTCTGGCTTTTGAAGCCACTGTAAAAAATGCAAATACTTGTTCTGTCTACAGTCCTCTTTCTTCTTTGCCTAATTCTGTTGTTGCCTTAAATGACCCCTAACAAAAATCTAATTGAAAAAGTATGAGAAGAATATATGCTCTGCAACGTGTTATTGGGGTACATTTTTGCCTCATTTTGGAGGACAGCAATACTTTAAGGATGATTTTGTGTAGAACTATACATATATAAAGAACATATAGACATCTCAAACCATGTTCTAAACAGATACATATAGTTACCCAGGATAGTTTTTGCACTATGTTTAATTAACAAATGGGGAAGAAAGGCAATCACATCAGAGAACTACTTTATTGGCTTCATGTAGATTTTGCCTGAGTTAAGAGATCATCAGTGTCTCCAGGCATCAGAAGTATCTCCACATACTTGATTCTAGGCTATAGTGTGGTTTATTCAATCTAGAGGCAATAACCCCTGCCCCCCAAAAAAAACCTGTTAAACTACTTCCTTTGAGATATAACTGGAAAATTTGGTAGAGCCCAATAAAAAAGCTAGCATGATGGCATTCAAAAAAAATCTCCATATAATAAAGTCCTCTTTTCACTCACTTTCACTTTATACCCCCCTTTCCTCCTCTAAGCCCAATCCCAAATATGAACACATCTATAAGGGTGGGTATCTGGCTGCTCTGCAGATGTAACCAGGCATTAAAGATCACCAAGACGGAGCAAGATCAGAACAAAAGGAAAATAAGGATTCTGCTTTCGCCTACCCCACTCTTTGTATAAAGCCAGCCCCCTCTCTACACAAAAGCCTCTTAGAAAGCTTTCCTCAGCCAAGCAAGGCCACCCTCCAAGGTCACTGTGTACAAACAAAGCAACCTCAGAGGAAAATAAAGGGAGATTCCACTGTACTGTTTGTCTAGGGTGTCCTTCAGGAAAGAATTGATAAGCAATGTTGACGTTAAAAAAAATAAAGTAAAATAACTTCTGTATAAAGAATTGTGGAAAACTGAGTAGAACTAGAGGTCACACACAAAAAAAGAAAGAACTGGGTGATGGGAAGGCACTCATCCCACCTTCCTTGCCACTTTGCTTAAGCCCACTCAACTTCCAGTGCCCAGGAATGGGGTATAGAGAGGGGATGGACACTTAGGAGAATGGAAGTCTACTGCTTGGATCAAATGAATTCACCTTTTCCGATCAGACTCACCTAGAATATGAAATCACCCACACCATCAGTGTAGAAAATCATAACGCTAACTCACACACGACATTCTCTACCCTACACTGGCAACATGACTATATAGAGAGTAACAGTTTACAGATAAGTTTTTAAAAGACAAAATTAACAAATAATGAATAAGAATTGAAAACCAACATCTGTCAGTAACAGGGAGAACATACACAGGTTATGACAAAATTCCAGCACTGAACACTTTTAAAAAGAACTTATACGTCTTGGTACTTTTCAAGCACAGGTCAACTTTTGAATCCTAGGGGCTTGCTCTCTGGGCTTTTATTTTGCCTGAGCCAATTTTGACCACACTTAAAAAGAGCATATTGCTTTCTAAGAGCATATATTCCCACTCTTCAGGATTAGTGATAAATTGCTAAAATTTTGCAAGGAAAAAAACGTTTTAAAACACTTGTTTTTCAATGTTCATGGGTCAGTAAATAGAGGGCTCAAGTTAATCAAATATTGTCCAGTAGACTATACCAGAGGTGTCCAATAAATTACCCTAAATTAAAAGAATCACTTTATGGCTTTATTTCTACCAAAAAAGTGATCAGTTTTACTGAAATAAACATATTATCCCTCAAACTCATATTTTCCTTTTTTGGGGGTAAGGAACCATATAAATGGGTCTCAAAAAGCACCTTCACTTAAAATATCATAGGATTGCTTTTTCATTTTTGCTAGGTTTTCATTTTTACATATAACATAAATGTCTACAGTGAAAGGGATGTCTATTTAAATAAATGTACTGATTACTAGCATCTTATATTAAAAGAAAATAATTTTAGAGCACCAGATGATTCATTCTTTCATGTATATCCAAAACAAAATGAACCATTTATAAAGACTAAGTATTATTAGCACCTTAAAATATAAGTCAATCTGCTACAACGTAAGCAGGTTAATAGTGAAAAATAATTAGTTATCTAATTGGTCTTTGGCCAGAAAAGAAACGTGTAGAAGACATGCAGGTCTAGGCATTTTAGATCAGATAACACCTGACTTACATTGAGAGAAAAAAAGAGCAAAAACTTGTTAAAATCTCTGCTGTTTTAATTAGAGATGTTGTATCATGAAATACTTACTATTTGCTTTTTTTCCTGCTGCTGGAAAAACACCTGCTTCTCGCCCATTATCTGGTCTTTTCAGTAACCAACGAGTGGAGAGCAAATGTTCATTACCAAAAGGCTTTTTGAATAGCAGCGCTTAACAAAACTTTATGCACAGAACAAAGGCTTGATAGAGGAATAATGATCTCAATAATGCTAATAATAATTTTGCTTTGGAAGTAAAATGTTTGTAAGCCTTCCTTTGTAATGTGGGTTTTGTCATACCTGCATAGCCTCACCATGAGGCATGCTGGTAGTTCAACGATAGACTGACATGAAAAGTGAGGTGAGCTGGAACTGTGTTGTGCCAGGCCTCAGAAGATTAATTTAGCTATAGATCTAGCCGTCAAGGAACCAAAATGTTATGTCTAGGAGAACATTGCAATCTCAGGCATATTCCTGACTGGTGTTACATGAAGGAGGCCATATGTGGGAAGCATGCTCGAGCCTATGCTCAGCCCCAGAGACTGAAAGAGGAATGGTAAGACCCATCTGAGGGAAGCCCCCAGCCAAAGGCTTGGAGTTTGTAGCAGGACCCTATTCCAGCAAACAGAACTGAATGACACCTGGGAAAGTAAGCACAGTCCTGGGATGCACAACCAGATTAGGAGACATGGCTGCAGCTTGGTAGGTAGTGAATGGTACCAATTCAGGGCATTAAGATTAGTTCCAAGACCCCCCTCTGGCATGGAGCTAGCTTATACTTCTCTTTCACTCTTAGTTCTCTCTAGCTCAAACCAGAATAAAAATGAGCCTACAAGGTAAAGATTTTCCTTATCTAAATTTATTTGTCTGGGTTTTGTTTGGTTAGTTGGTTGGTTGGTTTTGGCCATGCCTGCAGCATGCAGAAGTTCCCGGGCCAGGGATCAAACCAATGCCACAGCAGTGACCTGACCCACAGCAGTGACAATGCCAGATCCTTAACCTACAAGGCTATCAGGGAATGCCTCATATCTAAATTTAAATAAGGCTAGAGAAGTTGTGAATCTATCTCTATGTGGTCATTCACATATTTTTCTATCCAAAAAAAGCTAAATTCTACACACACACAGAAGGACTGACATATACACACGTGCCAACACAATTTTGTCAATATAGTACGAATGATTTTCTTATGTTTAGACTTTTCAAAGGTCCAAATTTATTGCTGACTCCCAGCCTTCTTAATTTGTGATAACAACCAATAAATTTTCATTAAGATTAGGAAATCCACATTAGGTGAATGACCTTTCACATTTAAGGATACTATTTAAAATGTTCATAAAATGATGGACTTTACTTATAGATGAGTTTCAGGCTTATACTTCATCAGATATTATGAAAATCAGTGGGGAAATGTAGAGCTGTGGAATAACCAGTAGGCACATTCACATTTCCAATTCTGGGTTTCCTAATTTTAAGCTTTTTGTATCTTGATTTATCAACTGCAAACTGTGAACTTCTCCAGTTGCAATATTTTTTAAACTCTAATATAGAAGGATTTATGTATACTCCTCATTGTTTCATTTATTTAGAAAACACTCTGAAAGAACAATGATGCTGGATTTCAATGTCTGGAGGAAATACTGCATGCATGACATCTGTTTTCCCTGGGGATTTGACACACATTTGCTTTAAAGTACTGGTGTGTTCCTCATTACCTTAGAAACTATATGCTAAAAACAAGACAGTGTTTCAGTTTTCAAGGAAAAGAAAAAATATCATAAATCCCAAAGCCCTTGTCTCTGAAGAACAATAATTTAGGGGTTAAACTTTCAAAAAAGAAAATGCAAATGATCATGTTTCTAAATGGCCCAACTTTTTAAAGATTATGTGTAAGTTTTCTATAGATTTCCATACATGCAAGCCTTCGTTACTAAAAAATTATCCAGAGCTAGAAAGAATGTGTCTTTGAAAATGAAAAGCTAGAAGAAATAAGATCTGAATATATAGTCAAGTCATCAATTTAAGATGTTTGAGGTATTAATCCTCTGGAAAATTACCTGGCTTCCAGAAGCAGTGAATTGCTAAACATTTTTGGTGGCTACCCTGGAATTTTGCCCCAAACTGACACATGCAGTTCCAGAACAAACACAGAAATCTACCATTCTATACCATTCTACACTATACCAACTGGTCTGTAACATCCACATCTATGAAGAATTCTCCTTAATTAAAAACATATAAAATACCCGAAACACTTTCATGATTCTCATTCAGTAACTGGTCAACCAATTTGCATATTAAAGAATATCCCCCCCCCCAGGTCATCTGAACTTAAAAACTTTTGTCAAGTTCCTTCCTATAGAAGGAACACAATTCAGTATGATAGCATAAAGAAGAAAATACACTCAAGTTGAAATTCACACATCATATGGGCAGATGAGATAAAATCTTTTTTTTTTTTCATTTTGTCCATTGCCTAAGATGACCACATCAAATGATCAGATGTTACTCTGCAGCATGAGAATTTGATGGAGCTCTGAAATCAAGTATCTCAAATCATTCCCGGAGTCCAGACAATGATAATAAACATCTCTCCAAGGGTCTAAACCAGACCTATTAGTAAGCATGAGCTGCCTCATATCAACTGAAAGGAAAACTGTCTCCTGAAATTACAGGGCAATTGATATCAACATTTGCTTTCTCCTGGCACCATCTTTGGAATCTTGGATTCAAACCCTTGACTCATGCATCCTGGTGCACTTAAATGAAACTAAAAAGACTTTTAAATCCCCTACTCAGTGAACTGAGGTATGTAAGTGAATTGATTTAGTAAATTGCAACCATACACTTAATTAAATGCAAGTCACAACTTAATTTGGAGAATTAGAATTAATTTTACATTGATTACAATGTCTTTTCCTATTAAAAATGGAGACACTGGAAGTTTCTGCTGTAGCACAGTGAGTTAATCTAACTGCAGAGGCTCAAGTTGCTAAGGCGATGTGGTTCAATCCTTGGCCAGGCGCAGTGGGTTAAAGGATCTGGCATTGCTGTGGCTGTGGCTCAGATTCAATCCCTGGCCCAGGAACTTCCATGTGTGTTGGGGTGGGTGGGGGGTGGCCAAAAGAGAAAATAAAAAAGAGACACCAAGAGAGTCAGATTGAGTTAGGGATAGAGGTTGGAAGACCCTACTAAAAAGACTAATAAAAGTGACTTAAATGTCACCATCTCTCTGCTAAAGTGTGTGAGCGATATTTTCAGTTTGATGTGAGAACTCTATCCTTGTTTTTTGGTATTGATTTCTAAACATAAATTCTACAGTTTTCAGAAAGAGATGATATGTGTGTACTTAACAGCTGAAACACTGATAGGCTTGGAAACCAAAATCTTCTGTTTATCCAAAGGTTAGGTACAGTGTACTCAGCCACAATACAAATGTAGAGTACTCTGTGAGCTTGCCAAAGGGAATCTTTAGGGTAGAACGGTAACTCAGTACCCACCTTAGCTAGACCTGATTAGAACAGCTGACCAAGTCTAGCTGACTGAGGCCAGTTATTATTGGCAATTATCTCTACTGAAGATGAGATTTAGTAGATTTTTATGGTCTATGTCTCTTTTGGTTTGAATATTTTCAAATCCTAGGAAACTACAAAAGTATTAAAGTGAGAGTTATTTTATTAATTTAATGAATAAAATAATAAGTTGGTTAATAGATTGGTGGAAACATTGCAGAGATGAATGGATAGATGAACTTTCAAAGGCTGTAATTTATAATATAATTTTTATTTAAATAAAAGGCCAAAATGTTTTACTTCTTATTATAGCATTTAATCTGAAATTGTACCCAGTATATTGAAGACAGCTGAGGGAGCAATTGGAGAAATTTTTCCTTAAGAAGCCATAATGACATAATTCTTTTCCTATATATTACAGATGTTATCATGGAAGACAAATTAAAGAGATTCCAAGAAAGAAAAAGATGTCATGATTCTAGGTATTAATTCTTCAGTCAGTAAGTTTACCCTCAGAAGACTACATTTGATTATATTTTTTACAAAACTACATTCCAAATCTCTTGGCTGGATGTACATAGTGCATCAGAATAAGTAACTAGTTCATGATAAGCTAGATTCTCCATACACCAGGATCATCTTCAGTTACAAATTAAGTATCAGTGGAAGTCAAATCAGCACAGTACAATTTATTAAGCTACTGCTGTGTTAATGCAACTTCCAAAGGTAGCTCATTTACCATCCAGGATTTGATTAGCCCCTAGAAGAGCTGGGTTCATTTTATTCAAAAAAGGCTATTTCAAATCATAAATTTCACAAACTGACCCTCAGAAAAAAAAAAATAATCTGTGAATTTAAGTCCACTGGAAATATGTACAATTCTAACACATTCATTTGTCATCCATATTGACACCTTTCTAGTTGTACAAGGAGTTATAAAATATGTAATCCTGCTGTTTTTCAAAGATAAGTAAGGTAATATCGTGGCGAGGCATATTTTGCTCAGGGATCCTCATACCATTATGATACTACCCAATATGTTATGGCCATTGTAATACTTCGTGGACCAGTGGAAAATATATCTAAAAATAACTGTGCCATTTCTGAGCAAAAGCAGAAGTAATTGATGTTTCCTAGAAAAATGATCCCACCTGGCTTTGTAGAAGAGCAGCATGAGCATTTCAATGACAGGTAGATCCAGAACAGAGCTTTGTCCTCAATATCATTCCAATTCTCTGAAACGCCAAAGCAAGGTTCATAGAGATTCTTTAGAATGCTCCACTTGAAAGCCAGATTACACTATTTAAGTGGCCTATAGAGCTCTGTATTAAAGACTTCCTGCTGCTCAGGCATTTTTCCCATTATAATATATTGCTGTAGATTTAACACTGTAGATGTTCTATCATTTAACTAATATGGCTCAAAAGGTTGTCATCAGGGACGCTTTTAAATTATATCACTGCAAATAAACCTTGCTATGGAAGGAATTGCTTATTTAGCAAAGACATTTCATGCCATATTTGCATAAAAATACTACTTCTGTCTTTCAAGTTCATCTGTAACATTGCTGCTGAGCAGAAGAGCATTAGATGTGTTACAAATACAAGCAACTTTGGCAGGAAGCTAATTCGTAAATGCATATTTGCAAATTTTAAGTGTACTGCTATGCCCTAACTTACACCCAGCATAACCCAGAGATGTTTGTATAATCAGAAAAGAGAAAAAATACTTATTATTCTAGCTTTCCCATTTAATTTACAGAAAACTGGTAATCAACCACTGGATGTTAGTCCTTTTATATGTGGCCTGGAAAGCAAGTGAATGAAGCAATTCAAAGCAAGGCAAGGCAGTATCCAGAGGAGAATGAAATATTGGCCACCTGGTTAGACTGTTTGAAGAGATTTTTTTTTTAACCCTCTTCTGAAACCAACCAACAGTGACTGCTAAGGCAGATCTGAGAATGAAAGCTATTTACCAAGCATTTTCTAGTCCTCTTGATCTCAGCTGAGTTTCTGTGCTTGTTGGGTACTGCAGAACATGTTAATAGCTTAGGTTTTAGAATCAGAGAAGGCTGGATTCAATACCTTAACTTATAACCTATGTGATCTTAGCTAGAGAAGTTGTTGGACCTAAGACAATTCCCTCATATGTTTTTAAATGCGCACACTGATCTTTGCAGTTAAAAGAAGTTAACAGCCTTTTGAGTTAGATGAGGCAGACACTTTTACTTACCTCCTTTAGATAGGGAAATTAAGACTTAATGAATTTAAGAGATTTATACAATGTTATCTATATAGATAACAGCAGAGTTGGACACAAATTCCAAGATTTCTGGTTCCTGACTTAAAGATATTTCTGTTCCACTATGCAGGATTCTCAATTTGCCAAATTTTCACTGGGTATTCTGACCTCACTAATGTGCATGTGAGTTATTTTCATTTTGAATCCAAACAGATTCAAGCATATTAAAAAATGAAAGAAAAAAACCCCAAAAACCTCTTATCTGCTGTTTTGAGAATACATCCCCGGTTCTCCTAAACTGTTGCTACTTTTCACAGATTCTTCCTTTATTTTACTTCTAAACTCAAAAAATATAAGGCTTTAACTCCCTCTGAGATTCCATCAGTGTCCTGTGATAACAGGAAATACAGGATGAAGGAGGCCATTTTTAAGTATGTCATCCATACACTGAATGTTGACTGGGAACTGTCTTGATTGCCATACGTTTACTCTAATTTTTTCCCTATTTCCATGATTATCTCAAAAATAGATTACAATAATGGTCATAACAAAATACATGCCTTCAAAATAAGTTATTTACACAATCAAAAAGGTTTTGGGGGGTTGTTTTGTTTTTTAATTTATGGCCATACTCACTACATATGAAAGTCCCCAGGCCAGGAACTGAATCTAAGCCATAGCTGCAACCCATGCCACAGCTGTGGCAATGCTGGGTTAACCCACTGTTAGGCCAGGGATCAAACCCATGCCTCCACAACAACCTGGGTCATAACTTAATCCACAGTGCCACACTGGGAACTCCCAATCAAAAAGATTTTTAAGTTCAAATTTATCCACATCATTTGTAAAACATACCATACTATGTAACTTATATATTTATTTTCCTTATTCTGCCCCCACTCACTAAAAATAAAATGCAGAATGTGTAACAATTATTGTCATACTATATCCCTAACACCTGGGAAAAGTGCCTAAGACATAAGCATCTAATACATATTTGTTAGATAAATTAATGAATGAGTAAATGAATGCATCTCTCAATCAAATACACCCCCTTACCTTTTTGTATTCTTGTATACTAATCTCCACTCATACCCTAAATGGGGATAAAAATTCTGCCTAATGCCAACACAACCATTTTTGCACTGTATCATCTTTTCTTACTTATTTAAGGTGACTTTCTCACCTATTTAAAGTCATTTCCCCTCTTTCTCCTGCATCATCAATTAACACTAAATCCTTCCCATCCAGATACAATGATGCATTAACATCTATCAACTTAAAAAAAAACAAACAAACAAACAAAAAAAAAAAACCTTCATTCCACAGCTCCCTCCAGCTCTATCCTCATTTGTTTGCTCCCTTTAACATGAATCTTTTTGAAAAAGTAGTTTCCACTTTCTGGATCTACTTCCTCCCTTTCCATTGTTATTGATATACACCTCTAAAACTGTAATTGCTTTTGTTAATATTATCAATGATATCCATATCTTCAAAGTCAATGTTCATTGTGGTTTTGAAACACTGTCTTTATCTGACTCTTAGGATACCATTTGTCTGTTATTATCTTCTGTTCTCACTAATACCTGTTCATCTTTCAAAATACGAATCACTGGAATGTTCTTCAAGGCTCTTTTCTTCCATTCTCTACTGACACTCACCACCTAGGTAATCTTATCCAATGCCATAGTTTTAAATACCATGTATGTGCAAGTACTCAAATTTTAATTGCTCTCACAAATCTTCCCCTTGAACTCCAGAATCAAACAACCAATGCCTATTTAATATGTTCATCCTGATGTCTGAAAGGCATCTCAAATTTAACTTGCCCAAAGGCAAATTCTTGATTCCTCTTCCACCCTTGAAACCTACATCTTCATTCTTCATTTTAATAAGTGGCATGTCCATGATGTCCTTCTTTCTTTCTTTTTTTTTTTTTTTTTTTTGGTCTTTTTAGGGCCACACTCATGGCATATGGAGGTTCCTAGGTAGGGTCCTAATCGGAGCTGTAGCTGCCAGCCTACGCTGCAGCCACAGCAATGCAGGATCCAAGCAGCGTCTGCGACTTACACTACAGCTCACAGCAATGCCGGATCCTTAACCCACTGAGCGAGGCCAGGGACCGAACCCACAACCTCATGGTTCCTAGTCAGATTCATTTCCACTGCACCATGACAGGAACTCCTATGATTTTTTTATGCTACAAAATTTAGTGTCATAATAGGTCCTTTGCTTTTCTTTTTACCCCACATTGAATCCATCAATAAAATCTCATAAGCTCTACCTTCAATATGTACTCCTAACAAACTACTTCTTAATACTTCTAACACCCCAGTTGAAATCACTGTCATCTGTCACTATGCTATTGCAATGGGCTTTTAAATGTATCTCTGTGTTTCTAACCATGTCATTCTCAGAGTCTATTCTCCATACAGTATCCAATAATCTTTATATAAATTAAATCATGTCAAAACTTTGTTGACAACAATCCGTTGGCTTCCCATATCACTCAGGATCATCTCCTCGACTTACCCTGCATATTCTCTAATTTCATCCCCTATCACTCTTTTACTAACTCTGACCAAGTAACACTAGACTACTAGCTATTCCTCAAACATTCCATGCAACCTTCCCTTAGTGCAATTATATTTTCCTCTGCCTAGAAGAGGCTCCATCACTTCCTCAAGTTCTAGGCTCACGTGAGACTCTAGCTGAGAAGACTTCATTGTCTATGCTATACACAATAAAGTCCTACCCCCATCACTATATCCCCTTATCCTTCCTTCAAAGGATTCATCATTAATGTATATTATTTAATATACATTAAATAATGTATTTTAATGTACATTTTCTACGTTAAAACATAAGCTCCAACGGAGCAAAAACATTATCTTTTGTGTGCACCGCTATATCTCAGTCTTAAACAGTTTCCTTATACATGGTTGGCATGTAATAGATATCTCTTGGTTCAGTTGAATGACCCATCTCAATTATGAAAATATAGGGTAAGGAGGGAATTGTTGTCCCAGGGAAAGTTATACTATGACCCTGATCAGACTTAATGAGTCTGCTCCTCACAGATACTCTTTGTCATTCCAGAGCCCAAGGGATGGGTTCAACCAATTTGAATAGAGAGACCACAGGACTTCAGGAAAGAAAGCTACAAAGATTCTACCATCTATTTCCCAAATGTGAGGTTTGAAAGACTGTTAAAATAGACTAAGTCGAGTCTGTCCATGGTCTCCTGGTCCAAAAGAACACCAAATCCCCAAGCAAGAACTCACTAAGAGGGCAAGTGGAATCCAAGCTGGACACTCAGATGCAGCATTAGAGCCTCTGTGCTTAGGAAGCAAGGCTGACTCTGGAGCCAGACGCTCTAAACTGTGTTGCACTCTGTGGATCTGTGACTGAGAAATTATTATAAAATGGCACTCTAACATTAGTGCCCCAGTACAGGGCACCAGTGATCAATATCAGGACTAACAAAGAGAGGCATATAGGCCAGCTTCTGTTGGACTGTGCAAAACCAGTCTTCAGCAGAGGAAAATCAGGATTACTGTTCACCCTCTGCTCTGTATTTGCAAAAAGAAAAACCTCCATTAGGACTGAGTAAGTGTCAGAGGTCTTAGACAACTCAAGAGAATGCAGGTAGGATGGGGAGTGATGGAGCTATTGGCCCAACATGAGAGTTCCTGCTAGTCATGGGAAATCAAGCCTTCAAAAAAATTTTTGAAAATAAAAAGTATGACCATATTTGCATATAGGGTTGGTATAGTAAATTGGATCAACTTATTCCATGGCGTATAAATAGAAGCTACCTACAAAGAATTTCCATGGCCAAATAAAGTAGGAAACACAGGCTTAAACAAATTTAAATTTCCTTGACCAGAGGACTTCTCAAAAGGGAAACAGGGTAGAGTTCAGCATTTCCCAAATGAATGGGATTAAGAAAACCTTCTTTATAAGGGAGATTTCATTAGACTAAAATTCTGGGAATACACTGGAGAAATGCTGCCAAGTTTAAACTGTATAGAATAAAATGTATCCTACAAGAAAATTTTAGTGTTTTGGGCCACTTAGGAATGGCATCAGAATTTGTTCAAAATAATACATTCAATGAAAACAGTTCATTCTAATTCTATAGATGTGGAAAAAAATATTTTTACACTCCCAAAAATATTTCTACACTCCCAAAGGAAAATTTTGAAGGGAAAGAGCTACTATGTGTGTCAGGAATAAATTACTCAATGCATAAAGTCACTCACTTCATTTTCATAGAAACTCTTTAAGATATGTATTGTTATCTCTACTTCTTATGTGAAGAAAACAAAACTTGGGGTGTTTAAGTGACTTACTCCAAAAAATAATAGTAATAATAATGGTAGGAGGAAAGTTTGAACCAGAACCGTTCCACTGCCCAAAATCCCAAGACTAATTGATTGATTCATTCTATCCTTCCTTCTTTTTATCCTTCCATCCTTCTTTCTCTTTTTTCTCTTCAAAATGCCTCTCTAAAATTCAAAATCAATTAAGAAAAAATCACTAGTTTCCTTACCAGGGTTTATTTTTCTGTTATGTGGGAAGTCGGCCACTATTGCGTAGGTTACATGAAAAACAGTTCCCATTTTGTGTCTTGTGTTATAGTGATCTATTATGTTATATGGACCACCCTGTACTTCCTATATTCCTGTTTTTATTTCATAGGAGCAAAAATTTTTTTCACTTAAAACAAAAGCTTCATTTAAAAGAAAAATTAATTATTATTTAAGGGGCAGTTCAAACACCATTTCAAATCACACCGTACTTCTTTACATCAAAAGCACTCTACATAGAATGTAGATGATTGTTAAAAGGGTCACTTTTTTCCAGTCCACATTCCAGTCAGTTGTGTAGTAAACAGGAAAGCAAAGGCTTCATGCAGATGTGATCAGCTGCCATCTGAGACCAGTATTTTGCACTGATTTTAATTCACCTTTATAACCACACAAAGAGTTATTCAAATTGGGAAGGTATGACAGATCAAAAACATATAAATTCAAACAAATTGCTCAAATGAAGAAAAGAAGTTCATCACCTTTTATGCCTTTACCTTCTCTCCACTGCCTTTAAAATTAATTATGATTTTGCTCTTTCATAAGCAAATAGTCCTCTGCCTCAAAGATAGGTTCTGTGTCCCAAGTTGAGCTCTGAAATACAACTGCCTTGATAAATCCTGACTGTAAGAGTTTGACTTAATGTAGCAAACTGAGAAATTTAAATGTTATGAAGATAAATGGTGCTATACCAAATTTATGGATTCATTCTCCAGTATACACTAATTTTCATTTCCTCTTATAGCATCAATTTAGATCAAGATTGGGATTTTAAATCCATAAATAAATAAATAAATAAATAATAAATATCCATCCACAATATTATAAATAAATAAATAAATATTCATCCACAATGAGGCAAATGCAAATTTAAACAATAGTGAGATACCATTTTCATTCGAACTGATGCTGGAATTAACTAATGCCACTGTAGTAATCATTTTGCATTATATAAGTGTGTTCAAATCAACACATTACACACCTTAAATTTACACAACACTGTATGTGAATTTTATCTCAGTACAACTGGGGGGAGAATGAGATGCCACAATTCAGTTCTTGTTGAGGGCTGTGTACTGGTTCACAGATTGCCACCCTCTTGCTGTGTGCCCATATGCCATTTAAGTTCCAAAATAAGTTTGAGATTAAAGATATTTTGCAGAAAAATTTGGAGAATAAAGGAGGAAGTAGAGAAATATGGATGTGTGTGGATGAATGATGCACCTTTCTAAAAACTCTAGCAAAGCTAGTGGTATTTTGAACCTACGTTTCTCCAAGCAGCACATTCAAAGAATCTATTTATAAAATTTGAGAATTTAATAATGGTGGCCCTTGGCATTTTATGGAGAGAGAGATTATATATATATATATGGCAACTCATTTTTTATTTGAGGCTCCAATGTGCTAAGAACAGGTTCTTATCAAAACTGCATTTGCTCAGGTCCCATCATCTGTTACCTGCTTATTTATCAATTTACCCTCCTCCTCTAGTTTCCAACACCTTTTTAATTCATCGTCTCCTCCAACATGACACCTCTGATATAAAATTCGGGTCATGTCCATCCCTTCAATGAACTCCACCTGTGGAGGTAGAGATATTTCCTCTAAGAATAGTTGAGTAAGAAATGCAAACTGCTGAAAAATATGCAAAGTGTTCTTTCATAAAGCAAACAATGGCCAAAAAAAGTTGTGTGTATATGGATATTGAATATATATATATTCACACATACTTGAATATGATTATGTAACCAAGGAGAAAATAAACAAAGGCTACAACGTAAGTGTTCACACGAATTGGGGAAGGAAAGAGGTGTATAGGGAAGGGAGAGCAGATACTGAGAAGAGTTGGGGGAACCCAACTGAAAAAGGAAAAGGGAAAAATCTTTAAGTATATGATCACCTTTAAACAGTGACATACAATATGTGTGCAGTATTTTTAAATAAACACTTGAAGTGCAAAACAATAATGATAATTTCCCATTGTCTGTATGGAGAAGTTGAAACTCTTTGGCATAAAACAGAGCTTTTCAATCCCTAAATCCACATCTCACCATGTACCAGCCACACCTCTTCACTATGCCCACATCACAGTATCCCAACTGTCCTTTTCTTACCTTTACACAATCAGTGTGCATCTGGAATGCCCTTCCCTCCCTTCTTCCCAGGGAAGGCCTATCTCCCTTCAATATCCAGTTCAAATCTCCCCTGTGAAGCCTTTTTGAAATTCAGATGCTCTATCTTTTGTGCTCCTGGAGATCTCTGTAGATCCCTCTACTGTGATGTTGAATTATATTGTGATTACTTTTGGACATATTTCAGCATATGATTTTCCCACTAGATGACTGGCCTCATGAGGAAAAGAACCGTATGCATAATTTTTGTACATCAAGCACCCAGAGTAACACCAGCATTTAGGAAACAAATGGTGAGCAATTTTTGTTGACTTAGTTGATTGACTGGTTTATATGTGATTCTACATTTTTTAAATGACGTCCAATATTGTTGGCCAAGTTTAAGCATTTAAATCCCCATAAACAGAGTAGTTTTATTCTCGTTAACAGCCATGTTTTACACACATCTCACACCTGCATGTGTAACAAGGTATTAGGGATGTATCCTTTCTAAGTTTTGGGGGAGGCTCTCCCAATTAAGTACAAAGCAATAGGTGGCGTATTCTCCTCTATTCTAAAATGAGGCACTATTCCTCCTGTTCAAAACTTGAAAGGAAGTGGACTACAACCACCTGGTGACTCAAAATCTACCTCAAAGATCTCAAAGAGTTGAAATTGGAGGGACTGAAAGAAACAAATGAATTTCTCTGGAGGAAGTTGCTGAAAGCTATAGTAATTTTCCATCCCCCTCGCCTACAAGACAGGCTTTGAGAGCCCCTCTCAGAGACGCCCACCTTTATTTCTTAAGGTTTGGAGGACAGAGAGGACCTGTGTTTGTTCAGTCCATTCCTGAGAAATGTCAGGCAAAAGAACCGCCTCCTCAGGGGCAGAGTGAAAAGATACGGCTGTACTTGGGGCCAGCAGCACTCCTGATGACAGAGCAGAGTGTGTGGCTCTGTGGACCAAATGTGGGTCCTTTAGATGAGAGCTGGCTAAGGGCATCTTCTGAAAGGATTTTTCTAGGCATAAGTAACCTTAGCATAGAGAATCTATGGGGTCCTAATTGATGGTGACATGGAGGGGCAGTTAAAGCATTCAAGCAAAAGATGACTCTGGTGAGAGAACCACACGTCAGCTGCATACACACTGCAAGCCAACACAGATGGCGAGCATGCCTGCCCCGTCTCACTCTTCCTTCCTGCCCCAACAAGGAAGGGTCAGACTCCAGGGCTGGTGGTTAGGAGGATAGCAGGATGTTTCCTCATGGGAAGTAGGACCAAAATGAGGAGAAGAGAAGCTTTGAACTTTATATGAAATTGGGAGTTCACTTTGATCACTGAAATGAGATTGTCACGTGACCATATATGACTAGAGTACTAATTTTATTGTACAGACATGAATGAAAAAGATATGGTGCTCACCTGAGACTTCAATCCAAGGTGGGGAAAGAGCTAATCCATAGGAAGGTTTGAATTTAACATGTTCTAATTGCTCAAACAAGCTGGTTGTGCATGTTATTTTACACAACAGGAATGGAGTAAGAATTATGTATTAGAATGTATTCATTCATTGCTACTACTTGGAAAAAAACCTCAAGTACATGCTTGGCCCAGAGAGAACTACTGGATCATTGTTATTTTAAAGGCCAACATTGGAGTAAATTGAGGCTAGTTCATATATTACACACACACACACACACACACATATAAAATTTCATGATTGAAACTCACAATTAAATCACTATAGCAATTCTAATACAAAAAATTCTTATATTCATAAAGAATTTTAAGTGATCATATGATATAAGATACTCTCATAGTCCAATGGAATAATTAAGAAACCCCTACTTTTAGAATTTTTTTTTTCTACTAGGTTAATTCACTGCATGTCAGGTGTGGTAGAAGGCACTGGATAAACAAAGATGAACAAGACCACATCCTTGTTACTTGAGACATCACAGCCAAGAAGGAAGACAAACTCCTAGTCAAAAAAATGCCAACCACTGGGCTAGTTAAGGCCTCAGATCACTTCTGGACTATTATGGTGCCACCTAATTATGCCTCTTGCCTCTAGACTCACTCCTCTCATGCCTATCCACATTGATTTTTAAAGTAAATTTAATATGACCACTGCATACACTTGCACTGAATGCTCTACTAGCTTCCAGTAAGTTTAATGTTAAATTCAAGTGCCTTAATCAGGAATGGGCTTTACAATCTGACCCCCTAACTACTACTCTAGTCTCCCTTTTAAGCATACCCCCTTTGTTGACCTTATATTCCACTGCTTCAAATTATATACCACATTGTTGCACACCTCTGAGCCTTGGTCCATGCTTCCCTTTCTCCCTGGAATTCCTTCCCTATCTCATCCAGCTCCAAAACTGCAATTCATTCTCTGAAACCCTGCTAAGATATTTACCTTTCCTGTAAGGGCCTTCATGCCCACTCCTTTTTTCTGAACTAATCATATCCTCATTCATATTAGTTCTATTTCTTAGCCAAACTTCTAAAATGGCACATATGTTACTGGTCGAAAAATATTTACTCAGACACTTAACTTCACCTCTAGACTATTAAGCACCTGGTATGGTAGCTAGAAATGATAGCCAATGAACAAATGAAGTAAGTGAACCAAGCTGAATTTTGTTTAGTTGGATGATGATATTTATTGACCATGATTAGGGGCCATTTCTCAGGACTCAAATGGAAAGTTGCTAAAAAGCTCTCTAGTGGATTCTTAAGAATCATTCTACAAACAAAAAAAATCAAAAAGCAATGCAAACAAAAAAGGGGTTCCCTAAGGGCTCAGTGGGTTAAGGATCTAGCATTGTCACTGCTGTGGCCCAGGTCACTGTTGTGGTGTGGGTTCAGTCCCTGGCCCAGGAATTTCTACATGCTTTGGGAACAGCCAAAAAAAAAAAAAAAGAATTACTCTAAAAAATGGGCAGATTGGAGGAGAATTAGCTGGCTTATGCTGTGAATCAGACTCAGGATTTGTAGGATGAAAACTGAGGAGTTGTGAGTTCAGAAGGTCCAGCTCCTATGACTGGGGGATTGGAAGAAATAATTAGCTAACACTACTGAGAAGTCAAACGAGAAATCCCTGAAGCCTGGTGCAATGTTCATCTCAACTTGGCTCATACTTTAGATGCCGTTTGTTTTTTCATATGGCTTCCATGCTCCTCTAGCTTCCCCTAAGGAAAGCTTGTGTTTAGAGAACCTGAAATAAAAAGATTAGATAAACAATAACAATGACTGCTTTTCACTTATTGGAAATTCACACGAGTTATATAAATGTATAAATGTCAGAAAGAATTATGAACCAAACACACACCCCACACACAATTCTTTGGTATCTTTCTTTTCTCCCTTGATCACATTTTTAGGAAACAAAGACTAAAGATGGCCTTTTTCTCATAATTTTTATTATTCCTTAAAGTAATGGAATGGGAAATACTGAATTTAATTTTTTCATAGCACCACAATAATATCTTCATTTGGGGAAGGTTGTGTTTTTTTGTAGGTTTGGGGGGGTAGTCATTTTTAACATCTATCATTGTGATTAATGGTTCCTCATCTCCAGCACTACCACTATCAGGAGGAGCGGAACATTTTTAGGATATGCTTACCCCAGAGGGCAAGTTAGGTTGTTTTATATACACGCTCCTCGGTTTTTACAGCTCACATTCATGAACAAGAAATCTAGTCCATCTGGTTATAGATCGTGATCTGGGCTCTACACAACCCAAGAGGCAAATTACTGAGCAACCTATGCCAAGCTAACTGAGAGCCTGAAGCCTAACGATAGTTTCTGACCATTCACTTATTCAACAAATACTTAGTGAGCTTCAACTGAAAGTCAAGCACTAAACCACACTTTATAACTACTAATATGCAAAGAACACGCATTATCTTCAGGGATCTTCACAGTGAATCCACAGAAAACGACAAGTAGCTGAGATAGGTGCTATGTTAGAAGATAATGAAGGAACCAAGGCGGGGGGGGGGGGGGCACGCTCCAGGAAAGACCCGCAGGAGGCATCCCAGAAGAGGTTTTGAAGGATGAGTCAGTTTTGAAGGTTGAGTCAGAGTTAGAACAAATAATGAAGAAGGGAATTATAAGAAGCAGGAACCACAAATCCCGAAGCATGAGCCTGGTGGTGCTTTTAGAAAGCTTCAGGCTTTCTATGTAGCTGGAGCCTGGAGTGTGCATGGGGGTGTAGTCAGAGAGAAAGCTGGACCAGCAGGCAGCCTCTTGGGCTATGTTTAGATTTTACCCTAAAAGTGATGAGGAGTCACTTCAGAAATTTTACCAGGCAAGTGGCTGGATTAAATTGGTGTTTTAAAAAATCATTCTGGCTGGAGTGTAAAGGGGGCAGAAAAACCAGTCAGAGTGTCATTGTAGTCATTCAGGTGAGAATAGGAAGCCTGAGAAATGACTTGTTTGGGACAGAGGATGTGGAGATCACTTTGGGGTGAGCTGAGATAGCTGCTAGAAAATTGACGAGAGCATATTCTTGGTTTCTATAGTTGTATAGTTTACCCTCTCACCAGCCCTAATATCAGTTTAAACTGCATACTTTCAGTGCAAGTAGCAAACTGGCTGGTGCACTGTAAGCCTGCTGCTAACTCCAGATTCTCTGTTTTGTAGTTTTGTAGCAATATACCTGGCTGTTGAAGTTTGTACTCTGCCTGAATTATCCACACTACAAAATTGGCTTTTGGAATTTCAGTCACTTTTGACTTAGCCTTGAATCACAGGAGAAAAACTCTGTCCTAGTTGTCTTGCTTTCTGGGAAGTCTGGTGGAAGAATGGAAAAAAAAAATCATGGTAATCTTTCTCTTGAACTATGTTTATTAGCCAGCGTTCCACAGGGCACTACAAGGTAAGGACAGGAAGGGTCGGAAGCTAGCCTTCTCTTTGGGGGTACCCAGAGGTGAAGAACTGTGGTCCCTCGTATTTTGGTTTGGTTGTAAGATACAGAAAATTAACAGGCAACTGCACAGTTTTGAAAATGATATCATAAAGTCCTTTGCCATGATTTCTTACGTGAAAATTATTTTTGATAGATGCATTTTGGGATTATTCATCCTATCCCAATAATAATTTCACCACATACATCAAGGAGTTACTTATATTTGTGTCTAGAATAGGGGGGAAGAGATCTAAGCTAGAGCTATTAAAATATAATTTTTTAAAAACAACAAAAAACAAAGTAATTAACTTTCTTAAAGTCCCATACTCTAATTTTTTACATATGAAAGAAGTATGGGTCTCTAACTCCACTTTAAAGGTGTATGACAAAAAAAAAAATTAATGGATGTGAATGACAAATACTCTCAATAATGGGCTTGAATAACTAAACAAGCATGTGGAGGTTTTATTTAATGATCAAAAGCCAAACTGTCACTATGCAACATTTTCTTATATGAATGGATGGCCAAAGTTGAGCAATTCAGACACTTCACAAATTCCAATTTCCAAATTAATTTTCAAAACTTTGAAATGTTTGATATATGGTTAACTCCAAACTTATGATTCCATACCCCTTCCCAAAAAGGAAATACTTCATAAATCTTGATTTAAAAGGCAAATTCAAAGTGATAAGATGTTAAGTCTAAGATTTTACTCAGACTATTAAGAATTAAACTGAAGAAATTGTACTCACCACTAATTCATTAAAAGTATCACCTTGGAGTTCCCGTCGTGGCGCAGTGGTTAACGAATCCGACTAGCAACCATGAGGTTGCGGGTTCGGTCCCTGCCCTTGCTCAGTGGGTTAATGATCCGGCGTTGCCGTGAGCTGTGGTGTAGGTTGCAGACGTGGCTCGGATCCCGCGTTGCTGTGGCTCTGGCGTAGGCCAGTGGCTACAGCTCCGATTCGACCCCTAGCCTGGGAACCTCCATATGCCGCGGGAGCGGCCTAAAGAAATAGCAAAAAAAAAAGACAAAAAAAAAAAAAAAAGTATCACCTTAATTTCTAAACAAGTATCTTGCAAAAAAGAAGGAATATTTATAGTGATTTCAATTGGCGTACTAGGAAAATACTGCATTACTTTCTCTTCGTAAAACTCCTAAATGTAAATGTATTTTGTATCTTCATAAAAATCACCTTATATAAAAGGCCAGTAAGAAGCAATAGAAGAAATCAGCACATTTTCTACCACTTGATAGTAGTGACTGAAATAGAATTCTTGAAAAAAAAAATTAAATAACATAAAACTGGCTTCTTAGTTAGCAACTTTGGAGTTTCCCAGTCTGTTATGTGGTTGGACTATTGCTGGCTTGTCTGGGTTGGGCTGACCACCCATCTAGCACCAAATCCACATGCCCAGTCTTGTGGGTATCTTTCTGTTCTCATGTTTTTAAAGTCATGTTTGAGTTTTTACTGACCTCCTGTTACAGTGACCTTTGAAGCAAAAACATTACTACTCCCCCCACGGGCTATGTGTGATGTTGTAAATGTGAATTAAGTATTGGGCAGACAGGTTTTTTTTTTTTTTTTTTTTTTTTTTTTTGGCTAAAAATCCATGTAGGAGGCCAAACCAGTCAGGGAAAAATACAAAAATCTACATTGCAAACTTCTGAGAATTTCCCAGGCTCTTCACATCATTTCCACATTTTGAAAAGAATGTAGTAAGAAGTTCTACAAAACAGACTGATACAAATTAATAGTGGAAAAACAAAGAAATGTACTTAATTTGTCAAAAACAAACAAAAAAGATGTTTTGAAAAGTATGTTTCATGTATAGTTACAGCAATGCCTAGATGTAGTCTATGTAGTCTAAGAGGCACTACTTGGCTTCTTAGGGCACTACTATGTGGTCTAAGAGGCACTACTTGGCTTCTAGGGTTTGGTCCCTGCTTATAAAGGACAAAGGAAGAGGCTCAGAATCCATCTCTTCTCATGTAGGCTTCAGAGGAGAACCACCTGGGATTTCTGATCCACCACCACTACTTGATTGTCCTTCAATCCGAGGAGCACTGCTCTTAACTATTTATACATACCATCCTTTTGAACAAAGTGTTCCACAGCTTCAAGAAAAATTTGAAAAGTACTAATCTTGTCTGGAAGTCAGAAAGATAAATTTACTGCAAGTGATAAAGTAACAGATTTGAGAGCAGATCCCCTTTTTCCTAAATGTTCAGCCAGGTTTTGCTTATCTACCTCACAGTAGCTCAAATTAATTCCGCCAACAAAGATGGAGAGATTCTCACAATAGAGTTAGGCAATTCCTAAATTTCTATATGTCCTTTTAGACATCCTATTCTTTCGTGCATTTAGAGTTTTAATTGTTTTATTTTGAAACTCTGAAAGAGATTTCTATTTTTTTTTTAATTTTGAGACTTATAGCTGATATGACTAGTTACCTATATACAAAATTCATTTATTCTGTTTTCCTCACAAACAGGACACAGTTTAATTGGGGGTTACAACATGTTCAGCTAAAAACTATATTTTCCAACCTCCCTTGCAGGTGGGTGGCTCTATAACTAAATTCTGCCAATGAAATGTAATCATATGCTACTGCATGGGCCTGATTCAGCACATGCATTGGTCCTTCGCCCTCCCTAACCTTTCTGCCTAAAATGGTCATGTTTTGCACAGAACTTCCTCCATCACAATGTGGAGCAGAAAGCTAGAAGGATCCTAAGGCACGGGTGAGGACATGACATTAACACATCAGGCCTGGAAACTTGCGCTTTCCTTATAGCTGGCTTCTGTTAATCACAATACTACACCTTGGTACAAAAATATAACAGTAAAAATTTTTTGATGTCTCCCACAGTTTAAAACTAGCATTTGGAGTTCCCTGGTGGCTCAGCAGGTTAAGAATCCAGAGTTGTCAGTGCTGTGGCTTGGGTCACTGCTACGGTTCAGGTTTGATCCCTGGCCTAAGAATTTCCACATGTTGCGGGTGCAGCCAAAAATAAAAATAAAATAAAATAAAGTAGCATAACAACAACACCCCAAATGTGTAAACATTTTTCAATAGAAATGCTTCACTCATTGGTAGCAGCATAGTTTGAATCTTCTATTCCAATTTTTAAAAGAATCTCAAATTTCTGAATGTGACAGTAGGTCCACAGTGTTTGCTTGATATATGGAAAAATGCTTTCTTGGGAAGTTCTTATGAAAACAAATTTCAGTGCAGTAAAGTTGATTTTAATCGGATTCCATGAAGAGAAAGATGTGCACTAGTCCAATATTTCAATTTATAAATTATATCTAAAAATAAACATGGTTTTATTATCTTCCTGAAGATAATATCCATTTATTAATAGCAAACACTTTAAGGGTTTGTTCCCTTATCTTAATTAAATATATAAATCATATATCAGAGCCCTGAAGAAATATTTTTATGCTTAATCTTTTTTTCCAAGTTATTGAGAAGTAATTGATATACATTACTGTATAAGTTTAAGATATACAGTATGATGGTTTGATTTACATATTTTGTGAAATGATTATAATACATTTAGTTAATATCCATCATCTCATATAGATATAATAAAAAGAAAAGAAAAAATGTTTTTCCTTGTGATGAGAACTCAAAATCTACTCTCAACAATTTTCCTATATACCATTATAGCAGTGTTACTTAGAGTCATTATGTTGTACATTACATCCTAGAATTTATTTATCTTATAACTGGAAGTTTGTGCTTCTTCTATTCTCTTCTCATCCATCCCCCACCACCCTCTGGTAACCACAAATCTGCTCTCTTTTACTTTAAGTTTGGTGTGGAGGGTGTTTTGTTTTGTTTTGTTGTGGATTCCAAATATAAGTGAAATCATGTAGTATTTGTCTTTCTCTGTCTGAATTATTTCAGTTAGCGTAATGCTCTCAAGGTCCATCCATGTCACAAATAAGATTTTCTATTTTTTATGGCTGAATAATATTCCTGCGTGTGTGTGTGTGTATGTGTGTGTGTGTGTACTACAATTTGAACAAATCTTGATGACACTCTAGCCCATCTTTTCATTTTTCAACAGAAAAGACAAAAAAGAAGGCAAGAGAAGCTATGATATTTCTTAACTTTTCACTATTCATTGGAGACTTTCTCATATGGAAGAACTTTATTAAGAAGCAGAAGATGAAAGTACTTTTACTACCTACTTAGAGTTCTCCTCTTGGCCTCTTACCTTGGTACCTCCACTTCAGCCTTTAACCCAGCATGGTCACATCCAGAAAACTATCCCCGCCTATGTTCCCCCAACATGCCCAGGTCCTGGTCTGGCAAGGAACGTCCCCCTTTGCTGGCTGCACACTGTGCACACCACCACACCTACTAGATCATGATGATCTGGGTATGCCTTCCCTTTCCCAAGTGAAAGTGATCTTCTCCAAGGGCAAGGGCCAAACCTGTATGCGCCAGTGTGCAGATGGGATCTGGCAGAATATACCTTCCCTAATGCTTTCTTTTTAGAAAATATATGCCTGTGAACTCTAGTAAAATGAGGACAAATGCTGAATCAGTAAAATCTTACCTGGCCCTTTAATATATTTTGAAACCCTTTTCAAAGTCTCCTATTGACTTCCATCCTACAGCCAAAAAGATGTCCATAAGCTCAGGAGAAGTAGCTCCAAAAGGCCACAAAGAGGTCTCGTAATACTGGAAATGTTGTGAACAATCCATTTTCATGTATGTTGGTGCAATACAAAGTGCAGAGCTTTGTCTTTGGAAGGTAGGTTTAAGAATTTAATTATAAGGAGCAAATAGGGCAGTTAAATAAACAGAACACACTCGATAAAATCACTTGTGCAAGTCTCTGGTTGCTCAGGCTTGGTTTCCTAGCACATTGGAAAGATACGGCTTTTTAAATTAATAGGTTAATCTAGGCTTAAGAAAGGAAGATACAACAATGAAAAACAGCACTGATGCAAAAGTCAGCAGGAAATCAACTCTTGGAGGAAGCATATTTCCTAGAACAGAGATAAGGGAAACTAGAATGTTCCAAATGATATTCTTTAAGTAACATATTAAATTTACTCTTTACCATATCAACTATAATTTAGTTGAAGAAATTTCTAAATGAGAGTTTTCTGGTAATTTCCCCCACCTCTTTTTTAATGAGTGCTCTTCTTCCATTTATCATATTTTAAATGATTCTATAAATAGTTTTTTATGTTAAAAAATAGTTTTCTCTTTAAAACAGAGTATTAAATGGGGGTCCTATATAAAATATCCTACAGAGTGAAATATTAGCAAATAACTTAACCAAATAATTGATACAGTCATTTTAATAGCTATCTTTTTATCTGTGACCTAGTTTGCTTCGTGGTTTTTATTGAACCTGACTCTGATTTGCTGGAGAGTCTTGGATTCAGAATGGATGTAAGATTATTTTGATCTCTCTTTCAGTTCTATTGGATTGACATTACTTCTATAAAAACAAATCAGGCCAGTAAAACTCATTCTTAGTATTTTTTCTAAACTGTTAAGTTTCTATTAAATTGGATTTAATAAAGAGGAAAAGCAATTCTTCCTATAATTATTATTCCCTGTAGAGTATATGTATGAAGGCAGACAAGAGAGAAAATAATCTTATATTCTCTTGGAACGCCATTACAAACAAACAAAATTAACCTGAAGTACACTTTTTTCCTTATAAACTAAAAGCAAGCCCAGCCACTTCTGGAGTCTGCATCAGACCTCAGACCTTAGTCTTCTATGCCCTATAACTGATCTTAAGTCTGCAAGGACTTCTTGAAAGCACTCATTTAGTTGAGTCACCCCATCTAACCAAGACACAAAATGACATTCATTTATGGTTATAATTGTCCCCAATGCAGCCACTACTCCATTTCCCAAATGTGTAAAGGTTCTAGATGAAAACTGTTCAGAACTGTGAAACTGCAGGTATGCAGAACAGCTTTTTCATAAACAGCAGTGAGACGAATAATAAACAAATGGTGGCAGGCAAAGTAAGAGAAAGACATAGGACAGGGTGTTATGAGAAACATGCGTGCCTGTGGCATGACTGCCGTGTAGAATCCTCAACAGTCTCTCTGATCAGCCCCATTCTCGAACAGTAACTTCTTAGCAGTGACCCTTCTCTCTCCAGTGAGGACAAGCACTCAGCCTGCGTGTGGACCCATCCCTCGACATTGTGTTTCTTTGCACCACGTGTCTGTGTGGACGCCAAGCATAAACCTACATATGAGGTCATCGCGATAAAGCAAGAGAGTGAGCCAGATCATCTGAAACTTGTAACTAAAGCACATTTTAAAAATCAAGTCGTGTAAAACTGCGATGTTGGTTTTGGTTCTGCTGAGTAACAGGTTGTGAGCTGAATGGCTGCTAAGAAAATCAGTCTCCTCTGTGACTAAATTCACATGTAGCCTTGCTGTTTCTTCTTTCTTATTTTGGTCTTCACTTTGGCTCTGTGTTATCTTTTTTAATGGGTTTAAGTCATTTTTACTTAATGGTGTTTCCTTTGTGAATCCTTTGACTCTTCAAGAGAAGGCCAAAAAGGGAATGATGAGAAGAAGGCAAGAAGTGAGAGGGACAAAGAAGAAGATGAATGTGTGTTCTGGGCAGTGGAGCTCAGCCAGGCCCAGCCTAGGATCCCACTGCTTTCCAGTTTTTGATTTTGGGCACAATGCCTAACTTGTAATTCACTTAAACTGCTCTGAGCCTCAAGTTCATCAAAAACAAAGGGTATCAGTACCTACCTCAGGGGAGAAAATACCATAAGAGAACAATTAATATTCATTTCTTTCTCCCTTCTGAATAGTCCCATCAGCATCTAAATCATATTTGTGTGAGTGTGTGTATATATTATAGATGAAACTGCATACAGGGACACCTACAGAGAAATATATATGCGCACACACACATACATATTTACACACACACATATACACAACTCTCTCTCCACCCCTACCCCCCACATTCATGCACAAAACCTTAATCAGAAAGTGCCCATTCACCAACTTCCAAAGAACTTCAAGGTGGGCAATAGGAAACTAATCCATCCTTCATTACAAATGCTGTTTTGGTTTTTTGCTAAATGATGACAGAAGATATTCAAAGTAAGTCTGGGAAATAAGCCATCTTATTGCAGCAGAGTTTGGGCAGCCTTTATGTTAACTAGAAGCCAAAGAGAAACTCGTCCCTCTGGGTCCTTCACCTGCCTGTCTGCTACAACCATCACTGCGGCACACGGCGCTCACCACTGACCTATCACAGACAGTTAATCAAGAGCAGAAAGAGCAGCTTTCATAGGACAAGCAGTTGCTTGTTCTCAACTTTTTAAAGATCATAATTCAGTCTTACTGTCATTTCTTTCCTTTTGCCGGTGCTTTTGTGAAAGGTAAAGTTGAACAGAAAGAAAACCAGAGTCGTTAACTGTTTGAAAGTTTAATGTGCTACCAAACCAGAATTAGATGTGATAATGAAATTTCCACTGCTGAAAGCAGACTTCGCTAACTGATGTATGTAGTGAGAAGGTGGTCACAAAACCAGTGAAAATAAAAACCAGGCTCACTTTTTTTATATTTTTCATTCATTTTTTTCAAATTTCAACTGGCCAAACACCAAATTAGATTTCAGTTAAAGTGGATGTAGTCAAGCCCCACTCGGTTTCTTTTAGAAAATATATATGCTATATTTACAGTAGACGTGTTGATCCAGTAACTTGATATCTAGAGACATTCTAGAACAATGGACCTGCTAGACTTTATTCAGCCATCTAATTGGTCAGAAATGCCACCCAAGTCACCAGAATCCAGGGCTATAGGATGGTTTGTCCTATGCAGGCCACTCCCCAGTCTGGCATTCAAGACATGTCTACATAGGATTCCAATTCACCTTTTCTAACTACAGTTGACCCTGGAACAACATGGATTTGAACTGCATGAGACCACCTATACTTGGATTCCTTGCAATAAACACTACAGTACAAAGTGTTCTGAGGTCGGCTGAATCCTCAGATGAGGAACTGTGTAGACCAAGGGGCAACTGTAAACTTATCTGCATATTTCTGACCATGTAGAGGGTCAGCACACCTAACCTCTGCATTGTTCAAGGGCTAACTATACTTCCCCTTCTGTGTGCTATGCTCAGTAGAGTGAAAATGGAACATTAGTTTTTCCCCAGACATAATACATTTTTTTCTACCCCTTTGCCTCTGCACATACTGTTCCCTCCTCCTGAAGTTCTCAGCCAGTGCCTCCACTTGCTTCCCCTCCTCCAGGCACCAGATCTCTGTACCCTTCTTCCCAACACTCCCACTCATATACCTCTTAGAGATCACCATCCGTTAAAATCACTCATTTTAGGAGTTCCCTTCGTAGTTCAGTGGTTAACAAATCCGACTCGGATCCATGAGGATGCAGGTTCTATCCCCTGGCCTCGCTCAGTGGGTTAAGGATCCAGCATTGCCCATGAGCTGTGGTGTAGGTCGCAGACGTGGCTCAGATCCCTCGCTGCTACAGCTGTTGCATAGGCCGGCAGCTCTGGCTCTGATTTGACCCCCCAGCCTGGGAACTTCTATATGCTGTGAGTGCAGCCCTAAAAAGCGGGAAAAGAAAACTCATGCCCATTTAAATTTCAGTTAAAAATGCCCTTTTGTCAAGTAATTACTCCTTCCTGCCACGCCAAACTGATTTTATCTCCTCCTCTCCAACAAGGCTTAGCTTTAACTCTTCCACATCAGTTTTCATAGTTTTTGGCACTCAGTAGAAGCTCATTTACTGTATGAAAGGTGAATCAAAGAATTATAGGTTATAGCGCACTTTCATCTACTCCCTAACCTCCTCCTCAAGCTTTAAGCTTCTTAATGGCAAAGATGGAGTTGGTGGGAGTAGAGTGCTTATTAGTCTTTTTAACCTTTAAATTTTCTAATAGGTTCATTGCATATAATGAAGGCTTGATACGTATTTCTTGACTGTCATGATTAAACCAGGTCGGCCAGGCTGGGCTTGGTTAGAGGCACTTCGGGATCACCCCTTGATTTAGCAGAAGCAGTGCCAGTGATGCAAGAGCTAATTTTCTTTGCTGAATCATAACTGAGTTTATATATCATATGAAGCTTTGGAAGGTACCATTTTTCAAATTAAAGATAAAAACAATAACCTTTCTGTTTGTAACACTGTAAGTTCTCCTGGCTCCTTTCAGGCATAGGGGCATTTCTGTAAGGTGTTGACCTAAATTTCTTCTGACCTAATTTCCTTGTTGCAAAAGGAATTCGGTGCAGCCAGCCCCCACTGCGGAAAGGTTTTGTTCTATATCACTGTCACATTTCAATGACAAATGGAATGAACTTTGTTAGTCCTTTTGAGATTTCAGAATAGCTCAGCATATCCCTCTCTAATATCTAAGAGGATTTCAGTGATTTGTCCTGCTGGCTACAGAGTGTAAAGGGCCTCCCTTTGTCCCGTGCATTCCCAAAGCAGTCTGGCTTCCTCCATGGAAGAACCAGCCCCTCCTGCACACATTTTTACTGCACAGAAGCTGAAGAGGTGGTTGTGATGAAGTGGAGAAGAATGAAAATAGCAAAAATGACCCACTGGGTTCTGGAATAAAAAATAAATAAATAAATGTGGTTCCAATTGTGCTTCAAGGGTTAAGGACCCAACAGTGCCTCTGTGAGGATGCAGGTTCGATCTCTGGCCTCGCTCAGTGGCCTAAGGATCCAGCATTGCACAAGCTGCAGTGTAGGTTGAAGATGCAGCTTAGATTTGGTATGGCTCTGGCTCTGGCTGGCAGTTGCAGCTCCTACTCAACCCTTAGCCTGGGAACTTCCATATGCCACAGGTGTGGCTTTAAAAAGCAAAAAAAAAAAAAAAAAAAAAAAGAAGAAGAAGAAGAAGAAATCTTTTTCTGCAATAACCAAGTGTACTTTGGCTCTAGAGCTAAATATGTTGAAGCAAAACGAAACTAAGCTCTATCTCTATGACAGGGAAAAAATTTTCCTCCTAATGATACAAATTAACCCAAACACCTATTTTTCCCACCATGCTGTAAAGCATGTGTATATATTTGTATGCATGTGAATATGAGGAGGCATAAGCTAGTGAAAGTAGCTGAAATAATTCAGTGGCTATACAAGTCAGAAAACAATAGACAAAAATATAATAAAAATTCTTTTGAGTTTTTAAAGAATAGACAACACTTTGATACCAAGAATAGCTTTCTAGAAGATGGGCATACTAGATGACTCCTCAAGGTTTTTTTTTCTGGTCCTGTTATTAACCAATGACCATTACCTGAATCATGTATTTACATGTAGTTTCAATATGGGGTAGAGGGTGAATGTGTTTTAAAATGCTTAAGATGACTGGGATTCTCTCATGTTGGGCATAAATTATAACTCAAAAATGTTACTCCATTATTTCCACTTGGAAGCACGTCCCCTGGAAGACCTTAAGGCACCACACCCTGCCAGCTGGTGATGTGGTTGGCAAAGTCTAGAGCAGGTCAAAGAGAGCAGCTGTCCCAGCAATTTAGCCTCAACCTACGCGGGAGCATGAAAGAGAGTACAGGAGAAAAAAAAATTGACAAAAGGAAAACAAAAGAGTCTGTATCAAAAAGAAGAAACATGAGAAGAGAAGCAGATAATAAAGAAGTACAGGAGAAAAAAAAAATGTTATTTCTAACAAAAGATTAAAAGGAAAGTGTAAGACTGAAGAAGAAAGGGAATTTTTTAACCACTCGAAAGAAAAAAAAAAAAAAAGACAATATCTTCAGAATAACTTCCCAAAGAGTCAAAACTCACAAGCGAGTAAAAGTTGCACCTAGACAGTAGGTTCTAGGAATAGAAAGCCAGCCAGATGACAGCCTCATTGGGCAAGGAGTCTCTAAGTACAGACAGGGCAGACATGGTTCTGGGTGTCAGGGAGGCTGTGAGGTCCAGAAGAGGCAAGCCCCTTACCTCCAGAACTTTGTCCACAAGGGCCAGAAAAAAACTTGAATATTATTTGGACTTGCGTTTCTTATATATTATAGCCTGGTGTACAGTATTAAACAAGAGCAAAGTGATGAGAGAGGATACGTAAAGATAATGGGACTATTAGTCTGGTTGGCTCTTGAGCAAAGAAGGCTAATATACTACCCAGATCAAACAGAATAGATTCTCCCCTGAGAGTACTCATCTGAATCTCTAGAAAGATCCTCTACAAAAGGGGGAGAAAAAAAAAAATCTTTTGTAAAATCAAAGGAAATGATTCCAGGAAGTTGGTTTTGGCAAAAGAACTTCTTGGCATATTTCTGTGAATTGTAAAGGATTTCTTAGTATGAAGTAAAATTTGAAAAGTTACACTACCCAGTAAGACATGACTCAGCAGATGCCATTATGACACAGGACATGTAATTGAGAAACCCTGCCTGGATCTTTTGAATCTCTTTGATATCTTCTCTTTCTAACTGAGAATTTAGCATGACTCCTCCACCCTGATTCTTGTAGGATGCAGCAAAGCTTTTAAGAACCAAGTAAACTGGTAACTTGAAAATACATATCAACTCACATGTAAGCTCTGTGGTGAACTTGAAAGTCAATTCTTCTTATGGTGTGGAGACTAGCTTTCCACGATTGTCTATTACAGAATCTGAGGAGCAAAGGTCCTTAGGCTGCTGGGATTTATGTACCTAGCATGGCACCCTGGCACTACGACCCTCTGCTTCTGCTGCAACACACCTGCTACTCCAGTGTATTCGATCTATCAAACAAGTAGAAAGGAGAACAACTTCCGACATCCGTTTTTACATTACCAAGAACAAAGATGACAATTGGAAGCAAAAGCTGGGTCCAATTTAGCTTTTCATAAAATTGGCTGGGCCTGCCTCTGCTCAGGGAAAAGCCTTGCTGAGTCTCCGCTTTCAGAAGCCACACTAGATTGAACAATCAGATTGTTTGAAAAAACCATCATCCCACAAGGATTTGTGAAGTGTTGAGCGTCTGGCACACGAGTGTTCTGAATAAAAGGATTTTGCCAGGAGTTTTGAGATCAGAGATCCATGATTAATTCTGACTGCCTGGATCAATAAAGATTGTTTTCCTTTGAAACGGAGCACCTATAAAATTATGTAATTTGAGGTATAGGAAAATCATTGCTGAACAAGCAAAGAGTACTTTGCTACCCACAGAATCCATTTGGTAATAATTTCAGCATGAAAAGTAAGACCATTATTTTGATAGGACAAATGCATTTGAAAGTCATGAAAGATTATATCAGTTAAAAATTATATTTGCATAGAATACGTTTTCAGCACAAACTCACTCAGGTGTAGTACTATTCACACCAGAAATGCAATTCAGTGTGAGCTATTTCCTAAAGGAAAAGTACATGTGAGAATTTAGATTATTTTGTCTAGCACAGCTGCTGCTTGTACTGCAAAAGCAGAGATGCAGCTGATGACAAGGTAGAATGGAACTTGGCACCTCCACTGGCATCCAGCCAAGAATACAGAGTGTTTTAGCCAGTCTGTGGCATGTGATCCATTTCTTAATTGTTGATAACATATAATTAGGACAATCTAAGCCTAGTTTAATGAATGCAATAAGTTAAACTGCAGTGCTTAACTATACTTGGATAGACTTTGTTAGTCTTGGAGCATGGAACTGCAGAGTAACATTTTATAAACAGTACAAAATGGAATCTTCCCTTTACAAACTATCAGCCTAGAATTATGGCCGACATCCTAACCCACAGTATAAATTCTGTGCACTGTATAAATGTCAACTGATATCCATGGCCAATGTGCCCAAAATAAATTTTCCCCTTGAAGATTTTAAAGGTAAGATTTATGTGAAGAAATTGGGCACATATTTAAAAATGACAGACTACACGTTCTGCTAATCAGTTATCAACCTGATTTATTTTGACAGACTTCTTTCTAAGATGATCAGAGCTCAGTCTAGTGTACTACACAGTTTTTAAAATGCAATGATTTTCTTGAAAATAATGAATTGATTATTAACTTTTTATTAAAATAGATTCGTTGCGTTCATCTTTTCACACTCCATGTTACTTACCTGTAGGTTTTATTATAAAGCATGTAAAAGACATTTACCTATTCCATAAATAAATTCAGCTGAGTTTTTCATATCTCTGGTAAAAGAGTTATTTTTTTCAAAAGGGGTAAAATCCTACCTAGATAGAAAATAATACAAGAAATAAAAACTTTTGGAAAAAAAATGCATTTTAGCTTTTGAGGAAAAAAAAAAAAGTAACAAGCTCTGTTTATCCACAGCATGCATGCTTTCTCTGACTGTTTTTTATTCCCCATCTTTAAATTTGTTCTAATGTTATCAGAATTGATTTTTAGTCTCAGTCATCCCAAAGGAACTGTCTTGAGTGAAGCTCTTATCAGGGAACTGTAATGAAGAATCAGCTTGCAAAGCTGTTACTATGGTGCTCGCATATCTGAAGAAATTTTTAGTGGAAATAAAATTCCAAAGCACTAAATTTAGAGGTATTTCGTTTCCTAGTAAGAGGTATAAAAATAGTACTACTAGATACAATTTAAATTCCAAGGGGGAGATATTTATTTCTGTATGATGCTCAGCCATGTACATTCTAGAAAGCCAGTTTCTTTCCACAGGCCTTGAGACAAATTAAAAATCATGTTACAGATCTTCAGCCACCAAAAGAATAATACATTAAAAAAAAGAGATTTTCATATTAGTGTTGCTTTTAAGATAAAATTTTACAAAATGAAGATGTAATTATTTCAGAATGTATTTTTCTTCCTTAATTTAAGAAAAAGTTTTTGACAGTGATACATAACTGTAGTTTTATATGCTAAATTATATGTTACCTCACTGAGGACTGGAAGAGTTAAAGAATGTCATCAGCGCCTTGGCATGGTTGTTAGAATACTTAGGTTTAAGACACATATTCCATTAAAAGAAGTAATTACTATAGTGTGTAGAGACAACAAAATCCCCTTTTCCAAAAATAAAATAATAAAATTTTCCAGAAATCCTGACAAATTACAGTCCTAAAATTAATTATAAACATCATATGCATATGCATCTTCCTCTGTCCACTATTAAAATATGTATCACTTCCTCAAGCCAAATTTGCATTCCAGAAGTGTTGCCTAAGTTACTGCATGCAGAGAAAGGTATTTTCTGAAACCATCTTTAAAATTTCATTTTTATGATCAAGTCACCAAAAACAGCAGGAAAAAAAGCCTATAATAATATTACATGGGTAAGAATATTATATTACATCTATACTTTTAAGTCTGTAAGAAAAATAGAGGAACTGGCATCTCTCAAGAAACAAAACTAAAGCAGTTACAGATCTACACTTTCATATGAGTGATAGGTACACATGTAACTATTGAAGAGGAGGAAATAAAGAGCACTGCCATAATTCCTCCATCTATTATGTGTAATTATATATATATGTATATTTGAATGAAAAACTTTTAAACATTAAAATTTGACAAGTGCAATGAAGAAAAAGATTCTGGACTTACGCCGTTCCATGCATACAGAAGAGAGGGGTTCATGTTATAATTGCCTTTGGTTTTATCTGTTCTTACAAACTGTCTTCAAATGAAGTTATTCAGAAAAACAACCCACAGCACCATCATTTAAATTAAAGTGTAAACCTCACATTAACACAAATAAATGTATTTTAGGAAATGTGGCCATTAAACGTGTTTCTTTTTATGATGAATTTGGAATTCGGGATAAATTTTGGCTCAAAACTAGAATAGAATACTGAGACTGAAAAATACAACGAAGTTCAAGAGTGGGTAATCCCTACTATTCTTTTACAAATATCTAATTCAATACTTCTAATTATCCGTTTGCACCATAAAAGAAATATTCCTTCAAGTGCAGCAAATGTAGAGCCTTTGTTAAAGAATTCACACAATTTTCTAGGTATACTTTTCATGTTAACATAATATAATTTTCACCTCTATCTGACAAGGCCTGCTACAAATAGTGAAATCTAATGGGGAAAACGGTATAAAAGAAGTGAGTTTATTTTGCTATCATGTAAAAGAGAACTCTAAACTGTAGCATTCATAAAATAAAATTTACTAAGGTTTTTTTTTTTTTTTTTTTCCTGACAAAACACTTAGAAAACAATTTCTAAAAATGCCAGTTTAAAAACAGCTCAGGAACATCACACCGTAAAAGTCACCTTTTTGTTAATTTTATTTATTGATAAAAGAAGTGTTTGCCTGTTTTTTTGTCATGATGGCTGTAATTATTTCTCTTTTTTTTAATAGGCTATATTCTAAATATAATCTACTAGCTTTTATCCACTTTTAGCTCACAATGAAACTAACTCTCCACCTTTCCTACTTGCTAGACAAAATAGATTAGAAAGTGATTCTCATGTTAATTTTACCAGAAGCTAGAAAGCACAAATTGCACATTCAGCTACACAGATCTCTGGACTTCTGACTGTGACTATGTAACTGTACCATGGATAGTACTTTGCAAATATTAAACCAATGCATCTCACAGCATTCCCTAAATGATGTTTCTTTGCAGTCTTTCACCTTCTAGGCAGATCCAGAAAACTTATTACCCTAGATCAGGAGAGGATAAGAATTTAGTTTGAGAGCAAGGCTTGTGGAGAGTAAGTGGATTTGCTAAATTCTTTTAGTTCCTACTTAATATTTCAAGGGCTAAGACTGGAGAGCACAATCGCAGAATTCCCCCATAGAGAGAGTATACCTTCCACCTATGAACTCTCCAGGCCAGGTGGCTGGCTACCTTATGGTAGAGGGCTTAGGACAAAGAGAAAGGGGAGCACAATTCCACCCTTTCTGTTTCTGGGGGCTGAGAATGGTGGAGTGTGGAGAGCAATCTGAGGCTGCTTCCCAATATCCCATTCTGGCTTTCACAGAGAAGAGCAACCTCAAATTCCATATCTGACTCTAGAATGAACCTCCCCCACATCCCAGGCTCCTGAGAGATCATCTCTTGGCTTTGGGGAATGGCTTCCCTACAATCTGCTTCATTTCAGTGTAGACTAGACAGAAACCATGCTTTTCACAGCACCCCACCCCATCCCATGGGGAACTGACAGGCAGTTGAGTTGAGAGCTAGCAGGAAGATGCCTCCATAGCAGAGGCTCAATTTGGGTTTTCCACCAGGGAGCTACCTGGGGAATAAAGCAGTGAAAGCCAAGGTGAAGGCAAATCGAACAAGCCAAAATAAGTCAGCTGTGACTGCCAGCAAGACAAGAGACAAGGTACATCACCTGAAAATCAGAGGATCAGGAGATTCCATACCCAAAGATGCCAGCTCCTCCCCATCACTCCACCACTAGGAGTAGACTGAAGGCTGGGCAATCTACAAGACTAAGTACGTATTCCTAAAGAGGGAGGATTACCCAAGGGGATGGTTTTCATTATTGGATTGGACTGAATTTTAAACTGCATAGGACTATAAATTTACATGAGAGCCAGAGTAGTTAGAGACAAAATACTGGACTTACATTTTCCAAGACATCCAAGTTGCTGTGTGAGTGAAGTTGATGTTATATAACCAACACACACACAAAAAAAGTTTTTTTAGTAAAAATAATTCCTTCTCTAGTCACGTATTCTTACACACATACAAGATCACAACATGGTATTTGGTGAGGAGAGGTGACTGGTCTTTTTTGACCTGAACTGTCCACAGCAAATGACTATGTTAATCAAACTGACCAAACAGCTGTTGGGGTTTCCTTTTTGGTTTTTCCGTGTATGTATTAGTCAGAATTACCAGTTTAAAAACAAAAAACCCTGCTCTTTCTTACTTTACTCATCTGTAAGAAGGGAATACTAATACCTGGCATTGGTTATTTGGGGAATTAAATACAATGATGTATGTGCCATTAAGGGCTTTCTGTAAATTGACTGGCACTGTGTCTGGCAAGCATCTCTCCATCCTCTTCCCCCACGCCCTACCATCTTCATGCTCTTTCTGAGATCAGCCAGGGTCAAACCCTCAGCACCACTGCCATTCGACCTTTCATCACCATCATTTTGAAACCCTGGTCACTGAGTTGGCAAGTCTTCTTTGTTCTTCACCTGCAATAGTTCTTTCACTTTCCCCTTTATCACTGCCATGCTCTTTAGTCTGGATCTCTTTTCTCCTCTTTGGCACCTGTACCTTCTAACCACCTACCTGACTCTAGTGTGATTCTCTCTCACCTGCAAACTGCTGCTGAGTTCCGAACTGCTCTCCTTCCTCCAAGACCTTCTTAATTTGTCTTCCCTCCCTTCTCTTCTCCTTCCTTTTCTCTCTCCTGCCATATCTTTTTTTCTTTTTTATTAACTTCCATTAAAAATAAGAAGAAACTTAAAATGTTGAACATATAACATGAATCAATTAAAAATTAAATAAAAAAAGATGAATCGAAAGGAGCAAAAAGACAAAGTTTAGAGGGATACGAAATAGACCATTTCTCAGTTAAGGTGTCCATTTAACTCTGAGCTTCATGGCAATTCAAGTGGAAAGACAGGTATTGTTTTGATGGCATGAACTAAAAATTTTAAAACAATTTATGTTATAGTTAATATTCATGTTTCAAAATTTGAAATTAGTTACAAAACAAGAATATTTTCTAAGGAAGTGCTGAAAATTTTTAATTTAAAAAAGATGATGTATTAGTAATACATTTTACATTATCAAAAAATACCTAGCCTACAATTTTCTTAACATAATGCATAAATTCCAGAAATTCAATCAATTAGAATCTAGTTGACTTAAATCCTTAGTTACCTGAATTTTCCTTTCTTCATTCAAATGAGGACAAAAGAAAATAAAGGGGGGGAAGTCACCAAGTATGAGGTGGTTACTCAGGGAGAAAAATAAATAAATTTTCTAGATATGCCCTGAAAGATACAACTCAATTTTCTACATCATTTTATATTAATTTTCTCTATAGATATAATCAATATTCATATTTGGGTACATACATCATAGTCCCAGCATCCAGCACAGTGCTTTGCCCATTTCAAACTGCCCATAAGCTTTTACTTTTGAATAAATGAAGATTCTGATATGCTACAAAACCTTTCGATATAGGACTGGAAGTAATTCTTATAATGAAGACCCATCTCATTTTATTTAAAACAGAAATAATGATAACAATAACAACAACAATAATAAGCGGCATTTAGAGAATATGGGAGTTGTCAGTGAGCTTTTACAAGCATCTCATTTGGTACTTACAAGAAAACTGGGTTTTCTCAGAGGTGAAACAAATTGACTGGGATTACACATCTAGTAAACAGCAACGCCCGGAGCCTGAACACAGCTTTGCTAAACTCTTTTCACAGCCCCAATCAGCTTCAATTGATTGATTAATTAAGTGAGAGTGATTAATTGCAAGCAGCTGGAGTCTGTGTCGCTGAGAGCATCATCTTCACTGCAGTCTCATCCAGGCCTATTCTGATGTGTTATATTGTTCTAATTTTCTTTTATCTACTTTAACCACATGGATGGTAAGGGGATAAAGGAAGAAGGAGGAAAGTGACATGCTGCTTGGGTATGACATGTTTTAAAATTGGGCAGATACAACTTCAGGAACATTTGCTGAGGGCTTCAGGGAGAGGAGAGTCCTTGGTAGCTCCTTCGTCTCTGCAGGACATGAACATGAAAACAGGTAGCCCTGGTGACAGCCCTGGCGGTCGTTCTGTGACCACGAGAGGAACTCTGGGAGGCAGAGTGGGAGACAGAAAAATACCCAGTTGTGTTGACCAAATGGGGCCGCCTACATTACACCACCTTCCAGTTAAAGAGGCCCTTCCACTCCCGTGGAGCCAGCTTGAAATGGGTTTTTTCCTCTCGCAGCCAAAAATACATGAGCTGATATAGGAAAGAAGTAGGAGTGGAGGGCAGTTTACACTTCCTCACTCATCTCAGCCTTATATGTAAAAGTCATCAAAGTGACACTGGTACTTTATGTATGAAGGTTTGAGACTGTTTGAGAACCTTGTGGATCACACAAACATGGCTCACAAGATGTGGATACGGAAGTCTAAACAGCACAAGAGGTAAACAGCAGATGCCTTTACAGGGCCGAAGGAGGAAAGAAAACAGCCCCCCTCGGCCTACACAACTCATGTGTCAGTGGATAACCCATCTGGCTTACAGGTGCCAGAAACAAACAAACAAACAAAAGTTGAGGAAAAATTAGACTAGAAGGGAATGTGTAAGTGGAACGTCCTCTGATTGGATCGCCTCTACTCAAGAGGGAAAGGGGAAGCTCTCCACCCACGCTGGGCATTCTGTTTCTATTTTCTGGGCTCTGCCCTATCCCAGGCCCCTCTCCCCGCTGAAAGGCCATGGAGAAAATAGACCTCACCAAAGCACAAGACAGAATGAACCACAGTGCAGTTCTGGAAGACAGCCAGCTCCCCAGCATTGATGTGGTCCTGCTTCGCTCCTCCAGGGTGGATGCATGTAGAGGTTCGGGGACAGCAAGCTATCACAGCAGCTGGCACACAAGGAGCTGAAGGAGAGTCACTGCAAGAAGGGTGGGCAGCAGAAATACTCCACAAAGCCCTGAAGTGTAATTTCAGGCGATACCGCATTGTTTTGGAATTTGGGAAACCACAGGAGTAAACAGGCCAAGCTGGCCTACAAGAGGCAAAAATAAGGCAGGACTTTTTTCCTGAAGCACCAGAGAAACCAGATCAAAGATATTGAGCAGTTGGCAGGAAGGTCTGGCTCTATAATATTGATTCATTCTGTTATCAACTGCTCATTGTGTACCTACTATGTGTTGCACGCTCTCTGACACAGAGACATGACAACAGAGAAGCATAATTCCTTTTTTTTTTTTTTTTTTGCTGCATACAAAGATAGAACCACCAAACAGATATGCAAAAGCTATCACATTTTATATTTTTTCCATAACAACTTATTTTTTCATTTCAAGGCTTGACTCAGTGGTAGAAATAAGGACTAAACCCCTCCACCCTAGGTTGCCTCTAATTTGCAAGGGACTTTAAAAGTGCCAGAGAGTCTGGAGTGCAGAATGAGGGCGAGGAATTCAGTCCTCACCGCATCATCCCACCACACTGGACCCTATGAGAAATCACCCATCTCTTTCATCTGATGGGGAAGGGGAGGGGCATTCTTCTTATTCCAGAAGCAAGACCTTGCCAGGTCCACAAGCATCTAAGCTCCCTTTTCCCTTTCTCAACTCTCTTTCCTTCCTAGAACCCATGAAATCTCTATTTACCATAGGCTGAGGAGAGCACAACAGAAACAAATCTTTAATTCTTTCAAATCTATTTTCTAAATTGGGACCTTAAATTTGAGTGGCAAAGAAGTTGACTCATTTATTGTTACTTGTTTTACTTTTTGTCTCTTTCATCAAATAGCCTACCTTCCTAATACAGAAGAAGGGTAAGAGTTATAGGAAATAAAATACTAGGAGGAGAGAGGCATTGGTTAATATCTCAAAAGATGATTCCACTACAAGAGAGCTATATTCTTCTTTGAGAAGGTGGGACATTTCCACAATATATGAATAAGAGAATATGTTAGTCAGGACTTGAAAACAGTTCGCCAAAAGAAGAAAGAGGACCAAATATGTGAACTTTATGGGTAATTTTATATTATGAAATAGTATGGTATTGAAGAGCAAGTTGCAGAAGCTCATTGAAAATGAAGGTGCAGCATCATCAATGGTATGAAATGTCTCCCAAGTGTACAAAACTTGACCATGAGACACTTTAATTTATGTGGTTAAATGTCAGTTTGAAATTTACATCCCTTCCTTATTTTAAAAGTTGAAAAACTGAAAAGTTTCAAAGAAAAATATAACTTGAGTAAGGCCCCATAGCAGAAGTCAGACACAAAAATCAAGAAATTTATTTTCCTTTCCTTCTGCGGCAACTAACTACCTATTTGATGAGAGACTTCAATGACAATAACTGAGTAATGAAACATTGTATTGTGCATGAAAAGAGATCCCCAACTACACTGATACTTCTGAGCTAGAAATGTTTAGATTCATGTTACATAGCTATGTTTTATCAGCTCTTTTGTCCAAGAAATAAGGGAAAACAAAGGGAAATGCAATTATTATTAACCACCCATCAATGGAAAGCTTCCTACCAGCCATCTGTACTACAAATTTTATCAGCACACATGTAACCTCCCTTCTCTTCAGGGAGAGTTGTGTGGGTGTCTGCTCCCTGGAGAAAAGAATCCCAAGAACACAAATGATTCTTCCCAGTTTACATTTTCGGTATCCTGAATTTAAGCATGCTCAATGAATCTGACAGAGAGTGCTACTGAAGTCTCAACTCCAAATAAATAGTTTAAAATAAAAAGTTGTATAAATATCAGTCCGTGCCAATGATGCGGTTTGGGAGGGAGTGCTATAAACACAAAGTAAATTAAATGGGATCTACTTTTGTGGGGTAAAAGGCTACTTAGACTGGTTATTATAGAGAAGATTTTGTTGTGTGGTGCTACAGCACGTACCCATGTGGCTAAGCTACAACTGGTAGAAGAAACAAATCCCACCCATACCTAGGAGCGGTGCCACAGCCAGACCACAATTCCTATGAGGGATGAACTTAATTTGCTGAAAATGAAGGCCAGGCTCTGTTGCAGCTCATTAGCTGGTTACAGACACACTGCGAGAGAAGAAAGTGGAATTCAGTCGATGTTCCAACTTCTACATGTGCTGTGAATAAAACAGACTATTGTTTTTTTGATAAAGAAGTATTGTTTTGAATGTGTAGAGTGGCTAAGGAAAGCCAGCAGGATTTTTTGGCCAAATATAGTCTCTTGCTCACTCCTAAAAATCCTAGCTTTCAAATTAGGAGCTGAAGTCATTGAAAAAAAAAAAAAAGTTTACATTCCTGCAGCCTGCTGCAGCAAAGCCAAACAAATGTTTGGCTTAAAGCTCACTTACATCTCTTTCATGAGTCTTTTCTTTAACATGGAAGTCTGAAAAATATCATTTCTTTTACCAAGTCATTTAATGCCAAGTGTTTTGTGTGTGTGTGTGTGAGTGTGTGTGTGTGCGTGCGTGTGTGTGCATAGACACGCACACTCAGCAACAGCACTATAGGGTCAGTGTAGTGGTTTTAAAGCATGTGGGTCAAATTTGAATTTAAAGAAACCATGGTTTTACAGCTTCTGGCATAATTTAGGTCACAGTCACAAACTGTGATTTTTTTAAGCATCATTAACCACTGAATGGACAAGGAATGTGTTATTTTCAAGGAGTTTCTTTGGTGCCAGTTCAGGCAATAAAAACCTAAGGACAGGGGTCAAACTGGGAGGGTAACCTAGTATGTAGTTGCCCTCCTCATGCACTTTTTTACGGTAAAAATTCAACATGGTTTTTGGCTGTCAGTCTCTAAGGCCAAGCTGGGAAACAGGGAGTAACGGCACTAGTCTGTTAGAGGCAAGCATCTTGCTAGCCAGTTTCTGCATAGTCAGTTGCACTGGTGATCTGCCATTCTGAGGAACCCATTATGATTACAAAGCTGTGAAACTGAACCTGCAGCAGTCTGGTATTTTTCGGGACCATAAGTAGATTCTCCTAACACTATTCTTCACGGATCAGCCCAATTTTTGCTATAATACAGTTGAGTTTTGTTATAATGATGACCTTCACCGTAAAGGAATTCCCAGTCTGAGAGCAGAACATGAAATGTTTAAAATCAATCCTCTTTTATAACTAATTGGCAACTGACAATCCATGCCCAGACTTCAGGAAAGCGAAATGGAGGAAGCCATGTGCATCCTTCTCAGGCCTCTCCTCCTAGCTGCCTACAGGATCTTCATGGTGGTGGCGTTATTTTATTTTTAGTAGTAATTTGATGCAGAAGGTAAATTTCCCAGGTGCAAATGATTGGTTCATGGGGGCGGGGAGCAGAGAGTAAGCATGCCTTTGTGGTCAAATAGTAGCATGACGAGCAGCTGTGGGCCTCGTAGAATAATTCTAGTTCCCTGATCAACCTTTAGACACTAAAAAAGCACACTTTCATTAGAGAGGGCCATTGTTACATGGAAGGCAAAAAATAAATCATTCACTATAAAACATGATTTACATATTGAATTCTTTTTCAGTATGATATCAAAAAACTGAATTTTTATTGTCATGTCCACAGGATCCTCAAACTCATCCTTCAGATGCTATTTTTTGTAACATCATTGTCATTAGCACAATTTTGTCTACCTAGATTTACCTGTATAATTTATGTCAGTAGTATAGAAGAAATATACATTTTACTGGGTTTTTTCCCAGATATTCCAGATACTAATTCGTATGCTTTTCAAGAGTTTTGACATAGTACAACCTACACTGTGCCATACACCTGAAACTAATAGAACATTGTAAATCAACTATATTTCCCTTTTTAAAAAAGGTATTACAATCTAACAAAGAATGTTTTTGATTTGTGTCAAAACCTCTGAGGATCTTCTGCAGCTCAATACCAAAAAAAACCAAACAACCCCATCAAAAAACGGGCAGACGATCTAAACAGACAATCCTCCAAAGAAGACATACAGATGACCAAAAACACATGAGAAGATGTTCAACATCACTCATTATTAGAGAAATGCAAATCAAAACCACTATGAGGTACTACCTTACACCAGCCAGAATGTCCATCATCAAAAAGTCTACAAACAATAAATGCTGGAGAGGGTGTGGAGAAAAGGGAACCCAGTTACACTGTTGGTGGGATTGTGATTTGGTGCAACCACTGTGGAAAACAGTATGGAGATTCCTCATAAAGCTAAAAATAAAATTACCATTTGATCTAGCAGTTGCACTCCTGGGCATCTATCCAGAGAAAACCATGACTTGATAAGATACATGTACTCCAATGTTCATTGCAGCACTATATACGGTAGCCAAGACATGGAAACAACCTAAGTGCCCATCAACAGAGGAGTGGATCAAGAAGATGTGGTACATAGGCACAATGGAATATTATCCAGCCATTAAAAAGAAAGAAATAACAGCATTTGCAGCAACATAGATGGACCTAGAAATTACCATGCTAAGTGGAGTCAGTCAGACAGGGAGACACCAACATCATATGCTATCACTTACATATGGAATCTAAAAAAAGGACACAATGAACTTCTTTGCAGAACAGATACTGACTCACAGACTTTGAAAAACTTACAGTTTCCAAATGAGACAGGTTAGGGGGTGGGGGGAGATGTGCTGGGGGTTTGGGATAGAAATGCCATAAAATTGGGTTGTGATGATCATTGTACAACTATAAACATAATAAAATTCATTTAAAAAAATCCTCTGAGAATGAAGTCTTGGAGGCGATATAAGAGGGAAAAAAAGCAAGTCGTTTTTTCAGAGAATGGATGGGCCCTGACTTCACAAGTACCGGCATTAAGGAGGTGGCCCCAGATGTGCATTGTCCAAATATTTGTTGAGTTTATAAACTAAACACTTTAACCATTTTCATTAAATAGTTTCTATAATGTTTTCTAAATGCCTCCATAAAAAATGTTTTAGATTACAAATTTAAAATTTTTAGTTTTATGTCATCACTGTGAATCTCCATATTGTATCATTAACTGGGTGTGTCCTGTTTGTCTTTAACATTGGTTGCTTTCTTCTTTGGTTCCAGGTTCCCCTGTACCTCTCATAGACTAGGTATCTAATATCATTTCACCTTCTCCCTTCCAATCTATTCTGAGACAGAAAAAGAGATGTAAATTTTGTTGATTTATGCTAAATAATCATCAATACAACTCTGGATAAAAACCCACTAGAGAAGTCCCCCAGTTTTGCAAGCTGCATTTTCTGCCAAAAAAGCTTAAAGTACTGAAAGCTCAGTAATAGTTAAGTAAGGAGTCACTGTGTTGCACAAGTCCTGACTACCTCTGGACTATTTTAAAAAGTCAAGGAATACATACACAACTGAAATTTGAGTTGACGAGCAAATAAATTTCTCCTTAATAAGCATTTAAATTTTACTTTGTTTATTTGTTTGTCTTTTTGCTTTTTTAGGGCCACGCACCCATGGCATATGGAGGTTCCCAGGCTAGGGGTCAAATCGGAGCTATAGCTGCCGGCCTACGCCACAGCCACAGCAACGCCAGAACTGAGCAGAGTCTGCAACCTACACCACAGCTCATGGTAACGCCAGATCCTTAACCCACTGAGCGAGGTCAGGTATCAAACCTGCAACCTCATGGTTACTAGTCAGTTTGATGACCACTGAGCCATGACGGGAATTCCCAGCATTTGTTTTGAGGCTAATTTACGTCCTAAACTTCTCTAATCCTATCTCATCTGTGAATACCAGCTTACAGTTTACAAATAACTTCCACATAATATACTATTTCATTTTGCCTTCATAACATGGCCTTTTCAGGGAACAAGGAATAGAAACTAATTTAAGCTACCTTAAATTAGTATAAGGCATCATAGGAAAGTAATCTTTAAAACAAGCCAAATAGACAGTGGATCTTACTCAGGGAGGAGAAGATAGTGCAGAGAACAGTGAATCCACACCATCTGGTTATCAGGTGGTCACCTCAAAAACAGGAACAAGTTTCTACCTTTGCTGTGACTGCATCATTATTTTCACCTATTTCCTTACTCTAGTAAATTCTTAGTAATATTCAAGACAAATAAATAAACTATTTTAAATATTTTAGTGTTTAAAACATTTTTAAATCTACTAAAAATATTATACAAAATATTTAATACTTAAAACTATAAAAATATTTTAAATATTTTAAGTACTATATGAAGGATTAAATGTTACATACTTTAAATAACCAAAAATAAGGATGATAATTAACACTATACACACACACACACAAATTCACTACTGAAAAAAAAGTTGAGCCTTTGTCTGTGACACCTTTCTGGTAACCATATGTAACTTTGCAACTTCATATTTCTACCTGAGTTTCCTTATATGGTTGGTGTTCAGTTAAAGAAATGGATCTGAGATGTTATAGCTTCTATTTGGTCTAGAAAAAGAGGAATGATTCAGATACTGAACTTGAAATGTCAGAGTTTCTAGTTCGCTTGTTGTCTCAACTGCAAACTGTGCGTTCTCTTATATGAGGTGTTTTCACTTAGCAGAGATCACTTTTTTAAGAAAGGAAACCCCAAAAATCTCACCCAGAATATAGAAAGTTTTCAAGGACATAAAAGTCAGCCAAGAAGCATTAACACCACGGTCTCCTCAGGGCACTGAGGGAATGTGCAGCCATCGTTTGACCAGCTTCCCTGACCAAGTCTTCTTTTATAAAGTGTCAGTCTTGGTATCTTGAGAAAAGAAGCAACTCAAAAGGAAGTGTGGTGGAAATTTCCAAAATACAGAGAGTCTGTTTGGATAAAAACAGTGAAGACAGGCTTCTATATTTAATGATGGGGCCTGGGTTGCCTGTCTTCTGTGATCACTGGCTCTGTGTGGTACACTTTGGTGAGTTTATAATGGTGTAATCCTCCAATGAATGAAGCACTCCCTTCCCCTCAGTGCTGTTTATTCTTAGCTTATGCACACAAAGAGCAAAGAAAGTCGTCAACAACACGTCCAGTTTATACACTGAACGCTGTTAAGAGCCAGCTGACTCAAGTGAACCAAGAAGTTCTTGTATCCTGAACATCCTTCATTCATTCATTTACACACACAAATATTTACCCTGCACCTACTATGTGCCAGGCACAACAACAGAAGAGGTTAACTGGGGAAAAGTGAAGCACAGGGACATGGCAGTGGTAGCGAGGGAGGAATGAAGGGAAAAAAATAGTTTGTATTTGTATTAACAAAAGGGCAGATTCTTTTCCTGACATCCTGTAAAAAAACTGTGACTCTAACTTGTCAGTCCTATTTAGTAACGTTCGTTTCTAATTTGAACCATAAGATTACAGGGAAAGAATCCCATGTTGATGGGGCCTTTACTATTCTCACCGAAATTCCCTTAGCAGTTGAAAAATAAATCTATGCTAATTCTCTAAAATAATTCAAACCTAAAGAATATACAACTCCATATATTTCAAGAGTGGAGAATGATGGAGCTAATAAAGTGATTTGTTGCTTTTTATTAAAAAAAACCCATAAATTTCATAACTATAAATATCACTATGTGTCCACTTATGATCAGAAAATAAACAGATTAAAGTGAATACTCTCATAGCACCTAAATTCTAATACTTTTGACATCATTATTTGGGAGAAGAATTGGCAGAGAATGGAAGACAAGGTTTCTTTAGCGGGTGCCTGGAGGAGTTGTAGATCACTTGCTATCTTTAAAAATGAAAGGGAAAAAATTAGTAGTTCTGGCCAATGGTAGACAGTTTTAATATCATTCTGTGAACTGGGACAACAGAAATAGCACTTGTTCAAAAAATGTTTTCCAAGTCATGATTTCTAGAAGTCACCCCACTTATCACTATGTCAGAATATTTTTCTTCAGTCCATTAGAAGCAGGTTTTGCCTCTATGCTGCTTTCAAGGATTCCAAAGGTTCACTCACAATGTCAGACTACAATAAAATTCAGCGTAATGTGAACCACTCTGCGATATTGCCTTTCCTTATTGCCTTTCAGTTACACTGTTCTAAATGCAATAAAGGAGAAGTTGTTCTGAATGGGACAGATAGAGAAATGAGTATCATTCTCCAAGTTGAAAAGTCACAGACTGTAATATGCTAACAGCTTAGAGGAGAATTTCTTATATTGATGGTTGGTTATGCGTGTTTGAACATCTGAGTCACCTGAAAAGCATATAAGATTGCCTATTACACATCATGGTGGTTTTTATTTGGTATGCATTCCACAACGGGCAATAAAGCAGTGCCCCTGCCAGCTGCAAATGTATTGATGTATTTTTCTGTGGTCACAGAAAAGACAAATTCATGGCCACTTGCTCAGCAGAGCAGCCCCCGTGAAAATGAGGCACTTTTTTTTACATAGAGACTTGACTCTTAGTGACAGGTCAGAGCTGGGGAAACAAGCACTGCCCAAGATTTTCTGGGGGCTGTAAACCCAGGAATGCTCTGTGAGCTGCCAGCGGGGCCCCAAATCATCCGCAGCAGTTTGCATACAACCTTGGCACAGTGCAGACCTGTCTCTGCATTCATTAGCCTGAGGTGAGTTTCTTGACGGGGAAGGCAGGAGCACATGAAGAAGCTTAGTTTTCTATGCCTTCCGTGGACCTGCAAGCAAAGCAGCAACTTGAGGATCACGCTGCTGATCTTTGCAGGTGATGGCAGGGACATTCCAAACATGAAAGGGAGATTTAAAATACTCAGAGAATAAAATGGTTATTTTACATACAGTCATCTGTTTATTTGAAGATGAAAAGAAGGACTGCCAGACAATTCTGGTCTATATATACCACTAACCCCAGTCATTATTTTAAGTGTTTCCTTCACCCTCTGAGGGAAAAAAAGGAAAAAGCTTTTTTAAAAAAACACTCAAAAGGAACATTTCAAGGGTAATTATACTCATATTTTGAAGTAACTTATCTTAAGAATATGAATGATTCCTGTCCAGCTTACATCTTGGGTCGTTTCATGCAAAATTCCCACTAACGATCCCTTTGCCCAGTACTTAAAATAAACCCATCTATTCCTTCTCCCAGAAAGAAAATAGCAAAAATCTCAATGGTCACAGTGAAATTATCCCCTGCGACAGACTGAGTCATCTAAGCCACTGAAGGCAAAAGCTCACTTCTCTGAAACTCGCTGCCTTGTCTTCCTTCCAGAGAACCTGCACCACTGGCATATGACTGGAGACCTAGCTGCTTAAGTTTACTTTAGGCACCAGGTACAGTCTGAGGAAGTTTGGTTTAAAGCTAATGTTTTTGTATAAAATTATATTTTCTGACTCACTTTTACCACAGAGTTAAGGCAGGAGACCCACAGAAAAGAGTTCGTACCAACACATCTTTAGTTTCAGTTAAGACTTCTAACAATTGCCTCAAAGGACATTGCTTGTGACTTTTTTTTCATACATAAACATTAATTCTGCAAAAGAGCAGAGCTGATTCTGTGTATTTTTAAAAAAGTAAATATTCACAAATTCTTCTCTTTGGTAGCTTCACTGTAATATTTAAAAAGTCACACCTGAGGATACCAATTTTTCAGTTAGTTTTAAAAAACACCCATTTTTTGGAAAATCATTATGAAGATTTTATTTGTTAGAATTTACCACTAACATAATAATACTAATAAGAATAAGAATTTACCAGTCTTTCCAGTAATTTTACACACAATATATTCATTTACTAACACCTATTTCTCTTCCATTCTACTCCAATTAATAAATTTTTAAGAGCAAGATTTATGATTTCTACTTATACCCAAAATCTGATGGAATGATTTCTTAAACCATAGCCTTTTTATTTAAATCAATTTTAAAAGTATAATGAAATATCTACTATTTATAACCCACTTTACCTCATGTCAATGAAATTAATAACTTTTATAAAGTCAGCCCATTTTTTTCTGAAAATTTTTCATAAGTTAAAAAAAATTCTTTCTCTTAAATACTGAATTCTTCCATTTTTCTAAATGTTTACTGGAAGTTGCCCATCCAATAGAGAAATTCTGAGTTATTCTAACATAAAAATACACATATCTACCAATATTCACAAGGTCCTTTAAAATTAAAAGTCTCCAGTCTGCCTAATTCTAGGAGTGTATTTATTGATACAGGTTTTAAGAAATGAAACAGGAAAACATCAGTGAGTGTATTATAAATCCCTCTTAAAAGTATCAGTGCTTCCATTATCTGTAAAAAATTAGAACTATAATAGAGAAAAAAGCAAGAAAATCTATGTACAGTGCCATATGCTGAGCCAAATATAGCTAAGAAATCTTAGACTCAGGCTAAAAACTTATTGAATGGTTATCTTGGTGGGATCAGCTCCCTCCATCAAGACTGCTCCCACACTGACAGCCTCAGAGAGATAAGCCACCACCTCGGCCCCACTACCCAATGAGAACCAGAACCAAACATCCTGAGAAATTCCCTAAGGAAAAACATATAAAGAAAGAATCATAGGAAGCTGGGGCTGAAAGGAACTTAAGAGGTCACTGGTGTGGAAATCAGCTATTTTCATGAAATAAAATGAGTTAGAAAAACCATTACATTTTTATAATAAAAAAATAATGAATATATAAATTCAAATAAAGTACCCTCAAAATATAGGTCCTTTAAAAAAAAAAAAAAAACTAGAGATAGCTCCAGCATGATTCAGTAGATTAATTATATAACTAGGGTTTAGGGATTCATATAACTTAGATACAATGGATTATAGACAAATTCAGAGCTCCTAGCTCCTACTTTTAGAACCCCTCTCCCCACCTTTTGGTGTTTCTTTCAGGCAACACCTTTGTATTCTATTTCCTTAGGCCTATATTTACCAAATTGATCAATAATTCCAATTGAACTGTTAAAAGTAAGAATTTAGCATGTTAATCTTGCACTGGGTATTTCCATTGAGGTCTACAAGCTCTCAAGATACCAAGAAATGAACAGAAGAATTACAAACAGTTGACAACTAAGGAGAATGATGGTTTGTTCACAAATGGCTTCAAATTTGTCCACAGGTGTGGCCACCCAGTCAACATACCAGTGACAGTCCTGATGGTGGAAGCTACAGGATTATGGTGATGATGTTTGCAACCATGCTGAATGATAGAGTTTTGTTAGAATTACTCCAGTGATAATTGTTCACTTCAGAGAACTGCTAAATAATCATAAATACCATTCAAGGTATGGCACCATCTCTTTTCCAAAACATTCTCATGATGCAATTTGCTGGGAATGGGGAAAGAGATGGGGGGTATGCCTTCCTTCAAGAATATACGCATCTTACTAATTAAGCCAAGTGCTGCAATTTTATCTAAATATGCAGGAATGTACATAAAAATGCCTAAATTGTACCATAAGAACTCTATCTAAAACACAAGTGTGAAATAGAATAAGAATAGTAAATTCTTATTCTAAGTGGATGGTGGTAACACTAGTAGCTCGAAATTCATAGTCAGCAAAGCAGAGCTACACAAACCAAAGCCCCAGGCATGTGCCTGACTTGGGTGGCATGGTGATGAAGAACCATACATCCAGGCTGAAGAATTCTGCCTGTGGAGGTTTATCACAGCCAGTGAGACAAGCAAAGAAATTCATAACACGTCATTTTTTAGAGGAGAATCATCCTTTGGATAGCAGAGACCGTCTCCATTGTAGTCCATGGTCTAATGGACAACACTGCCGTGAAAATCCCATGGTTTCTCTGACAATCCTTTTTTTTTTTTTTTTTTTTTTTTTTTTGTCTTTTGTCTTTTTTTTAGGGCCACACCCGTGGCACATGGAGGTTCCCAGGCTAGGGGTATAATTGGAGCTACAGCTGGCAGCCTACACCACAGCCACGCTGTTGCAGATCCGAGCCGTGTCTGCAACCTAAACCATAGCTCACAGCAACGCTGGATCCTTAACCCACTGAGCAAGGCCAGGGATCGAACCTACAATCTCATGGTTCCTAGTCAGATTCGTTTCTGCTGCGCCACAATGGGAATGCCTCTCTGACAATCTTTACTGCTCCCCTGAGCTTCTAAAGCCATTGCCACTCTGAACATCTCATGAGAGGTTTCCAATGAGTCAGCTACAGAATCCAGACTAGCTTAAAAATCATCACTTCAAACTTCCACAGTCAAGTTGCCAGATTTAGTCAGCAGTGGAAGGCCATGCCCAGAGACCAGATGGAACACTGGTCTGGCAGGACAGGTGTTGGAGGCCTTTGAGGGGCAGGTACATTGAGAAGTCAGGTGAAGACTGGGCACATCCTGGGAGCCCTGAGAAGAACTAGCAGGAGTACATGGATTCAGAAGCAGAAGTTCTTATAAAGGGTGTGTGTGTGTGTGTGTGTGTGTGTGTGTGTGTGTGTGTGTGTGTGTGTGTGTGTGTGGTTTTGTAGTGAAGGATCCAGATGTTTAGTTCATATACTGACCCTGTGCTTGAACATGTGCTCACCTCTAAAGGCCCACACTAAGGTTTTAGAAAATTGAAAGGCGTGTATTTAACCAAACAAAAAACAGGTTTTAAAATAGAAAAGGAGAAATGGATAGGTGAGAGAGAAGAGAAGGAGGCAAAGAAACAACCCCCAAAAATTGGCCCTTTATGGAGGTGAGGCTTGTTTAGCTAGAACTTTACTGAAACATCCCACAGACAAGTCTTTTTATCTTCCACTTTTTAAAAACAGCTTTCTCTGACATTCCAGAATCAGATTATCACATGGCATTTTTATTTCTTTCATTTGGCTGAATTTACAAGTTTGATAATCTTAATTTTGAGTAATTTGCCCCTTCTAGTCTCCTAACAGTATGGAAACAAATAAGAACTTGTTAGAACTGTTAAAGAGAGGGCTCTGTGTGGGCGGATGAGGAAAGAGCCCTTCTAACATCATCCACGTGTGGACTTCCTTCCTTTGCATTCTATGCCCTTCCGATTATTTCTTAATTCTTAGCTATGGTCTGAATTTCAAAACTGACCAGTCATTAGTTAGGTATTAGCATGTCAGGCTTTCTAGTTACTTTTCTCTTTGTTCTGAACTGCAGTGAATATTTTTAAATAAAAACAGTAGGCAGGGGGTTCTGTTACTTCTTCATGAGTTGTGTTGTATCTAAATTAATTCTTCTATATGAAGTGTTATGCTAAAAGCAAGGATGCTGGCTCCACAAAATGAACTGCACATGAAAATAAACACATTATTTAAGGTAAATGAACCCTGTAAGGGCTCTTGAATGTCAATGATATGCATGGAGAGTGTTTCGTTTATAGACAAGATTTCTCAACACGTCTGGTATATGAGAGATTCCGATGATAGGTGAACTCTAATGATTTGTGCTGGGCCACAAATGTTGTACAATGCCACCTCACCAACAACAAACATTTATATGGCATCTACCACAGGCCAGGTACTATGCAAGAGCAAAGGAATACAAAAATGGATACGAGACAATCATTATGTTCATAGTCTAGCCTGAGAGAGAAAGTTATCTTCAAGTCTTATACAGCATGACACTGTATGAAGAAATGCTCAAAACAGGGACAAAGCAGAAGGACCTACTACCTTCCTTGGATGGCCAGGGAAAGTTTCACCAAGGAGATGTCATTTGAACCCCATTTGAAAGAGTGAATACATGTTCTAAATATGGATAAAAGTGAAGTGCTGTCTTAGCAGAAGACATTACAGATACGGTCAGAACATGGTACTATTTAGTCATTCACAGCTTGGGGTAACTATGGAGAAGCAGTGCAAAAGAGTCTGAAAAGTAGACAGTGCATGAAGTCTATCAATGCCTCATGGAGGAATCTAGACTTTATCCTGGGGGTGACAACAGGTCATGGTAGCTTTTTAATCACACTTGATAATCCGTCAAAAAACCAAAACATACAATTTAAAATTTTGTGACATGTTTAGTTACCCTCTACCCTCAACCTGTTTACAAGTCTTTGTATATTACCAGTCCCCAGAAATACAGCCAGAGCATCGTGGCCCTCAGCCTCTTGCGGAGGATTTGGGCTCTGGAGAGAAAGTCTCCAGTCCTCAGGTGGCCATTTATTTTAAACCTAATTTCAACCCCAAACCCTGGCTAATATTTTGCAGCATAGAATCCAATCCACCAGTAAAATATTTTAGAACACTAAAAATATTCAGTAAAAGGGACTTAATCTTGCACACCCCAGAAAAAACATAATAAAACTTTCATATAAGTATTTATAGCATGATTGATAACATCACTTTTGTGTCATGAAATTCTCAGGATCATGAGAAAGTTCAAAAGCAAATGAGAAGCAGTCACATCCTCCTTCATCCACCAATAAAATCCAGTCACCTTGCAAAATGGAGTTTTATGGGCTTGAGCTACTTATACATTTCTGGTATCTCACAGAATTCCATCAAGAACACTTATCTTTACCTCTCTCCTGACAACTACTCTGTCGGGAGACGAACTCAAAATGTGGATTGAAGAACATGATTGCAAGTGTTTACTCAGAGGAAGGAATTTCTTTTTATACTGTACACACAAGTAACGGTTTTATTTTCCTCACGCTCTTTGATTTTGTCTGTCAATAACATATCTATAAGTGGATTGAACCAAAGTCTTGGGAAGATATTAGCAGTGAGAAGATCTGTGTTCCAGATAGATTATGTTCATCTGGACTTAAACACAAAATCAAAATTAAAGAAAAGGCTAAGACCAGAACTTCATAAATCTTATAAATGAAGTCACTGTTATTCAAGTACAAAAAGTCATCAATATAATTCTAACTAAATTTTGCAAAATAAAAAATTGTGAAAATGAAAATACGCAGGAAAAAAAGAGCACGTCCATGTTTTTCCTGCCTGCATGCCCTTCTCTATTGACACATATCCTGCTCCTCTTTATTTACTTTTTTAATATAAACTACTTGTGTTTTTTAAATCAGCGGCTTAATCAGAGGCTCTAAATACTCTATGAGAAATTGCTCCTTTCTCCTCCCTTGGCTACATGAAAATAAAGATGCTAGCTATGGCAAATTTTTCACAAGGATTTCCACTTCCTGAGATGTTTAATTGACAATGGAAATAACAGTTATCACAATTATCACAATTATATTGATTTTCTTTTTATTTCCATTAGCAACTTTTTGTTAACTTTTCAAATTATGCATCCTTAGCTTGACCCACTTTTTAGATGCCTCAGGCAGCAAATTTGGGACTTAAAATTTGAACTTACAATTGCTATATTTTTAATACAACCTAAAGGTGTTCGTAGGGAAACATAGATCTAGATTAGAAAATACAGAGTTGTTTTATGAAAGCAACTACCCTTTATAGTTCATATATCTTTTCAACCTTAATTTTTCCTAAAATAATTTTTCACTAATGTTTTTAGCTAATGACTTGTTCAGTTAATTGGATTAATTTTAATAGGTTATTAAATTGTGCCCCTTTGCTAGCTATAAGAATGAAAATATCTTAAAATTTATGTATGTTAATTTAATGTTGCAGTATAAGTATATGCTTTTTTATTTTAATTTATACCACAAAGATTTCAGACAGTGTAAATGGGATTCCAATTCCTATAAGAAATTGTTGAGATTCAGGAATCATGAACCATGCCTAAGTTCTTGGAAACTATGTGTCTGCTATGGTGGCTGTTGGCTCCTGTGAATGGAAAAAAGTGCCACAGAGAATTTCAACCAACATGAAGCAACTGTTCCAAAGAATGTGGCTTAAGATTTTCAAAGACCAGTCAGACAGTTAAAGCATGCAGCTGTACTAGAAGGTGACCAAGAATAAGAATAGATGAATCAAATAACAAATGCATTACAAGACAGGTTTGAATTGCCAGGACTAAGTTAAGTTTTTTGTAGTTTTACCTGAAGAGCATTCATATTTCAAAAGAAACTAAATTAAAATAATATAAACAAACGGAATAAATTTCAAAAATGAGCAGCGGTAAATAAAATGGTAAATAAATCCTGTCCCAAGTCAGAAGTTATCCTGACAATGGGAAATACCTAAATCCTATATGTTCTTTTGAGGATAACACATATGATAATTTTAAATCACACTAAAATTCAACTACAAAATTCTCCCAGAATAAATTAGCTTCCAAAAATCAAACATTTTCAGAGAGCCTATAAAAAAAAGATAAGTGTGAAGTGTAGGCCTTCTGTGGAATCACCAAAATCTCTCAGCTCTTTATTCTTCTTTCTAAAAAGTTTCCCTGCCGAAATATAATTTAGAGAACATGAAGAAAATAAATGTAAGATGAGCCAAAAAAAAGTATGAGGCCTGAAACTACAATGACAATTTAGGGAATATAAATGTTATTAAACTTCAACTCATTTCTTCCTGGTGAATGCAACCCATCATCTTCAAAGGAAATAGGGCTTGACCAATGCCGTTGTGAATTACTTATACAAATTAAATATGCCACTTCTACTGAAAACTTTAGGTCAGCAGCAGATGTTGGTAAATTCCTACAGAAATGCATGCCCAGAGAACGTTTTTTTTTTTCTTTTTTTTTTAAATGGCAGAAATCTGCTAGCTATTCCTGCCTTATCTGCAACAGCTGAGCAATCTTTCAGTGCCACGCGGAGACGGAAAACTTGGCTCAGATATAGCGTGGACAAGCTTGCCTTAATCACATTGCTCTTTTACATGTGCACAAGGACATCAACATTGACAGTACAGAGTAAAGCAGCCATTTGCTGAAAACAACTGTCAACGTTGTCAAGTTTTTGGAACCTCTTATAATGTGATTTGTATGACAAATCTTGTGGCATTTTGTTTGTCAGCAACAGTAGTGAATTTCCATGTATCTGGGAAGGCAGGAGAACTGTTCAGAAGTGGATTCGGTTTCTTTACACAGACTGCGTTAAAGGAAAACAGTTATTAATTTTTAAATGACAGATTTCAAATAGATCCAGAATTTTAAAAGTGGAATTTCGTTAAAAAAAAAAAAAAAAAAAAAAAACACAAGTCGATTTCCCCCCTTCCACTCAAACCTTGAAAAACTGCAATAGTAGTTCAATTTTCTTTTGTTGCACTCCAGGTTTTGAAAACTGTTACTGTAAAAATATTAATATTTTCTGAGACTGGGATCTGTGGCAATAATTACTAGGGTGTGCTTGAAGTGACAACAGTGAGTTCAGTCCTCTCCTCCAAAGAATTAGGTGCGCACTGCCATGCAGCTCTTGAAAACGGATGTAGCAAGTTACAGCTAACCTAGCACACACACCGGTGTTATTCAACAATGTGCCTATTAAGAGACGATTACAGAGATCTTATGGTTCATTAGTTTCTCAACATTTCCTTCACTCCTACTCTGAGCTGTGTTTTTCATACCGCTCTTCCTTAATGTGCTTCACACGTTTGTCCTCGGCCAAGGTCTTCCCCCGTGTGGGTGGAATCCGCTTGGACAGGCCGCATGACAGACAGCACAGCCTCCCTTCCTGCACCTGCTCTGAAATGCCCTTGGGTGTGTGAGATCAGTGTAGCCACCCAGACAGGAAAATCTCAGGTTCTGCCCATTTGCACGACTTAACAGTTCCGTCAGAACAGATCTAATGAGGGAATCTTTTCTGGGCTTCCTCTCATGTGGATCTGGTTAGAAAAGTCCAGAAAAGACATCCTCTCACCCTGTTATGATCCTTTTCCCCCCTCCTCAAAAGATGCTGAACATATTGCCTAGAACCATCTTCATAAATATTAGCTATTCAATAGCTTTTTTAATTGAATTGAATTGAAATGAACAAAACAGAGACAGTTAAAGAAAGAATGCTTCAAATTCCATGATACCCAGTTCTCCCTCCTGTTTTCCTTCCCTTTATTTTTCTGGAAAAGTACTGGATGAGGTGCCTAGAGCAGCAATAGAAATATAACACAAGCCATAAATGCAAGTCACATAGGTAATTTTAAATTTTCCAGTACCCATATTAAAAAGTAAGTAGAGGAGTTCCCTTGTGGTGCAATGAGTTAAAGACCTGGCAATCACTGCAGAGGCCTAGGTTGACACTGTGGTATGGATTCAATTCATGGCCCAGGAACTTCCACATGGCATAGGCAAGCCAAACAAACAAACAAACAAACAAAAAAACCAAAAAAGAAAAAGTAAATGGAAACAGATGAAATAATCTTAATAAATTTATATTTAACCCAGTACATCCATAATGTTCTGTAAAATATTTCTGTTTTAACTCACAACATAGAAAACAAACATACAGTTACCAAAGGAGAAAGGTGCATGGGGGGGAAATAAATTATGTTTGGGATTAATATACACACAATACTATATATAAAATAATCAACAGGGAACTACTGGAGAGCACAAGGAAATCTATTCAATATTATATAAAAATTTATATGGTAGGAGTTCCCATCGTGGCTCAGTGGTTAACGAATCCAACTAGGAACCATGAGGTTGCGGGTTCAATCCCTGGCCTTGCTCAGAGGGTTAAGGATCTGGCATTGCCATGAGCTGTGGTGTAGGTTTGCTATTTCCTCTTTCATTCCCCAGATATCCCTCACTCTTTCCTTTTTCCTTTATTTTTTTTATTTTTTTTATTTTTTTTGCTGGTTGCTAGTTAAAAATCTTACAGGGAAAGGCTCAATGTGTTCTATGGTTTAAAAAACTACTCTGAAATGCTTAAGGTATCAGTCTTTTCCCACCCAATAGCAGTTTATCTTCATGTAATCCTACACTTGGGATAATATCAACAGCTTCCTTTTCTGAATGGCCACTATTTCTAAAAGACACATTCCATGGGTCTGGTACCCTTCTTCCACCTTCTAGCTGGGCTTTGATACTTCCAGACTAGAGCTTAGCTGAGTGTCAAAGATAATAATGTAGAGGTAAAAAGGCAGGACCTCTGTACCAAAATTTATTTTAAACATCTAGTTTATCCTCTATTTATAAAAACAGTTAAAATTGAAAGTTACACATGTGGTTGAAATTCAATTACTTTTTTTTAGTCCAACTTAAAGGTGTTCACAGGAAAACGGGGATCTAGAGTGGAAAATGAGGAGTTTTATGAAAGCAACCACCCTTTCTAGTTCAAGTGTCTTTTCATCTTTAAGTTTTCCTAAAAGAATTTTTTAGCTAATATTTTTCACTAATTAACCTGCTCATGGGTAGGAAATGCTTGGGTAGGAAACCTCATCTTATATCCCCACTGTTCCATTTCTTTAAGTTCTGAAAACCTCCTTTGCATACCATGATCCTTTCTGGCTTTTCCCCTCCAGACTATTTCACATTCATTTTCATTCTCTCCATCTCTCCCTCCCTTCTCCCCTCTTTACCTCTCTTTCGCTGTCTCTCTTCCCCTTGCCCTCTCAATCTCCTCCCTAAGTGTGCTCTGCAACTTAAGCTACCCTGTAACCACACCCCCCTTCCTTCCCCTATCCTTTCTCCAGAGCAGCTTGAATTTAATATCTGGCAGGCTGGAAGTTGGCTGCAGCAAAAAAAAAAACCTTTGAAGTCCTCATTTATTTACAAACAACCAGTATCCTGTACCCTATAAATATATCACTGAAAATAAGTTATAAATTTTACATATAAAATATATCGTTATAAAACATCTTAGAAATTAATCTAGCAGAATCTAGAAATATCACTAGCTGTTCAACTCATCTATCCCAGTAAAACAGCAATCTATCTGAACAGTGACCTAAACATTATGGGTTTTTTAATATTTTTGAATACGATCTTAATCACCATTTCCAGTGATGTGTCTACATACCAGCTGCAGCCCTGCTGATTAGAGCATCAATACCAATTGATTTTCTAACACATACTTGCAATGTCTATTGTATCTCATTGCACACTGAACACTATTGGTATTTAGCCAAAGCTAAGAGGAAAAAAAGAGATTTTGTGTACAGAACACATGGGCCCCAGAGAGTTTCATAATTCCCAGGGGAACAGAAGAATCAGGTACTCAATGTTAGGCTAAATGGTTTCTTACAGTTAATGTGTTTGGTGGCCAAAGGCTCAAATAATTCTCTTGTCCAGAGCCAGGGTTACTCAGCTGTATAATAACCTCTAAAGTCTCTCCTTTGAAAAGGACTCAGGATTCATGGCTTTAATTTTGCCACTGATAACATGAAAAGTATACTCCGTATAGGACTGAGCAAGCATTCGCTCTCAGCTTCCACTATAATGAAATTCTAATTGTTTCTAAAGTTTAGGAAGGATAAAATGGTTAATCTCCATGATGACAAAAGGAAGCCAGGAAAATAAAGTGACACACTTGAATGAACTGTGAGGAAATAAAGTGCACAACATGCGATAATGCCATGACTCCGTGTTATTGCGCATTTCTGGGCTGAAAAGATATGGCTTGATGGGTAATTTGTCATGCTGTGCAATAGAGAACAACAGTAAAGAGACTTCAGACAGAAGAAAATTACACAAATAGTAGGGTGGAAAGGTATAATTGAAGATGGCAAAAGATTGAAAGAAAGACATTTAAAATTACTGTACTGACCTACTAAATGCACTTGGGCGTGGAATCCTGGCCTCACAAGAAGAGGCATTAAATGACTGCGGGCTGTGACACTACTGCAGAGTAATGCCAATCTCCTGAGCTCTCGGAGGAGAAAAACACAATGCACAGCCTAGCTGGAACAGCCTCAAGAGGAGCTTGGGCTTCTGGTGAACTTAGGAAAAGTTTCCTAAATAAGTTTTTTTTTTAATTATAAGTAGATTTCATTTAGTATTTGGGGGAGAGGGGCTTAACTCCTCAACTTTCTGGAGCCAGGAAATCTCCACTCTGTAAAATTGCAAAACCAGTATAATAATTTGATTAACAAATTCATGAAAAAGGATTTTGCTTCTCACATCTGGCTAAGTTTCTTCAGCATAAAAGAGTCCCAAAGAGCAGCATGACATTGTGCAAAGCACATCCATAAGCCTGAGAACAAGAGACACAAGCCCTAGCCCAGTCTCCTCTGAAGGCTCATTAATCACACACTGCTCTCGACAAGCCCTTAACCTTGCTAAGCCCAGTCCTTCTACTCAGTAGAAGGAGAAGCATGGACCAGATACTTTCCAAAGATTTCTACTAGTCCCGTGATTCTACCCCCAAACAGTAGAGCCTCCAGAAAGCTTGTCCATAAAGGTTATTTCCTTCTCCTTCCCAGACTCCGAAAGCAGGGGATGTGTCAACCAACCCTACTTTGTAATGGTGAAGGTCATTCATCTCCTTTGTTCTCTTCAATTAGAGAACAGGCCTACTACCTGTCATGATTACATGGGAAACTTATAAATCATTTGCAGTATCAGTTAATTATAAAGCTCTTTCTATTTCTTACATATAACTGTATAACCACAATTTATCTTTACAAAGTTACTTCTTAATAAAGGACTTATTACAGGACTATGATACTTATTTATGTAAAGGTAAGTGCTATCTTTGATGACACTAAATAAGAAATTAAGTGGTAGCATTTTTGCAGTTCTTATTACTACTACCATAATTTTTTCCAAGAAGCAGAAATCTTAGGTTATACTTCCACGAGTTGCTCGAAAATGCCTTCCAATGGGAAGTATCCCAAATACATCACAGGTTGGGTAAAAAAAATGTGTAAAAATCATTTATATTAATGAAATGCTAGTTTCCATTTTTTAAAGTTATTATAACTTGGAAAAAGGGGGCAATTAGACAGGCATGGAACCTGCCCTCATAGAGTCTAGTGGAGAATATCAAGCAATTGAATGAGTGCCTATGAAGTGCTGTGAAAATTGAGATGGGAAAGTGTAGGGAACCAGGAGACCACACAAAGCTCTATGAAACCTCCCAGACAAGCTACTGTGAAGCTGGGACTTGGGGAATGAGTAAGGGAGTTGCTCTATGCAATGTCCCCTCTCACTTCTGTGCCTTTGCACCTGCTTCCCTCATTCCCTACATATCACTCCCATCTCCCCCTTCCTTCTCATCCTCTTAGATTTAGTTTGGGTAGCATCTTTCAAGGAATCCTTCCCTGAATCCTCCATCTCCATCGATCTAAAATGGATGTCCTCCCATCACCGCCAACACTCTCACTGAACCCATATGTAATCTCCATCCACCAGTCTTCTAATTACCTATACAAGCTTGGCCTCTTGGGCTAATAAAATCCAAGAATAGGTTACTTTGAAGCTTCTGGGAAAGCCTTTCTAACTCTTCTAGAAGGGCTCTGAAATTGCCCCTTTCACTTGATAGACATCTTGCCACTAGCCACTGATGAGGTCGACCCAACAAGAAGGTAAAGAAAGAAGGGAAAACTAAGTCAAAATTACTGGAGTAAGATGTCCCTGAATCCCACCCTACCACTGGACTTTCAGTGGTGGGGCCAACAAAATTACCTTATTCCTAAAGCCAGGTACAGCTAGGTTGTCTGTTACCTATATCATAGAGCATAGTGACCAAATAAGGCCATAATATATGGGAATTATGTCTTTTTCCTTAGCATCCAGCATACTATTTAGCCTATAGTAGTTGTTTGATAAGTGCTTCTTAAATAAATGAACTAGGCAGTTCAAAGAAAATATCTGTTAGCAAAGAAAGCATAAATTTTAAACCTAAGAAAACTGAAAACAAATTCTGTTTCCCACCAGGATTTTTAAAAGTGCTTTAAAACTATAATGAGAAAGTCTGACGTTTCTAGAGGTTTCCTATATGGTAAAAAAAGTAAAGCTTGTCCTCTGCTCTTCTAATCCTCCCCACTCAGAGCCTTTCACCTTGCCCCTACAATGCCCACAAGGCAGTTTCTCCTACACCCTTGTTACTCGGTGTCCTTGTATTTTTCTACACATCCCACTTTCAAAAACCTGTTCTCCAGAAAGAGCTAAGTTCATTCACACTGAGTTTTATGGCTCTGATTTAAACCAAGGGTTATCATTTCTAGGGATATTTGCAAAATCCAAAAATTCTAATCTCTAATTATGCAACTTCAGATATCAGCAAGCAAGTAAAGGAGGCATTTATGGAGCCTGAGAGTTAACTCTGTGATCATGAAACAGCAGGAAGAGATGCCTGATTTCCTTCCATTCAAGGGCAACTCCAAACATTGTCATCAATGGCCAGGCCTACAACTTGACAGAAACCTCCTCTTGTTCCATTTCTTAAGAGCAAAATAATCTGTAACCAGTAACCACATTCACCAAGTGATATTTGTGCCTCTAAAAAGTTCTGGCTGTAGACTTCATCCCTAGGGTGGGATTTAACACCATCTGGTCTGTATTCCATTTGGAACTGAATAGCACCACAATTATAAGGAGCATCTATATAGGAAATTCCCCTACTTCCAAATCCTATCCTAAACAATGCTCGATTAATTTCAACTCTAAGCAAATGAAGGATTCTTGGTTACCGAACCCAAGCTCAGAAGAAACCTAAACTCTTAAAGAAAAGTGGATGTCCCTAATGCTCCAATCTAGAGCAATTACAAATTGTTTTGGATACCTTTTATTTTACAAATCAGATATTTCAGAGCCACCTTTACTGCCAAACATAAAAGCATTCCACTGCACACCTCAACAGAATTGCCTGTATATCCTGAATGTCTTTCCAAGCAATTTTATGCAGTCAGCACCCTATACATTAGGAAAGGAATAGATGTGTGCTTATGAGTTTCTTATAATAGCAATGAACTTTCACAATCAGACCCATCCCTTAATTTTGCTTACTTTTTTATGCAGCTGCATTGATGATACATTGCTAGACAAAGACATGAGACTTGAGTTTAAAAAACAAATACAGCCATCCCAGGAGCAAATGCTGAGTTTGTGAAAAAAACAGCTTCCATTTTATTAAATAATAGCGTTCATGCAAGGATGTCTGCGGTACTCTGCAAGGCTAATTAGGACAGATCAATGTACACTTACCTCTTCAGAAGGCTGAAAGGTGTGTAGTGACTATGTGTCATTAAAAATTTACTTGACCATGGGCATCAGATGTCCATGAGAGAATGACCCTGGTGAGCACTCTAAGTTTCCATTTTGCTCATGTCATCCTTGATGCATCAAAAATGTTACAGACACCATTACTATCACGTAGCCTCATAGCAGCTGATGTGCTATATATGTTTGAGAGGGTGGTGTCAATTAACTATATTATCTATAAAGCCATCCTTGCAATTACTACCACTTCACCATTTATCATTAACACATTTGGGAGATTTTTTTTCTGAAAGTAACATTTATTTAAAGGTTAATCAAAATTCTTAGAACAGCATTTATTATAATGTGATTTTTGATAATTGACTAAATCAGTGGCTCTTAAGAAAAACACCCTTGTCTCAGTCCTGCTCAGTGTACGCCACAGTGCCATTTGGGGAAAAGAAATACATATTAGAAATGTTCATTTCAGATCTCGTCATGGAAGATCATATATTAATGTAATCAGGTGGTACATTTACATGCTCATTAGTAATCCATCATTAGTCCAAATGCTCACTATTAGGAATAAATGTACAACGAGTTATTCAGAATACCCAGAAATAGTATTTCTTATTTAAACATTCAGAATAAGCTGACTGAAATAAGTGCACACCTTGAATTTGAACTTTCAAGGCACATCACTAATGTCAATCAGTTATGTCAGGACACTCTTCTATAATAATCTCAATTATAAAATCCATGCCCCTCCCTTAAGGCATGGAGTGGTGGGGAAGAGTTCCAATATCTAAATCTTTTTAATTCACTGTAACTGCAAAAATTCCTGATGAAGTGTGTGTTTAAATTTTATGCTTTAATACATAGCATGCCACTAAAAACCCACATTAGTTATGCTTTATGCTATTTAATCATATGTCAAAATCTGTAAAATCTGTTCTAGCATGCTAAGGTAATTTAACTGCAATTAATCAATCAAAGAAATAAATAAAATGTAATAAATGCCAAATAATGTAACTTCTTTAAAAACAAACCACACTTACTCTAAAAATACTTATTAGCCAACACCACTGAAGGAAAAACAGAGTGAAAATTAGATTTACTGAATCTTTTTCCCATTAGTACCTAGCTTGCTCTAAACTCACAATTGTATATATATATATATATATATATAATGATTTTTATTTTTTCCCATTATAGCTGGTTTACGGTGTTCTGTCAAATTTCTACTATACAGCACAGTGACCCGGTTACACATACATGTATACGTTCTTTTTTCTCACATTATCATGCTCCATTTTAAGTGACTAAACATAGTTTCCAGTGCTACACAGCAGGATCTAATTGCTAATCCATTCCAAAGGCAATAGTCTCCATCTATTAACCCCAAGCTCCCAATCCATCCCACTCCCTCCCCCTCCCCCCTGGCAACCACAAGTCTATTCTCCAAGTCCATGATTTTCTGTTCTGTGGAAAGGTTCATTTGTGCCATATATTAGATTCTGTATATAAGTGATATCATATGGTATTTGACTTTCTCTTTCTGACTTCATTCAGTATGAGAGTCTCTAGTTCTATCTGCATTGCTGCAAATGGCATTATTTTGTTCTTTTTTGTGGCTGAGTAGTATTCCATTGTGTATACATACCACATCTTCCTAATCCAATCATCTGTCAATGGACATTTGGGTTATGTCCATGACTTGGCTATTGTGAATAACATTGCAATGAGCATGCGAGTGCATGTGTCTTCTTCAAGGAAAGTTTTGTCTAGATATATGCCCAAGAGTGGGATTGCTGGTTCATATGATAGTTCTGTGTATAGTTTTCTAAGATACCTCCATACTGTTGGTGGTACATTCCCACCAACAGTGCAGGAGGTTTCCCTTTTCTCCACACCCCCTCCAGCATTTGTTATTTGTGAACTTATTAATGATGGCCATTCTGACTGGTGTGAGGTGGTATCTCCTGGTAGTTTTGATTTGCATTTCTCTAATAATCAGGGATGTTGAGCATTCTTTCATGAGCTTATTGGCCATCTGTACATCTTCCTTGGAGAAATGTCTATTTATGTCTTCTGCCCATTTTTCAATTATGTTGTTAGCTTTTTTGCTGTTGAGTTGTATAAGTTGCTTGTATATTTTAGAGATTAAGCCCTTGTCAGTTGCATCATTTGACACTATTTTCTCCCATTCTGTAAGTTGTCTTTTTGTTTTCTTTTTGGTTTCCTTTGCTGTGAAAAAGCTTGTCAGTTTGATGAGGTCCCATTGGTTTATGTTTGCTTTTATTTCTGTTGCTTTGGGAGACTGACCTGAGAAAACCTTTGTAAGGTTGATGTCAGAGAATGTTTTGCCTACGTTCTCTTCCAGGAGGTTGATGGTGTGTTGTATTATATTTTGAGTTTATTTTGGTGCATGGTGTTAGGGTGTGTTCTAGTTTCACTGATTTGCATGTGGCTGTCCAGGTTTCCTAGCAAGACTTACGGAAAAGACTGTCTTTTTCCCATTTTATGTTCTTGCCTCCTTTGTCAAAAATTAATTGACCACAGGTGTCTGGGTTTATTTCTGGGTTCTCTATTCTGTTCCATTGGTCTGTATGTCTGTTTTGGAACCAGTACCACACTTTCTTGATGACTGTGGCTCTGTAATATTGCCTGAAGTGTGGGAGAGTTATGCCTCCTGCTTGGTTTTTGTTTCTCAGAATAGCTTTGGCAATTCTGGGTCTTTTGTGGTTCCATATAAATTTTTGGATTGTTTGTTCTAGTTCTGTGAAAAATGTCCTGGGTAATTTGATAGGGATTACATTGAATCTATAGATTGCTTTGAGCAGTATGGCCATTTTTACAATATTAATTTTCCAACCCAAGACCATGGAATATCTCTCCATTTCTTTTCATCTTCTTGACTTTCCTTGATTAATGTTTTACAGTTCTCAGCATATAAGTTTTTCACCTCCTTGGTCAGGTGTATTCCCAGGTATTTGATTTTTTGGGGTGCAATTTTAAAAGGTATTGTGTTTTTGTATTCCTTTTCTAATATTTCATTGTTAGTATACAATGAAATCAGTAGCAACTGATTTCTGAATGTTAATCTTATAGCCTGCTCCTTTTGCTGAATTTGTTGATCAGTTCAAGCAGTTTTTGGGTTAAGTCCTTGGGGTTTTCCTATATAGAGTATCATGTCATCTGCATACAGTGACAGTTCTACCTCTTCTCTTCCTATTTGGATGCCTTTTATTTCTTTTGTTTGTCTAATTGCTATGGCTAGGACTTCCAATACTATGTTGGATAACAGTGGTGAGAGTTGGTATCCTTGTCCCGTTCCAGATTTTAGTGGGAAGGATTTCAGCTTTTCTCCCTTGAGTAGTATATTTGCTGTGGGTTTGTCATGAATGGCTTTGATTATGTTAAGGTATGTTCCCGCTGTACCCACTTTGGTAAGAGTTTTGATCATGAATGGATGTTAGACTTTGTCAAATGCTTTTTCTGCATCTATTGAGATGATCATGTGGTTTTTGACTTTTCTTTTGTTAATGTGGTTGATTTGCATATGTTGAACCATCCTTGTGAACCATCTTTATTGATTGATTTGCATATGTTGAACCATCCTTGTGAACCTGGGATGAATCTCACCTGGTCGGGGTGTATGATCTTTTTTTATATGTTGTTGGATTTGGTTGGCTAAAATTTTGTTGAGAATTTTTGCATCTATATTCATCAAAGATATTGGCCTATAGTTTTCTTTTTTGGTGGTATCTTTGTCTGGTTTTGGAATTAGGATGATGGTGGCATCATATGGATACTATGGAAATAGAAAAAAACATGAGAGAATACTATGAACAATTGTATGCTAATATATTTGACAACCTAGAAGAAATGGACAACTTTCTAGAGACTTACAGCCTGCCAAAACTCAATCAAGAAGAAATAGATCAACTGAACAGACTGATCACTAGAAATGAAATTGAATATGTCATAAAAACACTCCCTACAAATAAAAGTCCAGGACCAGATGGCTTCCCAGGTGAATTCTACCAAACATACAAAGAGGAACCTAGACCCACCCTCCTTAAACTATTTCAAAAGGCTGAAGAAGAAGGAACACTCCCAAAGCCATTCTATGATGCCACCATCACCCTAATTCCACAAATGTTTTAAAAAGGTTTTTAGCATAATCTGGCTTTCCAATTAAAATGTTAGCCACTTGAGGGTCAAAACTTTTTTATGTTTTTAATTTCCTGTGCCTAACACAAGGTCTTAATTATAACAGGTGTTCAGTGTTTAGGAAATGAAAGAATGAATGATTCAAATATACACAGACTACATTCTTTCATCATGTTTAGGAACTACAACAATCATTCTACTTTTTCTTCTAGTAAAAATTGTGGATTATATTTTATCATAATTTAACCAAAGGTAATGTCACTCTCTCCATTAATTCTTTCCTTTTTTCATAGAGTCAGTTAGGAACCAGCAAGATAGGTTGGTAATGTGTTTACATTTCTTCCCCCAAATGAAAACAATGATTTTCTTTTCAGGGGTGTAATTTGACAGTTTGATGGATACAGTTTTGGACCAAGATGAGGAAGCCCAATTATAAGTCCTGGGTCCACTCAGCAGAATTCTTTAAGCACCAAATACATTCTGCATACTATGCTGCAAATATACCAAAGGAGTCAAAAGCATGCCCCCTCTTTCCAGACCATAAATCAGGGGAAAAGACACATATGTGTTCATTCACCAAGAATAACTGACCACCCTTCACTACATGAAAGGCACTGAAGGGGAGAAGGACAGACAACAAGTCTCAGTTCTCAACAAGAGGCTAACAAGAAAATTAACCAGTAACTGTATGTCAAACAAAAAGTCATGAATATCATTGAAAAAATACAAACTAATTCCCATTGGAACCCTAGTGGAGAAAGCTGGTGAAATCATGAAAGTCTCAAGGAACTAGGTGGTATAAATACAGATCAAGAAATTCTCCCAGATAACATGTTAGTGCATTCACTAATGACCTTCCCAACAAATTTGTTTTGGTGACATAATATGATAACTTCTGGATTAATGACCACTCGGTACAAAGAACACTGAAAAATTTGCTTTTCAAGGTACCTGATGATAACTGTAGCTGAGAAATCTGAAGACCAAAACTATCATAAGGATATTACAGCAAACAAGATTTGCTCCTTCCACCACTCCCCACCCACCACATGCAGCTACTGAGCATGTGAAATGTGACTAGGCCAAACTGAGTCATGCTGTAAGAATAAAGTATACCCTGGACTTCAAAGATTTAGTTACAAAAGAAAAAAGAAAATAAAATATATCAATACTTTGTATACTGGTTACCTGCTGAGATTATAATGTGTCCGGATATACCGAGTGTAATATGTATATTATTAAATTATTTTCAGATGAATCATTTCACTTTTTACTGTGGATACCAGAAAGTTATTAAAAAGGCATTTTGAAGAAGAATGACTTTTGAAATATTTCATGCTAGAAAAGAAGGATAAAATTCAGTCACATGCACTGTCATTTTAATATGATTATCAGATATAAAAATATTATATAATGAGCCACACAATACATTCCTCCCAAAAATACAGTTAGAAAAACAAGATCATCTTTTGTTTCTTTTTCTTTTTCTTTTTTTTCTTTCGTCTTTTGTTTTTTTAGGGCCACAACCAGGGCACATGGAGGTTCCCAGGCTAGGGCTCTAATCAATAGGGTCTAATCAGAGTGGAAGCCTATGCCACAGCCACAACAACATGGGATCTGAGCTGTGCCTGCGACCTATACCACAGGTCATGACAATGCTGGATCCTTAACCCACTGAGCAAGGCCAGGGATCAAACCCATGTCCTCACGCATGCCAATCAGGTTCGATAACCACTGAGCCACAATGGGAACTCCAGGGAGCACCTTTCATGATTAAGAGAAACTTCTGCCCCATCCCCACTCTGTTGTGACAGTAAGTGGCATCAGTTTTTATACCTCCCTTTTCTGTGACTGGTAGAACGCTTGAGTCTAAAATTCAAGTCACTCAATTTCAGGCTTTTTTTTGCAGGAGGACCTTGATTTTCTGGTTCAGTTTAATAAAAAAAATCCCGCCCCTTCTTTTTTTGTTGTTGGTGTTTTTTGTTTGTTTGTTTTCTGTTTTTGCTTTTTTTTTTTTTTTTTCTTTTTAGGGACACACCCACAGCATACAGAAGTTCCCAGGCTAGGGGCTGAATTGGAGCTATAGCTGCTGGCCTACACCACAGCCACAGCAGCATGAGATTGAAGCTGCATCTGTGACCTACACCACAGCTCACAGTAACGATGGATCCTTAACTCACTGAGCATGGCCAGGGATCAAACCCACGTTCTCATGGATACTAGCCATGTTTGTTACCTCTGAGCCACAGCGGGAACTCTCCCACCCCTTCTCTCTTATTTGCCTTTGTTCTGCTCCTTATAGTAATTGTCTTGTAAGTTATGAAGAAGCTTTTTGGAACTACGAATTGTTAAATAGCATATAAGAAAGAGAGTGAGCCCCTCACTATGGCATAATCAGAGACACTATGTCTGCGGCACTGCCCAGTCACAGGTGTGAGGCATCATGGATGTTTAGCAATGCCGGGTCAGTTGTTCTCACATTTAGGAATCATAAGCACAGAGTGGGCCCTGTCCAAGGCTGTCACCAAAGGTCAGTGAGATAGACAGGTACAACATTCAAAGGGCACAGTGAAGAAGTCACATGCAGCTGTAGGTAATATGGTATCAACTCAGGCAGAGGAAGGAGCAACTATCTGAAAACCTAGAAATCAGGCGAGTAGTGGTCGCCTTCAGATCTGATCACATCTGTTAGATACCAGAGTGTGAAAACAGAGACAGCATCCAAAGAGCCAAGGAGACCTAGCAGAGGCCTTGTCCTGTAAAAAGAGAAAAGGGATAATTTCTGTGACTGTGAGGCCACAGAAGTGCCTGGGGCTAGGCTCAGAGTCATGGTCCCCCAGATCCAGTGGACTACAGAGATTCAAGGTGAGAATGAGCAGTAAGCCTAACACCTGCAGTTGGACCACCAGATGATGTACCCACTGAGAGAAAAAAAGTGAAAGGCTCGAACTATGCTTCCTATTGTTGGATTTGGTCCAGAAACTGATAAGCATGGCTACAGGTGGGAGCCTGAGTACATTCAGCTCAATTTTGTTCAAGTAGATGCAGGGCTAGGAAGTCATGTGGTGGCAATGCCTCTATCTTTATAAACTGGAGGGATTATATTGGTGCTTATGCAACTCTTATTCCAAAACTAATGTTTCAAGGATATTTAGGCTACCTAGAAAAAATAACATTTCAGAGCTTCCCAAATCTATGAAAAAGCCACTGCTTCCTGTTAATCCCTATTCCTCTCCAGAAAAAATACTTGTAATATTTAATAGTATTATAGAATCAGACTAACATAGTACAATCTTAAGGTTGTAGGAAAAGTACAGAACATGTGAAATGTTATGTAACCCTAAGAGTCCTTCTAATAAATACATTTTAAAGAAATAAATAAGAGTAAGTAATACTTTTCTCAGATATACACAGATATAATAGGACGCAGAAAAAATCACGGCCATATAAATATCCAGACCCCCCAGTCGGCACAAATTACTGGAAAATAAGAGAGAAATATTCTAAGTCAGCTATACTATTGACCTAGTCCTGTGTGTTTTCTTAAATAGTTTTAAAGGACTTAGCAGACAAATAAGTTTTTATTCAAAAATCAAAATTAATAAAATGTCAAAATGAGTAGTAGTAAACAAATGGTCACCATAAAAAAAATAAGAGAAAGTCTCAGGACCTGATGAATAATAAATGACCTGTTAAATTTAAAATATATCTATCTTAGGAAAATTTGAAAAAAGTTGATCAAGACTCCACCTGGGAGTTCCCCTCAAGGCTCAGCAGTAACAAACCTGACTAGTATCCATGAGGACACAGGTTTGATCCCTGGCCTTGCTCAGTGGGTTAAGGATCCGGCATTGCAATGAGCTGTAGCGGAGGTCACAAACGCAGCTTGGATTCTGTATTGCTGTGGCCAGCGGCCACAGCTGGGAACTTCCCCATGCTGTGGGTGTGGCTCTACAAAGATAAAAAAAAAAAAAAAAAAAAAGACTCGACCACTTCATCAATTTTAAAAAAAAAAGAACAAAAGGATGAGTTCAAAAAATAGAACTAAGTGTGAATTTAAGTATATACTGGCAATTTCAAATTGGCTGCTATGTTTGTAAAGGCAAAGGACAGAAACTAAAGGTGCTTATCAGTGTACCTTGAGATCCTATTTCAGAGAGACTCAGACGCAATTAAAAACTCTATGGATGTTTGCTGCCCAGTGAATATTCCAGTAACACACACAGTTACTGACACAGACACCCTCCTCCAACTCCAAGGAGGTCCTCTGACACTGAGAGGAGTAGTGGGTTTCTGGAACAGTAACAAGGAATAAAATCAAAATATTTCCAGCTTATACATTGTCAGCCCACCTATTCATGGATTCATAAAATTCAGACAGAACTAAATAAAAATTCTAAGACAACTGAGTTGTCACAATGTGACAAGGGTGTAAATTCACATAGAATGGCTTTTCTAGTGGCCTCCTACGAAATACAAATAGACCCAAACTATGTCCCCCAATATATGAGAAATAATACATTTTCTACTTAGTTCCAACGGGGAAAATTTTTTTTTAACCATTAAAACTCAAAATACGTAACAGTCTGTCACTGAAGTAAAATACATTACAGCAACAAGGGACTATGTACCAAACCCACTACAGCTCTGTGTTTGTTCTCACACACAAAGGCTAATTTCTAAACAGGTCAGAGTAGAGCTTCAGCTGAGGGGGGTTGATGGCAGAATAGAGCGTGAGATGAGCCAAAGCTGTGTGTAATCCAAAACTCATTGATATTTAAATTTGGAATAGGTCTTTGAACTTAGGTTTGAACATGTCGTGAGAACACGAGGCTCCTGTTACTTTTTATGTGCTCATTCTTATAAAATGTTTGCCTTGTATGGTGAAGATATTTTACTGAGGCCTTAATGAATAGGACACATCATTGTGTGGTGAGGGTGGAGGAGGGTTACTCACAAGCCTTCTGTAATATATATATACATGCCCCTCAAATAGAAGCAGGACCTGACTGGAAAGCTGTAGGAGACAAGGGAATAGTAAAGACATTGTGTCCTTGGGAATGAGGTATTCCTCCATACACTCTATAGTCCTTCTCAGTAACTATTATTACAATGTACTGCAACTGGCTATTTCGGTCCTTGGGTCGTCCACGAAGTTGTAATATTTTTAAGAAAAATCATTTTATTTTGAAATAATTAAAAATTCACAAAAAGGTGCAAAAAAACTTCCTGTGCTGTGTACCCTTCTTCTAGCCCCTTTCTCCACTCCCATGTTAACATCTTGCAAAACTACAACAGTAAAACCAGGCAACTGACATGGGTACAATCCACAGAGCTTATTCAGATTTTACCACTTATGCATGCACTTATGTGTGTGTTTGTGTATCTAGCGGTACACAACTTTATCACAGGTGTAGCTTTGAGTAACCACTAGCACATCAAGACACTTAACTGTATGGTCACCACAGGCTCCTGGTGCTACCCCCCTTTCATGTCCACACCTACTCCCTCCCCTCCCTTCTCAGCCCTGGCAGACAGGAATCCATCCTCCACCTCTGTAATTATGTTATTTTATGAATATTGTATAAATGGAAACAAACAATAATGTATCTGATTAAGATCAACTTTTTTCTTTCGGCACAATTTCCTTGAGGTTCATCCAAGTTGTTGTCCACAACAGTAGTTGATTACTCTTTATTGCTAAGCAGTAGTGATACTAAAGATATATCACTGTCTGTTTACCCACTCATTCATTATGAGCTTTTGAGCATTTTCAGTTTGGGGCTATTACTAATAAAGTTATTATGAATATTCAAGTACAAGTTTCAGTGTGAAAATAAACAGCAAGATTTTTAAGGGGATAAGTATTGTCGTATTCATCACTATTTCTCCAACCCCTTACACAACAAATAATAGATACTCAAAAGTATTTGCTGAAGGAATTAATGAATGAACCACAAAACTGTCTATAAATGGCAGAAAATAAAATAGGACTAATCTTGTGGAAAAAGTATAATTAGTTGGGAGGGAAAATATCAGCAAGAGGTCCTAGAAGTTGCACTGGCAGTTTAAAGACTTCAGCAGTGTTCCAAAGGACACATACACACTTCAAGTGGAAAATTTTTCAGCTTGCTTTAACTACTGAGCTTCATGTTAAGATACTGTTTGAATTAATAAGCTATAGTTAAACTTTTCTTTTGCTGTTTTTTATAGGGCCATACCCACAACATATGGAAGCTCCCAGGCTAGGGATCGAATTGGAGCTGCAGCTGCCAGTCACAGCCACAGCCACAGCCACGTCAGATCCGAACCACGTCTATAACCTACACCACAGCTCACAGCAACACCAGATCCCTGACCCAATGAGAGAAGCCAGGGATCGAACCAATATCCTCATGGATACTAGTCAGATTTGTTTCTGCTGCACCACAATGGGAATTCGTGGTTAAACCTTTTTTTTTTTTTTTTTTTTTTTTTTTTGTCTTTTTGCCATTTCTTGGGCCGCTCCCATGGCATATGGAGGTTCCCAGGCTAGGGGTCTCATCGGAGCTGTAGCCTCCGGTCTACGCCAGAACCACAGCAACGCTGGATCCGAGCCACGTCTGCAACGTACACCACAGCTCACAGCAACGCCGGATCCCTAACCCACTGAGCAAGGCCAGGGATCGAACCCACAACCTCATCGTTCCTAGTTGGATTCGTTAACCACTGAGCCACGACGGGAACTCCAAAAACTTTTTTAATGAAACAATTTGAGAGACTTCCCATCCAACCAAGATAGACTGAGAGGGGTTAGATGTACCCTCTTTTTCAAAACAGCAACAACCAAACTCTGGAAAAATATACAAAATAATGATTTTTAAGACATAGGACATCAGGCAATGTAGAACAGTGATCTCCGAGAGATAAGAAACCAAGGAGGTGAATCATGATTGCCTGCTTACTGTCTTAAGGGTTTCTTGGCAGTGGCACAGGGCAGATAACTCAAGGAACACAAATTCCCCAAGTTGCAGAAGCAGAACTGAAGGCATGGGAGAACAAGGTGGTTACAGTTCACAAGTCAGAGCATGTGAACAGGGCTGCTGCACAGATAAAGGTCTCCTGAGATCTGCAGAGAGTCCCACTCAGGAATTTAGCAGAGTACTGATCTTGGCCAATGTGTGAGGAAACTTTCCAAGGCTGGGTATTCCTTATGGAATAAAAGGAGCTAACCAATGATCAATACCTGCTAACATCTCAGATAGAGAGAGAACCAGTAGTCCTGCCCAGCCTTCTCCAAATGAATCTAGCAAGTTCAGAGTCTTAATCACCAGTGAATAGGAAAGACATGGTACAGAGGAGCTTCTTAAACAACTCTACAGGAATGCATGAGCAAATACAAACTATGGAAAGCTCTACCAGCACAATCCAGTTTTTTCCACAAATAAGGAAAAATAAACAGAGGTGAAACATAGATTAAAAGAGAAGAGAAATATCATGAATTGCAATGTATGAATCATATGTATTCTATTTCAAAAAAGTAAAAAAATTATAAAAAATTTTGAGACAATTGAGAAAACTTGAATACTGATTGTACATATTTGATAACGATAAAGAAATACTGACTTTCTAGGTATGGTTTGGTTTATTTTTTCAGATGTGGTTCATTTCTTCAATTAAAAAAGTCCTATGCTCAACACTGCTAATTATTAGGGAAATGCAAATCGAAATGACAATGAGGTATCATGCCAAACCAGTCAGAATGGCCATCATTAATAAGTCTAAATAATAAATTCTGGAGAGGGTATGGAGAAAAAGGAACTTACTACACTGTTGATGGGAATGTAAATTGGTGCAGTTACTATGGAGAACAGTACAGATATTCCTTTAAAAACTAAAAGTAGAGTTACCATACAATTCAGCATTTCCACTCCTGGGTATATATTCCAAGAAAATTATAATTCCAAAAGACACATGCACCCAAATGTTCACAGCAGCACTACTTAACGATATCCAAGACACGGAAGCAACCTATATGTCCATCGACAGATGAATGGATGCAGATGTGGCACATATATCCACAATAGAATATTACTTAGCCATAAAAAAGAATGAAATAATTCCATTTGCAGCAACATGGACAAACCTAGAGATTACCCCACTAAGTGAAATAAGCCAGACAGAGAAGGACAAATATCATGATATTGCTTATATGTAGAATCTGAAAAAATATGATACAAATGGATTTATTTACAAAATACAAATGAACTCACAGACATAGTAAACAAACTTATGGTTACCAAAGGAGAAAGTGGTAGGGAGGGATAAATTACTAATTTGGGATTAAGATACACATACTGCAATGTATTAAGTAGATAACCAACAAGACCCTACTTTACAACACATGGAGCTCTACTCAACATCTTATACTAACCCATAATAAAAAGAATCTGAAAACATATATACATGTATAAACATATATATACATATATGCACACACACATATATATAACTGAATCGCTTTGCTGTGCACCTGAATATAATACAACATTGTAAATCAACTACACTTCAATAAAAAAGAATTCCCCGCAAAAAAATCATCTTTTAAAGATACCTACTAAAATATTAAAGGATGAAATGATGTCATGCCTGGGATTAGCTTCAAAGTAATTTGGGGTAGGAATGAGAGGTAAAAATGGGGATATGGTGTAACAAAGTTGCCTACAAGATGATAGCTGTTGAAGGTAAGTATAATTGCATACAAGTTCCTATCACTCTCTACTTTTAAATATGTTCAGAATTTTCAGGTAACAAACCCATAAGTAAAAGTAAAAATACATAAGTAAACACATAAGTGATTTAAAGACTCAGAGGCCACAGTCTATGTTTCTGCATTAAAACAATTTCTCAGACACAGAGATATCAGAGATAATATTTTATGAGGATATTGAAGGCTGATTTGCAGAATTTCCTTAATGGAGGACTACACAAAACACTAGCTTTTAAGCAAGGATGGATTTCTCTCTGAAAAATCTGACAGTATACAAGTACTTGACTACCTAATCTAAGTCAGCTAAAGACATCAAAGAAGACCAAAAAAGTGGGTCTATAAATATGGTTGTGACTTATTCCTGTTCTTTTAATAAGGTGAGGTGTATGAGAAGTCTCACAGAGCATATGACTGCTATCCTTCCAATAGCATTCTTGCAACACAGCTCATCCCATTCAATTTCGCCATTCCCACGTTTACTGTTTAACATCTCCACTTTCTGCTCACACTTTTAAGCTTTTAGGTTTTGAGGTGAGGGGAAAGAAACCTTTGGAGATGTGCAAAATTCTTTCTCAAGTCCAATAATACATTAGGAAGTATGTAAGTATGTCTTATCTGGAAACTCTTTTTTCTTTTGCTCTTTTTTCTTTCCTTTTTTTTTTTTTTTTTTTTTGGCAGTCAGAGGGATACTCTGAGTAGCTTGTCCAAGGTTCAGATTAAAGAAATCTCTTCTCTCTTCTTACCTTATCTAAATCCTGCCCTCCATTTCCTGGATAAGAAATCAGTTGACTTACTGATTTTTAAAATATTAATTTCAAATTTTCAGTATTTTAGATAATTATTTTGTCTACAACATTACTGTACTAGCACTACTATTAAAATATCATGCATCCTAATGCTCATTTTCACTAAATATCTGAAAAGGCTATAGGAGCATGTTTAAAACCTGATGTGTGCTTTGGGATCGACTTTGGGGAATCAAGGCCAGCGTGTGCATTTGTATAAGCTGGTCACATTTTAGGAAGTATTTGCAAGAATGTATTTTCAAAATATTTATCGTCTTAGAACTTTCATTAAAGTGTTTTTCTTTTTAAACACAGACTTGTTTACAATGGCCACTTTAAAAGTTGCTACCCCAGGCTTATAAATCAATATTATGTATTCCCATCAACAGTATTAAAAACATCCATCTCTGGGAAATGTTATAAAATATTTCACTACAATGATAATTCAAATATCAAAGCAAATATTAATCTTTTGGTATATTATATGATAGCATACGAAAAGATTAAAAACTCTTTGCAAGAGGGTATTTTAATTTCCAATAAAAGCAAAATATTAGTACAGTGGCCACTAGTTACATATGGCCTATGTAAATTGAAAGTAATTAAATTTAAATAAAATTAAAATTCCATTTCTCCATCACACAAGTCATATTTCAAGTGCTCAACAGACACGTGGCTACTGGTTACCACACTGGACTTGCAGATATAGAACATGCCCATCATCACAGAAAGTTTTGCTGCATAATGATCTTTGTTAGAACACTACTGATGAACTGATGTTCATTTATCAGTTTATTTCTATTAAGTCATTTTTCTGTGGTATAGGAGGTTGAATTAAAATATCCATTTCCTCGAAATGGGGAATTATAACATTAGCCAGTTTTCCTTTCCAATTTGTATTGTCTTTCTTCTTTAATGATCTATTCTAACCCTGATCTGCTTCAAAGTTTACCCAGCAATGGTACAATCTTTATTTTGTGTGATGAAATTCCTGGTTCAAAGGGCAGTATGTCAGGCCTCCAACTCCACACTTGTGAAGTTTGTAACTAGCATAAAAAACACTCATAGCCTAGCCAGGTTCTCCTCATGGGTAAAGGGTATGTCTAACTTAGCAGAGAAACTGAGTGATATCACCTCTGTCCTTCATACTTAGCAAGGAATCATGATGCAGTAGAAAGAGAGAAACACAACAGTAACAAAAGTAAACCCAAATAATATGAAAAACTCCCAAACCACAAGTCTGAACCAGTTGCACTTAAATGCAGCTCCTGAAAACCCTGATGAAAAGTAATATGTCTGCATTTTTAAAAAAACTAGATAAACCAGGAGTTCCCGTCATGGCTCAGTGATTAACGAATCCAACTAGGAACCATGAGGTTGTGGGTTCGATCCCTGGCCTTGCAGGATCTGAGGATCTGGCATTGCCATGAGCTTTGGTGTAGGTCACAGGCCCGGCTCGAATCTCACGTTGCTGTGGCGTAGGCCAGCAGCTACAGCGCCAATTAGGTAGACCCCTAGCCTGGGAACCTCCATATGCGGGTGCAGCCCCAGAAAAGACCAAAAAAAAAAAAAAACTAGATAGACCATTTAGCTGATCCAGATGGTAAAAAGAAAAAGAGGCCTATAATTATATGAGTATATGTTTAAGAATTTTTATTAAAAAGTAAACTATGGAGTTCCTGTTGTGGAGCAGTGGAAATGAATCTGACTAGTAACCATGAGGATGCAGGTTCGATCCCTGGCCTCTCTCAGTGGGTTAAATATCCAGCATTGTTGTGAGCTGCAGTGTAAGTCTCAGAGGAGGCTGTGATCCTGTGTTGCTGTGGCTGTGGTATAGGCCAGCAGCTGTATCTCTGTTTCAACCTCTAGCCTGGGAACTTCCATATGCTGTGGGTGTGGCCCTAAAAAAAAAAAAAGATAAACGACAAAAAAAAAAAAGTAAACTATAATGAATAATAATTTAATATTGAAAATAATTTTATATCAAAAGTAGAAAGTTCAAATATGAGAAAATAATAAAGTCCAAGTAAAGAAATACTTGATAGAATAATCCAAATATTTTAGAAATAGATCTATCTCTAGAACACTATGTTATTTTAAAGCTGAATTTCCATAGTAGATTCCATCATTTCTGAAAATTAATTAGGGCCCTGATATTAGCTACTGAAATGTACCTTAAATTGGGTGCAAAAGAGAAAGAATGAATGAAAAAGAGAAAAAATGAATGAAAATAATATGCCAACCTCTCAAATTGTTGTCCAACAAATTTTTGCATTTTGGAAATTACACTTGCTTTCAAGATGATTTGGTTGTTTAAATACTTAATCTCATCTCTTCGCTCACTTGCTCAATCCCCGAGCAAGTCTCAAACCAAATAAACTGCTACAAATATTTACTAACAAAATAATATTTTCAAATAATTTTTCTTAATTTTTAAAATTTAAAAAGCTTTATCACCATTAGGTAACTATTCTTGGCACAGGGACTCTGAAACATTGTTTCTCAGACACTAATGGGTCTTAGAAAAGTTTGAAACTCTCAATTCATCAGGACTTTGAGTAGCTGTTTTGTACCTAAGAATGAGAAATGATGGAGAGGTTGGAACTAAGCACATAATTTTAAAAAATATGATGAAAACATAAGAGCTTTGTTATGATGCATATAACAATCAAGAACCTGTTTCTTTTTAGCAAACTCCTAAAAAGTACCTCCCGTATAATTATTAAATAAAAACACTCACTTATTCAGTACTCAGCTAGCTTTTAAACTCTGAATAAGAGAAGTACACAGTGAGAGAGGTACTTACATGGTTTCCTTGGATACTGGATGATGCCATTCAGGTCTATGTTTTTATCTGAAAGTGGTGCCCTGTGGAGAAATGAGGCTTGGTGAGTGGCTGTTTATACACAGTAAGTAAATAAGAACTTTGTTTATTTTACAAAGCATTTTTTGATTTTGACCCAGATTTCTTTTTCTCATCACACCCAGCCCTTGTAAATGGCATTAATATGGTAGAACAGGTACTCTGCACAACTCTTTTTTAACAGTACTTAAGAAATCATAATCATTAAAGCAGAAGTTCAGAATGCCATGGCTAAGCACATTACTCCTAGGGCTGCTTTATATATCTTGACTACTATATTTATGTCAGACCTATCAATGAACACTGCCTGCCTTTCTCTTTTCCTTCAAAAGGAATTGTTCTCAAAGCATCAATAAAGACATTAATCAAAAAAAATGCATATAAATGATAAATGTCCTTACCGTAATCAAAGAGAACTCTAGCTTTAGGCCACTCCTAAACGCCCAGGGTTTCCACAGACATTAGCTGTCATTTTAAATGTTGTCCTGGGATCCTCCATTCTCAATAGTTTAAGTGCTATGAGCACACAATTTTGACATTCAGTCTCTCAGAACTACATGCTTTCTAAATTTGGTAGCATGATTAATCCCTCCTATGTGATGAGTTTTAACCTTCTTATATTTCTTTGGATCGAAAAGAACAAATGAGCTACCACAAAGAATGGCAACTAACTTTAATGCTTAACACAATTTAACAACCTGAAATGAAGTAAGTGTGTGCTATGTTTCTATTAAAAAGTTTCCAGCCACAATTAATTGAACAAAAACTCGTCATGCTCCAAGATTATTCTTGGAAATGCAATTTTAAAGTCTGTATGAAACAAGGAAGCTTACTTTTTACCATATGAAAGCAATCTCATTTTTTAGGAATGAATTTTGGGTAGACTTCCGATTTGATATTTTTCATGTGAACTAGCAGGGCCTTGGAAGGTGGGGGAGGGGAAGAAAGTAATTCTGTGTTCTTTTGCCAGCACTGACAAAGGTCTGGTTGTCAGTGATACCTTTACAGCTAAATTTACTCCAGAGTGACAGGAACAGGTGCACCTCGGCCTGCCAGACACTTGTGCACAGGGATCACGCATCTTACGGCTTGACGATTAAGGGGGGAAAGCCTGGGTCTTCATAGAAAAGGAGAGGAGGCAAACGCAGCCCAAACTGGGGGGTTTCTCTTCAAAGCCAGCTGGTCTGGCTTTATTCTACAGGAATTTTTTTACCTGTCAGAGTTTGGACAACAAAGCCCTCAGCAGGTGCTGACGGGTACAACTTCCTGGAGAAGCAGAAAGGCACTGGTGAGTTTCAATTGCCAAAATATATTTTTTAATCTCTAAAAGTTGATTTTGTTATCTTGGAAGAGGCACTGCTGAGGTACCTACACTCAGAAGGCTGATGAGACCATTGGAATCAAAGCCAACTAACTCAACAGTGGGTTTTCCTGCTGTAGAAAGTAAGGCTGTTACCATTTGACAATTTTTTAGGGTTAAAAAAAAAGTTTTTTTTAAAGAAAATACTTTATATTTTTAATATGGGTCTCTCATCACTGTCCTCAATATCTGAAAGGTAAAGAATTAATCATATATATGATATTAGATAATTCAAATAAATACATACGTATCATTCTGTCTCCTTTTTATCTAATTCTGTCATAATCTATTCATTCTGAATAAAATGTTATTTTTTGATAAACCTCAAATAAAAATGTGAAATGGTAAATGCTCTTTTCGAAAGTTTCATGCGCTAGAATTTTTTATGTATGCATTAACAGAAATATGGTTAGAGAAAATATGAAATTAATTTTATTTTTAATACACTTTTTAAAACATGTATTGCACAGAATTTTTAATAATTAGAAGTGGCAACCTCTTCTCATTACAAAGAGATTCTTTAGAGAAAAATCTTCAGAATAAACCATCAATACAGTACTAAAGCATGTTTTTACGTCATTGATTTCCAAAATTAGTACACTTATATATTTGATATTTTTATTTTGCGAATTCAAAAGTTTAGACAAAAATATTTTTTTCAGAATAGGATTTTAATTAATGCAAAAGATGGAAAAATGAGACCACATGTTAGGACATATTTTTAAAGTGATTCTATTTCAAGGACTCATTCTTTTAACTATGCTTCACAGCATTTCTCTACAAATTGTTGTATTATAGCAAATTGAAAACATTTATTTAAGCAAGTAAGGAGCTCAAAGCTAGGGACTATACATAGTAAACATATGAAACCATTTTAATAACCAAATTCCATATTCACAAGCAACATGGACTAATGAATGTAAAAGACACACAACATGCATTGATCAAGAATGCTATAAATTACTATGCATAAAGTCAATTTTCTGGGCTGTGGGGGGTAGAATTGGTGCTTAAGAAGAGCAATGCTTCTACCAATATAAATTAATACTATGAAGCAATTGTTTTATTCAGATAATCTCATAAATAATTTTCAATGTACATGCTTAGCATACTGTCATACAGTAAAAAAAGAAATCTGATTTTTTTAAGATCTGACTTTTTTAACGACCACAGTATCTAAAACAATTTTCAAACCAATGATGACACAGATATGTCACAAATTTATATGTATCATACTCTTTCAGACTAAGCTAACTGCTATTTAAAATCATGAAATATTTAAAATCTGATATTTTAAAAAAATCAGAAATTATCTATGGTACCAAAAAATCTAATATTTTTAAAATACAATCTTATCTACATTCTAATGAAACTATATTTTAAAAATTCAAAACTCAAATCTGACTTACATTATAAATTATTATTATAGGATATGCTTCAAAAAATTAAAGTATATTTTATTTTTAAAAAGGAATATATTGTGGTTTCAAATTGCTATTTTTATGTGATATTTTGTCACCTTCTTTATATTGATTCTGGCGCCTGAGTAACCATGGTCACTGAATTTTTTAGATAACTTCACTGGTCTCTTAAAGAATGAGTATGTATTCCATGCACTTGATAATTTTTTTTAATTTATTTGGAATGTTAAATGTTATATTCCTAAAGAATCAATGTACTTGACTACAAAAATGACGATTATTTGCAAAACTGAAAAACACTCAAGTCAATTTCAGAATTATATTTGTTAAGTTTTTATGTGCAATTCCACTGGCTATAATTATAATTCTGTTTGTCATTTACACTAATTATACTTATATGTAATATAAAAGCTTATTCCAAATTATTTTTTATGACTCTCATAACTTTTTAAGTGTGACTTAACCTTTTAAAAATGATATCAGGTATAGTTAAAATATTTCTAAATAACTAAAATCTATAATTTTAATCCCACCCTAAATGGTGGGCTTAATCTAAAATTCCAAGATATTTTCTTTTAATCATGAGAAGAAGCTTTAATTCCTAGTTCAACATGCAGCTACATACTTGTCCTTTCTGATAAACCTTCAACTTTTACTTCAGGAAAATATCTATGCCAACTCCCGCAATGTATGGGGATGGTTTCTTTAAATAAATCTTAGTCAGAAACTGTGGCTTAAATTTGCAATGACTCATATGTACCCTAAAAGTTTAATATTAAAACACATAAACTTTAAGCATTATTTGCAAAAATCTTCATTTATTAAGGACAGCTTATAGTGGAGAAAAAATTAATTATTCTTCCCTTTCACAAAAACATTTTGTTTACCTCATAAATTCATAGAGATACTCATAGGGAAAGTATCAGCTCTCCAAAAAACCAACTTCAATAAATTACATTCTGAACATCAATTTATTTAATTTCAAGACAAAGAAGTTTCCAGCTAAAATGGTTTACTTGTAAGTATTTAAAGAAACAAAAATATTTTGGCAGCTTTATATGTATCTCCTCATTGACCAGCCACCTGACTGACAGCTGTCAACTGTCTGTGGGCCAAATGTAACCCAGTAAAGATAAAAATTACATATTAGTCATCCCTGTTGATAATACCTGGTGCCAGTAAGTTTTCAAATAGGAATAACTAGACAGTAGATATAAAGAAGTAAAAGAGGAATCATTTCAACTGGGTATCATGCCTCCTTTGTCACTAACTTGTTTCCCCTTACTTTTCTTATTTATCTCCTTTCCCCCAATGCCCGTATCTCACACCTAAAAAGAGTTAATTTCCTTAAGGGAACTTCAGACATATGTAACAAGTATGTGTCCATGAAAATACTGGGTAGCCAGGTAACACTGGCCACACATATTTTTCAATCAAATCTTTTAAGCTCATAAAATTTTTGAAAGAGTCTTTGAAGCTTTCAACAACTCATTTTAAAGAAAATGAAACAAAAGCACAAAAATGAAATTTACCCAAGGTCACCAATGTGAGGATGTGGATGCAGACTTTGATCTGTATTGCAACTTCATATCCAGTGATTTTTTTTTTTTTCTGGTAGACTTAAACATGTAGACTGTCAAGCTATAAGTAAAAAAGAGCACACGGAATTAGTGTGAGTTACATTCCTTTGGAGAACCATTTTCAGTTACCAAATTTAATACCTTACAAGAGAGATACAATTTTACCATGGCATATTAAAATATTATTTGTAAAAAGAGCATAAATACATTAAAATATCTACGGTATAAATTCTTTTTTAGATTCTCTTTACCATTGAAACTGACTTCTAAGCTGAAAATATTTATGGTGTATATGAAGAAGAAATAAAAAGTAATCAATGGAAGCATATGTGTTTAGAAGTTGAATGCAAAAATGAAAACCTCAGGTTGAAAATTTTTTTGAAATATTATGGAATAATTAAAAATACCAAATATACCAAGGCATAAGCACAAGTATAATACCCAAGTGCAGAATATATTAAAAAGTTCATATTACTGACTCAACAGCTAGCTTGTGAGTGTATGTGTGTTCATTACTAAACCTCTCTGGACCCCAGAGTCTTCATCAGCAAGTGTTTCCTAACAGCTCAGAAATTCTATAACCCAATAATCCTGTATTAATAAAAGTATCTGGTATTTATTCAAATAATGATTAATAATATAATAAATACTTTATATTGCTATAACTTGATAATGGTGCACAACATACAGATTCAATCAAGGTCATGAAAATATATTCAAATTAATATTTAATTTTTTCTGACCCTTCAGAAAAGAAATTGTTTAGTAGATATCTACCACATTCTGAATTTAAAATAATTTATGTTAACCCTGGGCTTTGGAGCAATATTTGCCTGTGAGAATGTTCACTTTAAAATCCAGACATGCAGGGGTTCCCATCGTGGCTCAGTGGTTAACGAATCCGACTAGGAACCATGAGGTTGCAGGTTCAATCCCTGGCCTTGCTCAGTGGGTTAAGGATCCCGCGTTGCCGTGAGCTGTGGTCACAGACGCAGCTTGGATCTAGCGTTGCTGTGGCCGCTGGCAACAGCTCCAATTAGACCCCTAGCCTGGGAACCTCCATATGCCTGCGGGTGCGGCCCAAGAAAAGACAAAAAGACAAAAAAAAAAAAAAAAATCCAGACATGCAAATGAATTTTTTTAAAAAAAAAGAAAGAGAGGGGAGCTTAAAACATTAATATAGGATAGGGGAGGAAATTATGGGCAGAGTTTCCCTGCAAGGAATTAGTCTAAAATCACCTCCAACAGCTCCATGATACCATTTAGCAGCTAAATTATATATCTAAATTTACAAATAAATTTCTATTACATTTAGTCCAAATCAACATTAGTCATTAATCAGCAAACCATTTAACAATATGAAATAACAGTATGCAAATCAATTGCAAGCAAAATAATCAGTAAATAATATCCATTTCTAACAACTGGGAAAGACAGAGGTGTCAAAGCAAAATATGAAAAATTACAAGACTTTCAAATAAATTCAGTCACTTCTCTGCATCTCAAAGGGGTGTTAGTGAAGGTCAATGACTTGTCCCTCATCTGCCTTTGAAGGATCATGAATGCTTTCTCCTTAGCGTTGAAGACTGACTGCTGTCCAAAGAACACCAGAGCAGAAGTAGGCAGCTTGGCTGTAGTCTCCTTTTCACTGCTTAGTAATTTTATAACTGGAAACAAGTCATGCAACCTCTGTGAGGCTCCTGAATGGATGAGACTCTTTACTGGGCTGTGTGTAAATCATAGAAAAGGAAGTTTTCGTTACCCAGTAGAAGGAGTTTCCTCTGCCGCCTTTGAAATCCCAAGAGGACTCTGGGCCATATTGGTGGGTTCCTGTCTGCAAAGGCATACCCTGCCTCTCCCTACTGCTCTAAGTAGACTATCACATCAGCATTTCGAATAATTAAAACACCAATATTAACCTATGAAATCAGAGAGCAAAACAAAATCACTTTGTAATACACTACAGACCAGCTGGCCATATTTTTCCCACTTGGGCACCCTGGTTACAAAACAAGAAAGCTCTTACCCTCAAAATGATATTACCACACATAGCTTTGAACTTTTCAGTGCTCTATAAGCCTAAGCTGACACAAAGGACTTCATGGTTATTTAATGTTTTTGGTTTTATAAAATAGGAGAAAAATTTTTAATGAAAAAAACCTTCACTACACTCACTGCTGTGAGCCAGCACGTGAATATATTTGTTCATGTCAAAGAAACACTGGAACAAGAATTGGGCACAGCAGAGAACCCCTAATGTGAGGTGTTAAAAATATCTGGATCCAAGAGAGGTTAGTGGCAGCAGCTGGGTATGGAGAGAGGTTAAAGGCTGGGAATGTGGATCACCGTGTTGCCTGGGATGCCAGTGTTGTGAAGGCCCCTCGTGACTGCTCAGCAGATAGAGGTAATTGCAAGGTCATAAGGAACACTGGTATTGACTGAAAGACTCTTTCATGAAAAGCCACATATCCTAAGTGATCAAGAACAATGCTAGTCCTGGCTGCAGGGCTCCTAGGCTCACCGCAGCCAGCAATCACTGAGTGCACGTGTTTGTGGGCCAACTGTCACTAAGGTAGAGGTTCCTGGATCCAGAGCCTATTTTACAGGCTGGGATTCTGAGATCCAAGGAGCATATTCCACCCAAGAAAAAATAAGCACTACCCCTTAGAGAAGTGAAGATGAAGAAGTGTACAGAAATTTAAGAGAATTGGGTCCCTACATTATCACTTTTCCAACTACAATGGGCAGAATACATGTGGTATGTCTTAAAATATGAACCAAGACCAGCAATGGAAAAATTCGTGCCATTCTGAACTCTCATTCTTACTATTTGGAAAGGCATTCACTAACTTACAAGTTCCACAAAGCTTGTTGAGTTGGGAGAACAGGAATGAATAATGGAGAAAAGGTAGAGTTACAGAATTAGGACTTTGCAGATTTTGTGCTTACCCCTGCACTAAGGCAGTGGCTTGCAAACAAAACATACATAAGAAACAACAGAGAAGCTAGTTAAAATGCAGATTCCTGCAATTGTGGCTCAATGGCCCTGAGGCGAGGCCCAGGAATCTGAATCTGAGGCACTCTGATGAAGTGTTCCCTGTGCTGGATTGTTCCATCCTCACTAGAGCTTTCTCTTCTTTTAGAGGGTCAGTTCTCCTGCTCCTGCTAGTAGCAGACAACCAGCACTTAGGGATCTAAGGTCCTGAAAAATCAAAGTGAACATATGGATACATATGGATGTTCTATGTCCACTGTTATTTACTTTCTGATAAAATCATGCTTAGGTAGTTCATTTATTTTAATTAATTTTATGTGGATTGGCAAATGATAAGACTCACCCAGTACTAGTGACAAGCCAAAAATCATTGTCAAGCTCTACTTGAGTTTCAAGCACTAAATAGTATAGCTTGAAATATGAAAAATGGCTTGAATGACTCTTTGGGAAAGTCATGAAAAAGGAGCACAGACAAGTGTTTATTATGAGAAGTATGTATGCATGCACATTCACGTTTTAGAATACTTAATTAATCATCACTGACCTAAGGAGTTTAAAGGTTGCAGCTTAGGGATAATGTAAGGGAAACCACAGGCTTTTATTCTCCAGTGTGAGTCACTTTGTGGCTATAGACTTCATAAACTACAATCTCACAGCTATGTAAGGGTGAGGTGAGAATGTGTGGATGGAAGAACACAAATCCTTTGCAAATAGAAGATCAAAAAGATAAGCACACGCTTTATTCTCTGTGAGTTAATCATCATTGTAATCAAAGAGTAATTATAGTGATTAATAACAAAAATAATCATAGAAACTTTTCTATGACCATACTGTCTATAGCATACACCATTAATTGTTTAGAAATAAGCTCCTTTGTTAGTAGTATTTTATTTTGAAGTGATTCAGATAAATAGAAAAATATTATTAATGAAATCCTATGATTCTGAAACAGAAAAATGGAGCTTTCCCAAAGCAAAACTGATTGTTAATAACCTGTGTGTGTGTGTGTGCATGCATATGTGTTTTTATTGAGTTTACAAATGAAAATAAAAAATTTACAACTGAAGATAAAGAGATGGCACAGAAAAGATGAAGGAAAGAAAAGGAGAAAAGGAGGGAAATGGAAAAGATGCAAGCAAATGTATTGATTAGCTATTTAGCTATTTCCAAAGGGGTTAAAAAGAATATAAAAAATTATAAAATGTTTATTCTGTGCCCCACTATAAGGAGTGTTCAAAATCATTTACTTAGAATCATATTTCTTCATTTCTGGATAAAGTGCACTCCATTTAATATGGGCACTCCATAGTAAAAGGTTTAATGCTATCCAAGGCTGGGAAATACTTATGTGCCCCAACTTTGCACACAGGAAGATGCTTTATCAGTGATTTCACAGAGGAGATAAAGGGCAGAATGCATTTTGCCCTCCAACACTGTACCTCTCCCCAACCTTTCCAAATTCTTCCCTGAATCCAGGAAGCAACACTATCTTACCTCAGTGTTCTTATATTTCCTTCAAGGTGCTTCTGGAGAAATAATCACTAATTACACCTCTGGTAGCTTTTGGAATGAGAGCGGGGTAGCGGGTGGGGGTAATGCACAGAGGTTGAGACCAAGTAACAACACAGTAGGATGTGGCCCATGGGATATTAAACTGTGAGCCTGCTATACAAAGAAAGAATAGAAAAGGTGACCAGGAGTTCCCCTGTCCTGGCTCAGCAGAAACGAATCTGACTAGGAACCACGAGGTTTCAGGTTCAATCCCTGGCTGCCTCACTCAGTGGGTTAAAGATCCCCCTACACCATGAGCTGTGGTGTAGGTCACAGACGCGGCTTGGATCTAGTGTTGCTGTGGCTGTGGCATAGGCCAGCAGCTGTAGCTCTGACTAGACTCCTAGCCTGGGAATCTCCATATGCCGCGGGTGTGGCCCTAAAAGGCAAAAAAAATAAATAAATAAAATAAAAAAATAAAGCAAGAAAAGGTGATCAGGACAACAGGTACTAAAGAGCACTATTATTTTAAAAATAATACTTCCTCAAGACCCAGGCTTCCCACTCATCCGCAACCAGGACATGTCAGTGAATGAAAAGGCAGCAGGTATGAAGGACCTGAGACATAGTGAGTGTCCCCTCCACTCCTGACCAGCACAGCAGGGATTTTTGGAATTTTGTCATCTCAGATACTCCTATGGATTATGAACCCTTTTCAGAAAACTGCTGAGATTAGCTCATTTAAAAGGACAACATATTGTTACTGCATCACTAGGCAAGTGAGGGAGTGCCCAGCTCCTCTGGTAGAACACAGCCCAAGAGAATTCTGGAATATAAACAGACTTCTCAGGAAAGAAAGGACCTTGTGGGTCACATCAGGAAAAGGCTGTGAGAAGAGAGAGGCACTCAATAAAGGGCTACTATTGATTTTAGAAATTGCTGCTAGGTGAGCAGGTCATGCCAGAGTGAAAGGAGAACAAGCTGAAGGTGAGTAGAGGAAAGATGGTGCATGATACAAAGACAAGCCTTAGCAACCGTAGCGTTTTTGCCTACACCACACAGATGATATTGATTTGAAAGGACTTAACTCAGATTTAATAGGAAGCCACTAATTCTACATATTTATGCTAAGCTTTCTTAAATTTAAGTGTAAGATTATGTAATCAATAAGCAATTTAGAAGATGTCTGATGTATCCTTCTGGGCAAATGAATATATAATTATTTTTATAAGTCTGATAAAGTCAAATATGAAAACAAAAAAGAAAAAAACTCTGAATGTTCCATGGAACATGGACAAGGATAATATAAATTTGTCACGCCAAAATATAAGACTTCTTGGCATAATGTCTATTGGTTTGATCAACATACTGTCATAAATGTTTTATATTTATTTCAAATATGAAATGCTCTAATAGGAAATAAAACTCCTTTGGAGCATGAAAGCTGATAGAAAACATCTAAAATTAATGTTATATAATCACACTGAGATGTTGTTCAGGAAAATGGGATAGCCCTTGAAAGTGAACTAGTGTATTGATAGCTAACATTTATTGAGCATTTTCTACATGCCAGGCATTAAGTGAATATAGAAGTACAATTTCATGTCCTCGTGTCAACAAAATTATCACCCAGGGGAGCTCCAGCCACTTTCCCCATTTTACAATGAGGACATTTAGAAAATTAAGGTCAAATGGTTATTAAGTGTCTGAGCCTGGGTTCTAACCCAGGGTCTCTGATTTACGCTTTCCTGCCTGTTGTACATTCTCTGAAAAGTATTTCCCACAATGGTCATACATGATATATAATTTTTCATTAGTGAAGCTGACTTTTTTAAAAAAATAATCAGACTTTCCTAAGTGTTACCAAAATGTCTCCTTAAAGGCTACACTACATTCATATCAGAGACATCCTTTAAATTCACATTTTGTATCTGCGATTACTGTCAATTTATGAGCCAGATAGAATAATCTGCTGCTTTATAATCACATCATAGTTCCCATCAAGCACCCTGTTCATTACATTTGGTTTTTAGTTTCAGCAACAAATTCATCCTTAATGATAATGATTTGCCAACAATCAGACTTTTAAGACGGCAGAGCAAATTCCTAAGGATATTTCTGTTGAGACTTAAATGCAAAGATGCCATTACTGAAATAAGCAAATAACCTCCTAAAGCATCTACCTTGAAGAAGATGACACAGGGTTAGATACATATTTGTAAAATATTTTCTGGTAGGGAAAAATATCGATTTTATCATCTCCTGCTCTCATCTTCCCTATAAGTGAGCAAAGTTTATGAGTATAATGAAGCAGTACAGCATGTAGCTAAGGGCATCTATTGGAAATAAACCTACGTGGTTTCAAGTCCCCTGTCTGGCAGCAAAGAACTATGTGACCTGGGACAGGTTACCTCACTAAGCTTTAGTTTTTAAGATGTGTCAATTAGGGGAAATAGTAGTACCTATTTAAAAGGTTCTTGTTCAGATAAGAAATAAAATTCTAAAGCAGTTAATACATTATTAATCCAACACTGATAGTCACCATTAAACATTATATACTTTGAACTTATTTCAACACACATTTTATGATAGTATTATTTTTGTAAAATCCTTGTATTACAAAGATAAATGTTATTTATATATAAATATTAACTACAAATTTATTTTTAAAACTTTCTATAAGAAATCAGACCTCTTTGGTTTGGCTCTTTGACTCAATGGACTAGCATCCACTGGTAAAACAAACCGGTTTTAATCACCTACTTAAATTTTAAAGTTTTATTGCACTTTAGTTCTCATCATATTCCAAAATAATTTAGAGAAAACTCATTCCAAATAATAAATATTAATTCTCTTTTCTTAGTAAACTAGAATGTAGATATAATTATGTCCTCCTTGTTTTTAAATCTATTGAGTATTGAAGCATATAAATCTTGCTTCCTTGAAAAAAATATAATTTCATATTGTTGTGCTTGGTTTAGAATTTTAGGTTATAAATAAAATATTTTAGAAGAAATTTGAAAGTTCTCAGCTAATTTGGAAAATTAATTTGGCCAGGGGACAGAGAGAAGAAACAAGGTAATGTGGTAGTTTATGCTCTCCTTTCAAAAGTCCTTTTCTTAGGTGATATTCTTAATAAGGAGCGTTAACACAAATACCAGATATAAATTGCTTATTAATGTCCATTGAGTCTGTTTTTTTTCTGTAATACATATTTATAGCTATCATGAAATCATAGGAACTATACACATCCCAAGTGGGAGATTTTATTAAAACAAAAATGCTGTGGCTTCTGTTTTTTAAGAAGTGGCAAACAGTCCCTTAGACACAGCTGTAAAGTTAATCATGCGCCCACAGAGAACTACTTCTAGGTCCCTCTTGAACAGAACGCTCCATTAGGCTGCCACAGGCTCCCCCTCCCCAGCAGGCCTCTGCCCAGCCCTGTTGCCATAGATGGCCATCGGACATTTGGAATGACATCAGGAGATAATCTGAGCAGGCTCTGCCCTCAAGAATTCAAGCTAGCAGGAGACTGAAGATATCAATGTCTTCTTGGCTGACAACAGCATTCCAAAGGTCAACCAGGGTGAAAAAAGGACGGACTTGGAGTTTCCAGTGCCTTTTCAACAACCAAGCTGCTAACACATACAAAGAAGCATCCTTCAGGATAAATACATAAATAAATAAAAGACAAAGGAAGCTTGAAAGCATCTTAGAGGCACCATGCCTATGAAAGGGAAATAAGGTAATCTATAGCCACTGAGTCAGGAAGTTTTAGGATTAAAGGTATCTGTCCCCTAAAAGTAAAAAGTCACACAAAGTTCTCATCCAGAACCAATCCCCACCTCTCTACAACCTACTTCTCCAACGTTTTCGACTGTGACAGCCCAGGAGGGGTGAAGATGGAACTTAATGGCATAGAAGTAGAAATCCTTTGAAGGTGAATATGAATGGTTCTTACTGTAGTTTACCACTTTCCCAACTCTATGCTTCACATTAGATAGCTCACTGAATCATCACAACAAATTTGTGAAGGTAGCACTTTATGTTCCACATTTTATCCATGAGGAAACTGAGGCAGAGGGAGGTTCCATAACTCGGCATCACTATATAGTTGTGACGGGATAGAGCCAATTGGCTTTTGGCCACAGAGATTGTCCCTAGTCAGACTAATCTTTTAGATTGTCAGCCATGGAGAGGTTGAAGTTTCTAGCATACTGCAAGTACCTGAAGAATTTAAAAGATTTTCCCTTAGGCTATCAGATTTCAGAGAGAATGGGAAGAATGCCTCTACCATGAACCACATGCAAATGGTAAAGTAATAAGAGAAAAAAGAGTTCCAGTTGTGGCTCAACAGTTAGCCAACCTGACTAGCATCCATGAGGATGCGGGTTTGATCCCTGACATGGCTCAGTGGGTTGAGGATCCAGCGTTGCTCTGAGTTGCAGTGTACGTCACAGACCCAGCTTGGATCCAGCATTGCTGTGGCTGTGGCATAGGCTGGCGGCTACAGTTCCGATTTGGACCCCTAGCCTGGGAACCTCCATATGCCTCGGGTGGGGCCCTATAAGGACAAAAATAAATGAATAAAGAAATAAATAATAAAAGAAAAAAGACAATAATTCAAATGCATCAGCTCAGGAGAAATTCAAGTTTTAAAAACTATTTTCTTGTTATTGTTTTAAATTTATTTATCATTTGTGTGTACTCTTATCTGAACACTTAGGATTCCTTTATTAACTTAAAAGCTAATTACCATAAATGACCAGAATTAATACCAACATTTTACTTCCCAGTAAGAAATACAGGGGATAATCATGGCAAAACCAACCAAAGCATTGAAGTTAGAAAGTTTGTGCTTTGCCTCTAAATCTGTATGTGTTCTTTTGCCTTCTATGTCTCAACGAGCATAATTTGTAATTAAGTTTTTCCAGTCAAATTTCACCCTCGTGATATCAGTCTAAGACATAAGCAATGTATCTGTTATCTTCATCGAATTTGAGGAAGATTGTTTTGCTAACAATTCTCACCATATGTAACACCTTTCCTCCCTTACCTTAAGAGTGTTTTTTAACTGTTACTTTAAAAGGGTAATTCCATTTCCTCATAATTTTTCTAAGTAAGCACAATGTTATATCAACAGTCTCTTTTAAAAGGCATTTTATGAATCCATGACACTACCAATAATACATTTTTAGTTTGTTATCCCCTATCCCCCATACACCTTATTCTTTACCAAATGGAATTTCTTCCTGGAAAAAGCCTTAAGAAATATTTTCTCTTGTAAAAGGATATTCTCGTCTAAAATCTTCTGTCAGGTCACCTTTCTGTAGAGTTAATTTGTCTCACCAACCCCAAGCAACTGCTCTAGTCTGGCACAAAGTGTACTATAGCCTGTCAGGCTATTTTTGTTCCAAATTTATAGCAGGATATGGGGGTACATCTCTTAATTTCCTTTCCTTGTAAAAAAAAAATAATAATTACTGTGTTAAGTGTTCCCTAAGACCTCTTTCAGCAAGAAGATACTGAAATTCTGACTTTACAACTTTTCACACTAGTGCCAAGAAATCCAAATGCCAAGAGTGTCCTAAAATTTGACTGGCATCATAAAGCAGGTTGTTTCTTTTTGAACCAACATTCATTTAAAACTCTATAGCAGCACATTCCAACTTCATGCCATGATGGAAACGTTCTACATCTGGCAGTCAAATAAGGTAGCCACTTGCCACCTGTGGCTGTTAGGCACCAAAAATGCGGCTAGTGTATCGGAGGAACTGATTTTGAATTTTATTTAAGTTTAATTTAAAAAAACACATGCAACCAAGGGCTACCATATTGGTAGCAGCTTACAGCTTCAAGAACATGACGATATAACTATTCTGCACCTTTGATTTATTCAGCCAAGTACTCTACTGTGCCTTTAGAGCACTGGTTCATCCCGTAGCTCCACAAACAGATCAAAACCAGCACAGACATTTCTACTTCGTGATAATAATTTTACAAAAGATCCCTGCACTGTCCTCACGTGCAAACAAATAAAGAGGGATGTAAGGGGAAAGGAAGTTTTTTGGATTTTTGTGTTTTTTTTCTAATACTCCATTTCTCCTTGTAGTTTGTGGCCTTTCTCTGGCCAAGACGCGCACAGATCTACTGAGGCAGCTTAACTACTAGAGCCAACGATTGGTTGGTAGTTTTAAAAATAATCCTGTAGATCCTGAGAGCTTGGGCGAAAAAATCCGGCCCTGGGACCCTGTCCTTTCCCCTCCGTGCGCCAAGTGATAAAACATGCTGGCTGGAGCGGGACGGGGCGGCTGCAAGACCTGCGGGAACCACACAGACGCTGTTGCCAAGCGCTCCCGGCGCTGGGGCCGCCGGTGCTGCCGGACGCCGACCGCGTGCCAGCGCTTTGTGCACGTGCGTGGGGGGAGGGTGGGTTCGCTACACGCGTCGCTCGGAACTCACCCCCAGATCTGTGGGGGTCGTCTCTCGCCAATGTAGGGTAAATATCCCCGAGACCTCCACACCAGACCACCAGGGCAACTCCCCGACACCGCCACCGCCCGTTTCCAAAGCCACCACCTCCTTCCCCTCCTCCAGTCCCCGCGGCCCGCCACGCGGGCCTCCTCGCCAAGCCACCGGCCGTTTACCCCCCGAGCGGTGGTTTCCCCCACTCGAAACGCCACCCGGTGCACGTCCCTCCGAGGCTGCTCGGCCTCCCCTCCGTGCTCCCTGGCCCGGGGCCCCCAGGAGGGCCCGGAGCCCGCCTCCTCCTCGCCCGTGGCGCTCGCACGTGGCGCACTCACCCCCTACGAGCTGCCTCCGAGCTCTAGAAGCGCTCCCGGGAGGGAGCCCCCGCCCCCTCAGCTCCGTCCGCGCGGGGAACGCGGGTGGGGGAAGTGGAGAAAGACACGGAAGGGAGTGTATAGGTAGCGAGGGCAGTGATAGAAGGGAGGACCGGCAATAATTGGCTGGCTTGGCGGCTGTTGCGTCTCTGCTGTATGCCTAGCCAGCGAGGACTCACTTTCCACACAAATCAACCTGAGAGATTGCTACTGCCAGCAATCAATAACTCCGCGGAGTGAAGCTGCAGAAACCTGAAGCGTCCCTGGTCTGGGTCTTTAAAAGGGGCTGCCCGCACTGAATCCGAGCCCTCTGCTTCCCAGACAAAGAAGTGGGCGCTAAAAAAGCAGGGTAATAAGTTTAACCCCCACCCCAACCCCATTGTAAAGATCTTTCAAAATTAAAGGGCACACATATCAAGGTATCAAGAGAAAAAAAAAAGTTAAAAGGGGACCTGTGAAAATCCATTCTTTGAATTGAAGGTTTCTGTGATATTTCAAGAAATGGGATAGAATCAATGTTCCAAAGAACATTTAACAATTTTGTAAGTAAAAGGTAAAGTCTATTAAATTTAGCCATGCATGTGGATGCTTTTTAATAAACTGCACATTCGCAAGCAAATTAGTGATCAAGCCTTATTTAGGCGTACTGATCCAGGAAAAGGAAGAAATGCATCAATCATACTTTGTAGTTGCATTTTTGAAAGCCTTAACACATCTTTCAGACATAATTTCATGAAGACTGCATTTCTGTAAGGTGAAAAGACCCTGGGAGATGTGTATTAGGATTCCTATTTAATAAACTGTGAAAACAGGCAGAGCTAGGAGAAAGGGAATTCACCAGGTCACCAGGTACTGACTACGAAGTTGAAACTAACTTACTGTGTTCCTGAGTCTAAAAGAGTAAACTCAGGTAACACCTTTAAATTAAAAGTGGCCAAAATTCTTCATTTCTCCTTGACTGCGAAGCAACTTAAAAATAAAAATAAATCTTAAGGATGTCAACCCAAATATAGAGGCTTTATAAATCTTAATGACTCTTGACTATGAAGTCTTCTTGCTAATACAAATGGGAAAATGGATATTGACCTTCATGGTCTGATATGTCTCAAGGTTGGGAAGACTCCACCTACTCTGAAGCCAAGAAAAAGTTCATTTGTGTACTCAGAGTCATTGAAAGCTGGTTTCAAACAGACTAGAACGCAGGAGCACTCATCTGTACTCAGTATGGTTAAACACTGCTTGGAAAGGTAACGTATTATTGGTAGTAGAATTCATTGTGTACTGAATTCATATTGTTAATCTCAAAGTGTTTAAAATTGGCCTTTAAGCATATAAAATAAGCCCTTTCAGTGACTTTAGTTGCAACTTCAGTACCCCAACTTGATGAATTTTGTTAGCTTGGAATATGATGAATTTGACTTTTCTCCTTATAATTCCTTATCAGAAATTAAAATAAAGGTACAAAAATAAAAATAAATACAGGATCTTTAGAGATAAAGGATATGAGTAAACCTTGGCTTGGAATAAGAAATCCTTTTTGTATTGCAGATTCTTCATCACAAGCAGGCCATACGGTATATACTGTTCATGGACAAAAGCTATACCTAAAGAATTTTTGAAATTTAGATATTTGGTACTCTATATACTAAAAGTTATAGGTATTATCACAATTAATGGTAATTTTCATTATTTTCTATGCAATACACATCCATGTTTAAATTAGAATTAACACTAATATTACTTCAGATTTGAAGTTTTAGATGTAAATTAATTTGAATATTTTAATAACAACATGCTCAAAAAATTTAACTATTTACTTTGTTGTGCTTATGCATTTTAAGGTGCCAAAGAAGAGCTGAAACTGTGAAGTAACTTCTATGAAGCGATGAAGTAAAGAATGGAAGGCAAATGACTGTATGTGTATGTGGTGAGTGCTTAACATTTGTTATTATCATCTATCACAAAGTTAATTCATAAAACTAAAACTGCCAGACTCTTTTTCATTAGGTATTTATAATGTAAACATGTATAAAAATGATAAAATGTTGCATAATCATTGTGTAATTTATTTTATAGCAATATACCATTTTGCTTAAAACTCACATGTCACCTTTCAGGGCCTACCTTTCCAAGTCTGTTTTACAATTAATCTCTTTCAGAGGAAGCTATGTATGTCATCTACACATTTTTTTACACTCTTGGAATTTGTATCTAGCTGCTTTTTATATCTGAACTTCTATGTTCGATTACCATGTTTGTGTTGAAAGTATACTGGCTGAAGAACAAATACTATACAGTTGAATAATATCAAGAGGTAGATTAATCTATAGACTTTCTTCATATTAAGGCAGGTTGCTGTGGCAACCTTCCCAGCTTACTTTAGAATAATTTTTTAAAGCTCACTTCAAGAGCTACACCCAGAGTGGGCCAGGCTTAAAACCAGGCAGACCCAATGCACAGGTAGACTGCTGATTTAATGTAGGGAAGTAGTAAGGAGTGGAAAGCCAGTAAAATGATATGCAACCCTGAATAGAAATTAGAAATTAGCTTTCCCTAGGGTTAAATCCTGAGGATCACACTCTCTGTAACTTCTGTAGCTCCTTAAATATGTTGCGAGACGTTTCTGTTAGAGAAAAAAAAAATTAATATATTTACAAGTTTAATAAAGCACTCATGATACTTATTTAATGAAGGAAATATTTGGTGACAGAATTTTAAAAGCTGGTTTAAATAGTACATCAATCGCAGACATCATTTTCTCTCATAGGAAGCATCACCTTTTGTTTAAGAGGATAGGCCACCAGCTTCCGATTGGCTTAAGGGTATAAGAATTTTCTACTTTCCAATCATAGAACTAGAATAGATTGGGGGATTCATTTAACACATAAGAAAACTGAAACCCAGAAAGGACATATTCATTAGTTAGGCACAAATCTTCAACCAGAGAATCCAGGCCTCCAAACACCTAGCACATACTCCTCCCTGTACCAGAAAAATGCTCTGATCCTAGCCAAGTACCGTTAGGTGGCAAGGATCAGGATGATTTTGGTTTAAAAAAAAAAAGTTTAGAACTATTTAAAGATGAACACAAAGCCATCTTAGAGAAACCACGTTTCTGGATTACCACGGAAAAATTTTAAATCTCAGGTGACTTTCTTCTGCTGTATATTTCTGCAGAACCTCTCCTGTTCTGCTTCAACTGTAAAGACTCTTGGGAAGGAAACTAATGCTGATATTAACTTAGGTCACACATCATTAAGAAGCTAAATCTGCTAGGGGGAGTATCTTATATTTTTAAAGGCCAACTGTGGTACAATCCAGACCTAAATTATTTTCAAATTATCCACAATGTAGGGTTATACATACTCTTGACGACTTCTATGTTGTTAATTACGGGTTTGTTAAAGTGTTTAGTAATAAACAATTCTTAAGATGTTAAAAGGTAAAATAGTTTCTTTTTGAAGGAAAACAATCTAAAACCAAAGTGTACTGTGGTAAATAGAAATATTCGCTATAAGCCATCAAAAATAGTACGGTTGAAAGTCATGTATTGTTTATATCTATTTACTCATATAAAATAGACTGTTAAAATTCATGACATTAATTTCAGACATTATGGCAATAAGCAAATGTTCCTGCAAATATTTTGCTTTGTCGGGAAATTTGTGAATCTGGAAAAAATTAATTTCCCTTTACTACCATATATAGACATATCTTAGCATTCAAAATGTCAATGCACCTTTAATTTTTTAATTTTTTTTAGAAGTTATACCTTTAATGAAACCTGATATAGATTATTTCTGCCATATTATTAAAATGAATTTATGGTAGTAGCAAACTCACCAGATAAAAAACAAATGGCAAATATATAGTAGACACTAATCTTCAAAAAATAATAGTATTTCAGATGGTTTTTGCTTTATGACAGTTTGCCATGCTCTCTTAGAATAATAGCAAAAGATTCATCTTATCTGGGCTGATAGTCACAATGGTGATAAGCCAGAAGTCTGAAAATTGTTCAGATATTGTCGTACTTGCCTATAAAATCAACCTTCTCTTTCAAGTGAAGCCTTGGGGCAGATGCTTAAATATTTACCCTACTCTTCTGAGAAAAGGTATTCAGATCAAATAGCCCCTACAATGAAGCAGGAGGCTGTCTGATTCACACTGCCACGCATTAAAATAGAGTAGATGCATAGTGCAGAACTTAACGGGAATGCAACTAGTCACTGAGTTAAACACATATTGGTGAAAGAAATTTTTTTAAGTGAGGAAATATCTTTAATATCTAGATATTTCAGTAGACTCCTATTGTCTACTCTTAAACATTCAGTATTTTTATTTCCTCAATCTTTGCCCTTCTTTTCACGGTGCTAAAATTATTTAAACGTGGTCTAAACATTTTATATAATCTACAGGTCTACTGGCATGTAATATTGTCTTTTCATGGTTTATGTACTAATTGGTATACTTTTATAATCTTTGGATTTATTGGACGTGGTATAATTGGCTAGGGAGGGGAGGTGCTCAATCCCTAGTACCCTTTCCTAAATCTTTAACATTAACCATTTTTTATGGTAAGGAATATTTACTCTGCTTAAACCTTAACATAAGAATCTTCCTTATCAGTCTCTTGCTGCTTCCTGTGCAGCTGAAACTCTTCAGGATAAGTGAAGTCATCAGCTATCGGATAGGGAAGCCTAATGCATTTGGGAAGTTGGTTTGGTTTACATGTTAATGCCTTGGATAAAATCCAGTAAGGTGTGGAAGAGATACTGCGGGAGGAGGGAGGGGGAAATCTCGGAGGAAGCTGCCGCCTCAGTAAATATTTCCAACCTGATTAGAAAGTTCATGGCCCAGAGATGAAATCGAGATTTCAAATACTAGTAATTCTTTTATTATTTTGTGCATTCCTAACACTTGAGACGCGTTTCGGCTCGCTTTCTAGCCCTCCAATCTCTCAGGGCCGAATACCACGTATTCTGGGCGTGAAGGAAAAGCGCGCTGGAAAGTGCTGCAGCCCGAACTGGAATTCTTACGCGTGAGTAACTGAGGAGCGCTCGGACCGGTGGAAGAATGAAGTGGTTAACACGTCTCCATACGGGGCGGGGGGGGGCGGGGGGGGAGTCACAAGAGCAACTATTAGGGTCGCGCTCCTATTGGTCAGAGGAAAGATCCCGACTTTAGAAGGACTTTCCTGCTGGCTGGCTCGCAGCGTCCCCGGGGAGCTAGCGCGCCGCAGCCGGAGACTCGGTTCTCCAAACGTCCTCCGCGGCGCCAGGGAGAAAGCAGGGAGCCGCCGCTCGCGGTGTTGTCTTCATTTCCAGCAGGAAAGAATTGTCATTAGGTTTGCGTATGGCATGTGCCATTACCCCACCGTAAAACTAAAATTAGCAAAATGTCAGGAATGGAAAGATTGATTCACCAAGATGCAATTATCATTTAAAAGTGCTTGATTGAGGTACTGATGTTCAGTGATTTATTCTGCATACCATATACATAATTAAAGTAGTGTAGTGGAGTAATTTATCAATCTAGTTGAGACTGGAGGGGTGAGGAGGGAACTGCTGTATGTTTGTTTTATTAAAATGCTCCGAGGTCTAGTCCCGCCCCCCTTTTGCAAGAGTGAAACTGATGATTTCTCCAGCTCGCGAGGAGAAAGAGTCAACGGTTTGGGATTGTGAGGGAAAGAGAGGAAAAGGCAGCGCCGGTCAAAGGCAAGGACAAAATAAAATAAAGGAAAAGAAGGCAAGAGGCATTTCATGGGATGTGGTGCTTAGAACCCCAAGCCGTGTGCTCCGTCTTCTCTGCCACCCCCGCCTCCCCTCCCAATATCCTTCCACTCCCCCCCGCCCCCCGCCTCTTTTACGCGATGTTTCAAAGGCTGTGAGCGGCTCTCCTTTTCCCATTCGTCTTCTGTCACTTCCTTCCTGGACGCAGTTTTCTGGACGAGTCTGGTTACTTTTAATCCCGCCGGCCGCTGAGAGCCACTTTCTCCTCCTCCTCCTCCTCCCCTTCCTCCTCCTCCTGTTCCTGCTCCTTCCTTCGGCCTCGGCGGTGCGCGCGCGAACGCGCGGTCCCGAGCGCGCCTCCCCCGCGCGCTCCTTCCGCGCGCGCGCGCGCGCACACACACTCATCGTCCCCAGCTCTCTGCTCGCTCTGCTCGCAGTCAGACACTTGAGCACACGCGTACACCCAGACATCTTCGGGCTGCTATTGGATTGACTTTGAAGGTTCTGTGTGGGTCGCCGTGGCTGCATGTTTGAATCAGGTGGAGAAGCACTTCGAGGCTGGACGAAGTAGATTATTGTTGTTATTTTTTTTTCTCTCTCTTTCTCTCTCTTAAGAAAGGAAAATATCCCAAGGACTAATCTGATCGTTTCTTCCTTCATGTAAGTACCTCTGACATTTCTCTAGGAAATAGAAATAGCGGGGGTATTGTCTCTGAAATCTGCATCAGTATATTCCCGGTGCTGGGTCTATCCCTGTGCCTATTTGAAGGCTGAAGTTGAGGCTTGCTGTGCTTTCTTCTCTTAGATTCCATGATTTCCTTGTGTGTTGCTAAAAGTAACTTTTTAGATAGTCTTATCTGTTTTTGCCATCAGTTATTGAAATCACTCCTGACTTGTTCTTGTCACACCAGTGTGTTTAAAGTTTCATGAAGTTAGTTCACGTCATTAGCATGTTTGATATGGTGGAGCGTGTGGACCCTGGTGGATTTTAATATTTCACAGAATGTTCTGTGACCTTGAAGTACATGCCTTAAGATTTAGCCGTTAGTTCACTGTGGAAAGATGCTGCTATGAGTCCCACCAAAGACTCCAATTTGCCTTGGGTTATGCTTCTGAGCTACTAAATCTTGGGATTAGTTTGAGCTAAAGCATGGCTGTCTGTCAGAGTATACCTTTGTGCATCTCCTTCCATTACCAAAGTGCTGGCTTGATAGAGGGCTTCTTTGATGTGAACACGAAGTAATACCTTGGCCATGGTAGTCTACACATTTCATGATTCTTGTTGGGATTTCAGTGTATGCATTGCTGTTTAGGTCAAATACATAGCTGTTTAAAAACAAATAAGGTTAAGTCACTTCTCTTTGGACTTCAGATGAAAGTTACCAAACTCAGTGATAAAGTTTGGCACAAAGGAAGTATATATAGACATGGCACATTGCTTATTGTGTTATTAAATACTATGCAAATATTTAAATTTATTGCTAGTGTTATCTCCTTCCCAGAATATGGCTATTCATTCTTAAAGGAAATCGTATGTCTGAAACATGTCTATTTTAGGTCCAGTAGTTTTCATTTTGGGGGGAAAAGCTCTTTTTCTTCACATTTTAGGAAAGTGTGTCTTTGGTGTAAAATACCTTTATATGTAAATGCTGATGGTATAATAAGTAGAGTCAGGCTCTCTGCCAATTCTTTAACCCATCCCCAGAGGAGAATTGCTTTGACACAAAGTGCATTTTACTATTGTGAATCTGATACTAACTCTAATAGTAACTGTCTTGTGAAATGGTTGGTGACTGCATGTATTTTCTAAGTGCTATAAAAGGAACTCTGGCTACCTCATTATACCAGTCAAAAAAAGTGACCAGCCTCTTTTTAACTGGCACCTTGCGATAGAATTGTGGTTGCAGAGTAAAGATGTTTATGTAGAATGTAATAACTCCAATCCCTAGAGACTTGGTAGGACATGGAAATGTGACCACCTGTGAGCCCCTCTGTATTGCGTACTAATTTTAGCTTTAAAGAGATTAACCATCTCCAATTTGAAATAAAAACATCTTATTTAATTTTTAAAATAATGTCAATTTGGGCCAGTCTTTGAAAACATTCAGTATATACCAGTATGGCACAAGCATTTCAGTTAAGTATAATGCAGTTAATAAACCATATTATTGTCCTCCAGAGTATACATGAAATTATTAAGTTAAAAGAGGTAGTTCTAAAGCAAGTAGATGCAGAACTTGACAGGTAAAAGGAGATGTACTTATCTAATGTCTGATCTCAAGAGGAAAAAAAATCTCTAAAATCAAGTATCTCATTCTATTTGTGCAAAAGTATACTTGACTATATATTAGACTTCTAAATGAATTCTAAAAGTTTTCATTAAAACACACTTTAAAGGCAGTGTTTAAGATGTGATCCCCTAATCAAGTTAAGGAGACAATAGTTGACAGTTATCTTTACTTCAGGTTTTGCTAAACTTTATAAAAATCTGTTTTTTACTGTTGTAATTCACACAGCTTTGAGTATTTGTAGCATATTTTCCAGACTTCTTACTAAAAACAGTATTTTTACCTCATTCATTAATTATGCTATTTACATTATGATTGCTATGTATATATGTGGAATATAGTGAAAGGCAGTATTAAAGATGTAACTTTTATTCAATATTAATTTATTTCTTTGGTTTAAATAACAAAGCATTTTAAAATAAAAAATCAATTTTCCGGCTTTTCTCAGCTGTTCATACTTTAAACCTATGCAATCATATATATTAACTTTTCAGAACAGAAACATATTAACATTAAATACATGCAATTTAAGTAACAAGGACTTTATTGTACCTTCCCTCTTTTCTATTTTGTAAACACATTCAGTTTTCAAAATTTGAGGGAATAGTTCACTCCATTAGGGAAAAGGGCTATCTAATGATTCAAAATTGGATCCTGAAAAAGCAACATGTCTTTATATTTTTCAGATGTCTGTCAGTTTCTTCCTTGGCCCTTCTCTTTACTGAATCAGTAAATTGTATAGCATAACAACCATATCTTTCCGATAAGTGATTTATTGTATTTAAACTTATTTTACTTAAAAAAATGAGCTTAAAAAACTCATTGGCATATATTAACGCTGTATTTCAAAACTTTCTTCTGTTTATTGTAGTATATTTTGTGGTTTTATTTCCCAACTCTGCATGCGGTATATTTTGTGTCTATGAAATCTCAGAAAGTGACAAAAATGGGGAAATATCTGTGCGGCGACACTTGTGCTTCATAACAACAAAAAAAATAGTTATTAAACAGAGAACCCTGGCTTCAGGGGCATGATTCAAAGTAAGATGGAAGAATTTCATATGCAATTAAGGGCCACAGAGTGGACTGTAAAGAGACTATTAATAAAGTTCTACTTTTTTTTTTTTACCCAAAGCACATCCTCTGAGAAAACACACAAATTAATACCTAAAACTTACAAAAATGCACATATTCATTTCATGAATACAGTGATTGCCTGGACACAATGAAGATTTAATCACCGGTGCGCAGTCTGTGTGCTGAATGTGGAAGGGTAGGTGATTAAGATCCCCGTCCTCAGCACCGTACCTTAATCTCACGGGCGCGTGGACTGCCCTGCACTCAGTAAAGCCTGACTATTCACCGAGATCTGTCATCTTTAGGAAATCAAACCAGATTACACAGGCGATTCACAAAACCAGGAGCTACAACAGAGTCTGTGCACCTTACAAAAGGCGGATTACGCAGTTCACATGTTATTTTGATAGGTCAGAGATAAAAGCTGATTGTTGGGGAATGGCAAGACACTCCAATTTCAAATGATTGCTAGATAAGTATACCACGACCCTGTTGCTTCTTCCTTATGAAGAGCCATTCAAACAGTAGAAAACTCAGTTTTCAGATGATAGGCTTTCAATAGTGAAATAAGAGAAAACATGTCCTCTTTTATATACGTAGCTTACATTTTAAGTTCCATCACTTCTTTCTGAACAGATACCAAGTTCTGGATGTTTATGTGAAGCAGTTATTATTATAAGGCTTAATTTGCAGTAGACATTTTCAAAGGCATTGTAGAGAGCATAAAACAGAATTTGCCAGAAATAAAACATACACTCATGGTATTGAGTAACAGAGCAGAAAATGCATGGTAGTTAATAGCCATTATGTTCTTCTGTTACCAAATATATTTTTCATAAAAATGTGGAATTACATAGCTAATGAATCTGTATATTTGAAATATATTTTGATAGGTGTTTATTGGTCAAATTATATGTATTTTGTGAATGTTTTATAAGGGTCATTTTTGGCCACAAAATGTGATGTTTTCAGAGTTTATTTCAGAGAAAAAGTTTAGTTGACATAATAACATTTTGAAAACCCCTACTTCTTACACATCCAACTCTACAGTAATTTCTTGCTTCTTTAAAAATTGGAGCCTTTTTTTACCCAACTGATGCCTCCTAGTGTTTCACACAATAAAACACTAATGAGTCACTCATAAATGTAAACATTGCATTTTCATTGCCTACATCTTCTGTGATACATAAAATTAATATTTATGTGTTTAATTTTCTGTGCATTATTACAGTGAGATAGGAGATTCCAATGAATGAGATGTTTCATCTGAGTGGGTTTGTGGCATACACTTGCAGGTTTTCTTTGACCATAACACTGTCTTACTAAGTTCTAATAAGTTTATTACCTTCAGCTCCAGCTTATATGCTCACTGTTTATGTTCACTCTAATTCCGAGTGAAAAACATAGACTAGGTATCAGAGCTTCCATTTTGTAGGCCTGGAAATTATACAGCTGAGTTCATCCACAAATGCCTGATGAACAAATTGCAAGGGGACTAAACCATTTCGTTTTAGATGATGAAATATCTTAAAAGATACAAAATTTTGCCTACTCTGTGTCTTTATATTTGCAAATTTCCGTGTAAAGGTAGAGTAAAAAAGAGAGTTTAAGAAAATAACAGGTAAGGATAAATGCATAGATTCCCACAAAATTGGAATCTATCGCCTTGTTAAAAATAGCAATGAAAAAAAAACTTGCTTTGGGAGCATAGTATTCAATATAGTAGAAGGAAAACTTAGAAGACAGCTTCTCCTGACCAGAAAATTGTCTAATGAGGTAGAAGTTAGTGGTTACCAACTTTGGTGTGAGTTTTCTGTCATTAAGATGGTGAGCGTAGGCTTTCCATATTCTTGTACTTCTGTGATTTCAGACAACTTTCTGATTCTATTTACAAAAGATGGCTACTTCAGTTTCTGAATATTTTTTTTAAAGTATTTATGAAAGGGAGGAGGCATTCCCTTAATGGGTCTTAGGTTCAAAGGATGTACTCGGAAGCCTGTAACATTTATGGGCCTCCTTCTGAGTTGTCATACCACACACAAGGGCACAAAAACAGCCACAGATTTCTTTCACTAACACAAGTATTCTGAGCGTCCAAACGTAGACCCTAGGCTTTGACTAAATGTGGTTCATTTCTGTTACCTCTGTATGCGTCATTTAGTTGATTCAAAACACATGCAATTTGATAATATTTGACTCATTCAAGATATTCTAATTTGGTCAATAATACAGTGCTATTACAATTCTTTGCATGTTGGACGCATTTCAAAGAATGTTAGGGGGTGTGTTCCTTTCGTTCAAGGAAGCAAACATGTAGAAAGGGGTGGACCTTTCCCACAAGAGCCACATTTCTTCCCTTGGAGAATTGAAGCAAATATGCAGTATGTAAGTGAATAACAGCATGAGAAAGAAAATAATTTCTAATCGGCTGCTGTAGTTAGTGAGCAAAGGAAACTGTCAGGTTTTTCTTAAAAGCAGTTCTAATTGATAACTTTTCTCACACTGAATGTTGAAAAAATGCCCCAAAATTTTGTAATTTTAGTATTAACTTCTATAAAGGGCACAAGAATTAATTTTGCTCAAAACAAGAATTCGGTAGTAACTATTTTACAGATTTATTGAAGCATAAAGAAATAAAGGGAGCTAAAAGTCCCATTCCCTATCTCTCTTAAGATTAAGTAGATGGCATCAATGTTCTTAGGTTAGTTGTTTTTGTTGGTGCAAGAGAAATAATTTAAAAAAATTCTATAACAAAGAATTCATTGTAAAATATAAGGATATGAAAAAGATTATCCAATAAGCATTATCTCACATTTCATTGGTATTTTTTAACATTAACTATAAAAAGGAAAGTTATATTCCTAAGTATGAAAATTATATGATACTTGTTATATACATATTTATGTTTGAGGTGATAACATGATCTTACGAGCATTCGTCATCACCACAATGTATTTGTTGTACATTGCCTAAGATAAATCTCTGTATTTATTTTTAAAATGTAGCCAGTTGTAAACAAAGTTCAAAAAATACAGGAAGGTAATCTCTTGAGGATGTTATAAAGGAAATTGGTGATATTATAAATGATAAAAACAGTAAACCTATTGCAGGCAGATTTCTGCAGGAATCATTACTCTTTAATAATGCAGATGTTATAGAGACTTTATTAATTCTTAATGTTGTAAATTTGAAATGAATGGAGCAATGTTGTTCATCCTGCAAGTGGTTGCGATTCATGTAGAATGACAGTGCAGATCTTCTAGTAATGATTTAAGTCAAGTGCCTTATACTTGTTTTTAGAGACTGGAGGAACTGATATCTGAAGCAGTCCCTGGTGAGAATCTACTTTTTCCAAACAATATCCTGAGCATGGTCTGGTTTTCCTCTTGTATCTTGTTGTCATAGATAAGATGCACATGAAGAATTCATATAAATTGTTCTTAGATACCATGGATCTCTAGCATATTGGATATAAAAAGAGATGGATATGGTCCTTTGATAGAATGCGAAGTGTTTTTTGAAACAGCTAACCACTACCCCTCTCTCTTTCACACATCTGTGATTCTTTCAGCAAGTTAGAATGATAGCAATAGAATGCTTCTTTCCCGAACCCTGAAGATAGGCAACCTTGGCTTAGATATGCTTATTTATTTGCAAATTTAGAAAATAGATTCACCAGTGTAAATAAGTAGGGATGGACAAGGAAATTAGTCTACTACTTAATAAAGTAAACATGACTTTTTTTTAACCTTCTAATTAATTGTTGACCATGCAAGAGGTATACAACTAAGGCTTATTATGGAAAGCTGGTATTACTGCTTAATGTAACATGAGGGATTGGGATTTCTTTAAAGTAATTTTGAAGATGTGATTATTTAGCAGAAATATTCACTGGAGCATTTTATTTTTAGAAATCATGGTCACACAAGGAAGCCTTTATAGGACCGACTACCTAATTGCAGTCAAAAATCTCTTTAATGAACGAACACACACACACATACATAAGAACATACATTTTAAGAATTAAATGGCCCTATATTTTTCAGTTTTTTGCCACATTCTTTATATCTGAACAGAACATACATGTCTAAGCAGATGTTTTAAGTTATATCCTTCATGTAGGTGAGTCTGTAAATGTACCATTTAACTTAAATGGCTTTGTGGGAAGGTAGTTTGGGGAGTTTAAAATGGGAAAAAAAAAAAAAAAAAAAAAACCTCCAGTTACTATAGTTTCAGCTCTTTCTTTTTAAAAACAGTAATTACACTCAGAATAAAGAAAGAAAAATAAACTCTTTTAATTCTTTGTAACATCCACAGTTTCTGAGTTGGAGCTCTGGTGTATTTTTATTTCTGAATATGCAGGGCAGGTACTGGCAGCAGAGCTACAAAATGAAAACTTCCTGGCTGCAGACCAGATACAGTGCACAGTGCCACATCATAAACTTCCCCTCTTCTGTCTCAGAGTGATTTCAGCCCGAAGTAATGTCCTTTTTTCCCCTTGCGTAGGCTAAGGACCAGAGGGCCTTCTCCCTGGGCAATCGCTTTGGGAAAGGAAAAGCATACTGTTTCCCTTCTTTAACTTGAGACCTCTGCCTCTTAAATCACAAAGGCATTAACTGCAAAGTGGTTTCAGTATGTTTTCTTTTTCTTCCCATATAGCAGTTTAGAATGCATAAAACAAGAGGTGTAAGATAGAAAATGAGTCCTCTTCTCCACCCCCTCCTCCAGCACAGACAGGCCCAATCATATGTCTGTATTTTTGTTTGTTTTACAGAGAAAAATATAAAGGTTTCTTTTCAGTGAAGCCTGTACATTATTTTCCAGGTATGTTAGGTCATTTTGTGATGCAAATTAACATTGAGTGGTTTTTGTACTTATCGGGAGATAGCAATGTTCCACCACACAATATGTGGCACTACAATAATTTTTATTGATAAACACTCACAACTTTAATGATTACTAGGTCAAAATACAAAGAGAGAAAATATGGGCTTTGGTTTGCAGATTTGGTTTATGTTCTTCATTTAAAAGGTGCAGTGTAAGTAATGTGCTTATTATCATCATGCAAAATATATCAACTTCTAAATATCTCCATTAATTTGCTTTGCATTTGAAATTATAGTCTGAAAACTCATACCTCTCATAAAACACAGTAAAAAATTGTTAAAACCAGTCTTTAATTACCAATTACATTTTTAACCATTACCAACGTGATATTTAAAAATCTTATTAAAAAATAATTTCTAGCTGCGATGGCTCCTTTCAGTCAGTAGTGGAATTCTTACTTGCGTGAAGTGTAGTCAAATTATTGCCAGCGCACCTTCCTAAAACCAGCCTTCTCTCGTCGAAATGTATTAAGTTAGAGCCTTAAGTAGAAAGTTACTACTTAATAAATATTTGTTCCAACTTTATTTTTAAACTGAATTATTGATTTAACAGTATACAAATCGCATATAAATGTTAGTTTATTAATTAATCCACTAAACCAATTATTCTCTATATAAAAATTCACTGTATCAGATCAACAGTTAAACATAATTTGATTTATTTCTCCTTAAACTAAAATAGATAAGAGATTTTTAATGTTTACATATTGAGCAACTGTTTTTCTAGGAATCCAAATGTTTCCTTAAAAAGTATTAAGAAATGAACACAACATAGATCTTAAAATGTAAAAGGTAGCTCATAAGATCACAATGGCGTATTCTTGCCATAGGTGTTATCAGCAAGAGCCCTACACCTGGCACACTTTCAGGGCCCATTAGCAAGAGGAAAAGATAGTGAACTTTATTTTGCATATATTAATATACATTGGATCAGTAATTTTTTGACGTTTATTTCTTACAAAATTAGACATTCTCTTTAAAAATTCAGATTCAACCTTTAAAGCTGTGCTTTTATTTAGTATATGGTAGGAGACTTCTTTATCTTCTTAGAAGTCTCCAGAGCCACAGGATAATCTGAATCATCACCAGTCAATAAATATTGTTAAGACACATGGTAAAGTTTCAGTTGTTTAATATGTGCACTGGATAAATTTTTAATAGAAAATGAATTATCTTGCTATTTAGGTATTATAAAACTGTACGTGATTACAACATGCATCTCTTGGAGGTTCCTGAAGTAGGTAATTCGCTGGGGAAGAATTTTAAAAATTTTTAAATGTTAACCAGTAAATAACCAAGTATTTTCTTAAGTTACCTGATTTCTGTTTACATTTGAGGAGCCTTACTAAGTTTTTGGATGGTCTTTAAGTAAAGGTTTTGTGGTCCAGAAAATAGATCTTTTCACTCTTCTTCTGTACTAGTTAATATAATTATGTTTAAAAGGTATAAAACCTAGACCTAGTTTCATCAGGATTATTTTTCTTCACCTAAACCTGGCTATTAAAAAAAAAAAAAGGTGTATTATCCATCTGTTCGTTTCTAGTATTTATCAAAAGACCACTTGTAACCTAAAGTCTGTCTAGGTTATAGGTTTTGGAAATAATTTTGACTGTGTTTCTCTTTTCTTTCACCTTTGAGTTTCTCTCCCACTTATGTAAATCAAAAAGAAAATTTCATGATGATATTAATAGGTTTGCAAAGGGCCAAATAAGATACTCAGTCCTATTGCTTGTTTCCTTATGGCCCTTCGGTTGAAATGAATGAGCAGTATATCTTCTAGGGCTCTTTGATCTTTCTTGAGATAGCATGAGCTTTGTCTTCTCTCATTTTTTAGCTTCAAAAATCAAAGAATTCTTGACTTCACTCTTTTTTTTTTCTCAATTTTTATTGTTTTTGGGTTCTCTCCTTAGTTCCCTTCTTGCTTCAGAATATTTGGTATTGTGAGAAAGCTAGTGCACTTTTAATTTGTTTTGACTACACATGTGAGATCATAGAATTGTTTCAGGTGTTATCACCTTATGCTTGAGAGATGGATGTAGTTCATCATAGCGCAATGCCATATCCCAAAAGAACTCCAGACACTGATCTTGAAGCGGTAAAGGCTACAGAATGGTGTCTTTGTAAGGAACCGCTGACAGCTTTTAAAGCCAGTGGATAGCACATCCATGGCAAAGAACGCACAACACTGTGAAGTCTCAGAAAATGGTACAGTTACTGGACTAGTTGAACAAAATTATGGCCTTGATTATATCTGGTGAAATGTTGGACCAAAAATCCAAAGAGTGTGTGTGTGTGTGTGTGTGTGTGTGTGTGTGTGTGTGTGTGTGTGTGTGTGTGTGTGTGTAGAGGAGGAGATGAGTGCGAAAGAGCAAAGAAAGTAACAAAAAGCCTGAGAGGATGAGAATGTATGCAAGAGAAAGAGAAAATCAGCTCTCTTGATTTACAAACATAAAGAGTTTGAAGACCACATTGTCTTACTTAATATTATTTCTTTAATTGTGCATGTGTCTGTTAGACAAACAGACCCATAAGCAATAGAAAGTAATTGTTAAGAACGAAGACCAAACTCGCTCCAAACGCCATCCTTCCATTTACTGGCTAGTGGTTGTAGGTAGGTTTATTAACCATCAGAAAGCCTTAGTTTCAGCATCTGTAAAATGGGAATAATAATGCCACTCACCTCTTAGAGCTGTTGTAAGGATTAAACAGAGTAATACACATAAGTGATTTGTAATTAGTAAACTATTATCATAGCACTACAGTATTTTTAATCATTTTATCTTCCTGCCAGTGGTGATCACTTAGAAATGCTTGGTGGAACAATTATTTTGAACTTTTTTTCAATGATACTTTCATACCATTAAAATCAGGTCATTTTAAGGGCAAGTCTCTAATTCTGATGTTATATGAGGTCAGTGCTAATGATCGCTAAGTACAATATACTCCAAGAAAATCAAACTCTTTCACAGATCAGATGTTGTTAAATATCACATTATTTTTAGAATCAGAAATGGAACCAATGAACCAAATAATTTTATCTATGAGTTTTAAAAATCATTTATTAAAAGTTCTGAATTCCAGATGGATTATTGCTTAGTTTTAATAAAAGTTCAGTTTAAAAGAAATGTTTAAGGTACATAGAGTTATTACGTGGTTGTAGTAGTGAAAACAGCCTCACCAAGAATTCTAAAGGTTTTTTTCATCTCTTAGCATTAGTATTAATCATGTTTGAAGGATTCATTAGTATTCTTTATTTTTCTTATTACACAGTTTTTATTGTACATGGAGATAAATTAATTTGTGGAGAAGAAGTGTCATTTTCTCATCTTTCTACTCTTCAATCACTCTTGCATATCATAGATATTCTGTAGATATGTGTTGAATAGATTAATAAATTGTTTGTAAATATAAAATGCATTTTTATTGGAATAGTTAAAAAATAAGTAAAAGGTACTCACTCCTATTGTCCTTTTTTTCCCCATATTTGAGAGACTGTTCATTTTAATTTTAGTTTATCAACTTTGATATTAACAAATGAACAATTTGGGTATTTTTCTTTATGCAAGAGAAATATAAATTAGCACAGAAAATGCAGAAATTTATCTGAAGGTTATACCTTTCGATAACACAAATAAATAAATTTAGGTAAGATTTGGATGAAAATAGGAATAAATCTGGTCTTAGAGTCTGTTTACCACTTTTTTGTTCAGCTTTTATATTCACTTAATTTCTCAATGAAAAGAAAATGTTTTAGATGACAGGTAGTGTCGGTCGATGAAGCCTGCCCCGTTTAGACAGCCTGTGGAGTTGCAACCATTTGAAATTATTCTTATGCTCCTGAATAAGGCCCCTCCAGCGTGCACCTTGCATTTCAGCTTTCTTTTCTAGCCCAGTTTAAATGCCTGGCTACAGAGTGCTCAGTGCAGGGAGTACTTGCAGAGTGGACTTCCCTATGGTAAAACAGCATGGACAGCTCCCAACACTGCAATCAAGGATGCCTCTAAAAGCTTTAATTTAAAAATAATAATAATAATAATAAGTCTGCATGAAGATGATGGAGCCCTCTAAGGCACATGGGCTTAGAGAATTATTCCCATCTGCAACCCCCTCCCCCTGCTTAGTAGCCCTTTCCAGGGTTATGATTACTGGAAAATGGCTGTTAATCACCAGATTTTTTTTTTTTTTGACTGCAGCTGCTTCTGTCAGACTACTAATCTATTAAACAACTTCGTCTCCAGTTTAAAATTTGCATTGTATACTGTATAGAATAAATTTTCATTGTAATCAGAGCATCCAAGAGAACTTCCTGATATGATTTGTAGAAGCACATTTGTTTTTATGTATGGACCTCTCTAGTGCTATTGAGCCAACTGTTTAAACAATGCTGTGGTTGATCAGCATAAAATCAAATATTGTAGCACTATTGAGTACAAGCAGCATTTACAATAGTCACATTTGCAGAATATTTGAATTGTGGTATCTCTACCACTTGGCAGTATGACACCCATATAATTCAAAACTTAACACAGATATTTAAAATTTGACTTAAACCTGAAAGGGTTTTTAGAAGTTTAGCATTCTCTTACCAGACTGTGGTAGTGTGGTTTGGCCTCTTTTTCTACCCTCATGCTTATTATATTTGCCATAATTTGAAGAAATAATCCAAAACCTGAGTCAATATTTAGTGCAAGAAAAGGACAAAACAGCTCTAATTTACAAAGGACCCTTTTAAAACACACTCTTGTATGTTAAATTGACAGGCTACAAGAGGTGGTTGGATGAAGTTCATCATGTTGGAAAGAATGTTTCAATTAAAGTTGAGCATTTTCTCTTCCAGGTCTTTTTTTTCTCCATTTTTTATTTGCTGTGCCAAGGTATCCATGTGCGTTTTTCCACTGTCATCTGGCTCATTCCCAGCAGATGCACACAATCTGTTCTGCTGTCACTAACAGGGTTTGGTTTATGAAAAGAATGTGTCAGAACATGCCACTATAGTCACTTTTACAGGTTTTTTTTAAAGAGTAACTGAGAATATATGCATTGCCCTAGTTTTATTGTACTCAGCCTTTAAGAGACTTCTAAGAAACCTTTATAATATTCATAGACCAAAAGCTTTCTTCCAAATATATTTGATGAAATATTTACTTTTTATTAAAAATAAAATTTTAAAAGTTCACAGACATCTTTAATGATGAACAAATGTATTTAAATTTGAGTCGATTTTTATTGGAATGTTTAAACCAGAGTTTTTTGAAAAACCAAATTTCCGGTTTCAAAATTTATTTTATTCATTAATACATATGTATTCATTAAATACATATCTCATCTGAAAAGAAACCCACTTTCCTACTCAGATAAGTGTTTAATTTTTAAATGTTGTGATATACTATTTCATAGTAGTTATTTGACTGGATAGATAGTACTGGTTTCCTTAAGTCTTCGACATCATTAAATTAAATCAAAAGCGGTTAAACTATCAAATACATTCTCATTCTGTATAAAAACATTTGGTAGACTTTACTCTCAAAATAATCTAACTTTTTTTGTAGGTATTCACATTTTGAAGGCACAATAGATAAATATTTCTAAACTTAATTTTTATTTATTAAGGTGTTTCTATTCCTGTCAAATATTCTGAATAAAAATTCAGAGTTTTATTTTCTTCTTCATATAAAACAATTCCTCTGGTTTTATGGGTGTAAAGAAGAACTGAGATGTAGAAATCTGCATTTACTCCTGAAATAATGAGCTTTATAAGTTACCAGAATTTGAAGTCTAAGTATGTGTAATAAGTATATGCTGCATATATATGCACATGCAGGTAGATAATGGATACATTTACATTTTTTAATATAGATCATGGTATATGTATCTCCCAAAATTGAAGATTTTCAAATGTAGTTGAATACTAATTTTAGATTTTTAAAATAATTTTTGATCAACTCAAGATCAACTCCCAAGTTCAGGCAAATTAAGCCCTTTTTAATCAAAGTTACAATTCGTATGAACTAAAAATGATTCAGAAACTGTATTAATGAATGATGAATTCTACAAATTAAGCATTAATTATGTATTTATATAGGAAAACTAGTTATTAGGTTTCTGCATAAATAAAATTTGTGAAATATATTTTAAGATACAATTTGTGTCAGAAATTTTTCTAATATTAACTGATATATTGTCACATATAGAACTGAAGTAATACACATAGAGAGACCTTTTTGAAACAATTTTGCAAATTTTAGCAAGAAAATAATGTTCTCAGCAGTCATTGACTCTATTGTCATGTCATACAGATTCATTAGATTATATTTCTAGAGTTGTGTCAAGTGGCTGTGATAGTAAGTTTTCTTAATAGCTGAAGAAAGAGGAATCCTTGTTCACTGTATTTCAAATATAGTAATGTATATATGTCTATCATAAGTTGATTTTGTGATGGTTTTGATTATATGAACAGGGCACGTGTATTTAAGATGAGTGACAAACCCGTCAGTTTCGGAGTTAACTTTTTCTTGCCAACACTAATTCATTCCTGATATTACATGTCAAATAACTTTAATTTTTAACTAATCTGTAGGTACTTGAATTGTTTAGCTTTTGATAATCCTGAATATTTGCTCTTGGGGTAAGAAAGCTATTAGAGCTATACCAAAAATCTCAAATGGTGAACTGAAAAGAATGTTTGGTCTTACCCTGTAAGATGTTGGGGCATCTTACTTATCCCCTCAAAGCCATCAGCAGTGGGGCTGAGAGTGAACTGCCATTGTGCATTACAAGATGGTAGACTTGACCTCACTGACTGACTACTTCTAGTGTTGAGGGAGGATACACAGGAACTGGAGAACAATCTGAATCTCTTCTTTTTCCACAATTTGAATATGTAGAAGATCATTTTGAGACAAAATTCCATAGACAAATTTTTTATGCTTATCCTGAATGACTGACCTTTAAAATCATCTATTAATCACTTAATGTGTAAATACAATCCTAAATTTCATAGGGGAAAAAAAAGCTCACTCCTCTTGGTGAGTATTCATGGACCTTAAAGAATATTTGCAAATATGGTTTGCTTTTAAATACCTGATCTTCTAAAAAGATGGACTTCTTTAATAATACCTTACAAAGAAATAGGGTTTCTTTCCTAATTTTATTTTTTTTAATTGAGGAAAGAGTAGTTTTGAAGCCTGAAATTCTTCTGGTTCTCTAGAATATGGACCATGGGTTCAGTTTATCTCAAAAATACTTTGGAGTTTTGCTAGTTGCCTCAATTTCCGACACGGGTACCACCCTACTTTGTGGTTGAGAGGTAATTCTTTCTTTGCATGTGCTTAGTCATAGGATTTTTTGGAGCAAAGAAAGATTATTTTTGTGAAACTGTCCCCAAAATATGTATTATTCATAGACAAGAAATCCATCAAAGATTCTCACTGCACAGGTAAATTATAGGTTGGACTACAGTGACCAGAAGGCTCTCCACTCAGCTTTCTTAGGGGAATTTAAAGACAGTTGTAGCCTTTTTCCATCTGCATCAACATATGTTGACCAGTTGGTTTTCAATTCTTGCTGGCTTGGTAGATGGAAGTAAGACTGATCTTCTGTAAATATAATTGATACTTTCAACTCTTATTTAGGAATTTCACTTACTTTTATTCAATGTCACTACTCAAGGTATCTCTAATAATTCCAATAGATTTTATGATATGTTTAAAAAGCTTGTGTTGTTAATTTGAAAGCATTATTAATTATAGATACTTTTAGATAATAATAATAATCACAGATAACTTTGAGAGCTTACTGTATGTTTAGGCACTAGTGTAAGGTCATAATCATTAACAAGCATTAATTCATTTTTTCCTCAAAACCAAACAGTGTAAGCAGTGTTATTGTCCCTATTTTACAGATGAAGAAACTCAGGCAAAAATAATTTAAGCAACTTGGCTGAAAGTTAACCACTTTGTTAATGGTAGAGCTGGAACCTCAAACTGATAATCAGCCTTCTAAGTCCACTCTCTGACCCAATAGGCCAAAATCTCGCATACATTCTCTCAGCAATGAGGAGATGACTCAACTATAGAAACTTAATTTCATGTGGCATCTTGGGGAAGAGTGTTCAGTAAACCTAGAATAACATATTTACAAGTATGTTTATATGATATTTTAGTATGGTTTTTAAAGAGAAGTGAGTTAATTCTTGGTCTGTTATACCATTCCATATTATTAACCTGGAGGAGAAAATATATATATTTCCTCAGCCAGTTTATAGAGCCTCTTTTCCCAAGCAATATCTTATTACTGTTTGTGAAAGTAAATTTTTTCCAGTTATAATACTCGCTTTAACTGAAATGTGAACACCTAGTTTAATGTCATCTCTATCTAGTGATGTCCAGTTTGCTTCTCATTTTTTGATGTTTTAATTTTTAACCTTTGCTTGTTGAGTTTTAATTTAAAATGTAGTAAGCTCTATGACAGACTCTTCAGTTAATTTAGTGCAGGTGGATATTCCAGACAATTTTTAATTCAGACACACCTTTTCATTTTCTCTCATAGTTAAAAAAGGAGTTGCTACTGTGGCGCAGTGGGTTAATGGTCTGGCTTGTCTCTGTGGTGTTCCCAGTTCAATCCCTGGCCCAGAGCAGTGGGTTTAAGATCCAGCATGACCACAGCTGTGGTGTAGGTCAGAGATGTGGGTTGAATTTGATCCCTGGCCTGGAAACTTCCATATGCCAGGGGTGGGGCCAAGACGAGAAAAAAGATTTTTAATTTTAAAAAAGAAAAAGAACAAAGCCTTAAAACCAGAGATACATCTGAAATACTGATAAATTAGAACAACTTGCATTATATTTGAAAACTAGAAAATTTGATGTCAAGTTTATTCATCAAATGTATGGCTTTTAATTTTTAACTGAATATTTTTGTGTTCAGTAAAAGGCCTTGAAAAAGGAAAAGGATCACTTCTATAACTTTACCGTCAGAAATAATATATACTTCCTTTTAATAAACAGTTTTTCCTGTTTTTTTCTTAAAAGCATTACCATCCTCTTGACTCGAAGTGAGAACAGAGAGGCTGATCAGAGGTCAAACAGGACTCACCAAATATATACACTCTGATCTTCAAAATTAATAACTACCATATCTTTATGTTATGGGTTCTTTAATAAATTTCCACAGTGAATTTTAGTAACTACATTTAGTTCTGCTTTATTTCATTGTCGAAGACAAAAATGCTTTTTGAATCACCATGCAAACTCCCAAATAATCTGTGTTTTCTGTATTTAAAAATGCTTTTACTAAAAATGTGATGTGAAGATTTGGGAATTAGATATGTAATTTGGAATTAATTGGTTACAGTGATTAGTGGCTTCTTGGTCACTTTGTGGTACCCACTGGCAGGGCGAGTTTTGTGTGCTTTGTGCAGTATTAAGTGCTGCTGGTAATGCTGTGTTCGTTCCTGTCTTTTAAACCAAAACAACTAAGGCTACTTAGTATACTTGCTAATGTGATTTTTGACTATAGTTGTTTGAATTCCTTCTTTGGAACCTTCCAACTTACCGCACACTCTTAAAACTCCATAAAACACCAGGTTTATATTTAGTATCCATATAAACCAAGTAGAGGAACAGGTATTCTAAATATTCAGGAAATAAGAGTTCACTATAAAGGCCTGAATTACCCAAAGACCAGGAAGAAAGTCATAGCTGTTGACTAATTCTATAAAAAATAATGAAATAAAGTTATTAATAATACATCTGGAAGAGGATTGTGATACAGTTAATATTGCATTTAGAAAGCCTTTTCAGGAGTTCCGTCATGGCTCAGAGGTTAACCAATCCAACTAGTATCCATGAGGACGTGGGTTCAATCCCTGGCCTCGCTCTGTGGGTTAAGGAGCCGGCATTGCCGTGAGCTGTGGTGCAGGTCGCAGATAAAGTTTAGATTCTGCGTTGCCGTGGCTGTGGCATAGGCTGGCAGCTGTAGCTCCAATTCAACCCCTGGCCTGGGAACCTCCATATGCCTCAGATGCGGTCCTAAAAAGGAAAAAAGAAAGAAAAAAAGCCTTTTCAAAAATTTTGATCATTGAAGGACTAAAATCAAGTAACAGTCTCTCACAGAATCCATTCAGAAACTGTGAGTTATTGATCTTGAGTATATGTTAAGTGAAAGGATGACAGGTATGAAACATCGGGTTCCTTCATACAGTTTATTTAGAGCAGTGGCTACACGGGAGCTTTTAAAAAATGCTGATGCCCCATCCACCTCCAGATTTGGATTGAATCGGCCTGCTGTCTTGGTATTGCTGTTTCTCAAAGCTGTCTGAGTGATTTTCATGTGAAGCCTGGGTGAGAACCACTGTCTGGAAGAAGATAAATGTGAATTTTGAACTTGGACATACAACTCTACGCATTCTGAAAATTAAAGAAACAGATAATTTGAAAACTATCTTGGGCTCTGCCCATAAGATGTCTACTGCTATCCACTAACACTTTCTCGTCTATGCCCAGTCTTATCTAACAGTTTCCTTGGACATCAGCTAAGAATGTGTTAATTAATCAGTCAGTTCATTCTGGAAGTGTTTAATGGCAAGTGGCTTGTTGAGAGTAGGGATACTAAAATGAAAGATGGAATCTCTGTCCCTGAGGAATAAAGTCTGATGGGGGAGATGAACGTACCAGATGCAATTGTGAATGTCATGTGATCAGCACTTTCCTACAGGTATGTTGAAGGTAAAAATGGATGTTTAAGTGATAGAATGTTCAACTGTTTTAGGATATCTCCTAAACTGGCCAGTCTTCAGTAATAGAAAGGACACCTAAAGTGAGTCTTAAACGATGAATCAAAACCTGGCAGTATTCTGGAAAAGAGAATTTTTTTTTATCTCCCCTCCAAAAGCATAGCAGACTTTTTAAGTTTCTATGTGGCCTGCCATATTCTCAACCTTGCCTCCTCATTTGGAGAGGCTGCCTAGACCTTATCCAAGATCTTAGTTTTGGTTGAAATTGGGAGCAGCTAATGAAGCTAAGCGGATGGGACCGGAAGTAGGAAGAGGCTAGCTAATCCTCTTTCCATTCTCTGGTATGACAGAAACCTTCCTGTTACTGATCTTGAGGTAACTTGGAGGACTTGCTCCTCCTCAGCTCCCACTCATGCCCTATTTCCTAGACACAGCTGAAAGGAAGGATGGCCTGATCCAGGTCCTCCCCTGCAGTTCACTGTTTGGACAGGGGATGTGGAACAAGTTATGAATGAGGGAGAAGAGCACCACCACTAAGATACCACTGCAAGAATACTTCATGTAGTAGAGATTCAACTTCTGTCTCCAAGAAAAAATAATTGTAGAATAAAGTTCATGTGGTATTTTTCCTGTTCTAAAAAAATCAAAAATAGATAAATAAAAGTAATTTAAGGATGTCATACCCTTATGAAAAAATCTTGTGTACTTTAAAATTACCAGGAGTTCTCATTGTGGCTCAGCAGGTTAAGAACCCAACGTACTGTCTATGAAGGATGCAGTTCGAACCCTGGCCTTATTACTCAGTGGGTTAAGGACCCAGCATTGCCACAGCTGCAGTGTAAGTCACAGATGCGGCTCAGTTCTGGTGTTGCTGTGGCTGTGACATAGGCCAGCAGCTGCAGCTCTGATTCATCCCCTTGCCCAGGAACTTCCATATGCCACAGGTACTGCTGTAAAAGAAAAAAAAAAAGGAAAAAAATTATTCCATTAAAGGTACGCTAAAAGAAGAGAATACTCTTTTAAGACAAAGCAAACCAGGACCTTAAAAGACACATGGAATCCAAGAAATCAAAATTGTTCTTTCTCCGTTGTCAAACACACACACACACACACACACACACACACACACACACACACAGAGATTTAAAAGATAGAAAAGGCAAGACTTGATGAGAAAACAAATTTACTGGTTCCCCAAGTGACAAAAGAAAATTTTGCATTATTTCATAGGAAGCCTTACAGTAAAATGAACCATATCCAATTTTATATTAAGGGGAGCAGAGGTTGATGGTGGTCTTAGTTATAATGGAATAAAATTCCAAGTCTTTAAACAACTTTTTTGTTCTGGCTCCTAAATCATGTTGTTTCTACAAACCAGATTCCTCATGAAATAAGCCGAGTTTCATATTGCTTGATTATATCATATCCCAGTGACTGGGTAGGGAATTAAATTGTTATGAAAGACTAAGAACTTTGATCTAATGGGTTGACTTTTTTGGAAGTCACAAAATGTGCTGAATTTGTTCTTAGATATATAATGCATTAATATCACACATACAATTAGAAAATTATCAGCTTGTGTAAATTAAGTGTACAGCATTGAATTCAGTGAATGCCTCATTGGAGATTTACAAGTCGGAAAATATCGTAAGGTGAGTTAATTTTTTAATGTGACTGGAAACTCTCCAAAATTCAGTATGATCCAGGTGAAATTGAGTAATTTTAAGCCCTTGAAAGTCCTCAATGCTGGTTTTGCAGGAATGCAACATATTATCTGGGCTGTTTTATCTCAGAAAGTCAGAGCTTTCCGTGATTACAACTTATAAATCTGTTGAGAGTCAGTGAGGTTATCCAGATGAGTTTTTCTCTCACATCGTGCAGTAGCTGAGGAGCTCTTCCGTGGTAATCAGCCTTAAATAGACTAGTAAATTTCAAGAACAAGCTATACCCGTATTAAATACTGCAACAGCATATGTGAGGTGGGGTGCTATATTTCTGAAAGAATTTAATAAGGTAGATTTCAGATTTGGCCTCACACTCAAATTTTTGAAGACTTTTGAAAAAAATAAGTGCTGGGGAACCAGTTCCAACAATTCTGATTTCGTTGATTTGAGAGGGACTTAGGTATCAGTATATTTTGAAAGTATCCCAAGTGATTTAAGTGTGCAGTCAGGGTTAAGAACGATTGTTAACATTCAAACTCTTTAGAACTTTGAATCACCTTTGAACACTACGGTGAAGTACATAGGGAACATTAGCATTACCTCCCTTCTAGCTATATAATTGAGAAGAAAATAAATTGATTTCTTCTTAAGTTAAAAAAGGGAAATTATCTCTTCTGTAGATTCTTCCTTTCCCCAGTTTATGAGACCAGCTGCATCATTCCAGTTTCTAAATTATTGGCATTTCTAAAGATGAAGTAACAGGGGAAGCGATGAACTTTATAAATAGACTGCATGAAATATTTGGCATGAGGGGTCAAGATGTAGGCGAAGCTGGAAAAAGACTTTAGTTTGTGCGTTAGCCAGAGGCCAACAGTTGTTAAATTCCCTAAATTTCCTTAAGAAAGGGAAGAGTAAGAATCCCTTTAAGAACATAATTTTTTTTTCTACACTATGTAGTCAGTAAAACCCAGAGGGGAAAAAAATGTACCTTTCGAGCCAAAATTAGGTCATGCCAACCACAGCAAATTGGAAGTTCTACTTAAAATGTAGTCTTGCAGGATTGCTGTGGATCATCTTAATGTCACGCACGTGGTGGGGCTGATGCTTCCAGATCATGGCTACAGGCTCTGCAGAGCAGACCAGCTCTGCTGACTGAGGCTGACCACCCATTTGGGCTGCCATTGGCACACAGACATGGCCTAAGATTATGTGTGAAAGTTATGCTCTGGAATATCACATTTTTTCAGGTGAAAAAAAAAATTAGTTTCTTAAAGAAAAAAAAAAAAACCTGCAGTTCATTTCGTTTTATGATTCTAAAGGGGAAAATTGTTAAAGGAAACAGGGAATGGACAAATCCAGCATAGTGACCAGCAGGCACAGCTTCCTGGTAATTAGGAGGAGGTTGCAAAAGAACTACCTTGCCATTAAAAAAAAAGAAAGAAACCTACAAAGTAATAGTTTCATTCATGTATTCACCTGTTCATATTATAAGTGGCAGTATTGTTCTTTTTCCAGCCTTGAGGGATGTGGAAGAAAATTAGAAGGCACTTCATTGATTTCATTGGCACTTATCATTATTAGAATGTTGAATCTGTTGTAAAATGCAGTGTATTTCCATTATGTAAAAGAAACTGCTGTTTTTTTCCTACCTGCAGAACGTAGCACTTCATGGGTATTTCTATTCATTATTTGAATGTTGAACTGGCCATGAAAACATAGCTTATTTCCATTACATAAAGGAAATTTATACACTTTCCTACTTGTAGAAAGTATTTAATAAAGTGATAAGGCCTGTAAGGTTTAAAAAATTTTATTGTGATGCACGGGAGAACTTTATCAAGTTGTATAAGGAATTTTGGATATCTGTTATAGTATTCCATGTTTCTGTTATGTTCTCAAAGGAAAAAGCTAAAGTCTACCTTTTGTTGAACACTACCAAATTCATTCCCACCAAAAAAACAAAGAAAACCCCAAAAAACAAAACCTGAAGTTTTGAGCTTGTTCCTAAATGAGCATATATATTTGTAACTACAGGCTTTGTCACCATTTGTTTTACATTTAAGCTAACCACCCAAAAAAAAAAAAAAAAGTTTTTCTCTTCCAGAGCAACTTTCCAAAGTGTACAATTAGTTGTATTGGTCTAGTTTCCAAATCATTGACATCTCTTAGAATGAGGTGGCGTTGTATATGTACTATTCTGTCTACCACTAACTGAACTGGGGATATTGTGCAGGAGACTAAACAAATAAAAATGTTTTCCTTCTATTATAGTCTATTATAGAGCACTTTGGATTCTGGAATTACTTAATATAGGAATTTTCATATATTAAACTACATCCCTCATGATTTTTCTGGCATCTTGGTTCTACAGTCTTTGATAACATAGGAAATAAATGGGCCAGTCACTACTGCATGAGAATTCTGTAAATACTTCACAGAGGAGAAAACACTTGAACTGGATCTTAAAGGAAGATCTTGAATGTGTGTTGTTCCTGTATATTTTGCCTTTTGAGTATAGACTCTAGCATGCCACTATGAACCCAGTAATAGAGTCAAATCCCCCACTTATGAATAATTTTGGTGCCCAAATTTTGTTTTAAAATTGGAAACCCAGAATTTATTTTTAATAGAAACATTTTTAATGGTTATTAGCGTCTCACATAAGCCCACAAACACATTGTATACTTAGAATAATTTTTTAATAGCAGGAAGCCATACAGGTATTGTAAGACAAATAACATAATTAGATTGTTCAAATTTTTCTACACCAGTAATGCTTAGCCAAAGCACTTTGATGATGAGGCAGGTGGAATTTTTGTGGAAATAATGAAAATAATTTCTAGGTTTCACAATGCAATCTAGTACATACAGACCTTAGAATCATAAGCAATATTCCTTCAAAGTGCAGCATTCCCACCACCACCTTCCTGGGGAGACCTTTCAACAGATGATTAGAATATTTATTGAAGTTTAAGGATTACTGCTTAAAGATTTCAAGTATTCTTAGTTTATAGTTTCTTTTTAAAATAGCTGTTTCTATTCCCTAATGCAGCTATATAAAACATCACTCTAAATGTTTATTAGTTATCTTTAGCTAACATGTGGAACATACAAGAAAGAGAATTTCCCAAGGGATAACTGAACAAGAAGAGGACAGAAGGTGATTAACAAGGATGTGTGGCCTGTATGAGAGTGCCTGAGAAGAAGGATTTGACTAAATCATCGTTAGGACTTGGGCACTTGAGCTCCAAACTCAGTACCTTATGAGCTGCACTAAGCTACCTTCCATGGCTCCTAATAAGCTCTTACTTATTAATGTCATAGGAATGTCCAAGGCCATCTTTAAGTTTTATTGCCCATGTGCCCAAAATCTAGACTCTGCCAGGAATATGGTCAATAGATACTTATTGAAGGAGTAAATGAATACTCCCACTCCCTTCCTTCTGAATTATAATCTCAGTGGAGTCTTGTTCATTTTGAGTTCCCTTAATTGAACTGGACAAGTGCCTCAATCATATTGTAGATGGATATTGTACATGAATTGATTTGACTTGAATTGAATTGAGGAAATATTTGGTGAAACTTGAATTTAGAATCTCTTCTAAGTTCTGGTCTGCAGTGATTTACATATGTAGGAAAATGGAGATGTACACATTGAGTTTGCTTGAAGTAGACATTTCACAAAACGGATTTCATGACCAGAAGATCCCTAAATTTGTTGAAATTAAGTTAATAGAGAATACCTTCTGCATCGTTTTATGAATCTTAAAACAGTATTCTGTATGTTTAACTCGAAGAATTTTTGTTGGTGGTGCTTCATTAACTTCATTGTTTTTGAAATCCTCCTTAGAGATTTTTCTCTGCACCATCTACACTTGGACCATAATTTGTGCACAGTGCAAATTACAGGATTTTGAAGGAAGAGAATAAAAATTCATATAACATAAATACATTGTTTTGTTCATTGCCTTTTAAGTTTCTCTACATGTCAACTCAACTTGGTATGCTATTCTTCTGTATTAGAAGAAACTGTAAAAAATAAAAATATCCAAAATTACTAAAAAGAAAGCTATCATCATATTACTTTACATGGCACTGTCCTGAAAACTTTAACAATTCTTTTTGAAAAAGTAAAGTAATTTGGGGGAGGATAGATAAAAATATTTTCAGATTATTTAAGAAAATAATATTGAACGTGGAATATATTTTTAAATGTTTCTCAAAGTAGTCTATATAGCATTTGAAAAGAGTCCTTCAAATCCCAAAAGTTAATAATGGCGATTAAACAACAAAATATAAGGCTGAGAAAGAATTTCAGAGCTCTTTTATAAATTTGTGTCTATTCTTCAGGTTTGTTCAACAAGGACAGCACTGGGACTGCTACCCTTCCAGGGTGCCTCCCACCCTGCTGCTCACCTCCCTTCCTGCACATAGAGCCATTCTGGGCTGTGAACCTCATGTAAACTATCCTAGAATGGATCAGTCCTTTCACATTTATGCTCAAATTGGAATGTATTCTCAGAAACACAGAAGTAAAACCGTAAAGACTCTAGTGAAGACTAAGAATTCGTTGCAGCCCATTTTTCTTATCACAGTAGAAACAGAAAGAATGTCAACTTCGGCGTCTTCAGTAACCATGGGTCTCAAGGATTTAATGAAATGATGTATGCACAGTAGCATTGTAAAATGGACATCTTGTATAAATGTCAGTAATTCTTCTTTTTTATTAAAGCATAGCTGATTTACAATGTTGCGCCAATTTCTGCTGTACAGCAAAGCAACCTAGTCGTATATATACATAAATTCCCTTTCTTATATTATCTTCCATCATGGTCTATCCCAAGAGACCAGATATAGTTTCCTGTGCTATACAGCAGGACCTCACTGCTTATCCATTCTAAATGTAATAGTTTACATCTACTAACCCCAAACTCCCAGTCCATCCCACTTCCTCTCCCCTCCCCCGGGCAACCACAAGTCTGTTCTCCATGTCTGTTCTCTGTGAGTCTGTTTCTGTTTTGTCGATAGATTCATTTGTGCAATGTTTTAGATTCCACATATAAGTGATATCATATGGCATTTGTCTTTCTCCTCCCGAAATGTCAGTGATTTTTAACCTACATTAGATTGTAAACTCCTTAGGCTTAGGGATTGCACCTTATTCATCTTTGTTCTCTCTCTGGTCTAAATAAGTCTGTTACATATAATAAATGTTTAATTAAATTGAAACAAGTGAACAAAGGGAAATAATTGTTCTAATTCAAATGAGAGAGATTTAGGAAAAGCAGTTATGTGCTATCACTATGAAGCCTTTTCCTTTGGAATTATCTTTCCTGTGCCTGACTTCTGGAGACCTTTATATATGTGTGTTTTATAGTACTACTTTCTGTCTTGTACTAAAGTTCATATTTAAAGTATCTTTCTCAGAGTTCCTGTTGTGGCTCAGCGGTTAACCAACCCAACTAGTATTCATGAGGATGCGGGTTCAATCCCTGGCCTTCCTTGCTCAGTGGGTTAAGGATCCAGTATTGCCATGAGCTGTGGTGTAGGTTGCAGACTTGGCTGGGACTCCGTGTTGCTGTGGTTGTGGTGTAGGCCAGCAGCTAAAGCTCCGATTTGACCCCTAGCCTGGGAACTTCATATGACAGGTGCGGCTCTAAAAAATAAATAAATAAAGTTATCTTTCTCAATTTTGTAAAATTTAAGTTCACTAGGAGACATAGATAAAGTTTTATCAGTCTTTGTATTTAGGATATACACACTTATGAATTTGTAATATCTGAATAAACAAACTACTTTTTGCACCTGATCTGCTATACCACCTGACTGGCTAAAGGATGTTGGTCATAACCAAAGATTCTTCCTTGGGGTAGGCGCCCAGTTCCCATTGTAAAATGCTACTGCTTACTATTTTTTGAACCCACAGTAATAATGTATACTAATACATATTTTTACAGTTAGGGAAGCTGATGTTTAAGTCATATACATTAAAATTTCAGTCTCGATTAGAAAGCAAGGTTCTTATATAGCTATAAAAAACTGCTCTCAGTAGCCTTTATTTCATTTCATATGCAGGTAATAGACAAGTAATGATTGTGCATGTTACTTAAATACTATATTTCTGAGATTTTGCCCACCATGTAAAAATTAAGGATTTTTGTGGTTCTTGTTTATATCATGAGTGAAAGTCATGAGATAATATTGTAACTGGCAAAGCAATGTTGAAAGACACATTTCTGATTCATTAAAAGACATAGTGTATCTGGAGTTCCCATCGTGGCTCAGCAGTTAACGAACCCAACTAACGTCCATGAGGATGTGGGTTCGATCCCTGGCCTCACTCAGTGGGTTAAGGATCCGGCGTTGCCATGAGCTGTGGTGTGGGTCGCATATGCCACTTGGATCCCGTGTTGCTGTGGCTCTGGCAAAGGCTGGTCGCTGCAGCTCTGATTGGTCCCCTAGCCTGGGAACCTCCATATGCTATGAGTACAGCCCTAAAAAGTCAAAAAAAAAAAAAAAAAAGACATAGTGTCTCTTATTGGCCCTGTTTGGAGTTATAAGTTTTAGCCAATAAAGTCACATAAGTTGAAGGGGGGGTTTTTGTTTTATGACATGAATATGACTAGGTTGATCTCTATTTCATAAATGTATGAGGAACCAAGTACATTGAAAAAGTTTTATACTTTCGTAAATTTATTTTATTTATTTATTTTATTTTATTTTTTTTGTCTTTTCTAGGGCCACACTCGCAGCATATGGAGGCTCCCAGGCTAAGGGTCTAATCGGAACTGTAGCCGCCAGCCTACACCACAGCCACAGCAAGGCCACATCCGAGCTGCATCTGTGACCTACACCACAGCTCACGGCAACACCGGATTCTTAACCCACTGAGCAAGGCCAGGGATCGGACCTGCAACCTCATGGTTCCTAGTCGAATTTGTTAACCACTGAGCCATGACGGGAACTCCAACTTTCGTAAATTTATTAAGTCAACATCTAACAAAAGCCAATTCAAGCCTTTTTTCTCTTCCATTACTGATTAGTGTGTTATGGAAATAAAGAAAATAAAATGATAGTCAAATCATGAAGTTCTACTCTTCACTAGCGATCCTCATGCTGTTTGTTTTAATGATATTGTTAACTAAAAACGATAGTTCTTAGTAACCATATTGCTAATAACTATATAGAATCCTTCATAAATTATTTTGGAGTTCTCTTGTGCTGCTGCAGGTTAAGGATCTGGCATTGTCACTGCAATAGCTAGGGTCACTGCTGTGGCGCAGGTTTGATCCCTGGCCTAGGAACTTTCACATGCCACAGACCTGACACAAAAAAGGTATTTTTATTTTGCACAGATTTTGTTTATTCAAGTAGTTTGTAATTACCTATATCCATTTAAGTATAGCGACTTACTATTGTTTTCAATTTTTTGAATGTCCAGGCATTATATGGATAAGACAACATTTTTTTTCTCGGAGGATATATTTGGCTACCAAGTGTACGCAGCTGTTTGATAATTGACTCTTGTTCAAGGATGTACAAGTCCAGCCTAGAAGACCTCATTATCTGTTAGGTACCCACCTCAGCTAGAGCTACATTTTAACACTGCATTTTTAAGAGCAGCATGTGTATCATTTTAATTATCACTTGGAAAATATAGTTATCATAAAAATCCTTGTTAAATTTTTTTCTTGTTATATGGTACACTTATTTCAGGTGATGGTTAATGCATCCAGAAGCCAGTCTTTAAATAAATTGATCACCTTGATTGTTCTTTTATAGGAGTTGACTTTAGAATATAATTCTTATTCTTCTCATTCTTCTGAATCTTCTCTCATTGTTTCATGCACTTTCTTCATTTCAACTTGCCCCTGGTACTTTTACATATATATTTGTGCCATCTGTGCCCCTGGTACTTTTACATATATATTTTCCTTATAGTTGTTAATAGTAGAAATAGTCTTAAAATTAATGTTTGAGTTATATAAAAGAGATGTAAGGTGTATAGTAAAAGGGTATGATTTTTAAATATAAAGTTTGACTCTGTTGCTAATGAATATTGAATACACACTTCAGTATATAATTCTAAAATTGTTTTAATCTAAGAAAATACTAAAAACCTTTTCCGTGCAACCATATTACTAAAAACTATATAGAATCCTGCATAAATTATTTCCATATGTAATCACTTTTAGTCATTTAAATTTCCATTTGTGATTTTGGAGATGTTGCATCCTAAAATACAAAAACAGTCTGATATTTTGCTTGTATTCTGGATAAATAAAGCCCATACAGATTGAGTCTGATTGTATTGGTTGCATTATAGAACTTCAGGTAATAATTACCCTAGTACATTTTAGTATAATTAGAATCCTTTAATCTTTTTGAGATGCTGAAAATAGATTTTATAATTTCAAGTACTTACAGTAAAAAAATTTTAGTCTATTCACATAACTAAATGCATAAATTATTATTTTAAAATATAAGAGAAGTATACATTACTAAATATTGAATTTTTTATACCTTAAGTTAGCTAGCTGGTCATTCAGAATGTGTAATGAACATTGGTGGTTTATAGAATGTTAGCATGTAGAAGCTTAAAGTGAGTGGAAAAATCAGCCAATTTTTAGCAGCCAGGTGTTCACTGAATAAATTCTCTAAATCTATATCCAGTACTTGTAGGACAGGTTGATTGATGTTAAAATGTGTTACTGTTTACTGGAAAACAAAGTGAAAACTTGGCACTATTCTAATAATTAAAAAGCACAAAGTTTAAATTGAAAAAATATATATTCTTCATTTAAAAATTCATTACATATAAGTTCTTAATGGTATATGTTACACACACACACATATATGTATATATATATATACATATCTTAGTATGTTTATATATGTGTGTTGAAGAATCACCAGAGTCAGAGCCAGTACATGAAGTCTGGTTGTTTCGCTTGCCCAGCCTAGTTGTTAAGGACTCAGCATTGTCACTGCAGTGGCTGGGTTTCGATCCCTGGCCTAGGAACTTCTGCACAATGTGGGTGTGGCTAAAATAAAATAAAATAAAGGGCATTCTGAACATCATGGTGGCCCTAAAGGGCAGAGACTTTCTAGGGTCTGCTCCAACTCTAAATTCCTCCATCCTCTTACCTACTTTGATAGTTACCATTCATATGTTGTGTTCTTAAAGCAATCAGATTAAGCCATCATATTTCATTAAAATGTTGGATTCTTTTCATCATGACATAAAGGACAGATGCTGGAGTCAGATCTCATAGGTTCCAGCCCCACAGCCACCTCTTAACCTTTGGCAAGAGAAGTCCTCTTTGCATAAGCTTTCTCATATGTAAAATGGATGCAGTAATGCTACCATAACGTTGTCATGGGGATTAAATGAGTTAATACATGTAAACTGAGCAATGCTAGACACAAAACAAGGATCAAAAGTCATTATCCTTTTTAATTTTTACACAAGAAATTTTGCATTGAAAGCTTTTGGATTTTTACCTTTTGGGGAGAGGAGAAAAGTCTAGGAAATAGATTTTGTGATTACCTACATCGTCCTACAAATTAAAGTTATTAAAGGCAAAGTTACTATTTGATTTTATCTTCTCAAAGTTTTAAAAAATTTCTTATAGTAGAATTTTAAGATTTTCAATTCATATTATTGAATTTGAAATAGAGCTAGGGAATACCAGGTTCACCAATTTCTGGAAGTTTCTGAGTTTTGAAATGTTGATTAACAATAGATAATTTCCTGAAGGATTTGCTGATTCATCTCTCTGAAACATCAGAGAAAATTTAATTCTGGTCAGTCATTAATCCCTTTGAATATAAAGTTAACATTTAGACACAAATTAAATGGATAAATGTGTTGAAACCTTTATTGTAGATTTTTTAAATTAAGCCTTAAACAACACTTTGTACTAGCCAAATATCATACATTTTCAGTATATTTTACTATGTCTGTATGACTTTTTTTTTTAATGGCCACACCCACAGCACATGGAAGTTCCTGGGCCAGGGATTCAATCTGAGCCACAGCCGCTACCTACACTGCAGCTGTAGCAACACCAGATCCTTTAACCCACTGTACCAGGCCAGGAATCAAACCCGTCCTTCCACAGTGCCCCAAGCCAGTGCAGTTGGATTCTTAACCTACTGTACCACAGCAGAAACTCCTGTATGGACTTTTTTTTAGCAAACAGGTTTTATAGTCCTGGTAAATAAGAGAAATTTACCATAGCATTCAATAGAATATCCAAAACCTTATTTCTGTTGTGGCTCAGCAGGTTAAGAACCCAGCTAGTATCCATGAGGATGCGGGTTCAATCCCTGGGCTCACTCAGTGAGTTAAGGATCTGGCGTTGCTGTGAGCTATGGTGTGTAGGTCACAGATGTGGCTCTGATCTGGCATTGCTGTACCTGTGGCGTAGGCCGGCAACTGCAGCTCTGATTCGAACCCTAGTCCAGAGTCTTCCATATGCCACAATTGTGGCACTAAAAAAAAAAAAGAATAGCCAAGACCATGTGGGGCTAGGTTTTAGATATGTGAATGTTAGGATTTAGACAGTTGAAACGTGAATTTATGAATGCCTTTTATTTTAAAATTAACTGGTTTAGAAACAAGTAAGCTGAAAGTAATTTGAAGTGCTTGACATAATCATATTCTTCTAGGAAATATTCTGCATCATTGAAGGATTTTTGTATCCATCTGAGAAAATAGAATACTCCCACACAAACCACCTGTAACTCTCAATAACCAGTCAATTGATAGAGGGAATCTTTTAACCAGTTCTTTCACAGAGAACAGTATCATTAGTAAACAAAATTTTATCCCTAAGAATGTCATTTTTGACCAAAATCTAAACTTTATTTTTTCTCATCAGTGTGCCCCACTCATCACTGGAGATGAATTAATGACTTATTTTTTAATGTGCTTACCCAGGTTGCAAATAACTAGTTAATCTTGTGGAGTAAGAAGTAGCCTATATGGGGAAAGAATCTGAAAAAGAATGAATATAATGTATATGTATGGCTTATTCACTTTCCTCTACACCTGAAATAACATAGCATTGTAAGTCACCTATATGCCAATAAAATTTATAAAAAAATAAAAATAAAATGTCAATGAAATAAAGAAGTTACACTAAAGTTATCAAAATATGTCTCAGTTTATTACCTTATTGTGACTAAAATAATTGCAAGAATAATTAAATAATATATGTAAAGCACTTAGCATATTACCTATTATAATTTCTATACAGAAAGATGTAAATTGTGAAACTGAATTTTTATCTTTTTTTAATTTTTTAATGATTTTTATTTTTTCCATTATAGCTGGTTTACAGTGTTCTGTAAATTTTCTTTTTATCTTAAGATGGTTTTCATTCATGTAAGGTTTACCCAGTACTCTACAAAGAAATATTATATAACTAGAAAGTTGTAGCCGTTGAACCAAACTTCTGAAAGTAGATTTGTTATCTTCTACTAAACAGTTTTGGACTTTCAAATACAGATCATTTTTAGGTTTTTAAAGTCATAAAGATTTGCTCCACTCCTCTGCTATGTGCCTTTGGGGAATTTTTTTAAATAGCAAATTTACATCATCTTTGTAAAAATTGTTATAATAAGATTATAAATCTTAGCTAAAATGTCGTACATTACTTTCAGTTACATTACCCTCTGACCAAGAGCTAGTTATAGTGAGTTTGCAGAATGGAATTTGCAGTCTGTGTGATGCCAGTTTTTACTCATGTACTTTATAAAAGCAATACATTTCACTCTCATTTTTGTAATTTGGAAAATAGGTATTTGTATTCAACTTCATTTTGAGGAACTCCTTTGTAATGCAATTGTGATCCAAGTCATTACCAAAAATTGTGCAAATGTGATATAAACAAAATAGAAGTAATGATATGTGAAAGCAATAAATTGATGCCTGATCTAGTTGTGTAACTAATTATGTGTCTTATCAGCCTGTTAAGATTCTGTCTAGAGGTCCTGAAATTATTCTCTCTCTTTTTTTAAAGTCATTGTTTTATAGATGAGTTACTAAATGAAAAAAAGAAAAGTGGTAATAGGGGAAGTTGGTATGGAGAATGGTCGCTGTACTCAGCTCTTTTTATCTTTTTCTAAATATAGTTTTAAAATATTGTTCAGGTCAGCTGATGTAAGCAGGGGAGTGCTTCTTCATGTCTTCTTTCTTTCCCAGTCATTTTAATAATGTTTTGATGAATTAAAGTATATAAGTGAAACAAAGAAATCAGTGCCAATTCTCATATTAAATTGAGAATTGAAATTGCTAATTCCCCAGATATTTTCAATATATTGTTAATCTCAAGATCAGGATTAAATTGGTATTCAGAACTAAAGTGGTAAATTTTTAATAGAGATGTCTCTTACAAGCAAGTCTTATTATAACATACTAGAATATCATTTATTCTTTGAGGGTGTGATTTATTCTATTTAAATGTAAGCCCTGTAAAGGAGATGTGTTAATCTATTTTTACTCTAAGTACATAAATATGTCTGCTACACTCTAGTCAGTAGATGTATTCAGAAGCCAATATGCCTACACTCTCACATTTCTTCTGTAAATGATGAATAATATTGATAAATGAAAATTACAAATCTGCAATAGAGCTTAACTATTGAACACTAAATCATTCTGTTACTAACTCTGTGTTCCAATGACATTTTCTAGATTAAAAAGTCATTCCTACACTTAAAAAATATTTTGTGCTTTGCAGCAATGTAAGCAAATGTGCATTTGAAAGAAAATTCACAATGCAGCCACAAATAATTCCCTGTAAGATTCAAAATGCCATTTTCAAAAATGGTTCAATTTTCAGAATAGAATGTTTAAAACCTCTTTCCTTCCAGACTTTACATTCCACATGTTTGGTACAATTCTTCTAGAATGACGGAATGGACCTCTTCCATCCATATTTTGGAAAAGCATATTCACTCACCTCAGTTTGTCAGTGTGCATTAAGAGGGAGGTCATTATGCAGTAGAAAAAGAAGAAGAAGGCAGCTCTAACTTATGTGAGTGACATGTACTGAAGATGGCCATTAATACAACTTGGCAGTGACCTTGGCAGCATTACAGGTAATCACCTTGCAGGGATAAACTATTTGAATGATATTTCTACCATGTTAAGCACAAAGGAGTTCTCTTTGAAACTTTAGCCTGTAATTTTCTTTTATCCTAACAAAAATATTTTTTAAATGATCCCTTAATGATTTTCTTTTTCCCTTTGCTATCTGAAATGGCAGTTTACTCCAAAATATTGTTGCTGTCCTTTTTTCTGTCATTGTGAGAGACAGCTATATACTGGTAACACTTTCATAAAGGGTTGCAGTTGATTTTATTTTTATTATAGGCATAAATCTGTAGTCACATTTTATTATCCCACTCATAACCAAAGTTCTAAAAAGCAGGAAGTCTATATAGAGAAGATAGCAGTTGAAAATTCAATGTTGAAAGATTTCTGTATTATATAAACAACTCTCAGCACCATTATTGTTATTATTACTACTTAAGATTTATTTGGATTATAAAGGATGAAGCATGTATTTTTAATCATAACTTCTTCGATTTTGCAGTAGAAGTTTCAAGTGTATCATGGCCTATTTCTTCCTACTTTAGATGAGTTTGTCTCACAAGAAGGAAACTGTGGCCCATAAAAGATTCAGGTAGGAGTTCCCGTCGTGGCGCGATGGAAACAAATCCGACTAGGAACCATGAGATTGCAGGTTCGATCCCTGGCCTTGCTTAGGGGGGTTAAGGATCTGGAGTTGCCGTGAGCTGTGGTGTAGGTCACAGACATGGCTCCTGTCTGGCATTGCAATGGCTGTGGGATAGGCCTGCAGCTATAGTTCCGATTAGACTCCTAGTCTGGGAACCTCCATGTGCCATAGGTGCGGCCCTAAAAAGCAAACAACAACAGCAACAAAAAGATTCAGGTAAATTAATGGAAGAGATCATGACAAATAGTAAAGTTGTAATCTTATTAAAACATTCTGCTGCCATTATAATTGCATATTTAGTAGTAATCTGTACTGAATGCCTGTAATAAAGAAGTAACACATAATGGCAGTTGGGCTTAGTAAAAAGCCTCTAAACAGTTCCTAATTTCTTATATGTGCTTCTACGTCACATTTCAGTACAGGAAATGAACGATGACTATAAAGGAAGAGCATTTTTTCCACAAATGTGGATCCATTTAAAAACTATTCCTTCCTGAATTGTTTCTGAGGTCTTTTGGCAATTTGAACCAGCTGTTGAAAACAGCATTTATAGAAGCCATTGTTGACACTGGAGGATATGACAGTTTCTGTTCGGCATTCATTATTCATAATGTTCATTCTAGTGTAAATTTTTTTGATCTTAAAATTTTATTGAAGTATAGTTGATACAGTGTTTTGATAATTCTGCTATACAGCACAGTAGTTCAGTTATACATATACATATATCCATTCTTTTTTCAGATTCTTTACCCATATAAATTATCACAGAATAGTGAGTAGAGTTCCCTGTACTATATGGCCAGGTCCCCATTGACCATCCATTCCATACATAATAGTGTGTATATGCCAATCCCAAACCCCCAATCCACCTCTCCCCACCCCATTCTAGTTTAAATTTTATAAGCAGGCCGTAGTTCCTGTTGTGGCTCAGTGGTAATGAACCTGATTAGTATCCATGAGGACTGGGGTTTGATCTCTGGCCCCACTCAGTGGGTTAAGGATCCAGTATTGCCATGAGCCACAGTGTAGCTCACAGATGTGTCTTAGACTCGGTGTGGCTGTGGCTGTGGCATAGGCCAGCAGCTACAATTGTGATTTGACCCCTGGCCTGGGAACTTCCATGTGCTGTGGGTGCAGCCCTAAAAAAAAAAAAAAAAAAAAAAAAAAAAAATTTAAAAAAAATTTAAAAAGCAGGCCAAATTAATTTTTAGAATTAAAGCAAATTTACTCATCATTTACATTTTTGAGTATCACATGTATGTAGAGTATTAGAAAGCTTCTTTCAATGAGTCATTCTAAAAACACAAGGTAAATTATTGTCATTCTTACAACCCTGAAGAATCATTTGATAAGAAGGATATAGAAATTTATTAGGTAAGGCATGTGCAATAAATTATAATATCCTGAATTTCTCATCAGTTTACCTATAAATTAAACTTTAAGCAGCACCAATTTCCACTTTATTGTCAAATTGCTGTATATAATCAAAATCCTATATTATGTTTATATTATCAGAGCATGCACCAAATAGAAAATTAGAAGTATCTTATCCCTGCCTATAAATTACGAGTAAATGTTGCTGACAGGCAGTAACACTATTTAAAAATCTTAACCATGGGGAAAAGGAGTTGTTCTTGAAATAACTGTAATAGAAGTAAATTAAGAAATATTTCTATTAAGAGGAAATCCATGCACAGGAAATTCACGGATCCAGAATCCATTTTTTACATTAAAAATTCTTTAACTATATTTTTAAAGGATAATTGTTGAAACTAGCTACTGAAAAAGCACTGAACATGACTTTTTAAAAATTTCGTCATTTACCTTGCATTTGATAATAATTAAGAAAGAAATAACCTGAGCTTGAAAAAAAAAAAAAAAAAGACATACAGTTTCAGGGGGTTCCCATTGTGGCACAAGGGAAATGAATCCAACTACTATCCATGAGAATGCGGGTTCAGTCCCTGACCTCACTCAGTGGGTCGGGGATCCAGCATTTCCATGAGCTATGGTGTAGGCCACAGATGTGGCTCAGATAACAAGTGGCTGTGGCTGTGGTGTAGACTGGCAGCTGTAGGGCACATTCGACCCCTAGCCTGGGAACTTCTATATGACGTGGGTACGATATGACGTGGATACACCCCTAAAAAGCCAAAAAAAAGAAATGTAGTTTCAATCAGAGAAAAATTTACTTAGTATTTTGGGTATATTATATCTAAACTACAAATAGCAATATATTTTAATCTGTTTTCAAAGGGCGATATAGAAAAGTTAAAGAGAAAATGAAACACATTTCATCTAGGGAGAATCGAACTTTAAGGTTTGTTTTTAGATAAAAGCTCAGATCATGAATGTATTGGATTTTATATATTTCATTTTCAGCTGATTTAGGACTTTCACATACAAAATATTAAAATTAGATGATGATAACAGTTCCTTAGAACTTTATAAAGCCCCCTAACCCATGAGGCAGTGTAGAAGAGGAATATGATACAGTCTTGGAATCTGGAATTCAGACTCCCCTATCTCAAAACACAGTTTTGCCATTTACAGTGTAAGAGCTGGGCAAGTTTTGTATTTTTTTCTTGCCTTGATTTTTATCTTTCTATTAAGAGAAAGAAATATAACATGAAGCATGATCATGATGGTTCGACTTACTCAGGTATAAGGTCCAATTGAAATGATAGAAATAATATTCCTGAGACATGTTCATTCAATGAACTATTGCTTTCACTATTACTAGGATGATTAAAAATTGTTTCTCACGAATAAACTATCAAACGTGAATTAAGACTCTTTTGCCAAAATTTCACATTTATTTTTCAAATTTTTTTTCCCTCTACATCTCCAGTCTGATAATTTTCTGGATAGTCATAGATATTGTTTCAATAGATCATAAAATCTTTCATTAAAGTAAAAGAAATGTGGAGTTCCCTAGTGGCACAGCGGGGTAAATATCTGGCGTTGTCACAGCAGTGGCCTGGGTCGCTGTGGTGACATGGGTTCTCTGGCCCGGAAACTTCCATATGCCTCAGGCATGACCAAAAATAAATAGATAGGTAAAAGAAACATGTATATCAACTAGTTACACCTCTCAGTTTGTAGTGGAAGAACTGACTTTTAGAAAAAATTGAGTTAAATACAAAAATTGAATTTCAGAAATACTAAAAATGTAATATTTAAATGTGATCATGGAGTATCTATTGTCTACCTAGTAATTAGTCCCTCTGATATCTGCACAATGTCATAATAGAATTTTAAAGATTGACTTTGCTTGTTTTTAACTTAATTCCAACAGTTTATTGATTTATCATTGATTTTTTTAAAAATAAAATCCAAATAATACATATACACAAAATATTTGAAAATATTTAAAGTGATGGAACATTCTGTGTTTGAGTGTTTAAGACGGTTTAAGCAAAGGCAAGTGGCTAATGGGAAAACAGACTCAAATAGAAATGCTTTCTGTGACCTGATTAAAAGAAATAAACAAAACACAAACGAAATCTAAAGAGACATTATGCAAAGCCCTGCATCCAAAAGAAAGGAAGGAAGGGAGGGAGGAAGGAAGATAGGAAAAGCATTGAGGTAGACAAGGCAACACCACCCCAGGTATAAGGATCTTCCAGGATAACTCATTCTGCTGTATCTCCTGGCTGGTTGCCAGGGATGTGCCTCACTCTGCACCATGCTTTCTTTTCTCCTTCTAGGGCAGTATTGGAGGAGGGACTCTAAGTTTCTATGGGTAGGTGGCTGTGGTGAGCCTTATCACCTGCCTTCTCCAGTTCAGACATGTCCCCCTGGGGTGGTACCCATCCGAATTACAAGCCTTCTGGAAAAGGAAAGTTGCTTTCCTTCAAAACCACTGAGATCCAAATTTAGAATAGCATCTTTGAAAAATTTTTATTATTTAGGTTCTCATAAATACATAAAAAATTTCCCTAGGGTACTGGCATATTCACACACGTCTAGACACATGGAAGCGGTGTGTTCTCCTTTATCTTACTGTTTTTCCTCCTGAGAATTTTTTCAACATACTCAATGAAAACTAAAATTTTGATGAAGAATCATCACAGTATGTCTCACTTCATCATTTATTGTAATTTTGATGGCCAATGCTATATTCATAAATTCTCAGGAAGGAATTTTTCTGTGTATCTCTTAGTCTCTCTTTTTTTTCCATACTGCTGATGCCTATAATTGCACTCTATTTCTAATCTACTATGTTTTATTATACAATAGGGAGTCATTGATCACATGTTCTCATCCTGCTATAATAGAAATATCCAAATATTACAGTCACAGATTATTCTGACATATAATGAGGAAACATGAAAATGAGTTGCCCTTCTTAATTTATTAGAATTTATCTCTCTTCCAATAAAACTAAGACAGTTATTATTCATTAATTACCTTAGTTTTATCAAACCTGCTGATAAAAAATGTTCACCCTATTTTATAGTCCAATCACAGGCAGGAATTAAAGAGCTAAGAATTCAACAATAGAAAAAGATGAATTTAATGGAACAGGTTTTCAAAGGACTTGGAATTTTTTTTTTTTCTGTCTTTTTAGGTCTGCACCCACGGTATATGGAGGTTCCCAGGCTAGGGGTCAGAAATGGAACTGTAACTGCCACAGCCACAGCAATGCTAGATGCGAGCTGCATCTGCAAACTACACCACAACTCACAACAAGGCTGGATCCTTAACCCACTCAGCAAGGCCAGGGATCAAACCTGCATCCTCATAGATACTAGTCGGATTTGTTAACCACCAAAACATGATGGGAACTCCAGGACTTGGAAATTTTTAAAAAATATTCTTAGAAACTATAGTATGTAGGATGGAGGGTTGCACAAGTAGTCTTGTATCACAGACATTTAAAAAGGGAGGGGAAGACCTAGTTGGCTAAAAGACCTGTATGAAGAATGGGAATAAAAAAATATGAGAAAAAAAGAAATTAAAAATAATATGGAAATGAAAGTTAAGAAATAGTGAAGGCTTAAAGATTGGTAAGAAGAATCAAAATTAAGATAGGATATTTATAAATTTATGCCATTTAACCACCACCACCAACAAAAGACAAAGTGTAGCCTGTTTTTCATGTGGAGGGAAAAGTTAACATAGGTAACATCAGGAATATAGTGAGTTCTAGGAGGGCATGACTTTTTGTCTGCTTCATTCTTTTATAGTGCCTATCACATATAATAGCATCTGAAACCTAGTAGTTACTCCCCAAAAATTGTTAAGTGACAATGAATTAAATGCCTCTTTGTTTTATTTTTTATTTTTTTATTAGCAATATTTAAATCTTTTTTTATTTTATTTTATTTTATTATTATTATTTTTATTTTTATTTTCCCACTGTACAGCAAGGGGATCAAGTTATCCTTACATGTATATATTACAATTACATTTTTTTCCCCACTCTTTGTTCTGTTGCAACATGAGTACCTAGACAAAGTTCTCAATGCTATTCAGCAGGATCTCCTTGTAAATCTATTCTAAGTTGTGTCTGATAAGCCCAAGCTCCAGATCCCTCCCACTCCCTCCCTTTTTTACCTTGATTAAGCAGTGAAATGACCTAATATTTTTGGCCACCTCCATGAAATATAACATATGTATATGTGACCTATGATCTAAGGAATCAGGTGATACTAGGTAAAAAGTAAATTTCAAGGAACTTCTGGGCAGGTCTAGCTAAAGCCTAAGATAATTTTAGTAGCAGGAATTCTTATAACAATGCCACAGCAGGGCCGCAAGCTACTATTCTTAAGGATTTTTGAATGTAGACTAGATGGTAACTATCACAGTCATGACATCTATAAAAGAAAATGAAGGATGACCCAAGGAACCATGATTACTGACTTGTTTGCAGACTTAAAAATATACAAGGAAAAAAATCACAGTGATTTGTTACACATTTGTTATGCATCCTGTTTAACACCCTGGGTGTGAGTATAAAAACTGGTCCTAGGAGAATATTTTAACCTTCACTGTAGAGTGTGAAGAACAGGTAGGTATAGCCTAACTTCCCAAGGCTTTTGATGTTGCCCTTTATGACATCCTCATTCATAAATTGAGACAATACTCTGTAAACCACTCAAATTTGGTAGCTAAAGGAATAGTGAAATAAATAATTCGTTCATTAAATTTAAAGAGTCCTGTGTAAAGAGAGTTTTTGAGGCCTGGCTCTTGAAAGACAAGATCTGAACTCAGCGAGACCTTGGTAAAGTAGAGAAGTGGTTAGAAGTCCAGAAGCCAAGGAGAGGAGAAAAAAACAAAGCAAACAAACAAAAATCTGGCAAGGGGAAAAAAAATGCAAAATTGGAATAAGTGAAAAGGTAAACATTTACTTTAAAATACATGCAGTGCTGGATAATTTTATATATGTATATCTGATAGGCGTATACAGAAACCTTTTTTTCAGTACTATATTTTTAGACTCCAGAGCTAAAGGTAAGTATGAGTTAAAGTGGAGAACCACAGAGATGGCAAAAAAATAGAAACTAAAGCAAGGAAAGGACAACTAAAATAGGTATAATTCAGTCCACAGTCTTAAAGCATATGGCATGAAGACATGATCACCCTGTGTTGTTCTCTGTACAGAGGCTAGGACAGCAGGACTGAACATGAAGTAGTCTCTGAGGGATTAGCTATAAGTAAGAATTTCCTGAGAGTGAGAGTTGTGAAATATCAAAATAGGCTACTGAGGAAGGTTATGTTGCTCTTTTTCCGGAAGGCCTTAAAAATAGGAGAGGTGGAATCTTTATGAAGTAATTTGGGTATGATATTATCTGAAGGAGGGAAAAATGATATAACCTTGCATGACCCCTGCCACTATTAATATCCGGCCTTTCTACTCTTACCTGAATGGAAATGTAGACATGTATTTCCACCAAAAGAAGAGAGTCTTTTGCTCTTTGTAACATAACAAAATTTATCTTTCTCATAAAGAACCATTTTAAGGCAAGTGAACTATCTAAGCCCATCCTGAAATTCTCCATATTAAACTTAGAGAAGTAGTTATTAAATATTCAATCTAGCTATTTTTTTCAAAGGACCTGCATAGAGGTTGTGCCATATTTCATTGTTTTCCAATTCAAAAGATGTAAAAGATGAACATTTTATGTAATTTCGAATTTTAGAATCCTCAGGAATGTGGCCAAATAAAGACGTGGTCTGTTATCTAGCTGCTTGATGATTATGTTCACTTTCCCAACATCTAAAAGTAACATGCACTCCTCTGCTTCTCAGAACCTCATTACTGGATCCACCAACGGACATGAGTGACATCACTATAAAAGTTATTCCAGGAGTTCCCGTCGTGGCGCAGTGGTTAATGAATCCGACTAGGAACCATGAGGTTGCGGGTTCGGTCCCTGCCCTCGCTCAGTGGGTTAAGGATCCAGCGTTGCTGTGAGCTGTGGTGTAGGTTGCAGATGCGGCTCGGATCCCACGTTGCTGTGGCTCTGGCGTAGGCCGGAGGCTACGGCTCCGATCTGACCCCTAGCCTGGGAACCTCCATATGCCACAGGAGCGGCCCAAGAAATAGCAAAAAGACAAAAATTAATTAATTAATTAATTAGGGTTTACTATTTAAAAAGAAAAAGTTATTCCAGAGGTTTCTTCACTGTGAAAGGCAGTATTTGCCAACAGGTCCTTTCTTACTGAATTAGGAATCTCAGGGGTTTCCTATTTACCACCAGCCCTCTCAAAGTGCGTAGGGTATACTAGCAGCCGTTTTGAGCTTTCACTTTGCACAATCACCTGCCCAGCATCTTAAATTGAGCTCAGCCTTGGTTAGAATGTGCCACTGTGGCTTTTGGCGTTTTTGAGCCACTCTGACCCATGGTACTCATCACCTGCTACAATGAACATGTGTAAATACATAAATGAATACATATGTGTCTGTATCTGTACCACAGTATTCTGCTTATGAAAGTAGGAGAATAGGCTGATGCTATGCTGAAAAATAATATACACTGATAAATCCTCACACTCTTTAGGCTCTGATAGAGCAAGGGTATGCAATACAATGTGGAAAAAAAAAGTGAGCTTCTGTCATACAACGAAGTGTGTGATTTCTCTTCAACAGTCATAAATACATTGCCAATTATGTTAACTATTCTTGTACAGTTAATTTGTATGTTTTTAGGTGTATGTGTCATAAAGCTGATAGCCATAAAATTACTTCTAAAATAATATATTTAAAGTGCTTGAATTGCAGTTATACCCAGAGGTCTCAAAACATAAAAAAATTCTTAAGAAGTAAGTATATGTGTAAAATTTCCAAAATGGAAACTACTGCCTATAGAAGAAGTTGTAGTAGACCATAGTTTGATGAGATGAAGGAGAGGAAGAGAAAGAGCATGAGAGAAGGAAGAACAAGAGGAGGAGTAGAAAAGCAGGGAAGGGAAGAAATAATGACCCTGGTAGTATCAGGGTTGGTTAGATCTGGGCTAGAAACCTACCCAAGGTACTTGGAAGGAGGGCAAGATGACTGCCCCAAGCCTGGAGACAAGATGTCTGTAATTCTGTCTGTAATTCTTTTTTTTTTTTTTTTGTCTTTTGTTGTTGTTGTTATTGTTGTTGTTGTTGCTATTTCTTGGGCCGCTCCCTCGGCATTATTGTTGTTGTTGTTGTTGTTGTTGCTATTTCTTGGGCCGCTCCCTCGGCATTATTGTTGTTGTTGTTGTTGTTGTTGCTATTTCTTGGGCCGCTCCCACGGCATATGGAGGTTCCCAGGCTAGGGGTTGAATCAGAGCTGTAGCCACCGGCCTACGCCAGAGCCACAGCAACTCAGGATCCGAGCCGCGTCTGCAACCTACACCACAGCTCACAGCAACGCCGGATCGTTAACCCACTGAGCAAGGGCAGGGACCGAACCCGCAACCTCATGGTTCCTAGTCGGATTCGTTAACCACTTCGCCACGACGGGAACTCCCTGTCTGTAATTCTTATCTTCATCGTAGGTGAGGTTGACTCTCCTGATGCATCCTCAGGAGGACACCTGTTTTGATGGTTTTTACCAGGAGTCAAGATGAATATATGTTGATTCATACACATTCACCTAGTTTCCCTCATGAATAGCACACTCATTTGTAGAAAGGGGCGGGGGGAAGGGGGAACCGTTGGTGCCATCAGCCAGTAAATACTGATGTTCTAATCACAGGTACTAACTCAAGTTTCATTCTGTTTCCTGGCTAACACAGTGAAGTAAACCTTTTTTTTTTTTTTTCCTTCAAGAATAAGAATGTTAGACGCATTAAAGAGTTCTGATTTTATTAATTTTTTATTGAAATATAGTTGATTTACAATGTCATGTTAATTTCTGCTTACGGCGAACTGATTCAGCTGTGTATATCTGAATATATATATATATATATGTTCCTTTTTTATCTTCTTTTCCATTATGATTTATCATAGGATATTGAATTTAGTTCTCTGTGCAATACAATAGAACTTTGTTGTTTATCCCCTCCATGTATAGTACCTTGGATCTGCTAACTCTAACCTCCATTCCATCCTTCTCCCAGCCCCCTCACCCTTGGCAACAGACTGTGAGTCTGTTTCTGTTTTGTAGATAGGTTCAATTGTATCAAATTTTAGATTCCACATACAAGTGATATCATATGGTATTTGTCTTTCTCTTTCTGACTTCACTTAGTATGAGAATCTCTAGTTCCGTCCATGGAAAAGGCATTATTTCATTCTTTTTTATGGCTGAGTAGTGTTCCATTATATATATATATATCTCACATCTTCTGTATCCATTCATCTGTCAATGGATATTTAGGTTTTTTCCATGTCTTAGCTGTTGTGAACAGTGCTTCTGTACACATTGGAGTGCATGTATCTTTTTTTATTATGGTTTTGTCTGTATATATGCCCAGGAGTTGGATTGCTAGATCAAATGATAACTCTATCCTTAGTTTTCTGAGGAATCTCCTTCCTGTTTTCCAAAGCAGCTGCACCAACTTACATTCTCACCAACAGTGTAGGAGAGTTCTCTTTTCTCCACACCATCCCCAGAATTTGTTATTTGTAGACTTTTTAATGAAGACCATTCTGACCGATGTGGGGTGGTGCCTCATTGTAGTTTCGATTTGCATTTCTATAATAATTAGCAGTGTTGAGCATTTTTTCATGTGCTTATTGGCCATCTGTATTTCTTCTTCGGAGAATGTCTATTTAGGTCTTCTGTCCATTTTTCAATTGGGTTATTTGTTTTTATGTTGTTCAGTTGTATGAACTATTTGTCTATTTTGAAAATTAAGCCCTTATCGGTTGCTTCCTTTGCAAATATTTTCTCCCATTCTGTAGGTTGTCTTTTCATTTTGCTTATGGTTTCATTTGCTGTACAAAAGCATGTCAGTTTGATTAGCTCCCATTTACTTTTGTTTTTATTTCTATTGCCTTGGGAAGAGAGAACTTGATTTTAAATACTTGATTTTAAAAGTATTTCTTAGATTCCATTAAATCCCTCTGAACATCAAATTTTCTGTATATAATTTTAACTTTAAAGTACTATTTTTAGTATTACCTTGCAGCATGCAGAAATAACAGAATATATAGTTTGATTACTAAGTCTGGGACTGGATTTACAGGGATTCAAATGAATAGCTCACACACAAGCTCTGTGACCCTGGGCAAGTAATTTAACCTCTCTATCCTCCAGCCTTTTTTTCTGTAAAGTGGAAATGATAATAGTGCCTTCCTCATAGGCTGCTCTAAGGATTAGAGTCAATGTGTGTTAAGTTTTTAGTGTCATAATATTTCATAACTTATAGCTGTTATTTATTAAATTTCTAAATATGGTTAGTAGTCCAAAGTACATAATGTAACCTTGAGCTTAGCAGCTTATGTTGCTGGAGGCTGAGGTGAACCAACTTTTCAATGCAAAAAAATGAAAAGACAATTATATTTACCAGGGAATTAAACATTTTTGTCAGCTCACTCTTTTTCTAGAACTATATCCTTTGGAGAAACATTCTGATCTCATTTTGTCTTACACTTTTATTGAATTTATGCCATTTGGGAACTTGCAAGGGGTCTTTGTGAACCCAGCTCCCTTTCTATGTCTGAGGAAAATGAGACTCAAAGTTGACTGGTCCAGAGATCTGCAGCTTCTTAGGTAACAGAACCAAACCCAGGAGAGCTTTCTTTCTACTGCGCTGCACTCAATGCTTTTTGGTGCTTTGGACTCTGGAAACAAATTGTACTCATTGCTAAATAGCTTATTAGTATTTTTACTTTAAAAGAACAATTCTCTACATCTAATATCATGTTTGTATTTCGTTGTCAAGCTAAAAGAATAGTTTGTTGTTTTATCAAATCTTCAACAATCCTGTTCGGTTTTCCTTGAGCCGGGCACCCAGCTAATAAGTGTTGGTTTGGGGCATTTGTATTCAGTAGTCAGAAGAAAGAAGTTTGTTCCTTTCTTAACGCTAACATTTCCCAAAGGATATTCCTGATAAATTTGTAAATACTCTGGATTCTTGCATCCATTGTATTAAAGAATATGAAAAGTCCTTTAAAAAATCTATTTTTTGACTATTTTTTGATTTTCTAACTTTTTGAGGGTAGGGATCGCTTGTTTGCACTCACAGAAACTGGTAATCTTTGGAATCCACTTTGGGATTTCTAAGGAGAGTCATGAACTCACTTCTACCAATGAGTGCTTTCTCTTAGATCCTAGGTTGGTTGTAGAGAATCATGATGAAAAACTGTCCATTTCAGTAACTTCTGATCTGTTGTAGCATGGTCTTTTTTACAGGGAAAGTACTGTAATACTTTCCGTAGGGTACTATCTGCCAAGGATGACTTGGGCTTTCCTTGGAAAGAGCCTGGGACAGAATGTGTAGACATGCGGAGATAAGGAGCCTCCTGCCAGGCCTTCAGCTTCGGACCCCGGCCCACGGCACCCACCCTGTGCAGCTCGCTTGCCTGCCCTGCCTGGATGCGGAGGAGGCATTCTGTTCGTCTGAGAACACCTCTATTCCTAGCTCTTTGACAGTTTCACTTTCCATATCCCCTCTGTTCTAAACATGTAGAAAAAGAGATAAAGGAAGGTGATGAAATGAAAAAAAAAAATCAAGTGGGGAATGCTTCAAGTAGAGTGAAGAAACTCATTTCATGTGCCTACTTTGTATGTGGTTATGACTGGGTTTTAGAGTGGGAAGTGACCTCCAAAGCTCATTTTTTTATAAGATAGGGAAGGAGGTAAGTATGTAGTGTGAAGTCGTGGTTAGTACTGAGAACAAAGTAAAACACTATGCTAGCTTTTATTGTAATAAATGTTTATACCATGATTCATTTAAAAAGAAATGAAGACAGCTTGACTCAAAAACAAAAAAAAAAAAATTTCAAATTTGTGATTCTCGTTCAGGGCATCTGGTTAATAGTAATGAAAATAGATTAGTGTTAATTTAGGCTTCTTGGTAAATTATTCAGCTTGCCATATTTTTAAACTGATAAAGTATGTTTACCAAATAGGACACAAATGGAAAGGGTAGAACAAAATGATCAAATTTATTCCACTCCCCTAAAAAATGCAGGAGAGGGAGAATTAAAAAATGTATACCCATTATTTCTTAAAATTTCCTTATATAGGTAATGTTGACAACTCCCCTTACTTAAGGTACTATAGTATCTCATTAGCCATGTCTGTTTTACAACTTTTAAAATTAAAGCGTGTCTACTGTCCTTCATTCTAATTTCTTATTTTATCAAAATTTGTAATCCTTAAATTTTGTGTTTTTCCTCTTAAAAATGCTTTAATTTAAAAAATGCGAGATGATTCAATTTGTCTATTCTTTCTAAATTGGAAATTAATCTGTTTGGCTTGAGGCTACAGAGCTTACTCTCATTAGATGCATATGTCCAAAGATGTGTGAATATTTCCCATACAGTGAGACATTGGGATTATCACTGAGATCTTAATCAAAACTGTGCTGATTGCTTGGGAGTTGGGCCCTATGAGAGAGGAAATAAATCAACCTAAAACAATGACTCAGTTACATTAGTAAAATAAGATTGTTTATTTCTAAAAAGAGTTTTAAAAATTCAGTTTTAAAAATATAATTCTGTATTTTACGTTTGCAGAAATGTTACATTGTATTTATCAGGTTGCTCATCCTGGTACCATCCATATTTAGCACTGCAAAATGAACTTATATCTCCAAGAACTGTTTCAACCAGTTAGCATTGCTTTAATAAAATATCCACACTTCGAGGGGAGACATGCCTTTGGGTTCAGCTAATAAATATAAATTTAGAAACCTTTTGCATTATGCTGTATTCTCAGTGTTTCAAAGTAATTTTATTTTCCATGAAATTATATAATATTGAAGAAAAAAGTTTACGCAGTGAATTTAAGAAATTGAATTGCATCCAACTGAATTTTCACAAGTGAATGTGGTTCAGGGTTTTTTTTGCTTGAACTTCACCACCTCATCATAGAATATGTGTGTTATTATTATTCCCATTCTGCAGCCAAGAAAACTGAGGTTTAGGAAACTATGAATTGGCCAAGTTTGTATCACCGGTGACAGGTAGAGTGCTGGAGTATTCAGCCTCAAAGTGCTGCTTGCTCCCTCGGTGGTTTACATCTCTCCTCACATGTCGTCTTTTCAGATAACCTTTTCCTGACAGCGTTATCCACCTGAACCCTTGCCCATTCAGTCACCCTCCACGTAGCATGTCCTATTGTGGTATTTCCTCTATAGCATTTTTCTATCCAAAATCATCTGATTAGTGCACTTGTTTATTGCTTTATTGTCCCTCTAGCCTCAGTTTCATGAAGACCAGGAACTTTGTTTTGTTCACATTGGTGTCTCTGGCACCTGGCATCATCCTCGACACATTTATGTCCCTGTGATCAGACTTTTTCATTAATATCTGAATATTTAACATCATGGTTTTGGCTAAGGCCTCCAATGTCAGTTTAGCCAGGATTTGATTGCCTGCATGGTTCATGCTAGAGTTTAGTTCAAAATCTATGGCGAGAATACACCAAAGATATATAGTTACATATAGTTCATCTGCTCCAAAGCTGGGGCCAGTAGCGTGCTTGTGTCCTGATAGAGGATCTATACTGCGTGCATGCACCTTAATCTCATTTCTGACATTTAACTGTCACCCTTCCTGACCATATATTCTGACAGAAGTTCTGAAGTATTAAAACCATGTGTTACACAGTCCGAGCATGTTTTACAGTCTCCGGGGCAGTTGTGTAGCATCCTCTAGTCCAGGAGTTTTACACAGATAAAGGGAGGATATAGTTTTGAGAGGAATGCTATAACTACAAAGTGCATCCTGAAGGCCATTTAGCTCACAATGAAGGTCTGTGTTTTAAAATAGCACTATAACAAAGTAACTACAGAGTTTTGGCAAGGGCTTAAACTATTTATAGAACTAAGTAAGGCATAGTAAATAGTGCCACAGTACCCAGTCCTCCCTTGCCATAACCCCAAACTTATGAAAAGCACTGTAATTATATTTTTCTACTTTAAAAAAAAAATCATAGTAGCCATTATCAGTTTAACCATACGGAAGCTCAGGCTGAGATTTCTTTTTTAAATGCATAGTTTTGATTTTCAGCAGCTGCACTGGGTCTTTAATCATATATTATCTTTATGAAGCCTTTTTCTAACATATGTTAATTGGCTGTTTTCTGTGACAAATTATGAGCTCTTACTTTGATGAGGTTCAATTGCAATCATGTTGGAGTCGAGTATGTAGAGTTTCCACCCCTGCTGGCTCCTCAAACCACTACAAACATCCGCACGTCACTGCAGTGCTGAGTAATGGCAGGATTTGGGCTGGCTGATTTTGCTACAGATTTTTTTTTTTTCCACAGGATATTTTCAGCTTCTTTGTACTAAATCTGTTGCAGGGTTTGCCCTTTTTAGCAGAAGCATGCTCTAAAATTAACATCAAATTGTATTGGAGATTACTATAATACAGTGAGAAATATTTCATAATACAACACCCCAGCGTCTGTTTTGCTTTACTAAAACGTTAATACATTTGTTAGACATTTTGTAGAAGTCATTCAGTTGTGAGGTTAAGTATTTTCTAAATCATTAGTATTTCGTAATATTTTGAATTTTTCTCTTTTGAGGAAAAGAACAGTTATTTGAGCAGCTGATCAAGTATGTATGTAGTGATCATGAAGAAAATACACATACTCTTTTTTTCTAGATGTTGCCAAACATCAATACTCTAAAGATTCCATTGTATTTTCTTTTTTCTTCGTAGTTACATCTGTTGGTCAAGTAATAAAAAGAATTACATGTTCCATCAAGGTTAATGTCCTATAAGATGCATAACATCCATTCCAGTCGTCTATCCTAATGTCAGGTTTTAATATATGATTAGGATGAACAGATATATTCTAATCCATCTACTCTGAGAACTGTGGCAGATAATCTGCATCATATGCCAACAGATGATCAATGATAGCTCTTGTAGAATAAATATAAAATACAGTGCATCTGTTTATATTCACAGGAACATAGGGCAATTGATTAAGGCCTTTGGAAACTGTGTCAAACACCAGTCATATTAGAATTCATTTAACTATGTTTCCGCCTTGCCATATAAGGTAAAGGACCTGTAAACTAAAGTTCTCCAAAGCCAAAGCTCGGGGTCAAATTTCCATACAAGTATTAGAGTTTAGAATAAGATCAGTCAGATGTGAATAGGAGCTACTCCTCAAGAGGCTGTTTTTAATCAGCCATTTCCCCAGAGTAGCGCACAGTCAATGAGCTCTAAATCCTGAGGCTACCTGTGCACATAAGAAGGCCTGGGAACATCATTACAGAACCTACAATTGAGCATATATGAAAAAATTAGAGCAGAAATTAAGGGTAAGAAAGGTTAACTTTAGAAGTCTTACTTGGGTACTCCTGTTTTAGAGGGTCTTAAAGATATCATTTTATATGTTTTAAAAAAAGGAATATTAAACTCCACTAAATGCAGCTACTTCTCTTTTAAAAGCCAAATGAAGAGTTATTATGGACTTATGTTAGCCAGAACTGTTTAAAAGTGTATTATTTTGAGAGGGTCCCTGTGCATCAATTTACTCCTGAGTAAATATGAAGTTTTTTTCCTTAATAGCACTACGGGTAGAGGGGATGGCTTCAGGAGTCCTGTGTGACACTGCAGTGTGACTGTGAAGTCAGTTGGTGCACTCTCTTGAGCTAGTGTACACAAGGAAATTTAGTTGCACTTGATAAGACATATATACTTAATTGGCTTTAAGAAAATAAACCAAGGTAAAAAATGATGTGTAAATGAAACAGAGAATTTGGCACTTGACTATATGGAAGCCCATGAGCCATGTGGCTTAATTGGGGCCAGTTGGGATCATTTAATGATTGCTGTCAGAAGATCAGATTTAATTCTCCTTATAAGAAGACCACAGTGGGATAGAGTTAAACAAATTGTCATCAGAGGTTTCAGATGAACAAAGCCTTAATTAGGTTGATTAGGATGCTGTAAAGGAGATGAAGAGAAATAGAAAAATTGATGAATCACTGGCTTCCATGTTGAGCCACATATAATAGCAATATCAAATATCTGTATTTCAACATAAACGATTATGGCATTTTGAATATTATATAAATTGGTTTTATGCAAACTTTCTAAATTCCTAAAGTTTAGCTACAGACAAAAGTAAGTGGCATTCAGTGTAAATAGTAGATGATTTATCTGGCATATTCTCCTTCATGTAGAACAAAAATATTGGCAGGAGGAAAATGGTATTTCTTCTCATTTTAAGGTCATCTTTAAATGTTATATAAATTCATAAAGTAAATAGCAATAGAGACAAATTATTTTTCAAGGACATAATTTCAATAATTTAACAGTATTTGAATACAGAATAATATAAAGCCTTTAGTTACAATGTCCTTTTAACCATTCATAGTACAGTCCTAAAAATATTGTGATTATTTACTAGTGATAATGTTTGAGAGTACTTAGATGTCTTAAAATTTACTCGTATTGTTTTACTCACATATTATGAAATACAAAAATGTTTTTTCCATTTGCTGCAGTTTTGCAGTAAAGTATTCCCTTTGTACGAACGAGCACACACACACACACACACACACACACACACACGTATCAGTAAAGCTGAAAATTGTATCTAGTACCACAGGCTTTTTGAGAAAAAAAATTTGTAGGATATTTATATTTTAATAATGAAATATATATTAAAGACTAAGAAAATAATGAACATAAGATTTTTTTTTCTGACAGGATCATGAAATGCCTAGCAATTCAGATTTTTGTCACAACAAGATGAAAATTTATAATAGCAACATCTTCCATTTCAAGCCTAGTTTGCTCTGAATTCTGGCAATTTTGTTTCACTGATATTGGTGCTGTATAGTACTTAACTTGCTTTGTTCAACAACAGCAACAGAAAATCCAGCTGCATGTGCTTATTGAGAGGTTACAGCTGGGAAACAGAACACTCTGTGATGCTAAATAGGAGCTCTTGCTTTGTGATGAGGCAGTGCGAGATTTACCTTTGTGGTGAGCCCTGCCACATCATTGCATGGCCTTTGGAAAAAAAACATGGTGGCTGGTCCATTGTGAAAAGTTAAGAAAACAAGGACTTGATAGAACCCTGAATTAATTACTCAATATGATGTGGAAGGACTAAAACCTGTGGGGTGGTTGAATAACATGAGGCTTTTGACATATTTAGACCATTTGGAGTTTATTTTAGCATGGGGATTGGAGAATGCTTTTTAAGCTCCAGTGTGAAAAAATGTCCAAGGCAAAATATACTGTGGCTGTCCATGACAGGGAAGCTGTTCTTCCTTTGTGTTTATTAAATTGTTTATAATGCAGCATACTTGTTTAAAGGTATGTGTCTTCTAAACTTTAGACTTGTGTAAATAAAGTGATTTACATCAGTGATAATGGAAGGTTAGGCCCACTTACTAAATTAATTGCAGGGGTTTTCAAAACGAGTTCCTTTTTAGCCTTATTACATTTCTGACATACATTTCATCTCCCTTTGTCCTTGGGGAAAGATATTAAAGTAGGACTAGAAGCATTAATGTAGAGTTTTCAGCAGCCGTGGTCATTGGGAAAATTGATATATTTCCCTAGTTATTTCTACTTTTGCAGCCTGAAGCTTTTCCATGACTGATACTTATGAGAAACTTCTTAATTTTTATAACACTATAAATTTTTCTTCACGTAATGATTATTGTTAATGGATAAATGAGGCATTTCCTTTAGAAGTTGCTCATCACCAACTCTGCAAAGTGAGGTCTTCATGGTATATGTAAGGACTACAATTCGCTTGATAACCTTACTGTATATTTCAATTTATATCTCAAAACTAAAGCAGTCTTACAAGTAGTAAGCCATGTTCCCAGTACTACTGTGTATCTAGCCCTTCACCTGTCATACCACATTTAATAATAACCATCCTACAGATGAAGTATGTTTCCAACTTTTTGTAGGGCAAGGGAACAGTGTTTCCAATCCATTAAATCATCAGCCTTTAACCACTTAGCTTCTAAGTGCCAACCAAGCTAGCATTCAGACCCTGAGCTTCCTGATTCCAGAATCCATTCAGCCTCCACTTCTCAGTATAAATTATTCTTATTCCGTATATGAGTTGCTATGTAAACATAATGAAAGATTAAGTGAAGTTAGCATTCTGCTTCCATAGAAATAAAAATGTGAATATGTTTTTGGTTTTGGTTTTTTTTTTTTTTTTTTGCCTTTTTAGGCCTTTGTACTCATGGCATATGGAGGTTCCCAGGCTAGGGGTCTAATCAGAGCTGTAGCCGCTGGCCTAGGCCACAGCCACAGCAACACCGGATCTGAGCCGCATCTGCAACCTACACCACAGCACATGGCAATGCCAGATCCTTAACCCACTGAGGGAGGCCAGGGATCGAACCTGCAACCTCATGGTTCCTAGTCGGATTCGTTTCCGCTGTGCCACAACTCCGAAAATGTTAATAGTCATTAAAATAGCAACTAAAGAAAATACTCACCTGTGATGTTGATAATGGGGGGAGCTATGCACAAGTTGGGGCAGGAGATTTATGGGCAATCTATTTTCCTTCCTCTCAATTTTATTGTAAACCTAAAACTGCCTTAAAAAATAAAATCTTTCATTAACGAAAGAGAAAATCCTTACCTGAAAGATAAAAATCTTAATGAATTAATTCATTAATCAACTAATAGTTATCAGCTCCTACTGTATGCCTGGCACTGGAGTAGAAACTGAGAATACAAAAGTGAAACAAAACAGATGTTGGCCACAGCTGTTGAGAAAGATGGCAGACAGTTTCAATTGTGACAAGTGCTACAAACAAGGACATGGTACTCTGAGTCCTTATGGGGGAATTTGATGTCATCAGGAGAGCATGGAGTGATTTCTCAAGAAGAAACTGGAGCTGAGACAGAAAGGAAGGGAAGAAGTTAAGGAGAAACAAAGGGTAAGGAGGAGCATTCCAGGCAGAAAGAATTGCATATGCAAAGGCCCTGTGGTAGGAAGGAGCATGGCAGGTATGAGGAACTGAAAAACAGTTATTATTTATTATTTGTATGTGTGGTATTATGTTCCTGAGACTTGACAGTGACTCAAAATTCATCATATTAACACTGAATTAGAAGAAGTCAAGAAAATAACTTTGGCATGATGCTAATTATTCAGTGGGGAAGAACGGGTAATTTTACTGCCATTAAGAGGATGTCTTAGCTATATGTCTTTAAGAATGAATTCAGCTTGCATTCATAGCTAAGATATTATAACATTCTGTATCATACATGGTGAGCTTAGAGATAAATGGAATAACTTTCAGGACCAAGGAAATATTCCCTAATTCAAAAGACATCAGGGAGTTCCCGTCGTGGCGCAGTGGTTAACGAATCCGACTAGGAACCATGAGGTTGTGGGTTCGGTCCCTGCCCTTGCTCAGTGGGTTAACAATCCGGCGTTGCCGTGAGCTGTGGTGTAGGTTGCAGACGCGGCTCGGATCCTGAGTTGCTGTGGCTCTGGCGTAGGCTGGTGGCTACAGCTCCGATTCAACCCCTAGCCTGGGAACCTCCATATGCCGTGGGAGCGGCCCAAGAAATAGCAACAACAAAAGACAAAAAAGACAAAAGATCAAAATAAATAAATTAATTAATTAATTAAAAAAAGACATCAGGTAGTTCAGTAACATTAAGATTACTAATTATTATTATTTCTTTTGAAGTTCAGAATACTTCATAAGAGAAAAAAAGTAAAAGTTCGACTTGTTCCTTTTAACCAAAAACATAATTACATGCCTCCTAAGTCTTTCAAATATATCAAAAAGTAGAAAGTTAAATGTATCTAGATGCACCATAATGAGCAAAGTTTTACACTTAATAATGAATCATTTAATTGTTCGAATTAGTTATACCAGGCCTGCAGCAACTGGGTTTATGATTATTTTTATCCCTTACAAAGTAGCCAGCTAGTATTTATTTAACCGTATAATTTCTTGTGTGATATGTAACATGCTTGGTTTTCAGCCTTGAGTCTTTATATGAAGATGCTGGTGTTAGTGAGTCTGTACATCAGTGAAAAAGATATTTGCTAGTATGAGTAAAAGAAAATCGGAATTCTTTCTTTGCAAACTGACATCACATATTTTAATGTTTTTTTATTATTCATAGGCTGTTTTTATTTAAGTGACTGCACTCTGCTTATTGTAGCAAAATACATGCTTTGAAAAGATAAGTTTAGCAGCAGAGAATTAATTTCTTCCCACATCTTTTAATGTGGCATGGCAGTCTCACTCTAAGATCAAAACACATAACTGAAGGTTATGTTTAATTTCTAAATCAAAGTGTTGTGGGAAGATGATTGAAATCTGAAGATGACTCAGATCCACTTGATATGTGGTTTTCTTCCTACAGAAACCTTATGGTAGACTGCCATTTCCATGTTAGAAAGAACCTAATAGTGATGAGATTAAAATAGTTTCACTATATACCGAAAGTTTATCTTACTTTGGTTGTTAGTATGAATTTTTTTTTAAGAACTGTGAAAGTTTCAATAACATAGAAATCTCTTTCCCTACCTCTCCACCCCAGTTATATCTTTTCTTAAGCTAAGGGGGTAAAGAAGTACTCCATGTATTTTCTCAACATTGATTTCGGGGCAACAGTTTTCATTATTATATTTTTTACCAAAAATAACAATAATAACAATTCCTCCATTTGGTTCTTTGCCTGTATAGGATTCTTCATTTGCCTCCAGGGGGTAAATTAAGACTATATGGTCTCGTTCATTGTGTCATATGCTTTTGATGAGGCATGGTTAATGGCAATTGCAACGTGACTCCTACTTCACCAGAATGAACTTGTTTGTTTTCTTATTTTTATTTCTTAAAGCCAGCACGCAAAATACCAGTCTGGAGCTGAAGTGGATTTTTGTTTTCTCTCAGGTGTTTTAAAAATAGGGAGTTAGAAATGTTGTCCCCGTGTCTGGATTTGTCTCATTGTCCCTTATCTGAACCTCTCAAAGGCCTCTCTCTGTGGGGTGTGCAGCACAGCACACTCAGACAGTTCTGCTCAGAGAAGGAAGTGAAGAGTTTTGGTTCCCATTTTACACTTCTGGAACAGTTTAGGGAAGGAAGCACCTTTACACCTTTTATTGTTCGTGGTTGCTGACATCATATCCTTCCCTGACCAGTCTGTGCGTGTTTCCTGCCATTCTGTCAAGATTCTTCTGTGTTACTGGGAGGGATTTGTGGGAGGGAAGGAGGGAGGGAGGGAGGAAGAGAGCAAGAAGGAGTGAGGGAGGGGACGGGGGAAGGGCCGGAGGCGTGTGTCACTCCAGGGCGCTTGTTTGCAGATGAGAGAGCCGGTGGGAGAAGGATCTTTAGCATCTGTCCACAAGAAATTCACTCCTTGGGTCTCAAACCACTTTGCCTTCGTCTATCTGCTTATGCCAAACTCAAAGTGAACAGAAGCCTGCCATAATGAAGTTCCCCTTTTTAGTAAGCAGCCTGATTTTATTTTTCTTTATTTAGGTTGGCAAAAAGAAAAAAATGCAGAAGACTATAACTCTATAGAGTGTAACTATGGTAGAGTATTTCTTTTTCTTCTTTTTTAATTACTGATTGTTTTTCTGTGACTCTGTCATTTTCCAAGAACACGTCTTTCATGTGGAAGAAGCAGCGGCAAGGCTGCTGGAATTATTTTAAGCTTATGGGTTGATTGTACGTAATGAAAGTTCTCGGCATAACTTGAAATCTACTACATGTAGTTTAGCTATTACCACTTCTTTTCTTCATATACTTACGGACCAATTTTTCAGATTACTGAAGTTATATAATGTCTTTTTCACCCTGTCTAGGCCTCCTACAAATTAAGACTTGAAACCGACCGAACAATATAGTTTTGCATAAAATCAGGTTAGAGAAATAGTTATGCTAAGAAAACAGCTACTGAACTATTGTTGACCTTTCCTAACTCTCTGCATTTTTACTGACAACCTTGAAACGTGGTGACCCATAATCAAATGTTCTAAACCAAATGTTCCAAGAGACATTTTACTTCATGAAAACAGTCTCATCATCCCATCTTATTCTGCATATGTACTTAATCATATAAAATTTTGCATTTCAGAAATGCTCAAATGCTTTTCAAGAAATATTCATTTTTAAGGGAAACAAAATATTTTCATTTTGTTGAAATTTAAACTTGCATCTCTTCTTGCATATTTCAGAAAGGAAAATATATTTAATGTCATTTTTAATCAACTCTTTTATATTTATATGTATTGATACATATCAGTTCTTTCTGGCAAAGTATTTCCCATCCTGTTGTAAGAATTAAAAAAGAAAATCCTTGCTCTGCTCTTTTTCAGACGCATCTCTCGTTTCGAAGTTGTGAAATAGGGGGTGGTGATAGGGAGGAACTCTTCTAAGTTTGGGTCATCAGGAACTCTGTCATTTTGAAGAGACTTTTTTACTTTTTCTCCAGGGATGTTTCTCTATTTGTTTGTTTATTTGTGTTTTGAAATCATGATCCGTAGTGGTTCTCATCTTCCCTGCCTTGTTCAACACGCTAATCTGTTCACCCTGACCTTCCACCTTAAAGTGAATAAGCGCTTAGGCAGGCGTAGTCCTGTAAGCCGATAGTGCCACCGGCCTCAGCTCAATGAAAGAAAGGAAATCGTCCCATATGCATGTGTTGTAGATTCATGGGTTGGCTTTTCTGTGATAGAGGAAGCCTGTTTGTCTCTTTGGGGTCTTGCCCATGCATGGGAAATACCATTCTGATGTGCTGTTTGCTTCTAAGGTAAGACTATAGGAAACCCAGGAAAGTTGTCGAGTGGAGTGATATTTAAGGCTGTTACTAAAAATAGATGGACAGTGTTTGGCAACAGGGAATATAGGATACATTTGTGCTTTGTGGATTTTTTTCATATTTTAATGTGATTTTCAATATATCATAGCTAATTTTTTCCTATGTGTTTGTCAAATGTGTTATGTATATAACTGTAAAGCTTTGAACTACTTCCAACGTTTAAAATTACCGCTGGAGTAATAGTTTTTGATGAGTACTCTGTGGTCATGATATTACTCAACATGTATATATATTCTGAGAGGCAGAACTAAGCTGCAGTTTAGTAGAAGGCATTGGGCAAAAGAGAATGGATGGTCTTAGCATTTAAGCAGGACTTAATCCACCAGAACTAATTATATCATAATAGCTTCTGCAATTAGATAATCACAGAAAACTTAAATGAAAAAAAAATTTACTCAAGGTGATAAAGAATTTAGAAATTAAATTAAGGAACTGAAAAGACAGCTGATGATCAGACCAAGTGTGTAACAGTTCCAATTCTCATTCCAATAACTTTGAATTGAAGCCAAATAATCTATTAAGTAGCCAGGACATTGGCTTAGCATTACATAATACATGTGGGAATTTATCAGGTCAGTTGTCAGACACCAACTAAAATAAACAGGAGAATTCTGAGCAGTGTGTAAGTAATTTCATTCTTTGACATAGAATAATTCCTTCTTGTTAACTTCCACATTTACATTTCACAGCAATTTGCTTTATGTTCAAATATTTTCAGATATTATTTAAAACAAAGTAAAATATGTGCTTTTAATACTCTGGGTTCTCTAGGTTTATTTTATATTATTGATGATCACTTCTTTCATTTTAATTCATGACCTAAAGATACCCAGAATATACCGAGTTTCTATAATTCGTATTTTATTCCCCAAAGAGGTATGATATGTCTTGTTAAAATACTTAAATTTAGAGGAATGATGGCTTATAAAAATTATAGTTATATATGGAATAATATTCTAATTTTTGCACCATTTCTTTCCTTTCTATGAATGATTGCCTTTTTTGATTCTTGTATTCAAGCTATAGCTTAAGGGCTTTCAAAAGGAAAAGGAGATCTCACTGCTGATAGCTGCTTGTTATGTAAGATTAAATATCCCACATTATTTTTACAGTGCTCTCATAGCAGTGACTTTTTAAAAATAAGATTAAAGGATTTAGATTTAAATTAGTTGACATTTACATATATCAAATACCACTTTCATAATAGTCCATCCTATTTGCATAACGAGGGACGTTATCACCTCTGCTGTCAAAACACGAGATTGTTTTCCCTTCAGAAATGAATTAGCTGCCCTACTTAGCATACACAGGTACATAAAGGTTCATTAACTCTCTGATTTAGGTAATTTTTCATAACAGAAGGGTGAAAATAGTCACCTAATTTCATTAAAAAAATATTAAGAAACTCTTTGCAAAAGATGCATTTCAAGTGTAGGGCTTTAAAGCACAGTTTTTGTCATTTAAATGACTTGTTAAATTACTTATGAGCTTATTTTAGTTATAAAAACAAACCATTCCTACTTGATATGCTCCTGCATGTGATATACCATGTACTTTTATAGTTGCTTATTTTCATTCATTTGATTGGTTTACTGCCATAGAGTTTTATTTTTTTAAAATAAGAATATGATCTTTCTTACGAAACTGGCTTGCTATTAAAATGGTGTTTAATTTTTATTTTTTGTTCAGCAGGAACGAATGCAGGAATTTGGGAACTGAGCAGTGCAAGTGCTGAAGAAGGAAATTTGTTTGGAGGAAACAGGAAAGAGAAAGAAAAGGAAGGAAAAAATACATAATTTCAGGGACGAGAGAGAGAAGAAAAACGGGGACTATGGGGAGAAAAAAGATTCAGATTACGAGGATTATGGATGAACGTAACAGACAGGTGAGTGGGTAAACTTTTTGGGGGGTTATTATTTACATGGACTGTTTCTTACATTTCCCCTCGGATATATTAAGGGTACTGAAAACATTCTGAGCTTATAAACATCCACTGAGAGCAGTTTTAGTGAATTAAAAGTGGTCAGTTCAAGTGCTAATAGTTTCTTATATGTAAAGGAAAAAAAATCACCCTATCTATAAGAATATGTGTATTTTACACATTCGTGATTATTCACTTTTTCCTTCAACATGAATTTTAAATGTGAGTTGCATTTGTGTAACATAAATACCTTAGTAATTAAGAGTTAATAAGCATAACATTGCTATTGCTATGCACGCATCATCAAACAAAGATATTATTATATTCCTGGGAACAAGGCCTTTGTGGTCATCTATTTAAAGGTTTGTAATATAGGCTAAATATCCTTATAAAAATGACTTTCAAGAGTTCCCTTGTGACACAGCAGGCTCAAGGATCCAGCATTGTCATTACTGAGGCTTGGGTCACTGCTACGGCCTGGGTTTGATCCCTGGCCTAGAAATTAGTTAATTCATACCATTTTCTTTAAACCCTGAATTTTATAAATCTAGAGGCACATGATGTAATTTTTTTTTCTAGAACTCCAGTGATACTTGTATGATACAGTTAATCTATTCTAAAGACTTCATGTATCCGAGTGCTCTACTCAACAAAGACTTAATACATTATGAATGTCTGTGATTTGACTATTTTTCTTCACACTTGGGGAGAATGGATTTGGTTAGGTGATGTAAGTCTAGTTGGGTGGTTTGTATGCATCCAAATGTTAAATATCAAATAACAGTTCCTGAGAGAGATACTACAGTACTGCCAGATCCCAACCATTGTACATGAATAATGGAACCTATAGAACAGGCATTCCTTGACCATGGAAGAGGAGAGTGTTTTGTCTCTTGTCCACTTACTAGGGAAAGCTAAGAGGACAGCCTTGGAGATGCCCCACCATCCATGATTTCTTCCAAAGACACTCTTTTTATCCTACTGTGCCTATCTTCTGGGATCTGCAAGTGAGACTAGAGCTGATTCATGCTTTAAAAGTTTTTATTGCTATATGTCAATTATGATAAATAGAAGTTGTTATTTATGCCATCAAAGCCAGTATGCCATTAAGAGGTAAACTTTTTTAGGTTTATGCTCCTTTAAAACACTATATTTAAGGTACATATGATTTAAACTACTTTGGGCTGAAAATTGAGCTTAGAGGATGCATAATGCTTAGATTTATGATGAATTCCTGCAGTGTTTTCCTATACATTGCTTACTGCTATAGGTCAAGCCAAAAAGCAATAATTCTGTCAATATAAAGCCACAGTATTTTTAAATTGATTTATAGTTTGAAACTGAAATTAGGACTGAAATATTGAACATCATATACCACTATCTAGACCCTGTTGTTTGGACTAGCATCTATTTGAGGTGCAGTCAAAAATAATATGAATTAGCATCATCACTTCATTAATAATGCCAGGTAATATTTAGGTTCATGAAATTTATTGTATCTTCCTTTTGCTTACAAAGACAAAAGTTTTTGCAGGTTAAATTCCCTTTCATTTCGCTTTGTAAAAGAGTATAAAATGCACATGGGCATACAAGGATTTTAACATCATACATTTGAGCTAATAATGGAACATTTTTTCTTGATTTCAGTGTAGTTGCATCTCCAATTGCTGTTACTCTCACCCATGTTAGAAGTCAAAAATAACTTTAGGATCGGGACTGTGTAGTCTTTCCTTCAGTCTTTAGGGTCAGTTGGCCCTTTAATTCAGTACTCTTAAATGGCATTAGTAAAATTCAAAACTTCCGCATTGTAATATGTATTTCAGTGGTTATTTTAAATGGCTATTAACAATCTTAAACTGCCATCTTACTGGTAAATATTTATCGTGCATGCCTCTCATCTACTGCAAGAGTGATCACAAGAGCCATTTGGGAGAGAGCCGAAAAGATGTAGGTCACCTCTAATAATCAACACCAGCAGATCTGCAGCCACATATCATAGGAAGTGAGGAGACACTCCTAACCTAGGTTCCCTTTAAAGTAGGTGTTCACATGTTGAAAAGGAAAGTGTTAACTGCCTTGCCCTTTTTGAAGCTTCCCCCACTCCTTAATAGAGCCTCACACAATAGCTCACTGTCATCTTTTCTTAAAAGCAGTAAAAGCTTACCCTGCCATTGCAGGTGTTTATGTGGCTATACAGAAAACAGGGTGTGTTTTTACAGAATAAGAAATACTGACTTAAAGTGTGAAATGAAATTTTACAGAGCTGATGTGATAAGTTGTATATCATTAAGAAAACTGTGGTAAAACAGAGTGGCTGTTTAGATTGAATTTTGCCCTTACTTTACTTTTCATTATGGCAGTAGGCAACAGCTAAAATTCAGAAACTCTGGTTGTATACATAAATAGTTTAAGGGAGGAAAAAAAATAACAGTTTGTTTTATTTTTTTAATTTTCCAGCACCTCCAAGTTTATGAAAACTACTTATTTCTCAGTCTCTAACCCAAACAAGGTAGATTTCTTAAGCTAGTACTTAAACATAAATAAAATCATGGAATGTCAATTTGTCTTACAGAAATTTTTAGATAACTTTAAAGTAGCTATGTGTACCAAGAACTCTATATGTATTATTCCACTTCATCCTTATTCATTCCATTTACAGCTGACTAGTTCATTTATTTATTAAATCAACAAATATCATTTGTTTCCAAAGTACCTAACAAAGTATTCAGAGGTGAACAAGAAGAGCCTCTCATCCAGCTTATTGTCTGCCACAGAAGTCAGCAAACCTTTTCCTTAAAGGACCAGATAGCAAATGTTTTTGGCCTTGTGAGCCATATAGTCTCTGTCTCTACTGTTAGGGTCTGCCCGCATAGTGAGAGCAGTGAAGGACAATGCGTAAGTGACTGAATGTGTCTGTGTTTGAATACGACTTTACAGGCAGGACTGGCCTGTGGACCCCTGGCCTAGCGGGATAAACCAGACGTGAAATATGCAAATATATAGTAAAATTTTTGATCATATGTGCTATGAAAGAATGATAAGAAGGTAATTTATTTAGGTTGGGGATGGGAGAAAGACCTCCCTGAGCTAAAAATGCTAAAATATGGGAGCTAAAAGATGACTCAGAGTTAGGCAAATGACAGCATTTCAGAGGGAACAACAGTGTTTGCAGAGCTCTTCTGAGAAAGGAAAGAGCCTGCTAAAGAGTCCAACCAAAGCCCATGGAACTTGACCCTGATGTGATTAACTTCAGAGAGATGAGAGAGAACATCAGTATGCCAGGCAGGGCCCAGATCATGCAAAGCTGAAGTCAGAGAGTTAATACTAGGAGGTAGCCAAGATTTGGGCCCATATTCAAAAACAAAACAAGCTTTTCTCAATTATGTCATGCTGCATTCTGTATAATATAATGTCTAAGAGAGTGGTTTTATGCCATTGCTTTCCCATTTATATCATACTGCATCCAGTATAATATAATGGTGAGGAACATTGCTTTTTAGAGACACATAAACCTTATTCTGGCCCCTGTTCTGACACCTACCAGCTGTGTGACCCTCCAGCAAGTGACTTAACCCCTCTGAGCCTTATCATTTTCCCTTATCAGTGGAGAGAAGATTTTAAAAAGTACCCACCTCATTGAGATAATTAAATTGGAGGATAAATGTAAAGCTGCTAACATATAATAAGTGCTCGGTAAATGTACCTATTAGCTGTTCCTATTAAGATACACACTCTTTGAACCATAAGCTGGTTATAGTTAATATGATTTCTATCAAAACAACTCCTGTGCTGTGTAGCACATTGAAAAATAGTACCTGAACCTTCATTTCAAGAGGGTGTTTTCCTTCAAAGAATATCAGAGAGATGGAAGGAAAAGTGGAACAGAGTGGAGCTGGAGCACAGAGGAGCCTTTGGAAGCTAACAAGAAGCAAGAGAATCATTTCAGAGCAAGAGCCAGCTGATGACAGAGAATGACTTATGGACAGGAAGGAAAATCACACAGAACGTTTGTGGAGCAGGGCTTGGGACAGGGATGGGGAGTAGTTTTCCAAAGTCTATGCTTGTAGGACTTATTTTCAAAAGTATGTTACTGACCAAATTGTTTTGAACTACTTATCACCATTTTTTATCACTTCTAGCCTCTAGCTTATTCTCACATTACAATTTCAGTCTCTCCATCTGCATTTTTTTGTTCTTACCTGAGAGTTACCCTCATCAATTAGGCAATAATCTTACCTCCCTCATATGGTACCAGTTGCTACTATGCTTCTGAAACAGCCGGATTTTTAAATGAGTTTCGTCCTCATATGACTCCTTGCAAACAGAATATACTTAGAAATCTGTTAAATCTGTTATATCTTTTATATCAAGAAGAAAGATATATGAAAATTAGTCATGCTTAACCTAAATCCATTTACTTGTGTGTTTGTATTTAAAATGTTTAACTTTCCAACTTTGGAAGGATAGGAGAGGTAAACCTGAGTTTATTTGTGTGGCTTATTATAAAAAGCTGTAATATTTGAATAACTATCAGAGAAATATATTTGTCAAATAACACAGTTAGAGCCTAATATAGTTAAAGAAAAAACAGTTTTAAATGTCTTAGGTTCTTTTCTTCCATCAGATCTGGCACACTAACAGTTTTTGCCAGCAAACAAAATTTCATGTAATTATCATTGCAATAACTGGAGCACAAATGAAACACAATTAGCAACATTCTCCTGTTAATAGAACAGGAGAATCCCCTTATGACTAAAAAGAATTCAGAGTTTATAGCTGTTAAATTTTCTTTTTTTCTCCTTTTCTTTTCTCCTTATATCATTTTGTTACATGACAAAAATTATTTTAAATGGGCTCATGAAAGAAAACTGGAAAAATATGTTCAGTGTAGATGCAACCTCTGACAGTTTCTACATACTGACGTTTTTAAACCAAATCTGAATATTCTAAACTAAACTAAACTGAAAAAAAAAAAAATAGATGCATTGGTTTTCTCAAATGACTCTTTTTTTTTTTTTTTTTTTTTTTTGCTTTTGCTTTTTAGGGCCGCACTCTCAGCATATGGAGGTTCCCAGGCTAGAGGTCTAATTGGAGCTACAGCTGCTGGCCTACACCACAGCTCACAGCAACACCAGATCCTTACCCACTGATCAAGGCCAGGGACAGAACCTGCAACCTCACGGTTCCTAGTCGGATTTGTTTCTGTTGTACCACGACGAGAACTGCTCAGATGACTCTCTTTTAAAAGAAATGCATTTTATTCCTTACCTCCCCTTGTTTTCCTCTATTTTAGGTGCTTCTTAGAATTTTAACTAAAATCTCAATGGAATTTTTATTGTAATATTCCTGCAAGGTGATGTCCAAAACATCAGGAAATAAAAGAGCCAGTTAAATACAGGTCTAAACTTGAAAGTGACAACCTACTAACCTAATACAGAATTCATTGAAATTTAGATTCACTCTTTAAGTGTGAGGACCTGGAAAATACAGTAATACAAATGAATTGCCTTAAGAAAAGAATTTTGTTATGATTCTAAGCCATGAGGTTTAGAATTTTCTTTTTCTTTTTAAAATATTCTTTTGTCGTCTCCACAGACTTCCCAGTTTGTCAGTTGCTTGTATGCATATTAAGCATACAATAAATTATTAGGGAGGAAATTATTCTTTAAATACTATAGAAGAGTTATCCATGTTTAGCAATGAAAATCTGGAACCTTGTTTCAAATCAAGTGAATAAAAAGCTCATTCAGTGCAAAAGTATTGAATTTTCTAACTCTAAATCCAAAACAAGCCTGAAAATACCTCATAATGATTATTACACCCTTTTCCCCTCAGTATCCTTTCTTAATAGCTGATTGCTTCCTCTGAACTCAAATTAATTTTTTTTCTTAAACTCATTTTGTAAAATGAGTAAATAAATAAAAACAGGTTGTATCATACTAATATATTAGAAAATAGTAATACATTTCAGATTTAAATTGAAAAATTGATATGTCCTGTGTATGCCTACTTAAAGATTCCCCATATGTGTAAGTTAAATCAGTCTTTTATTCATGTTAAAATCACCAAGGAAAAAAATTTTTGTTAGAGAGCTGGAATTAACCGGTGAGAGACTAAAAAAGAAAAGCAGAAGGGAAAAATGACAAACTGTACTCTTGCAAGATTCCAAATCAAAGAAAGCAGTGGCCAGAGTGCTCAGATGTATGTTTAACAGCTGTGACATAGGCCTTTCCTTTCTATTCTATTTCTATCAATTTGAAAACAATTCACAAGTGGTCTCTCCACTCTGTAGTTGAATCACAGAGATTGTGCACCACAGACTTTCTGTATATCCCGTGTGATGTGAGGCATTTTAAACTCATACAGCTAAATTTTTTCCTTTACTGCCAAAAAAGGATTGTCTCAACTGCCATAAGACTTATTCATTAGCTTTCCTTTAGTAAGAAATCAGAGAGGCCAAAATGTTCACAAGGAAACAGATAACTCCCTCCTCTAGAATTTTGTCCCTGAGTTTAAGAAATAAGCTCTTCCTTGAGCTTGAGCACTAAAAGATTTTTTTGTTGTTTCAGTTCTAATTTATGTATTTCATAGAAGTTCCATTTGAAAGTATAATTTAGAAAAACCCAAATGCTTATATTTATTGTATCTCAAACACCTTGTGTAGCAAGTTGACATGGAATGACACCTTCCACCTATGAATGCACTTTTGGCACACACCATTCTGTGTGCCACAGATCCCCTTTTGCTTTGCAAATGCATAAACTGTGTATGACATTATATTACTGAGAAACCAACACTAAAAATATAAACATTATAAATAGACCACATAAAACTAAGAGGTTTCTTCCAAACTAGAGATTAAAGAACATGTTGCTAATTGTTTCAAAAGCCATGTCCTTTGCAGTCTAGACTTCCTTTAACATTGTAATGTATTTATTTAAAATGAGCTCCTTTGAAAATTATTACAGCAAAAGTATTTTTAAGGTTTACATCCCAACATAGTCTTATTGAAGGCAATTAGAACCCCAGCCACCATCAAGAATTTTTGGTTAAAAGAATAAGAGTAACAACATCATTAAATTAAATGAAATTCCATAGTATGGAATATGCATGTGTGTTTCTTTTGAAATATGTTGGACCACTAATAGGAATAAGAGAATCACTCTCAATGTTTGGATATTTGACTTTTAATTTTAAGTTGGAACAGTTGAGCTTAAGAAATCACTAACATTTAAATAACATTTCAACAAATGTAACTGTTTGGAAACTACAACGGAGACAGCCTCCTGCCTTCTGTCTTACAAGGATTGATTTGGAAGGCCCTGAGGGAGAAAATATTGGAGTTAGGAGGTAAAACTGAAGCCATTGTGGAAAGGAAGAAGTTACACTCTTCCTGTTATGACAGGAAACATAGACAAATGTGCTTCCTGAGCATTTACTCAGCAGGGAATGAAGTAGTCTTTGACCTTTACCTTAGGTACATTTTGGCTTTGTTAAAATAGTAAACATGTTTTTGCCCCCCAAATCTAAATCTGGTTTGTTTGATTCTTTTAAGATTCAAATTTTATATTTCATATATATGAGGTATAAAGAAACAAGTATTTTTTATGACTGCATCTACAGATTGGATTTAGAATGTAAATCAGCCCTTTAAACAAACCAAGCAGAGCTCAGCAGCATTTATAAAAAAATTAAAAGCAAATTGTACTATAGTCTTCTCTTTTTAAAATCCAAAACATTCTTGGGCTTATAAATGGACCACAATAAAATCTTTTAAATCCTAGATTGAATAATTATAGCTCATCATTCTTCCTTTTCCTCATGAACATAAATATATCAGAAATCAACTATGACAAGTTTTAAAACCCAGATGCTGAGTTTGTTAACTGGCACTCAAGTTTATTAATATGCATTCAATTCTTTAATTGTAATCTAACCCATTGTATTATTTTCCCTTAAAATAATGTGCAGTGCACAAGATTTCAAGTTTTATTTTGGGATTTCGGATATTGACTTAGGGTGAGGGTCAGTAGAGTTCTAAATTCCACACTCTCAGCCCCCTATTTTAATCCTTTTATTGTGTTCAGAATTTTAGGAACTACCATCCTTTGGAAATCCTACTACATTGCAGCAAAACTGGGCTCAGTTTGCTGGAGGCTAACGAGGACAATAGTCCTCTTTGCAGCAGAACACACTGCTGTCTCATCCTCGCAAGTTATGCTGGAGGGTTACAAGCACATGGTAGCAGTCTGCTTAAAAGAGTCCCTCACTGCTCTTTAAAGAGCCTTTCATTGATGATGGCAGGCCCCGTCATTGTATAAAGGAGCGCTTGTCTAGAACACAAGTCTGCAGTGGCACTACTTCCTCCCACCGAGAGTAATCACCAGGCCTAAAGCTCGCAAGCCTTTCTAATGACAGACCGAATTAAACAAAATAAAATGGAAGAGGAATACTTTAGAACAGTTGCACCATTACTTACTGTCAGGAATAAGCTGGGGGAAGAAAAAAAGCATTTAAGACGGCATTTCCCTTTTTTTCAATTAAAGATTGTCGTTACAGACTCTTGACTCCATCCCTAACCCTTTAAACACATAGGAAGACCTAGTGGCTCTGGATTAGAGAGCGCATTGTATCTGTGAACTGTCCATCTTGTCCCTCATTAGTCACTCCATTTCCTTAGCGGGGAGGAAACCAAGAGATTATCTAGGCTGTGGGTGAGGAGGGTTGGATCTGAAATATTTTCATAGGATGGTGGTCATATTAATCATGACTCTATTTGGACAAGGAAAAAAAACCCTAATAAAAACCCTCAAAACTTAGAAAAAAGAATTAGCTGGATATGTTAATCCCAAATGCGTTCTAAAACAGAGAAACTAATATTACTTTATGAATTAAAGAAATGAGTAAAAAGTTCTCCAATCACTGAGCAGACTCATCAAGCAGTTATTAACATCACACTGGGAGAATTCTGATTGGTAGGAAGAAGTATTAGAGACCCATAGATAAAATTATCCTTGTTTCCCTTTAGTAATGCATCTGAAGTCATTTAGTTAGGCTCTGCTGTTCTCATAGATGTGAATAGCTGCTGTTTCCAAAGGTCTTTTTCTTTCATTTATTCTTTCCTGTAAGATGCACGGACTCCCACAGTTAAAATATGGCAGGAAAGTTCTCCTGAGGTGACTTTATAAATGTAGCCAGGATTAGAAGGGTGAACAGAGGAGGCCTGCATGTGGCGTGGAGCCTCATTATTGAATGCCCTTTCCATTACTCAGTTATCTAACTAATTTCCCTACCCTGTAGGAAATGATACAGGACTTGTCTTCCATGTTAGAACTTGTTATTTACATTGACTGTGTGTAAATCAGAGACACACCTTTTTTATTCTGGCTGTAAACAGACTTATATTTGCTACCAACCAAAATGCTTCTCATTTTGCGACATTTAAATAAACATCCATAAATATAGAACTAGTGTGTGCCCGCTAGTGCATGCATGTGGTTCTCACTGGCTTTAGTGGGAATGTCTGGAAGTCTGAGGGCAGAGGTGGCTACAGAGTCCACATAAAAGGACCTTTGGTTTATTGTCAGGACCTAGAAACCAACTTCTTCTCAATTTTAGGATTATTAACATTATTTTTTTTTTTTTACTTCAAGCTAGAAAGCTGTCCTTATACTAATTAACACATTGCGCACTACTCTGCTTGTACTCATCAGAATTGCTAACAATCCTTAAGGTACTTGTGCAATGCTTGATTCATCCATACTGTGCTTAACTGCAGACCCTGAAACACAGTTATCTAAAAAAGAGAAGGAACACTAACTAATAGAAAGCAAGATGTATATTGTGTGAAGAGGATTCTATTTCTGGTTAATCCAGGGACTAGTTTTGTGGCCCTGGGTAAGGCAATTTCACTTCTTTGTTTACAGTATCATCTGAGAAATGAGGGTGATAAACTGTGCCAAATAATAACTTCAAAGAGATGCTGTTAAATGTAGGAAGATAGCTTATGAAGTCTTTGAATTTCTTTAGAAAACGTACCAAAGTCAACACTCTTATCTAAAAACAATTATAAAAAAAAACTATATGCTGTAATTTCACCAACAAACCCACACACAAAATTTGACCCAGTCCAGTTTTTCTTCTGTTTAATTTTACCAAATGTACATCTTTGCTGTAAGTTAATATGACCAAAAAAAAAAAAAAGAAAAAGAACTGTGAAATTTCCCTCTCAGTGGCAGACTTCCTATTAACATAGTTTGAGCTTGCATAGAAATTCATTTTTAGCTATTCATTTTGGATTGCAAAAAAAAAAAAAAAAAGTAATTCTTCCATCTATCCATTCATTCATTCAGCCAATACTTAGCCAATTATTATTCTGGGACTCCAGGTCACAAGAGCAGACAGGAGATGTTCCAAGCTTTCAAGAAAAGCTTGGGGTCTAGTTGAGAGAGAGACTCTAATCTAAACATGATAATGGTAAGACAAGTTGGCAGGTCCTTGGAGAGCAATCTTTTACAGTATGTAACAAGAAGTGACTGAACCTGACACATCAGGGAAAAAATACTACCTACCTTGTATAGTGTTTCACTGCCAACATGTTACTTACATTTCTGTGTTCCTTCATTTAACCCTCATCGCAATTCTATAACATACCCATTATTACTTCCACTTTACAGGTGAGGAAACTGGGGTTTGGGTACATTAAACAGTTCAATCAAGAGCACACAGCTTATACATGGCAGACCTCAGACCTGATTTTAAATCCCCATGTTTTTGCTTCCACACCACAGAGCCTCAGTAATGATGCATATATACTGTTTCTTTCAAAATATTTTAGGGAGTTCCCACCATGGCACAATGGGTTAAGAATCCAACTGCAGTTGCTCAGGTCATTGTGGAGGCTCAGGTTCTATCTCCACCCAGAGCAGTGGGTGTAAGAGGTTGTGTGTGACTTGAGTGGGATGGTTTTAAGACCCCTGAAGACCTCAGTGTTTCTGGAGGCCCATCACACACCATATCAAACATGGAAATGTGTCCTGATTCCACTTTAAATTAGTTTATAAATAACCATGAGTTGAACTAGGGAAAAAAGGTGCCCAGAACAGCAAAGTTACTGAACAACGTGGCCCTTTGCAAGAGATTATCCTTAAACTTAACACTCATCAGTTAATTCATATTTATTTATTTATTTATTTGTCTCTCTTAGGGCCGCACACGCGGCATATGGAGGTTCCCAGGCTAGGGGTCTAATCGAAGCTACAGCTGCTGGCCTACACCACAGCCACAGCAACGCCGGATCCTTAACCCACTGAGCAAGGCCAGGGATTGAACCTGAAACCTCATGGTTCCTAGTTGGATTCATTTCCACTGTGCCACGACAGGAACACCTTAATTAATATTTAAATCATCCAATTACTACCAGCTAGTCTCAAGTCTGTAATGTTGTGATGAGGATTTCATCACTTTGCTGAACTCATCAGAAAGTTTAATAAATTTTTATTCAACGAATGCAATCATTCAGACTTTTAGTTTCTTTCCCTTTACCTCTGTATCCTGTGATTGTAAAATTCAGTTGCTATCTTTATACTTTTCTGTCCTTCATGGTGAGTCATCCTGGCAGGCAATAAAGACCACTTTTCTTTGAACTTTTTGAGATATTTTTTTCTTGAAGTCTAGGGCGCATATACTTATGTGTATATATTTCTCTCCAGACATTTTCTAACTTCTCTGTTACACATTCCAAGTGGTATAATTACTTTCTCTCAAGACTTCCATCACTAACATGTTAAACTTTTTAGGAAAACAAATACATATATCCAAAAGCTGTTATTTTTTGAGAGATTAAATTGTCCAAAAGTATCTAATTTTTATTAAGATTGTCAGAGTTTAACATACAGTATTTTCATTTTGTAATCCGTTTGTTCAGCAAATGTTCCTTGAGTGTCCATTGGTCAGTCTGGGTGAGGCCTGAGATAGGGTCTTCAGGGAACTCAGAAGCCAGCGGGAGAGTCAGATTCAAACAACCAACCAACTCTGTCATATAAAAAGATCCAGAGGACAGCAATGACGAGGAATGAGTGTTATTTGAATGTGACCACGAGAGCTTCATAGAAGTTGGCATTTAAACGAAGCCTCGCAGCCACTGTGGGTGCCTGCCAGTGGCCAGATGGAAGGGGGGTAGGGCCGTAATAACCACAATCAGCTTCCACTGAGTACTAGATAAGAAATAACCAAATAGGGTAGGTTTCATTTCATATTCCTCTTGATTAGGTTAACATCTACTTTATTTTTCTTGCTCAGTCTAGAGAAAAGATTGGTCAGAAAACAAAAACTGAATCCACCCAACGCTGGATGAAAATACAATTTCAGATCATTACACATGACTGAAAATATAATGCTATTAGCCAAGGAATACATTTTGATTCAAATAGAGAAAATTCCTTTGAAGCATTAGAGAATTAAATGACTGTTTTTCCTCCAGCCATGAGGATGAGACATGAACAAGGGAGATATATATGCACTAGAAGCCCTAGCACCCAGCACAAATATCTGGCATGGAGAATGCTCAATCCTCATTGCTTGGCACAATGTTTGGCTTGTAGAAAATGCTCAGTAAAACTTGTTTGAATTACTTTTATGTTTCTGTAAATAGATTTTCTTATTTCTTTGTCACTGAATTGTATGGAATTGTGTTTCATGAATGTGCCTTTTCTCAGTTCAAATTCTAATTTCAATTCCTGATTCGTATCTAATAAGTTCTAGAGTAATAGCATGAGATGTGTAATGCCTGCCCTTATGCTAGAATTTAAAACTTAAGGTTAATGTAAAACAATACTGAAATGTCTTAATAAGATACCGTAATTACATTTGGAATTGTTTCAAGAGGTAAAGACAAAAAACATAAAAGGCTCAATATTTGCAGAGTAATCTTGCTTTCCATACATATATTACATATGAAATCTCTTTAATTTTGAAAACTAAATGTAAATTATAGTGTCCACTTAAATAATATTGGCTTTATTCTCTTCTTGGTGCACCTTGATTGATGTAAACACTGGAAAAGAGTATCTCTTTGCCTAACTACTAGAAAAACAGTTTACCGTCTCACCTAAGGTTCAAAATTTGTTATTGAAATAGAAATGGACTTGTCCCCATTACAGACTATTGTCAAGTTATGAAAAATGTAATCATTACAATACATTATTATATTTAAGTATAAAAGCTCTGAATTGCAGTCTTTGTCATTGAGTGGCATATTTTAAACAAAGAGGAATATCCCAGTTCTCTTTAGAAAGCTTAATGCTGAAAAACAATTTAATCTAACTATGAACAATGAGAAAAAGCATTATTAAATACATTTTGAGTATGCTATGAAGAGTATGAACATAATACAGAATTAAATTTAGTGCAATTAAGAGTAGATTTTGAAGATATTTTCTTAAATGCTTTAATATAGACATCATCATTTTGGTTTGCAGTTTTAATGAAAAAAAAGCTATATGCACTGACTTTTTTGATAAGTATTATTAAATAAGTATGCATTATCCAGCAGCCAGTTTGGTTACACAAAAGTTGAGAAGTACCTAAAAGTAAACACAAATAGTGGCTTTAATGATATTTCTGTGCTGAAATGTACTTTGATGGTGAGTGTTGTAACGTGCTAAATTCTGAGGTTTGAGTACAACAGAAACCATACTGTATTGAGACATTCCACCTACAGTTTGTGGTCATGAAAGCCTGATTAAAAGTGGTTTTCAATATATGAAAGTATTTTGGGTCAGTGCCTTCTGTATTGAACCTACTCTGTAGCTTATTTCACTAAATAAAATACCAATGTGCAAGTATATTTGCATAACAAAATTGCACCTAAAAGAATTATTAAAAGACATTTTGTGTAAATCTGTGTAATTAAAGATGATGCTGTTAAGATAGTCTTTATTTAACTCATCCCTAATACCAATAATGACTCATCTGAATGAACCATAATAAAAAAAGTTTCAAAAGTAGTATGATAATCAGATATGAAAATAAAACACTAGCCATGTTTTATTAGAAGCACTTTGGTAAGACAATCAATAAACATAAAACAGAAGGTGAGACATTGGCAATTATTACAAAGAAAAATCACCCAATACATATCTGAGTAGATCTGCCTAGCTGATGTGGGCTGGTAAATACCTAAATGCTGTATTTTCCAAAGAATGACCAATCAGCAGGGCTTCCATAGTTCAGCTTTATCTTTCTATCGGAAATAGTAAGATCCTCAAATAGCATTGATCAGTAGACTCTTTGAGCCATGAGGATGGGTATATTTTGTAAGTTCTTTTCCTGTAAGTCAGCTAAGAAAGGGATGGGAACTAAGATTAATTGAGTATATACTTTAAACACAAAGCTTGATATTGTATGTAAGTTATTTTATATAATCCTTGCAGCAACCCTAGGAGTAGGTGTTAATCTACATTTTAAAGATGAAAAATCAAACTCAGAGAAAAGCCAAATTTGAAGAAGTTAAGTGACCTAACTTCTCATGACAAATAAACAGCAGATCAGCATTCAAGCTAGGATCCCCTGAATCCAAACCCTATGTTCTTCCCTTTCTATCATGCTGCCTTCATCACAAAAATGATGAAGAATATAATTGGAGTTCCTGTTGTAGCTCAGCGGATAAGGAACCCTACTAGTATCCAAGAGGATGCAGGTTCGATCCCTGGCCTCGCTCAATGGGCTGGGGATCTGGCATTGCCGTGAGCTGTGGTGTAGGTCACAAACATGGCTCGGACCCTGCTTTGCTGTGGCTTGGTATAGGCCAGCAGCTGCAGCTCTAATTCAACCCCTGGCCCAGGAACTTCCATATGTTGCAGGTGCAGCCCTAAAAAAAAAAAAAAAAGAAAAAAAATATAAAATCATTATTAAGTACAGATTTACCTTTTAAAAATTCCATTTATGAGATGCTAAATAAAAATCTGGTGGGGGAATGCTATCACAATTTTCTATCATATATATCAATTTGATATTCTAAAAAACATATAATAATTTTCTGTATTTAATTCTTTATACTACAGATCATTACCATGCACCCATATGTCTGCTTTTCTAGGCAATGAAGATAGATACAGCAGTGAGCAAAATAAAATGGTCCATGTCCGTAATGGAAGAGACGGACGTTAAATAAGTGATCACACAAAAAATTATGCAAACTATAAAAAGATATAAGTGCTATAAGAAAAAATAAAGGGTAATAGATAAAACAATCCGTATTAACACAAGAGCGGAGAAATGAGGAAATCAGGAAGTTGGCTTTTCTGTCTGCTAGTCCACAGTTCCTGTCAACACATTTATTTAGATTTGTAGAACCGGGGGCGGGAGGGGGAATTCAGAATCCATTTGGTGGTCTCTAGTTTAGATGACTGAGTTTATGGTGACAAGGAGGACCTAGGAAGAAGAACAAATTCAAGGGCGAAGATGAGTTAGGGCTTTGGAGGTTTGAGGTTCGGGGACATTCAGATAGACATGGGACTGGAGGACATCCTGGGTATCTGGAGACAGAGAGAAAGATAAGGAGTGGGCATCTAAAGTGAGACAGTTTGGATTTGAAGGTGAGAAAAAATTATAGTCACCTTAGAAAACAATCATAAAGTTAGTCAGCATTTCCCAGGGTTTATGCCTCCAAAACCTGGCTCTGAAGAATGACAGTAAGCGTTCCTCAAAATGAATCAATAAGCAAACAAATGTTCTGTCAGTGGTAAGTTTGCTTAAAGTTCAAAGGGTTTCTCAGAGCCTTCAATATATGAATGTGCCTCATTTCCCAAATGTACTGGACCATTGAACTTTTTGTCTTAAGGAGTATTTTATAAAAATAATATTCTACAAAAGGCCTGCTGGGAAACACTGGATCATATAAAGGTTTCTAATGAAGAATGCTCATTTTTGGTGAGCAGACTGGAGTTGAATCAAGAAAAGACTGAAAGTGGGAATAGTGAAATGCGTGTGTACTTTGTCAGGTAGATGTGTGCAAGGCTAGAGAGGGAGCTGTTGTAGCCGGCTCATCAGGAGAAAGCAAGGAGAAGAGTGACATTTTGAAGATGGGGATGAATTGAGGAGGGGATGGTTTCAGACAGGGAGCTCACCCAGGACAGGAAGCTGATAAGGGCATGAATGATAGCAATGCCTGGGAAATAGACAAGAGAATGGAACCTGAGAAACGTTTTGAGGGAAGGAATTATGGGACTTGGTAATAGATTAGATTAAAAGAAGAGAAAGGCAAAGATAACAATACACTTTCTGGCCTGGGCGAGAAAGAAAGATACACAGAAGAATGAAAACAAAACCCTAACGGTGTTATGGCTAAAGCACTTCCCAACTCCCTGCTGGATTTCTAGAAAACAGAATACAGCTCTCTGAAAGTACAGTCAGACCCCTTCAACTGCTCTCGGTTAAATGGCATGAGACTAAACAATTTTGAGGATTTTTGAACATGGATCTAACTAAAATACTCTGTCCATAATATCATGTCCAGTCTTCAAGTGGTCAAAAAAATAAGCTCCAAATTTATAATTAAGGAATATGCTAACCTGCTGAAATTAACTTTTTTAAATCTTGAATTGCTCAAAGAAACATGAACAGTTCTCTGGTCACCTTCATTAAAATGCCCGGCATTAAATCTGGCATTTACAGGTTCACATTCAACAACAAGCTAGAAATCACACATTTTTCAAATTCTAAGCAGAAATTAGTTTTAGATTTATTTGCTTTCTTTCCAAATGTGTTAGTGCCCAAGGGCTCTGACAACGACACATTTTGTTTTACAAAGGAAAAAAGTACTGTATTTTTATTTTTTTAAAGGCATGCTTCCTTTTCCCTCTCTCTCTGAAAAACCTGCCTGCTTTCTTTTTCCCAGGTGACATTTACAAAGAGGAAATTTGGGTTGATGAAGAAGGCTTATGAGCTGAGCGTGCTGTGTGACTGTGAGATCGCGCTGATCATCTTCAACAGCACCAACAAGCTGTTCCAGTATGCCAGCACGGACATGGACAAGGTGCTGCTCAAGTACACGGAGTACAACGAGCCGCACGAGAGCCGGACGAACTCAGACATCGTGGAGGTGAGAGCGCAGGCGTGCTAAGAGAACCCCCAAACTCAGGCAGTCCCGGGTGTTTGGACGTTCCATCCCTTTCCCCTCCTCCACACAAGCACAACCTTCCTTTTCCTGAGATGTTCATATTCTTACAGGTGTGCCTGGGGTTATTACCCCAACTATTAACTCCATCCTTTCCTCAAAATGCAAGTTAGAGTGATAAGATAATAGGGACTATGTGAATCGGGTCCTTTTGAGAAATCCAGCACCTGTGTCAAATTATTAACCTCATCTTTCATGACTCATCGTTGTCTGCCACAGTGTCAGGCCGCCAGAATTGGGAACTGTAGCCAGGGGACTGCTCACCCACATTTTAGATTACTTCTCATGATTTCTCTTAAGTATACACTAGTTTCCCAGCACAAAGAGAAGGATTTTTTAATGAGTTCACCCAACTTTACATTTGTGTTTCATTTTGTCTCTTTATAATTCATTCTTCCTAATGAATTCTTGCTAAAAGAATAAAGACAGTTATTCTCCTAGAAATGTTTTTCCCCAAAATTATGTAATTTAATATGCACTATTAATATACACAGAATCAGATATCTGATGAAAATGAACTTCTAAATGTTACTGAGTATTTTATCAAAGTGAGATTTAAAACATTGTTTTATTGTGCCAAAATAAATAGGCGTCATGTTGAAACTCAAAAATATTATTGATTTGTTCGCATAAATAACATTGCCATACAATTTTAAAAGCTTCTCACATGTATCATATAAATGTGATTGTCCTACAGTACCCTTCATAAGCAATGAATACTAAACCAAAAAGGAAGAGGTATAATAAGGTCTATGTCTCCATTATACAGAGATATAGTCTCCCCATCTATTTTCCTCAACTGTTTACTTATATTTTCCTAGATTGTCACTGCTTTTGCAAAATTAGGAGAAAATAAACATTCCAGAATTATGTATTTAGGAGGTCCCTTTCCGGCTCAGCAGTTAACAAACCCGATTAGGATCCATGAGGATGCGGGTTTGATCCCTGACCTTACACAGTGGGTTAAGGATCTGGCATTGCTGTGAGCTGTGGTGTAGGTTGCAGATGCGGCTCAGATCTCGCATTGCTGTGGCTGTGGTGTAGGCCAGCAGCTGTAGCTTCGATTCGACCCCTAGTCTGGGAACTTCCATATCGTGCGGGTATGGCCCTAAATAAATTAATTAATTAATTAAAAGTGCGGGGTGGGGGAGAAGTATGTATTTAGAATCAGTCTGCCAGAGTACAAGTTATTCTTGCTATAGCTTAAACTGGTTCCATATTATCAAAAAATCTAGTTGTAATCCTGATCAAATTAATCTGCCTCTCAAATCTATCTTCCCTTTACCTGTTATAATTGTCTTAAGATTAATTTTCATTTCTTTGCTCTTAATTGGAAGTTCTTGAAAAGTATTTAGCTAACCAATTAATTTTTTTGCCTAATAAGCCCAAACAATTTCAGAGAAACAGACGTGGTTGATAAGTAGACCTAATGTGTTTAAAATACTTTCAGATTTGCAGTACTGCACATTCACTTTTTCATTGACTAAGGATTTTAGCTGTGGGCTTGCCTTGATGGCAAAATTTAAGATTATTTATAAAATTTACCTATTATGTATTTCAGATATTGTATTCATGTACACAAAAATACATAAACAGAAACATGAAGAGAACTAGTCAGTTATCAGATCTCATAAATGCTTCATCATGTGTGTCTGTATGTATATGTGCACACTCACATTTAAAATAAGTTCTGGGAGTTCCCATCCTGGCTCAGCAGAAACGAATCTTACTAGCATCCATGGGGACACAGGTTCGATCCCTGGCCTCACTCAGTGGGTTAAGAATCTGGTGTTGCCGTGAACTGTGGTGTAGGTCGCAGACGAGACTCGGATCTGACGTTGCCGTGGCTGTGGTATAGGCTGGCAGCTACAGCTCCAATTCAGCCGCTAGCCTGGGAACCTCTATATGCCGCAGGTGCAGCCCTAAAAAAAATAAAATAAGTTCTAAACACAAAACAACTCTATACTCAAAACTCCACTACCAAAATCATTACAACAAACACAGCAGGATGACAAAAAATTTGAATTGGAATTTGTCATCAAACTTGAACTGTTCTAGTCCTTAATATGTGGAATGCAGTAAAACTATATTAAACTACTTGAAAATTTGTTTTCTTAGGAGTTTAAAAATCTATGAAATTATCTTTTGAGAGCTTCATTCAGGAAAATACTGTGTGAGTTAAAGGATATTTAAAACTTAACATTAGGAGATTTTCATATTTTTGGACAGATGGATTATCTGAGCCATATTTCTTCAAGGTCATTGGGTTGAAAGTCACAGGGCTTGCATTTGGACCCTTGCCTTGCACAATCTTACTGTTTGACAAATTAGCAACTTCTCAGGGCTGAAGTTTTCTCGTCTCAAAAATGAAGGCAGTGAGTTTGAAAGTTCTTCACAGCTTTCTTTTAAAAAGCAAAAAAAAGTAGCAACTCCATTATTACCTTGCACTTAACATCAATAAAGTTTTGAATCTCTCAAAAAGATATTCTTCTAGATCAAAACTAAAGATGGTTTGATTATTTGGATAAAAATAGTAACATCTAAGATGACATAGGACTGCCCTGCTCAACTATATGAATCACATAGTCGTCACCAATTTGGCTTTCCCACACTTTAGCAAAACAGAGATGATAGGTAAAGAAATAAAGTGGAAACGCTAAGCTTGAGAGAGTTTACACCATTAAAAAAAAAAGACATAGAATATTTTTCAAAGTCCAGCTCACTGAAATCGTATCTTAAGATACTTGGTAGATGGAGTTCCCTGGTGGCCTAATGGTTAAGAATTCAGCATTGTCACTGTTGTGGCTCAGGTTCAATCCCAGGCCTAGAAACTTGAATATGCCACAGGCATGGCCAAAAAAAAAAAAAAATCCTGGTGGAAAAGAGAGGATTTGGGTGGGAAGCTACATTTATAACAAGTTTCCCAAGTAATTCTTACACACAGTAAGTTTGAAAACCTCTGGAACACTAAGACATAAATTGTGTTAGAGGCTAAGAACCTGTGATACATCAGGGACTTGAGCAATCACTTCTTAGAGTGGATCTAACACAGAACTGAGGGGGTAGTTTACTACTCCTGGGTAAAATTTTAAATCCTACTTATTTTAATTTAATGGAATACATTTAACTGAGTAAGTTTAATGAGGAGCATAGTATGTTTCATGAAGGGTCATTAGTTTTATATCTCCCTTTTGGACCATTACCCCTCTCCCTTAACCCTCTGAAAACAGTTTACTCACAAAAAAAAAAAAAAAAAAAAAAAAAAAAAGATTGGCGCAGAGAGAGAAATAATATGATTCCCAGCATTCAGACTGAAATACAAATTTCTGGGCCATACCAGAGTAGTGTTACAGGGTCATAGGAAATTGTGCAGTGTGTGGGTGTTGAAAAAGATTCCTTCTTTTAGTAAAAAAAAGCTCTTCGTAATTATCATGTCTTTGCTTGATAATTAGCCCTACTGTTACAATGGCACGGAGACTTACAAAGACTTCATAGACAGACTGAAATCTTTTTTTATTATCATATTATAATGCAGCTTGAATATCTGTTTAGATACAATATATAAATATGCCATATTTAGTAAATGTGTTAAATTTCTAACCCACTGGTTAGAGAAAAACAAAAACAGTTATTGTATTAATGCGCTTATTTTGAAGAAAGTCTGTTGTGTTTAACTCTGTAACAAGTATACTGGACATTTATCCAAAATGCTAGCTTATGAGGCTGTTGAAATTCTACCAGGATTGTGACGGTATTAAGGAACTGCCTCTTCCACCTGTCTAGCTCCACTCCTGTTCCTCTTAGCTGCCTCCTTCTCTCACAGTTGATGCTGGGCCTTCTTCCTGAAGGAAGAGTTGGTGGGTGACCACACTTTAGGATGAGCTGAAAATCATAGGTCTCACAGAACATGTTTAAATCCTATAACACCTTCACTTGGCAATGACTTAGCAACCACCAGCTTATGCTCAGCACTGGTCAAGGGATACTGAACCAGAAGACAGGCATTCTTGTTGAGGATGTAAAACAGGTGTAAATCAGCTTGGGAACAATTGGAAGGCAAAGGAGCAGTCATCTCATTAGTGTCGTACTAACTTTTGAAAGGAAGGCTTAAGCTAAACAGTTGAGCAAGAATTTAAAACAGGTCATTGGGAATTCCTGTTGTGGCACAGCAGAATGAATCCAACTAGGAACCATCAGGTTTCGGGTTCGATCCCTGGCCTCACTCAGTTGGTTAAGGTTCTGGTGTTGCTGTGAGCTGTGGTGTAGGTTGCGGACATGGCTTGGATCTGGCGTTGCTGTGGCTGTGATGTAGGCTGGCAGCTGTAGCTCTGATTAGTCCCCTAGCCTGGGAACCTCCATATGCAGCAAGTGTGGCCCTAAAAACAAAACAAAACAAAACAAAAAACAGATCGTTGATCACCAGATCATTCCAAGTGATCCTTGGAGTGACAGAAGGCCCAGACAGGTTACCCCACATCCAGTTACAGGTTTTCTAACCATAGTACCTATATGGGAGCATCACTTAGCACCTGTCCAGTAGGGAACCTGTTACCCCTCAGTGACTCAGAGATTCTTTTAAGCAGCTCATCTAATCTGGGCAGGTAGCCACATGACCAAGTGTAGACATGGAATAAATCACAAAGCACCCTGCTGTTCCCTGGGAAATCAAAATAATGGATGTGACTCCTGCAGAAGGACCTTTTGATTCACAGATCTCTCAGTAGTGTACAACTGGCTTTTATTTATTTACTTACTTTTTCAGATGCAAGGATGGGCGAAAGAGAGGGGGGGAGTGGGGAGGGAGAGAGGAAAGAGAGAATAAGAGATTGTATTTACATGAAATTTTGTTTTCTGTCACTTGATTTCCTGTTTGGATTTAAAGACTTCTCAGGACAGTTATTCCAGCAAAAGTTTCCTTGGATGGTAATAATTAAGGCCTGAATTGGGATTGAAAAGGCCTTAAAGTAGCTTATAAATGTTATTGTTCAACAGTGCTACTAGAGGTTATCAATAAGCTAACCACCTTTACATAGTTGGTGAAAATTAAGAACAATTATTGTTGGAAGGCAAATGCATCAAATAGTGGAAATGGACTTCATTACAAACTCTGTATTACAGAATTCAAGAATAGATGTAAAATATTAAAAATGTGTCTTTTTTAGTTGAACTGTCATTACATCTAACCCAATTAAATAGGTTACAATTTTATACTTATAAAAAGTAGATACATGAAATTATTTTGATGCATGCTTTTTAGATATATATTACACAAGTACTTTTCCTAAAAAAAAAACACATGCACTTATTTATTTGATTATTTGTTGAATTTTCATTCTTTCATGCATTCACGGAACAAAGATTGGCTGAATTCCTGCCATGTGCTCAGTGCCATGAAATGCCTGGAGATATGAACAAAAACAAGGTCCCTCAAGGACTCTTGGTCCTTACGATTGCTCACAAGGCCATGAATGATCTGACCTTTGTATTTCTCTGCCTCTCTTGCCTCAGCTTTTGTTATTTCTCTCCAATCAGCACCACCCCAGCTCCCAACTCCCAACCTGTACTCAAGCCACCTAGTTATGTTTATATCCCTCACCTTCTCCAAACCCTGTTTGTTTTCTCATTCCTTACTAGGTCTTTACTTGGCTTTTATTTATCCTTCATTCAAGTCAAGACTCAATGTATACATTTAGAAAGCCATCCTTGAAATACCCCGTAATTTGTGTTAGGAGCTGTTGCCCTGTTACAGTCATAATATGTTCTGTTTTCCCCATCAAAGCACTATTGAAGCTGTTATCCAATTTTTGTCCCACACTAGATTTTAAACTCCTAAAGGTCAGGAAGTTTGTTTGCGATCATATATCCAGGACTTAATGTGAGGTCTCCAGACTGTTAGGCCCTTAGAATATATTTGTAGAAAAAATAAACAGGGGAAAAGTTATAATAGGATATCGCCAGGTGATTATCATATCATATAATATTACTCATTTAAAGTATGAAAAATGTTTTTATGGCTCCAGTGAAACAAGTCGATAAAATTTGATAAATTTTATGAAACACTATCAAAAACTAAGATAACCTAGATCTGTACTCATACAGTAGCCACTAGCCCCATGTCAAATGGGACAAGGGGAAATGTAGAATGCATTGATCATACAGAAAATTCTGTGGCACCAGCAGGATTAATTCTTCAGTAAGAAATCTGAGCAGTGTGTTTCAGAAGTGAAGAGCTGGGCAGCCTTGAGCTTTTAGAATTCAGAGCATAAATATTCGCTTGAGAGACACCAGTTTGGAACTAAATACCGTAAAACTAAAAGTACATTTTACCCCACTCTGGTAACCACAGAGTCAATCAGTAAACTTACTACCTGGTCAGAAAGTACTGCGAGTTGTCCAGGCTGACAGGAGCACTAGCTGCAAAAGCTCAGTGATATGTGCTATTTTTTTAAATGTGAAGTTTGTGAACAGAAAGATGGTAGGTATTTCTTCTTACTATTTTAAGCTTACTTGAAGCAACATGGACCAGTATTTAACTTTATAATTAGTAATTAATTTCTTCAGAAAAGCAGTTTTTTCAGGAACTTACAGAAGTAATATTCTTGAGCTACATTAAGAATTCTTCTTGGATTGATATGTTATAATTAAAATAGTTATTGTGAGTAGCTCAGTAACTCTGCCCTGTCCTCTGTTAAACCAAGTAACTAATTGCTTTGCAACAGATAGTACTGAAAAATGAAGAAAGGATTAGTGTATTCTATAAAGATTTAAACCTTCAGTGTTGAAGCCTCTAAGAAAATGAGAAAATAGTGAATTTTGTTTAAAAAAAAAAAAGGTTTTTCATATTTATCATATATTGTAATGTTCATTTTTGTTTACATATCTTTAAAAAATTTTTATAAATCATGTTTGTATTTGTTCCCTAAAGTCTAAAAGAAGAAATGGATCTAAAAATGTATTCATATTTCTCATCATTACCACAATGGATTTTTATATATCAAATTTGAAAATTCATTCCTTTTTAAAAGTAATGCTCTTGCTTAATTTGCATACATTTCATAAACATGAAAAGCTGCTTCACATCTCATTTATTAAGAAAATCACTGCTGAACAAATAAAGTGCATGTTAGATTACTTAAGTTATATGCATAAGGCAATAAAACTGAATTTCATCTCATTGCACAGCTGTAATGTCTTAGTACTAACACAGAGTCAACAGAAAATTATTTAATAATAGTAGAAGCAGAAAAGACAATAAATTTAAAAATACAGCCTTTTGTCAGTAGTGTAACTACTTTGTCATTATTAATCATCACCATTTTGTCATTATTATTTTACATGAACCACCTTCAACTGGAGCAAACCAAAGTCCTCATGGTTTTTTTTCTCAATATCTAAGAGTGAAAGGGGAAAAATATTTAGCCTGGATCATAGTTGGCAATATTTAATGATATTCACAGATTTCATGGCACGTAGAACTTAGTGTTGGACAGCAAACTTGAACCAAAGGGTTGCCTTCTAGTCCTTGATAGCCCCTAAACAAAAGTAACTTTGGTTTTAAAAGGTATCAAATAAGATAACAAAGAGTAGAACTTCCTTACATCCTTAGGATTGGTACTAAGTATATCACTGTGAAATATTCAAAAGTGAACTTTTAGGAGTAACTCCAGGGTCCTGCCTAGAGTCAGAATAAAAGATGATGAGTCTTTAATCAAAGGATGTTTATTATTTCAACTGCCTCACTGTATTTTTTTAAAATTCTTATTATAAATCTATCTCCCTTCCCTGAAGGACATAATGATGTTTTATTAAATCTCTGTAACTCAAACTGCTTGCTTAATGTATGGCACTTTGTAGATATTTAATAAATATTATATACATATATACATAGGTATATATAAAACAACTTACTGATGGTATAAATATTAAAATTTACAAAGTTTTCTTCATTGAAGGAAGATATATTCCAATAATAATAAAAGTGAGTTTCTTTCAAGTAAACCATAGATGAATAAAGGTTGTTGCAGTGGAAGAAAAAAGCAGATAGGCGTAGGAGACCACATAGAAATACTATTTATAGTCCTGCTGGAAAGTAAAAGACTTTCAGAGCAACATACATGGATTCCTGGGGAAAAGAGAAGCAACGTTGGTACTTTGGCTAGGATCCGATGAGAGAGATCACAAGGCCTCAAACAAAATGCCTGTGGCACTGTCTGAATCACAGGTGATCTTGCTGAAAGGCTGATTCGGATTTAGCGAGCATGGGGCAGGGTCTAAGATCCTGTATTTCTGACAAGCTCTTAGGTAATGCGGATGCTGCTTGTCTGTGAACCAGACTCTGAGTAGCAAAGATCTAAACTTCCTTTTCTAGGTATCTATTTTCTCTGCCATGGTGTTTGAAAGTACATTGTTGAACATTTCTCACACCATAAAAATAGATTTTTTAAAACTAATTTTGGTGAAACTAATTCTTGAAAGTGTGTTAGATTTTTGGAAGGATGGTACAAAAGCGTGGGGTTACACAGCATGGTGAGGGCTGTGAATCCTGGCCCTCTCCCTTGTGAGTTGGTACTGACTCCCTAGAGCATATGTTGAGGAAGATTCTGAGTTCAGGACCAGACCCGGTGTGCAAGTGTGATGTGATTGATTAGGGGTGTATGCTCTTGGTGCAGAGAGCTGTGGCAGCTTTGCTTTCCTGAATATCCTCATGATCAAAATAACTCATTGGACATTCTTGGAAAAGACTCCAATCCCAATCATTAAAAGAACTGTAATTAGGCAAATATTGCATATGCATACAGCAGATTAGGTGGATAGATTATCTTATTGGAAATGTATCTCATTTTATTCATAGCTGTTTGGGAAGTTATCCAGTCATGTCTCAACGGCACTTAATGTATTCTGTGTTACTCTGTAGTTTACCCACCTGATGGAAGTTTTGAATAAGGAAAAAAAAAAATCCCTGTCAATTATTTCTAAAGGTCATAGAGTTAATGACTAGCTGGGAGGTTAATTAGATTCTGAAAGCCTCTTCATATCAATTAAATCTCTTATCTTTATGTTTTAGTAAATAAACTCAGTAACTATTTAGAGCCACTGTTTTAGGATAAGAAATGCTGTAAACAGTAAACTATACAATAGGTAGTGAGGGTTTTTTCCTCACATCTAATAAAACATTATTACAAAAAACCTGATATGTGAATAATAGTAACTCTTACTCCAGAATTTCTAAATCAGAAACTTTATTTTTTGTAGTACCATGCAAATTACTGCTTAGCTGTAAACAAATAACATCACTATGACCTCAAGAAAACTATTTAGGAGAGAAAAATTGAGAGTTACTCTGAGAATGAGCTATAAATCTAAAATCAACCCCACTCTCTTCCTTTTAGTTCCAGAAACCAAACTCCTTTCAAGGTTACTTGCACACATTTGTAAATAAGTAATATATTTAGTGCCTATGGCCTGACAATTACAATTTTAGTCATTTCTGTCATGTGAATTCTCTTTGGATAATATTACCAGATTTCAGGTGAAATGATACAGATCTGCACTAATCATTAAGGTACCCACTAGCTACATGTGGCTATTTACATTTTAATTAATTGAAATTAAAAGTTTACTCAGTCTCACTAGCTGCATTTCGAGTGCTCCATAGCCACATGTGGCTGGTGGCTCCCATTGAGTCAGGACAGGTACAGAAGTGTTCATCGTGCCATAAACTTTCTTTGGGGCAACCCTGATAGAGGGGTGAAACCAGCCAACCTGGTGCTCTTATTCACTGAGGTAACTAGCATGATGTTTGATGGATACAGCCTAGTAAGAGGGATGTAAACTGGCGAGGCCGCTTGGGCCACCTCATCCCTGGCTGTGTAGGGGTCTGTACCAGGGTAGAGGGAAGCAATCAGGAAAGCTGAGTCACTCAGTCATCATTGACTTCCCAGGAACAGAGTATTTGTTAAAGTAAATGGGATTCTGTGAAGCGAGATGAGAGGTTGGAGGGAACACTGAAACTGAAATTACCCTGCGGAGGAAGAGAAGACGGAGAAAGGGACAGGAAGGAAGAGTTGGAGGGGAGCAGAAACAAGCCAGGTCAGTTCTCAACTTTTCCACCAGGAAGAGAACGTGCAGGCGTGCACAGGTTCTTCTCATTTTTCCTGATTAGGTATGCAAGGAATTTTATCTTCATCCGGGCTTCATTGACTGAGTTCTCCTTAAATGTGGTGGTTCTGAATTAATTTCACGTGGGAAAAAAGAAAGCTGCAGTGATTTTCCTAAAGAATGTTGTTGAAGCACTATCATGAGAGGTCAACTTTTAAATTTTACATTTAGGAAAAAGAACTTCAAAAGCCCCATGAATTTGGAGAGAAATGAAGTTCTAGTGATGGCTACACCACATACTAGTTCTCTAACCTGGGGCAAGTTATTTAACCTTCCTAGGCTTCAGATTCCTCCTCTGAGTTAGTATTTTCAACCCTGACCCATCCTTCCTCACTGGACTGCCATGACGATGACAGGCTGTAAAGGATGTCAGAACCCATTGTAAACTGTTAAGTTAGACAAGGTATTTTTATTTTCAACGGCAAGGGACAAGTTCAGGTAGTTAAAATGTTTTCCCAAAGGACAGAAGCAGCAAATTCTTAATTTGGGAATAACTATATAGCATTTTCTATTAACAATCATATCATGTAATAAATATCAATATAAATAACAGTAGCATTTATATAAATTAAGAAGATCTAATGAAGGCCAATGAATTGATTTTTTTCCCCACAAGTATTTGTGAAACATTCTCTACATGCAAGGAATTATGCTGAATTCATGAGAAATGCCACAATTATTATGACACATCCACTGCCTTCCAGGGCCCACACCCCACTGTGAACACAATATACAGAGTATTTGTTTTCTCTCATTTAGCAGCTACTGATGAACATCGTGCCAAACATTGTGCTATTTACTGGTGATGTACCTGGGACTATCCTACCCAACAATCTGAACCACAATAAGTCTGAGAGTGCAGTGGGATATCTGAAGCAAAAGAAAGTAATTACAATAGTGAGCTCTTGAGGGCATCTAGCTCATGGTGGATTATACATGAAAGCACAACTTTGAATGATAAGTAGAATAAGTTTATAGGCTAAACTGGTCAGCAAGTTACTTATCCCCATTTAAAGTAGAAGTGAGAATAAAGGTAATGATCTAGAGATATATAAATGTGTACACACAGACACACCTCTGTGTATATGTATATAAAGCGGCCTTTATTTTTGTTTCCCATGGGCATTGGATTTTTTAATATATGGTTTCTCTGTTAACATGTGGTTATAATTTTTAAAGAAATTCTATAGAATACAAATGTTTGAAAAATGCGGTGAATCTAAAATTACCTTTAAGTTTGATAAAATAGGGTCTCTGGTGTTGAGAAAGGAAACCTTAAAGTTACATCCCACATCCTCCTTTTAACTTTACAGATGAGTTTCCCCCCTCCTGCCTCTAAATTCAAAACATGATACATCTGGCTCAGAGTCTGGAAAATTGTTACATGCCTGTGTAACATTCTTATAACCTAATCGTTCTACAACTTTTCTCGCAGTTTAATCATTGGAGAATGTTCTTTGTTTTTGTAGTCGCTGTTTCACATAGTAACAGCTTGTTGTATTTTGGTCTGTTTGCCAGAGGGAACGTTTATTTTTAAAACCCTGAACTCTGAATTTTTCTTTATTTTTTCAAGATTGAAAGCAGCTGAAATGCCTGGAGTTACAGGTTGAAGGCTGCTTTACAATATGTGAAGGGAAGCTTCTTTCCCTCCTCCCTTTGTGTGTGTGTGTGTTTTTAAATTTTTTCCTAACAAATGTCTTCTAACTGGTAGTTGTCTAAAAATAGAAAACTGCCTAACTAAAAATAGCCTGGCTCTCAGTCGTGCCAAGGAAAATGGAGAGGAATAGGCGTGGAATAGAAGGCTGAGTAATCCAGTTCTATTCATTCAGAGAAACCTTTGAGAATGCGGGCGATGATAAAGTGCCCTCCAAAAACCACAGGCCTGACTCTCTCTTCAGACTTCGAGGTGCCAATAAACATTTTAGCCCCAGGATACATTTTTTTCTCATAGGTTGTAAACATTTTCTGAAAGACTAGGCTTTGTTTCACAGGACCTGACAAACTGCCATCACTAACCAACTTTCCTAAGGTCTTAAAAATTCATAATTATAACATGTATTTTAAAAGAGCATCTTAAATGAAAGTATTGTAAAATAATGTGCATCATGTAATAATTAAGAGGAAACTGTTATAATAAAAAACGCTTACTGCTTGCAATTAAATTCAAAACTTTAAAGAGTTTTGCAGAAAGAAAATTATTCCTGTGACTCATTGTAGCTAAAGAGAGCAGCTGACTTATTTTAGTTTGGTTCCCTTAGATGTAAAATTCTCGTGTTAAGCATATAATCCCCTTGTTATACCAATATTTAGTCTCTTTTTTACAATTATAGTTTTCATCCAAGCAGATTTTCACTTTTCAGTTTTTAAATAGAGTGTAAACTACTTTGAAAAATAACATTTCGAATGTAGGATGGCTTTCAGTTTAGAGAAATGGAATTCTGAGTAAGCCATTAAAAAAATACGTAGGCCAGTTTTGCAATGGTAATGCTTTTTTTTTTTTTTCTTCATTTTGTTTTGCTTAAGTAATCTGAATAACCAGGTCAAACATAGCAACAGGGTGTGGAAATGTCAGCACAGTTCACGGGGTTATATGGGTCTGAGCATTGTTATGTTCAGTTCCTGTAATGCTGCTGGTGATAAGACTCTTGAGACAAAGAACAATAATTGATGGAAAGAGACTTAAATCACTGCGAGAAGAATCAAGGTCCTTGTATCTGTGTACATCGACTCTTCTGGTCCCCTTCCGTCTTGTAAAGCATTTTGTCATCTTGCACGGTGGCCCCCTACTGCTCTTTGTAACGGATGCAGACCACAAGTGATTCCTTCATGCCTCACACAGGGTGTAATTGTGTCTGTGTGGTGTATTAGTAATTACCAAGCTGAATTCCCATATTGTATCTTTACTGCAGGCATGGAAAAATAGGACATACGACCCTGCATAGCCATTTTCAACCTAGATAGTGAGCTACTGAGAGCTACATTCCCAGGACAAAGCCTTTTATATGCACACTTTTTGAACAAAATTTTCATTGTTGAGTCATTTATGCAGTGCAGGATAAATTCAGTTTTGGAAATAATTACTTTTGATAATATATTCACTTCTGACTTTTCAGCAAAGCCTTTGCAATATGGAAAATATTGCTGTTTTTAATTGCTAAAAATTCATTTTAATATTGCTAGATATATAGTGATATAAGCTACAATAACTATGCTAGACTGTCATGTAGAGAGAGTAGAACACAAATTACTATATATAAAACAGATTGTATAACATTCATAAACATTAAATAATATAATTGTTTGAGTAGCATTTTTTACCTTAAGTAGTGATATTTTGAAACACAATTTATCCAGTCTTGGCCTAGCATTGTTAAACTTCAGAAAAAGCTGACAACAAAATTTTTGTTACAGTAAGCAGATATAAATTAATAATTAATTTCTTTGCTATAAAATTTGCATCCATTCTTTATGTATTATGTAGCCATTATTGATTTGACTATCTCCTAGTCATTGGGAATTTGAAATGTCTATAGTATTATTTATCTGTAGTAGAAGCCAAAATAACACAAGCAGGATGGTTTAAACAAGTGTGTTTATTCTCTGCATCCACTGCTTATAAAGATAGTTGATAACCATTAAGTACAATAGCAAAGAAATGAATATGACCATCTCATTAGTGATAACCAAGGACATTAGATTTATTTTGTGAATAATCAAAGCATGCAAGATTTTAATTCCATTTTTACCTCCAAATTTAAAAGTAACCTTCCAACATGTATATTTTAGAAGTTTATCTCCACTTTGACCTGTTTTTATTCTGATAATAATTACTCACTACCTAGGATGTAAAGAACTTCATAGTGATGCTAGGAGAGATGTAAGTTTGGAAAACATGATCTGTGATCTCATAAAATCTATAGTCTAGCTAAGATAGAAAATATACATGTGAATCAACCAGAGGAAACAACATAACAGGCACTATGAGATATTAGGCAGGCAGCATAGCATAATGTTAGGGAGCCTCAGGTCCCAAACTAGGACTAAGCTGCCTGAGTTCTTCTCCCTCTCCACTGCTTACTAGTTGTAACTGCCTGGGCAAGTCACTTAGGCGCTCTTCATCTTAATTTCTGCATTTGTAAATGGGAGTTAATAATAGTAGCTATAGTACATAGTTATCATGACATTTAAGTGATTGAACATTTTCAAATGCGTGGAACAGGGTCTGGCACAAACTAAGGTTTATGGTGATGATGAGGATATCTTGCAGTCAAGTAATACTGAAGGAAGTAGAATATTTTAAAAGTCAGTAAAGGTGGCCACGATAGGTAGTCACTTTTAGGCTTAAACAAGTTAAGTGCAGAAAGATGGTTATGAATTGATGAAAAGTTATGTGAAGATCCACAAGAAGAAAGGGACAAGGTCATGGCAAATATTATTTTGATAAGAATAGAAGATTGACATACAAAAGAAGCTGTTAGAAAGATAGCAAGGGAAATGAGGAAACAGGTAAATCAAGTGCTCTAAATGTTTGAATGCAATATGGGAGGCATGAGAATGATACCGAGAGGTCTCAAGCAGTAGAATAGCATAATGACAACCAATTCTTGAGGGAGATTCTACTAGAAAACGTATCTAGTTAGAAGCACGTAGTGGTAAAATGTGCAAGTGCCAAAACATTTTAATTTTATAAGTAACATATTGTGTACATGCTATAAAGCCTGAAACCTGTCATTATACTGATATATTTTAAGCCAATTATGTCATCCTATGAACATCTAAGATTATAATATGGAAAGTTGTTTTTGAAATATGCATGTAATTTCAGTTTGCACTGATAATATGCACATGCATTTCTCTGAAGACGATATATCAGATGTAGCGTCTTAGAGGAACAAATTATAGAGACCTCAGCAGGTGTATTCAAACCATGCAAGCTTCTCTACATTAAACTGAAGAAATCAAAATCAATAAATTTAGACATTCCTAATGAAGTATACGCACCTTCAGTGACCACACAAACATTCTGCATGCAATACTGCCAAATATAAAAACTCTATCCTCACTCTTTCACATCTATAATCTTTTCATTGTAAGAGCATGGTGTGGAAGAAGGGGCAGGCACAAGTTCTAGATGGTCAGACAAACCTGGTTTCTCCCACTTTCATAAACTCCATGCACTTGTTTAAGTTTCTTTGCCTCCACTGAAGTTTAGCTTCAAAAGCAGTAAAGTAGGGATAATCCATCTCACTTTTGGTCTTTTTGTAAAAATTAACTTTTATATTAACTTTTATATGTACATATATAATAAGCATTAGCACTTCCTAGAAGCATCATGCCCATAAACATGACATTTCCTTTCCTGCTGCTCCTCTGCATGTTTAAAGCTAGACAGCATTTTTAACTTCTTCCTCTCTCTCACACACATGTATTCACACCTTTGGACATTGAAATCTTCAGTGTATTTCATGATTATAGTCAAACAAAATGGCACATTTTGTAAATTGCTGTATAATACATGTATAACTATTTCTTGTGTAATGAAGTTACGAAATTATTCAGAGGTAAGAGTTTCACTATACAGATTTTGAAACTAGGCAAAAGGTAGAGAAAGGTAAAAAACAAAGAGGTGTGACAGGTAACTCTGTTAACGTAAAGGCAAAACAATTGAAAAAAAAAAAAAAAAGGTGGAATCCTATCAGATAGAGGGGTTTGCCCAAGTTCTGTTGGGTAACTCTGGTAAATAGAGTTAGGATAGAATTTATTCCCTGGTGTTCCTTTTGAACTGCTACCTATCCAGAGAGGTACACAGTGAAAAGAGAAAAGAGGGGAAGGAGAGGAGGGAGAGTAGGCGAGAGTCTGATTGAGATTTTAAGACTATGGAGGTAATTAGCAAAACTAAGACAAGAATGTCCCTACACTGCCAGTTTCTTTTCTGACATAAAAACAATTGATTTCACTAAAGTACTAGCCATCCAACACTGTTCAGTATGATAATATTGTTAACAATAAAATGTAAGAGAGCTTACATTGCTTCTAACTTGTATCTTTGCCCTAACTCCCTCAGTATTTTGATGGCAGTAATGATTGGAAGTGAGCCAAGCACACGCTAACATATTACATATTTGGCTTAGTTCCAAGTGAACAGGTGTTTTAAATATTCCAATCACATACCCACAATGTATATTGCTACTGAGGAAAGGATATCATTTCTGAACCACTGATATTTGTTGCCACCCTCTTCTAAACCACACCTATTTCGCATTCTGAAGATCTAGCAAAAATGAATTGTGATTTGAGGAAAGGCAACCATCAGAGCCCTAATTTTACCGATAGGAAGTGCAACAAATTCATGGTTATGAACTCTGCATCTGATATCTAGCTGCTAGGATCAAAGCACTTGCTGATCAACAGTGGAAGAAAGGGGAAATGTTTTAGTGCTTTCCACAATTGAGTTCTTGCAAATATGAGAGATTTTATTTCTATGAGAGAAAAATGTAATAAATTGTATGATAGCAAGCCGTTTGTTATATTTTGATTAGAGGAAGAAATGTCCCTAAAATAAATCAACCTAACTTTTGTGGGGTCTGAATTATAAAAGTGAAATGTTCCCTTATGGAGGAAAAAAGATTTAAATGGCTATGCAGGGAGTTCCCATCGTGGCTCAGCAGTTAATGAACCTGACTAGTGTCCATGAGGACAAGAGTTCAATCCCTGGCCTGGCTCAGTGGATTAAGGATCCAGCATTGCTGTGAGTTATGCTATAGGTCACAGACATGGCTCAGTTCCTGCACTGCTGTGACTGTGGTGTAGACGGGCAGTTACAGCTTTGTTTCAACCCCTAGCCTGGGAACCTCTGTATGCCGTGGGTGAGGCCCTAAAAAAAATAAAATGGTTATGCAGAAACACATCTGTCTAGAAATAATTCTGAAGATCCTTTGAAAATTCTTTCATGCTATACACATACACACACTCACACACTCACACATATGTGCTATTCGTGTGAGATTATGAGACTGGCAGTCTTTATAGCAGATGAACTCAGGTATATAACATGCATCTTTCTATGTACCTGTTTCTGTGTCAGATCAACAAAGCTTTCATTTATTTCTATCTGTCCCTTTGGCTTTAGCAATAAAGTAATGTAGTAAGTTGGGATGAGGGGTTCTAACTTCTCCCAGCCACCTGCTTTGACTTTCACACCTCATTTCAGTATAGGTTGGATTCCTCTGACATTACTCACTTGTGTACCTTACCTCATGGAAAGAGACTTTGTACCATGTTTTGCTTCCTCTTTTAATGGTACTGTTTCCCCTCATCTTTTAACAGTAGACTTTAAAAAGAAGTGGAATTCAATTCAGAATGATGGTGATGGCTATTTGAGGCATTTTAAAATGATTAAGTGGTTAATATGTGGTTAATATTATTTATTCAACAGAAAATTGACTTTAAGCCCATCTAAAAAGCCAAGTATCATAATTGTAAACTTCTTTTAAATGTTATACAACTTTGTTTAATTTCGATTTTCAAAAAGTCCAGTTTCCCATCTGGGAGACTTGTGTGTGTCGGCCTGGCTGGGGAATCCTCCAGAGAAAACAGGGCAGCTAAGCCACTGCGGAAGCAGAGTCGGTGACTGTGGGTGGCATTTCTCTGCTGAGTCAGGTCTGTGCCAGCCCTTCCCCAGGCTTTTACTAACAGTGTGGATTTTCTGACAAGATGCAAAACCCAAGTCTTGTGGTTCTTGAAACTCTCCTGCAATTTTCCCCTTTTCCTTGGACTTTGGGAAATTTTCACTTAAGAAGATCTCACTTCTTGCTCTGTCTTCCTGTAATTGCTAGAAAAAAATTGGGAACTTTTAGACTTATTCCTTTTATTTTTCCTACCATCTGGCCTATAAAGTAACACAGTGTTATCAGTATCATTTTGAAAATGAAAGAAAAGAGTTTATGTACCCAGTTTTAAAAGAAGAATTTTTATAATGCATATTTCTCCTTAGTCCTATAGCTTTGCCCAGAGAGAAACAATAGTATCTTCATAAAAGTATACATTTCTTCTATTTTCCCCAAATTTCACCCCTCAAACCCAGCAAAAAAAAAAAAAAAGTCACTTCAGAGCAGTCTCTGCATCACTTATCTATTCCAGCAATTGAAATGAATAGCTGAACAGTTAGATTGTGAATCTAAAGAATTAAAAAAAAAAAGAATATAAGTGCCAAAAAATGTAAAGCATCCTTTTTTCCTTAGGAACAAAGACTTAAAAATTTTGCAGCTATTGTTTTAATAATTGCAACAAACCTACAATTTATTTTATCAAGATAGATACAGCCCAAATGTTATTGCAGAGGACTTCCTTCCTAGTCTTAAAAATGTAGGGGTGGAAAAAATTAAACAACCTTTCCTTCCTTAGGTTTTCAACAACCTCCCCATCATTTTAACTATGTAGCTGCATCCAAAATATTAGTGAAGGGGCCTTCCCTTCTCTTCAGTGGATGTTACAATAAAACAATAAGGAAAACATTTTAGATAAGATCATTCATCAGAAGTTAATTCAATTACAAATATATCCCTTATGGAAAAGTAAAATTTGTCAAACATTTAACACATTTTGTCTGAGAGTCAGTGTTCAAAGAAAACATATACATAATTTATGTAGTCTTTAAAATGGGCCAAATTTGCAGAGACAGAAAGTGAGGTAGCTAAGAGAGTGAACTCTGGAGCTTATACATAAGTTGGTTAATGTGGTTCTACTACTGACGAGCTTTGTAAACTTCATCAAGGTCTTGAACCACTTTGCAGCTCTTTGTCTTCATCTGTAGAATGATAATCATAGTGGAGGAGTGGCTGTGAGGATTTTTAAAAGATCCATGCAAAGCTAGAGGCCCAGTCCCTGGCCCAGGGTAAATGCTCGATAAATGGTAGGTGTTATTGCTGAGGAACAGATTCAACTAAGGGGAAAATTAATATTTTGATAGTGCGGGAAGACTGGTTTAATTTCCTCTGCTTGCCATAGAAGAGGAAATGTTGTTTTTGTAATTACCTAATGAATAATATGGAAGAAATTAGAGCGCAAATGAAAAATCTGAGTTTACCACTGAACTTAGAAAATCACAGAATTCATAAGTTGTAGAAATTGAAATGCCAAACTTAAAAATCAGGTTACAGTACATTTCCAGTGATAATGCCTGAAATTACTAAAGTCATCCTGACTATAAAAGCAGGCAGCTACTACTGCCATGGAGGCCTGGAGCCCAAGGCCACAGAGGCTCGCCAGAGAAGGCTGTGTGGGGCCAGTGGAGAGAGAGTGGTTTGTGGGGCTGGCAGCTGCCACTTGGCCTCCCTGAGTTGGACAACAGGTGCTGAGCTGCTGCCAGGGGTGGGTCTTAGGATGAGCAAAATTGCTGAAGGCCTGTGGTTAAAGCTTTATGTTAGATCATAAAGTGCTAAGCACTTATGCCAGGAGAGACCGGCTTACATACCACACGATCACTGGAAGCACTCACTGGCTTATTTTTTCCCTCTCTCTTTCACAACACCTTCAGCTTGTCTCCCTTACTCTTTTTCCTTCCCTCCCCCTCCCTCTTCTCCCAATTTCTGTCTACTTTCTGTCATCTATTTATCCTCTCTTTCTCTCTCTACTTCTTGTCATCACCTCCCTTAAATATTTCCTCCCCATGCCTTTCCGGTTTTCGTTTCTCAATGCTCTATAGCTTTCGTAACATCGTATGACATCTGTGGTGGCTGAATACAAAACCGAAGAGTGTTCCTTATCAGTATAACTTATGACATCATGGGAAATGTGATTTTACGAGCTACAAATGGTCTAAGGTTCTGAGGCCACAGATTCATGTATCGATAACATTCGTACCCTATGGAAAGAAAATTGAAAGGAGTTTGATTTCGATTATTAGGTCATTTAATTTGGAGACATAAATTTATGGAAATTTTAACTTGCATATAAAATAATAAGGTAGAAGGCTCTATAGGCCTTGGGAAGCACTTGATAGTGATAATACTAGGCTTTCTAAAAACATTTCTTATAAATTATATTTTATTTGTAAATATTTAATCCAGAAGGAAAGATCCCAGTTTGCCATAATGGTATGGATACTAAGTATTTTCAGAATCCACTTTGTAGATGGCCTATGGTCTATTTATTTCTAATCATTACCTTCAGTTCATAATCGTCTATACACTGATGAAGAAGGACCCTTCCTATCAGTACTGTAAAATAGCAAGAACTGCCTTATGAACCCAGAAGACAGCAACCCCCAGTAACAAGTGAGCCGAGAAAGCATGTCCCTGTGGAAAGCTGAGTAAATTAGGGTTCTGAAATGCTACTGCCACTTTTGATGTCTGTCATAGTAGATACTCTGGCTATATTTCTGGTACCATCTGGAAATAATTACATTGTTAGGAAAGCAAATAGAGGCCCTTTGATTAATGAACTCAAAGTTCATATTCATTTATGAAATTCTTGATGGCTAGTGCTCTGCATTGTCCTAAGGATTCCCAGGTAAAAGGCACTGCCCTGCCCTCTGGGAGCCCAGTATTGTGTGGACCCTGAGGCAGGCACACAATGGTCCTACAAAGGGAACAACCAGGATGGGCAGGCAGGGCAGGCAGTTAAGTAAAGACAGTGATTGGAGGAGTTCCCGGAAGGCACAGCAGGTTAAGGATGCATAGTTGCCACTGCTGTGGTGTGAGTTTGACCTCTCCTTTAGGAATTTTCTCCTGCCACGGGTGCAACCAAAAAACAAACAAACAAAAACAGAGACTAGAATAGTATCAATGTGTTTTATAAATACAACAAAAGCCTTAAAATGGCTAGAACTGAGCAACTGCCTGAGGATTTTGAAGCAATTTTATTTTAAAGCACCTTTTATTTACCTGAAGCTCCTTGATTACTGAAAGTACAGTTCTAACAAATGTTCTTCCATTCGACACCTGCCCAAACTGAATATAAAATCCACCACTTATGACCACTCCACAGGTTAGGTTTATGGTAATGGCATAACAACTCCAAAAGATAAATAGATTAGATGCTTTCCTTCCCCACAAGTAGTTTTTAATGTGGCAAAAGAGATAAGAAGTGTAAACCAAAAAACTTACTTGCAGTAAAGAAAGGCAGAGGCATGTGCTGCTATGCCTTCTGCAGAATTGGTCTGAGGGACTTTATCAATCCCTAATGTGATTGTGGGTAGAGATTTGTCCCCTGACCAATTGACAACATCCTGTAAACCCTAATATCCAATACAGTAACCTCTACTTCCAAGACAACACTTGGAGCCTATAAGGAGCCTTTCTTCCCTGGATCTTGACTCCCAGCCTGCAATGCTGGCCTTTTGTTCTCTTGGGAGTAGTTCTGCTTTTCCATCTACATACCAAGACGGACAAGAGTCCCGTGATGTCCTTCCACCTACTGTTTTAACTGGCCAGGTGACCAGTGACCATCCCATCCATTATACTTTGGACACTTTCTGTTAAGCAGAAAGTTTTCCAATATATCAGCCAATAAAAAGAAAATATTAACACTGCATTAACCAAGTCCCAGGGGAATCTACATGGAAAGAAGCAGGTCATAAGAGTAAGGCTAGAGACCAAGGTTGCTAGCCTTTGACAGACCTAGCAGACGCTACTGTTGAAAGGAGAGAAAGAAGGTTCCGTGTCAAAGGGAAGGAAAAGCTTAGATCCCCACTAACTCTTGCTTAATCTTGAGCCTCCTTGTTACATACCATTGGGCTCTCCTTAAGGATATTCTCTGTTGTGACATCCATTCAGAAGAGTTAACCAAGTTCTTGCAACTTTCTGCTGTCAGATACTGCACTAGTTGCCAAGGATAGAAAGCTCTCAAGAGACAATTCCTGTCTATAGAAATCCTTTAATCTAGAAAATGAAATAAAAACAAGAATACAGAGAGCAACATTATAAAAGAAATGTTAATCACAGAGTTCTGGGGAAGCACAAAAGAAAGACATACTAATTCCATTAACTCTCTAGTCCATGTGATTCTTTTCTTTTATCATGTAAATTGATGTGTGGGGTTAGAGACAGTGGTTGGTGGGGTGAAAGCAGCCTACACCTTGAGTACAGACCTAGCAACTGCTCCCTGTGTGTTTTCAGATCCCATTGTGATTCCATCTTAAATAAAAACCTCTGACACTGCAGCCTTGGATTCCATTATTTCTTTATTAACAACAACAGTAGTTATTGGGTGTCATCCATGTGCTGGGCACATTCAAGTTGCTGTGGATACAGAAGTGAAAAAAGAAAGGTTTCTGCTCTCACGGAGGTTTGTTCTAACACATTGAGACTCTTCTCTCCTCTGGCAGCCACAGTAGCTGTGACTCACATATTGTTCTCACACAGTCCCAGCAATGCTCTTCAGTCCTGATACCTCCTTTTGACACATCAGAGCAGTGTGGGTATTGAGCATCTGCTAACACAATTGTCAGTACCAGTCTCTTGGATGGCACACCACAGACCCAGGCAAAACCCTCAGAATTAGTTCTTAGGCTTGTCTTCAACAGAGTGTACCAACTGGGCAGGTAGAGTTTAAAGGCTCTTTCCCATCTCTACTGTCCAGACACTAGAATAACCAAAATCAAAACTTTTCTGTTGAGAAGTTTAAGTGGAGAATGGCTTATTGCCACTCATTGGAGAACATACTGGTTTGTTGGAGAGAGAAATCAATGAGAAAAAAAAGTGTAAATGTCAGGTATCAAGGAGAAAATGGTGAGAGTTCCCGTCGTGGCACAGTGGTTAACGAATCCAACTAGGAACCATGAGGTTGCAGGTTCGATCCCTGGCCTTGCTCAGTGGGTTAAGGATTCGGCATTGCCATGAGCTGTGGTGTAGGTCGCAGATGCGGCTAGGATCCTGCGTTGCTGTGGCTCTGGCGTAGGCCGGTGGCTACAGCTCCGATTCAACCCCTAGCCTGGGAACCTCCATATGCAGCGGGAACGGCCCAGAAAATGGCAAAAAGACAAAAAAAAAAAAAAAAGGAGAAGATGGTGAAGATACCCTAACTAAAATCAGTGTTCACAATCCAGAATTGGTCCTTAAAAATCTCTCTCCCACCATTTGGTAAATTGAGAAATAGGAAAAAAAAAAAATGGTAAAGGATTTTTTAGTGATATCTCAGATTGAAGTCTGTTATTGTTGGGCTGGCCTGTGACCTAAGAGATGGAAACTACAACAATGAGAATGAATGGCAAAAAGAGTGTTTCCCCATGGAATCAAAGGCCCACCCAGGAGAGAGTGAGAGGGCCAGTAAAGCCCCTTGGAGTGTATTACTTCTCTTCACCCTGGCAGAGATCCACAGTGGGAGAGAGGTGTTAGGAAAGGAAACAACTTAACCTTCATCTGGGAGTGCCTGGCTGTCTCAGAAGTGAGGTTTGGTTTCTCAGGTGTGATCAAAATTGTCATGCCTCAAGTTAATCTGTTGTCAACCTCCAATCTTTTTATTTTGTGTTGCCTTACCAAATGCTCTGGGTACACTGCTTTTCTGATAAGCTAGTGATAAACTACAGATCCCAACTAACAAAGATTCATAAAATTACATCAAAGGTAAAGTCCTCTTTTCTGAGGGAAAACCTAGAAACAGAGAAGAGAATGCATAAGGCACTTCTTGCATTATTTTGGTTCTCAGTGTGTTTATGTCCTCCTGCTGGTAACTTAGAGCTCTGTTAGCCCCAAAAGACTCAAGAGCATAGAAAGGATCAGCCTGTGCTGCCCAAGACTCAGCAATTATAAGCACAAAGAAAACCAACCCTTTTGCCCTGTATACAGTATTCTCTGCTCCCCACAGGGCTATCCTGTGCCCCAGTCATGAGGTAATTGCAGAGATTGCTTTAACCTACCAGGACTTATGTGCCTTGAATTTTGACTTACTGATCTTATTAAAACAAATAAATAGTTCTGTCACCTTAGGAGCCCACCCAACTCATTTCAATTAGTCTGTCACTGTTAGAAAGTATGACTGTCAAGGTTTGTTTGCTTATTCAGTCATCCGATGAACAACTACTGAGAACGTATATTGAGCCCACATATATTAATCAGACCCTCTGTTAGGTGCCAGAAATACCCAACCCTAATAGAACTCACTATTTAGTGGGGAAGCAGACCTGTTAAAAGATAAATTACTATATAAAATACCACATACTATTTTTTTTAAGTTAAAGATTCTAGGGGCACAGTGAAGGAAATCTCTAAGTGCCCAGGAGAGTTGGGAAAAAGCTTCACAGAGCAAGTGATGCCTTAGGTAATAGATGTCCCAGGATGACTGTGGCCTGGGTAGCAAAGAGAAGGAATAAACAAGAATATTCCAGACAGGAATGAATGACGCATATCAAAACAGTGTAATTAAAGGACCTATCTGACTTGGGAAATGGTGAGGAGTTCCTTCTTGGCAAAACCCAGAGTTTTGGGAGAAGACAGGAAATAGGGCTAGGCTGGCCAGCAAGGCAGGCAGAGGGCTTGCTGTGGAAACTGGTGGGTGAGGCTATTGATAGCCACCATGGTTGATAAGGAAAACAGTGAAAGAGTTAGATTTTTATTTTAATAAGACCCTGCCAAAAGAAGGAAGAAAGAGTGACTGGAAAGTGAGGGTCAGGGGTCACACAGATTAAGGATGGCAGGCCAAGTAAAAAAAAAAAAAAAAAAAACAATGATAGTTGAGTCAAGAGATGGTTGAGTCTAGGGTGGTTTCTGGGTCTCTAGCTTGAACAGCTAGGTTGTGATGTTTGCTAGGAAAGGAAAGGTGGGAGGGGAATAGATGAAAGGAGAGGTTGGAATCGAAAATATACACGGGCAAATAAATCATGTAGGAGAGATCATGGGAATCCTGCAGAAATGAGGAAGTATGGTGACTAAGCATAATCCTGGGCTGACTGATAAATAAGGCAGTGAAGGCTACTCCCATTCAAATGACTAGTCAGGCTGGCCTGACTTGAGTAAAGAGGTGTTTACAACTAGCTGAGAGCCTACAGGGAAACAAAAATAAAGATTTGACTTTACTCTCATTACTCGAGGTAAAATATACATCTTCTTTTGTTAAAATAAATCATCAATAGTTATTAAAAGATACTTCATGAGTTCCCCTGGTGGCACAGTGGGTTAAGGATTCAGCATTGTCACCGCAGTGGCCCAGGTAGCTACTGTGGTATGGATTTGGTCCCTGGCCCCAGAACCTCTACATGCTACGGGCACAAACAAAAAGATAAAAAGGGAAAAAAAAAAAAAAAAAGACAATTCAACGTATTATTTTGAACAGTCAGTGACCCCAATATCTGCTTTTTTGTCCCTGTAATTTATTTGCAATTAAAATGCCATTGTCTGAAATGGTTAGTAGATGAAGGTACACATCCATACTTTATACTTTAAAAAATCCTGCTTCTGGATCTTTGTGGATTTACTTCTTTCCTCTCTTTCTCACCCTTTGTTTAATTTATAGTTCCGCTTATCTTTGTCTTCCTTATTTAAGAAATCACTGGAGTTCTCTTGTGGCATAGTTAGTTAAGGATCTGGCATTGTCACTGCAGTGACTTGGGTTGCTGTTGTGACCTGGGTTGGATCCCTGGCCTGGGGAACTTCCACATGCCACAGGCACAGCCAAAAAAGAAAAGAAATCACTAACATTATCCGTTTTTCAAACTCATCTACAATTTCATCTTTTGTATTTCAGCTTTTTATTTTGTTTTCCAGCCTTTATTTTCTTAGCTTGCTTTACAGAGACTATTAGGATTAACTGCGTATTTTTTTAGTATGCATTTCAATCACTGCATATTAAAATGTTCCCTGTTTTGTATTTCACTTCAGATCTCTCCTGGATTCAGAATGTCAGGAAACATTTAATGGCAAACTTCCCCATCTCAGTCCCACTCTAGGCTTGCCTTGACCAGGTTCCAAAAGAGGTGTGGTGGAAGAAACCTCAATAAAAACGCTAAACCACTGACCTATCCTGAGGAACCCTGAATCATCTGATTGGCCCTAGAATCACCCTGATTTTCCATGAATCCTCCGGCTAAGGTTAGCCCGGAATAAGACCAATGTCAAGGCCTGCGAGAACAGTGGAACAGGAGAGCAGCATCCAAGAAATGGGAAAAAAAGATGAACTTTGCTCAAGAATTTTGAAACATACTCATTTCAAATTTATAGTATCTGACTCACATTCCCAAAAGTTTCCTTGTGTTCTTTTATTTAAGGTTTTTGCTTTTCTTTTTCTAAGCATATACATGCTGCCTAAAATTCCACTCTTTTTTTCTCCTTCCACGCAGATTTCTGTCCCCCTTTTTCCTGCTACCTGTTTCATCACTAAGATTATATGCTTGTGTTTTTTTTCTTAAAGATTTCACAAATGCTCAGTTTTTCTGACATTCCACATGTAGACCACTATGCCAGTTTTTATGTATTTAATGATGTAAATCTCCTGACTTATAATCAGTTTCATTCCTGGTACAAATTATGCCTATACTGCATTGCTTTCTAAGTTAAAAATGGTACATTTAAGAAAATAGTCAATTTATAACAGCTACTTTAAAAGGCTGAAGTAATAACCGAGTTTTAACAGTGTGAAATAATAATTTAAAACATGGAAAGAGAAACTGCACCTGCAAGTCTTAGGCTCAAACTACACTTTCTCCCTAGTGAGAGAAAGCATCTAAGCATTTTTTTCCTGTTCTCTTCATCCGTCCTTCAGTCTGTCATTTATGCTGCAAACATTTATGAAGTTTCTACCACATGGAAGGCCCTGTGCTAAGTTCTGATGATACAAGATAACTAGTAAACAATCCCCAACCTCCAGGAGCTCACTTAGGGGAAGAAAGATATGTAAACAAATTATCTTAATCATATATTCATAAAAAGCATCCTTGCATCCAGAAGACCACAGACAATACCTGACATAGTAGTACTTAATAAATATGTGTCAAGAGGCCTAGATCCCACTACTGTCTTCACCTCCAACCAGCCAAATAGCCTCTGTCCTGTTCTGTCATGAAAACTTGATGAGTTAATTGAAGTGGAAATGTGTGTTCTGTTCATTCAGCAAGCATTTATTGAGCACCTGTGTGTGTCAGGTTCTGCTCTATATTGAAACTTCAAAAGTGAATAAAGGAAGGTGCTTTTATTACCAATCAAGGATTCAGCAATGGAGACAGACATATAAATAATAATTTGTGATAAAGGCTCTAACAGAAAATATATACAATAAGTGATTGCATGAATGAGGGAGAGATTCATTTTAGCCCTGGGAATCAGAGAGGAAATGCTGTGTCAACTCTGCCTTGGGGGCCTGTCTGCATCCAGGGAACAGACACTGTTGGGGTCCTCCCAGTAAGAGAACCCAGCTTGAGCAAGGACAAGGGGTTTGAAAGGCTGGTGCTTATGCGCCATTATCTTCCTTCCTGAAAGGTGTGAGGAAGGGCCAGGTGGTCTTTGGTGGTCTCTTCCAGCTTTGGAGTATCAGTAGTTCAAGGAACTGTCACCCTCTGAATATATGAAATAATTTGTGGCCATTAGGGGGAGTGGGTGGATATTTCTTTCTGTTCTATATGTTAAAAGCTTTCACATCTTTAATCAGAGTTTCTGTTTCCATTATCTAAAGATGAAATATCATTCACTGAAAAAAAATTCAGTCCAATATTAATATTATCTTTGGAGGAAAAGAATAAAAACAAAAGCAGTAAAACCCTCCAGCTCTTCTCGGCCTGTCCCCAGTAGGAGTTACTGTCTGGTTAGGATGTGCATTCATACCTAGAGAAATGTAGTGTTGTTAGGGTTTATATTTTAAACTTCTTATTAAAATTTTCACCACAAATGGATGATTTTGAGTAAAATTTAATTTTTTATACACTATGCTAGCTATGATTTGCTTGTCTAATTAAAGTCTACCTACTGATTGTACTAAATTCACAGTATTTTAATGTGCCTTTTCATTTCTATATTAAGAACAAAGAAGAACTATGAAACAGGGAGAGAGAGTACAGACAGTCTTACAGTTTTGATTATTAAAACCTATGGTGGAATTTCTTGGAACCTGATTCTTCCCATAGCCTAAGTAATCTGTGCTGGAAATCACCAAAAACACACAATATTATAGGTCAGTTCAGAGCTTTTTGGTTGAATTTGTATTGCCTGCTTCTCTAAAAAAACAAGTACACAAAACAGTATCTGGGCTATAAGAGGTTCTCAATAATTATTTGCTGAATGTATTTTAAATGAAGTCAGTCATTGAGCACAGTCCTTAGGGTGGCCACTCCACAGATGCTGAAGGGCCTGGAAGCAGCAGTGTCCTGAGCAGCAGCACTACCACCGTGGGAGGGTATTTATGAAGCTCAGAAACTTCATTTACAGACAGTCTCCATTTCAGTGCACCTCCTGTGCCTGTGTAGATTCACTACTTTCTAAAGATTATTCAGCAGACACTTATCTTCATAAAGCTGTGATAGACAAGCCCAGAAATGATTTAGTATCAGAGGAAAGGAAGCTACCTCTTCTAAGTTGATGTCTTTTTTTTTTTTTCTTGGCTTTTGTGTGAACAGGACATTAAGGCAACTAATAGTAACAATTCCCACATGTGTTCTTGACACATCAACTCTCTGAAGTAAGGGCAATGCTAGCTCTGCAAGAAAGGGTGATTATTTGAATTTTAACAAAATTAATAAGACTATTTTGGGATTTGTCACAAGGGGATTTGAAATTTCTGCTGTAAAATACAGAGGCACAGAAAAAGAAAGATGATGAAAATACACATTCTTGAGGACTAAAACTAAAGACATGGAAAGAAATTGAGGGATTGGAAGCTTTTAATCTGTGATAGTGGGTCTCTGAAAGAAGGTCGCGTTTACTTAAATAGCATTAACATAAAATACGTAATTTCATATTTGAAAAGGGGCAGTAATTTAGTTATTTCTTGCCTGCTAACAAGAGATAATTAGGAAGGGAAAACCAGTCTTAACCATTGTATACAGAAGGGATTTTTCTAGTTGATAACATAATGCCTAAGACAAGAAATGAGAGCTCCATGTGGCATTCTTTTTCATTTATATTCCTTTCAGTAATGACATAGAATCTGTTCCGTACATCTATTTCATTAGAATTTCTGAAGCACCTGTCACCTATCATCATCAGTTTATATGTATTTCAAGTTTTCCCAGTGAACAAATGTAATAATGCAGAGTCCATATGTCCACATTGTCTGGGGATGGGGGGAAGATTCCACATGGTTTTTGGAATACCTGGCTGCACTCCTTTTCCCATTTATTGTTTGGAGTATGTCACCTTCTGTCAATCTAATTACTTCTCTAAGAAACGGCTGTTCTCAGCTCACTGCATGACAACCGCTGCCTTGTGAAAACATCCCAGAAGCCTCTGCAATCAATTGATCCACCCCACAAATGTCACTCTCACATGGAAGGCTGACTCCAGATTTACAGAGTTCTCAGAGGAAAGAGTTTCTTTAGATACGTAGCAGTAGAAGCTGGTGGTTTCAGTAGATCCCTTGCCTTATCTTGACACACTGAATAAATCTTTTGAAAACATTGTCTGCTGAGAGACACTTACAATATATACATCCAGGACTTCTAACCCCTGTAAAAGAATAATGATTTAAGTGCCTACATTACCTGACCAATAACATTTATAAAAGATCAGAGAAGCTTTCAAAAGCCAGCAACAGAGACTTTGATTTTACTAGGAAAAAAAGCCTCGAGGAATAATGCTTATTTTTCCATTTATTAATCCCTTTAGTTAATATCAACTATTTATTACTGTGATAAAGACAGACTTGGCCAAATCTAATAGTAATTCTTTTGCCATCATTAAACAGCTGTAGATTTTTAATATAATAAAGATAAGACTACTCTTATAGGTCCACATTCAAACTGTGGTAAAGTTGGTGCCATTACTTCCATTTTCAGAGCTTTATAATTCCACTATAATCATTTGTTCTTGGCAGAAATGTGTTCTACAAGCTCTCAGCTGAGAATAATATTTTTGAACAATTTTTTCAATGTTCTGGTTATGTGATTATGGGAACTTTGAATTCAATATTAATATGCTCTTGGGTTTTGTGTTTGTATATCTCAAAATGCTCTTTTTTAAAATAACACAATTTAGCTTAAAACTATAAGTGTCTTTAAATGGTAGAGATATTTCACTACTTAAATACTGGTGGTGTTCATTTTATGATGATATAGTGTGATACAAGAAGAATTTAGTGGGAGAAAATGAGCCACTGTTTCCCTCTTATTCCCATCACTGCCATTTCCTTTGTGACTTCATGCCACTGCTTTGTTTACTTAATAGTTTATATAATTCTTCAGGTATAAAGGAGCTAAGGATCTAATTGACTTTTTAAAACTTTGTTTTATTATACTTGATTTACAATGTTCTGTTAATTTCTGCCGTACAGCAAAGTGACCCAGTTATACCTACCTACCTACATACATATACATACGTACATACATACATACACACATATATATATTCTTTTCTTTTTTTCACATTATTCTCCATGTTTCATCACAATTGATCAGACATAGTTCCCTGGGCTATACAGCAGAATCTCATTGCTCATCCATTCCAAATCCAAAATAGTTTGCATCTGCTAACACCAAACTCCCAGTCCCTCCCAGCCCCTTCCCCTCCCTCTTGGCAACCACATGATTGACTTTTTAATCTGTAAACTGAGAAGTGTTTTATTGAGCAACAAGCATTCCCACTAGGTCTAAAATTTGATGTCTAAGAAGTATCAATATTTTAGCCATGTTTTTATACTTAAAATTTTCCCACAGCCTAATTTTTTAAAATTCTACCTAATTTATTTGTGCTCAGTCCACATGCTGTAGTTGCATGTGAGTGGGAGATATCTAGTCCACCGCCCTCAAGTCACACTCCCAAGAGTGCGGGCAGAGCCAGGCAGGTTGGCCCCTCTGTGCCCTGGCAGGAGGCTTGGGCTGCGGTGAGAGCCATTCTGGCTTGATACCCGACATAAGGGTTCCCTAAAATCCTCATGGAAGATTTGTGAGAGATAATGAGTTAACATTTGTGGAAATCTTCAATAAAGTGTAATTGATGTTTGAATTTTTCTAAATCAAACACAATATCTATCGCTGAGAACTTCGTAAGAATATTTAGCGCACATGTACGTGCCAGATGGATTGTAATGACAGTTGATAGGCCTCTCCTAACCCTTGCGTTCTGTTGTCAACAATCTGCACATCAAAACAACTATAGTTTTCACAAGAAGATATATTGTATAAAAGATCCGGGTTGCACATTGGAAAATCTGCTGTCTAGATAAGATTATAAGTCAGTGTTATATAAGACGTTAAATTAGGGGTTTATATAAGAATAGTCTTAAAACGCCTTACAAAAATATCAGTAGATAAATTTTGAAAAAATATCAGACTATTTTATTAGCCTTACATGTTTTTTCCGACATGAGTGAATTTTTATGAAAAATTGTGGACTGTGATGCAAGACACTCAGAAATTATTCCTAAAAGCTCAAGGATATGTGGAGATCAAAGCAGGAACACATCATAATAGTAAACAGTCATCACCAGCAAGAATGTTCTTGTGACTGAGCTAATGCTAACAATAGAGTTTAAAACATAGGAAATTAAGTTAGCAAATAAAATTATTTTATTCTAATGTATTGTGACATCCTTTATAGCATTATTATTGGAACTCTCTAGGAGTATTTATTGTGGATGAAAATGATAGCTGTTGATTTATGATAGGACAGGTGGCCCCACCAATTATAAATTCCCCAAGATTGTAAATGTATATTTTATCATCTTATGTCAAAATATTCATTTTAATATTCAAACATTTTACCACATAATAAGCTGTAACCATATGTTTATTTGTTATATTATATCACTATAACACTAATAAATATTTACAGAGCCACAGTGTATCAAAGATGTATTCGAAATGGCTCTCAGTTTGATTTTAGGTAAAAATTTTCAGTGCCTCAGAAACTAATCTTAAGTAGTGTTACATTTGTTACACATTGGTAAGGGCCAAGGAGCTTAATTTTTAAGACTGACACCCCCTTTTAATTCATGTTGTTTTATTTATTTTCCCCAATTGTATGAATTAAAGATGGAGTGTTAGCTCAGCTTTGAATTCCTTAGCTTGACGTCACAGCTTTGGCTTTATTTGTGTGTGAATTCGGTCTTTAATAAAGATGAGCTCTGCTGTACTTTCCATTAATGAGAGACACTTAGGTACACAGCTCTTTATAAACGATTGGGTAGTACCAGGAAAATTTAGAAATGTTGCTAGTCTATTAATAATTAACATGGCAAGCTGTGTGATTGATTAATCAGAAGTTTTATAATCTCTAAAAACATAACATTATCTCTGTAGATCGGATCATGTGCAATTACGTTGACAACCATCAGTTTTAAAAAAGGGAAAGAAAGAAAGTAAAGCCCAGGACTCCTGTTACAGTGTTGCATGAGTATTTATCCTTCTGTGACAGCTGAAACTAGACCAGATAGCAGGTTCAAGATAAGACACTGACTTTTCACTTTCATGTGTTAGGAGGCAGTCTCAGGGTCATCATCCTCAGCTGAAACCAGGAGGAACTTCTGCTAGTTTGGTAGTTACTGACTTGGTTACTTCTTTTCAGTATTCTTTGCCTTCCTTACTCAGTTCATGATGGTTAAGCCCTAAATTCAGCTGTTGCGACTTTTCTTTCAGCCTATGTTTAGGCAGGTAATTTCTCAGTATTAATCAATTTCAGCACAGATTTTCGTATTTATAGAACTCTAATCAGACTAAACAAAGGTGATTCTCCTTATGATCACAGTGTCTGAACATTCTTTTTTTTAATCTTTTTTTATTTTTTTAATTAAAGTATAGTTGATGTACAATGTTGTGTCAATTTCTGCTGTACAGCAAAGTGACCCAGTCATACATATATATATACATTCTTTTTCTCATATTATAATAGCACAAGGAACTATATCTGATCTTTTGTGATAAAACATGACGGAAGATAATATGAGAAAAAGAATGTCTGAACACTGTTAATGGCTGCTTCATGCAGACGCATGCTAGGTTCTCTTACCACCTTTGCCGTCAAGTACATATGCAGAGGGGGTGGCGGGAAACTGTTAGTGCCAACCATTATGTTAAACTCAAGCTAGAGATCTGTTTCTACCATTTCTGCTTTTGTCGTGATCACATTTTCCGAAATCATTGTGTAATGTCCTAACTTCTAATTTTTCTGTGGGAAAATACTGTTGCAATTTGCCACTTGTATTTTTCTTTCATTGCCTCTCACTAGATACTGGAAGCACATATGAATTCTAAGTCATGAAACTTCAGCCCTCCTACCATCTTTGTTCACTGACTGAATTTGGTTGCAGAGGGAATATTTCCCTTATACTTTTTTCTTAAGTAGTAATGAACATACTGTTGAAATGACTCACTATTTCTCAATACGATTTCTTTACCCTCATGTAATATAGTACATGTAATAACCTAAGATACTGAATAGCTTAAACTTCTGTAACACCCCTGCATGTCTTTTACAACCTGTGTCTAGGTTTGAACTTTCCAAATTATGTATTTCAGACGTTGAGAAAGAAGGGCCTTAATGGCTGTGACAGCCCAGATCCTGATGCAGACGATTCAGTAGGTCACAGCCCTGAGTCTGAGGACAAGTACAGGAAAATTAACGAAGATCTTGATCTAATGATCAGCAGGCAAAGATTGTGTGTAAGTACTCAAAACACCCTTCCTTTTTTTTACTCTTGATATTTCTCTGAACCTGGCAGGCCTTGAACAAGAAAGAAAACAAAGGCTGTGAAAGCCCCGATCCCGACTCCTCTTATGCACTCACCCCACGCACTGAAGAAAAATACAAAAAAATTAATGAAGAATTTGATAATATGATCAAGAGCCATAAAATTCCTGTAAGTACCAAAGGTAGATGGCTGGTCTGCTGATAACTGCTGCAGTAACATACCTTAACCCTTTCAGTGAGGGCTTCTCTAAGAAACACTGCAAAGGCAACCCAGAAAATAGCCATCTCACCCCAAGGGCAGTTCTCTTAGAAAGCAAACCCTTGGGGATGCCGAGATTGTGTCATCTAAAAGATGTGCCATTAAGAAGTTCATTCAGAAGTAGCAAATTCTCAGGAGGAAGAGAAAGATCTATGGGACACACCCTGAAGTTACACAGTCTCTTAAACAGAGTCCACACAAATCACCAGGCACTCGTTAGACACCTCTCCTTCTGGAGGACAACTGACTGTAGAATGTGTAGGTGTATTTTTCTGAGATCAGATACACATACACAAGTGGAACTTGAGTTCTCTCCCATAAGCCGACCCTCATCACCCAAGGGAAAGCTTATTCCCGAACCAAGCTTCAGCCCTCTCCCCAAACATGAAAATTCAGCAGCAGCACTGAAGGGTTAAAGCTATTGCTCACTGCAGGGAACAGACTGCATGACAACCTAATGGTAAGATTTCAACATGTCTGTGTGCTGGGGTGATTTCAAAGCTTTATCAGGATATTTGCTTTGCCTACACCAACATTTTCCATGCTTTAACATTTGGCTAAATTTTTTTTAACTAAGTTGAAAAATTCCTAACAATCAATCATATGCCTTGCCAGATATTTAAGAGAAATAACTCTGCATGTATGATTTTGTTTTGCCCACAAATAGAGGGGGAAAGTACATACCTTTTATTCTATTCTGTCACCAATCAAGTGATGTTCATTTTGTGACATAAAGTGATGCAACTCAAGCTTCACATGTTTTCTGAATGACTAATGTGTCTGAACCCTCATTGTAAACAGGCTCCTCAGTAGGTAATTAATTGCTTTCCCCAAAAAGTACATTTTTTGTAAGTTAGGGAACCAGCCTAAACCTGAGGTTTGAGGGAGACTTGGCAGTGAAAACAGGCCTCCACAATTACAAGTGCAGATATCTGAGGACAGAAGCTCCAGACCAAGTCCAAATGGCACTTACAAGATAAATTCATGCTTTACGCATAGTAGGTGCACAGTCAACCCATGGTGAATGGAATTGAACACTTGAAAACTTACTTATAAAATGTATGTGTCTTAAACTTTCTATCCTCATCAATATGTGACTGCTTCCTTTGTCAAATGAAATAATGTCATCGGGAAATCTTCCTTTGAATCGGAATTATTAATACACTGTATCATAAAGAAAAGCTAACTGCTGTAAATTCTTAAAGCTCTCATAAAACCGAGCACTACATGCAGCACTTCCACATTGGGCACTTGATCAAATGAAACATTTCCTATCAGATGCAGTCATGCATACTTGTTATACCCAGAATTTTTAAATGAAATCGACAGGGATTTTATCTAGCCTAGAAGGAGAAAAGAATTAGCTCCTTTGGGCCGATTTTTGGTTCCTATGGCCTGAGTTTCTTTTGCTATATCTCTAATAGACTAGTGCAGAACTGCTGGGTGCATTTGTGAATGTACAGTTTGAAGGGGAAGCACTCGAGGTGTCTCAGGAGGAATCTGCAGCACAGTGAGGAAGAGGACGGTAGATGAAGGCTTCCTCCCACTCTCCAGCATGTGGAGCTTTAACCCCCAGAGATTCTGGGAGGATGCCCATATTTGCTTACTGGATCACTTCCCCACGCTTTAGGGGGAAAGAGGTGGGATGCATACCTGGATTCCCTCACCATACTTCATCCTGTCGTGTAAAGAGTTCGAAATCAGGATACATGATTTCTTAAGAGGTGCAGTGGTGTGTGGCGGGGGATGGAAAACCACATTAGAGTTTACAGGCAGAGCTGTGAGAAGGAGCCACAGAGCTCCAGGCTGTGCCTCCAAGTCTTCCTTTCTTTAGTAAGTACTCAGTCTCCACGATGAAAAGCCCAGTTTTCGCACATCGCTTTCAGTTGCTGGAAGTAAATTTTGTTGAAAGTTTCCACAGCTGCTAAAACATTTACAGCAGGGCAAGGACACTCTGCCCTTTGTATGGAGAGAGTGTCTCCACCTCTTTAAAAACATTACAAGACTGTTTTTCTATTTCAGAGACCCAGGTTGAAGAGTTTTCCTTTTAAAATAGAAAATTTAATATTGCAATCACCTGTTGGTACAATCTGATTTATTCTCATATTCCTCAATTACATGAAATAATTCATGGATGATTTGGAATCTTGTTGACCAGTGTTTCCTCATGCGGGGTTTGCCACAGTTCATGCTGCACTTCACAGTGAGAAAAAACAGCTCCATTTGAAGCACCAGGAATTAGGAAATGGGCTGAAGGAAGGAGGGGCAAGGGCAAGACTGGTTGAGAGGGACAGGGAAAGGAGGAAGTTGAAATAGAACATACGTATTTTCTTCAAATAATGGACTCTGGAGAGAAGGAAAGAACACTGTACCTAAGATCAAGGAGGGAGTTAAAAGGACAAGTACTTGAGATGATCTACATGCAGAAGATGAATGCTTGAATCCCAGTGGGGGATAAAACAGAGCAGCTCCTCAAGGATGGGAAGGAGCGTGGCATTCGGACAGGAGCATCTGCAGATGTAGTCAAAGTGGTAGGTAGACAGAGAGAAGTTAAGCGGGTGACCACCTAGTAACCTCTGGTGTATATGAAAGTTTGGCTCCATAGATATTGAGGGGGGGGAGCAGGTGCTTGAGAGAAGACTAAGAATGTCACAGGGTAGACAGTGTAGGGAACTGGGGATGGAGGATGTGGACCAGCACAGGCCAGAGTCCAGGGGAACTAGACTCTGGAGGGAATTTGAATATAGGCAGGCAGTCGGTAGTCACTAGTCATCAGAGTTGTGTGAGTTTTTTTCTCTGTTAGTTCTCAACAGACTGGTAATGGTTAATCAGAAGTTAAGGGTGTCATTAGTGGACAAAAAAAAAAGGGGGATTCAGTTCAGTCATTCATATTAAATAAAAGAGAGCCTATTAACTAAAAATATTTTATTAAAAATATTTTATTGGACTTTTTATTGGACTTTTCCTTGCGGTAAGTTTGGGAAAATCATGGGTTTTGGATAAGACTTCAGATACCTTTCTGACCATGATGACTCACTTTGGTAACCGTGATCAATTTGTTCAGGGATAGCAGCTAAAAGCTTTTTAGTTCTCATGCCCATGTCTTAAAACCAGGGCCAGTGTCCTGGGCGTGCAACCTGTGCACTTACACAGGGCCCAGCTCTCCTAGGCCCATGCTGGAGCCAGTGCTCAGCTGTCACCATCTTGAAATTCTTAATAATTTTTTAACAAGGGGCCCCACATTTTCCTTTTTCCCTGAGCTCTGCAAGTTATATAGCCAGTGGTATCTATAGCGTTTTATTTAATCACCTCACATTCTTCCTTCCTATCTTGAGAGTTCTAAAATTTGGAACTGGCCCGTGAAATCTTTGCAAGTTTGGTGTTTTTAATGACTTTTCTGGCTTTCGTTTTTTAGATGGAAAATTCTAAAACGAGATGCTCTTAAGTTCCTTAATTTCGAAAAGTCAAGAAGGAAAAGGGAAATGCTAATTTCTTACAAACTTTGGTACATTATTATAGCCTTGGCATTTCCCAAAGTGTTGAGGGCTGGTTGGTCTCTTTATGGATGCAGCCACCTCAGGGCGCACATGAGGCTGAGGGAGATTAAATGACTTATCTGGTTAAGTTCCAGTTTATTATACAACCTGGACCGCAGTGGAGATTTCTGATTTAAAAAAGGCTGAAGTTCTTTCTGATTCTCTGAGATACCTTCTCACTGTGGTCATTTTTAAACTTATAATTTGATTTCAAAATTAGTTCCTAATACAGGTAAGGAAACAAAACAAAAAGATAGAATGCAAGGGATGTTTTATGAATTGTGAATTTTTGAAGTATACTCTGATACCAAATTGACTTCTGTTTAGCCAATCACAAGAGAGTTTTATAATAACTCTCATCAAATTGTTTATAGTCCAGAATGCTGGAAACTGAATAACTCTTGGTGATGAGTAACTCTTCTCAGAGGAAGAGAGGATATAGAGAGACTTTCACTAAATTGGTTAGTAGAGTGGTAGAGAATTTATTAAATAATTATTAATCATCCTCTTTATTTTGGATGTGCGTGCAGTCATGCAAGGTGAGGGGTATTGGCTTTGCTCTCTACTGAGACACAATCAAATTCTGTAGAATATTCAGGGGGAAGTAGTTTTATAGCAGATCCTTAGGTTCCCAGTTTAATATTTTCCCTGCTTAATATTTTTAAGCAGTAATAGTGAATACGGATTAAAATATGTATAACCAAAAGATAGCTTTAAAATACCAAATCTGAGTAAATGTGAATGAGAGGAGTTTTTAAGGTTTATTTTTTCCCAAGCCCTCCGTCATACCCTGGCCTTGAAGGGCGTAAGCATGTACTCTGACATGGATGAACAGCCACGTTCCATGACAGCCCATTTAGTTCATTATGTTCATGGCTGGTAAATAATAGGCCACTAACATGCAGCCCATACTCACCTCACAGTATGATTTCTTTTTTCTTTTTCTTTCTCTTTTTTTCTTTCTTTTTTTTTTTTTTTTTGCTTTTTAGGGCCGCATCCACAGCATATGGAAGTTCCCACGCTAGGGGTGGAATTGAAGCAATAGCTGTCGGCCTATGCCACAAACACAGCAACACGAGATCTGAAACCAGTCTTCGACCTACACCACAGCTCACAGCAATGCCGAATCCCTGACCCAGTGAGCGAGGCCAGGGATTGAACCCGCATCCTCATGGATACTACTCAGATTTGTTTCCACTGCGCCACAAAGGGAACTCCCCACAGCGTAATTTCTGACTGAACTATTTTATTTCTCTCCAAAAATGGACAGTGCATTGCACAGTGATTTAGTAGCAAAACCAACAGGCTCAGTCACTAGTTAGATGACCTTGGGCCACTTGATCTCACCAATTTAAAAAGGAAGAATCTATCATGAAGGGACATGGTTGGAAGGGTTCAGTCAGATCAAGTATGTAAATTATAGTTCAGTGCCTGCTTAATAAATAATAAACAGTAAGTTGTAAGCTTGTATTTTGGTATTAATTTAGTATCTTCTTAAAAATTCCTTGAATAAAAATATTCATTCACTATAATAAAACATAGACTAGGCTACATATTACCTCACAGCAAGAGAGCTTTAGCATCCTGATGAAAAGGACATTATTTGGCCAACATCATAACTGATCTTATAAAAGAAGGTAAAGAAACACAAGGGAATGAGATCAGGAGATGGGTGGGAGCAGGAGCAGGATTAAATAGAGTGGTCATGGTGGGCTTCTTTGAGAAAACCAGATTTTGAGCAGAAATTTGAAGGAAGGGATGGAGTTAGCCATGGAAATGAGACAAGCCTGAGGGCGGGAGGATGAGGATGATAGGAAATCAGATAATGGAGCCTGGAGAAAACTGGAATTTTCAGAGCCCTGTGGAACACTGGAAGAAGTCAGGCTTTACTCCAAGTAAGGTGGGTGCTCTTGCAGGGAATAGAGAAGTGCCATCATCTGACTTATCCTTTTAAAGGATCTATCTGGTTGCTGGGTTGAAAACAAAAAGGAGGATAAGGATAGAAGGAGGTGACTATCGAGAGGTGACTGTGGTGATCAAGGCAAGAGATGATGGTACTAGAACCAGGGTGGTTGCCATTAGAAGGTGAGAGGGGGTCGGAGACTGTATTTGGAAGTTAAGCCAATAGGATTTCCTGTTAGGCTGAATGTGGGATGTGAGAAAAAGAGAAGACTCAGGGTGACTCCAAGGAGTTTATTGTGTGCAAATGAAAGCATTTTGAGCTGTCATCGGTGGCAATGGGGAAAGCTAGACTGAAACTAATTTTGAGATGTGTATGAGATAGACATTTTGGTAGAAATACTGAGGCTGTAGCTGGATATGCAAGGTTGGAATCAGGAGAAAAATTGGAGCTGGAGATAAGAGAAAGACTGTGTTCCTTTTACATTCAGAGATCAGGGGGTAAAGGGAAGAACCAGCCACAGGGGCTGAAAAAGAGCCTCCTTTGAAAACAAGAGGGAAGAGTTCAGGGCCCGGGAAGGAGAGGAAGTTTACAAGGAGTGATCAGCTGTGTCCCAGTTGAGGACTGAGAAGTTACCACTGGATTTAGCAACCTAAAGGTCATTCCTGACTGACAAGAGCATTTTCAGTGATGAGGAAAAGTTTTTCATGGAGTCATTTGAGAGCAAGCAGCATGCCATATTTACAACCCAAGACACAGGAACAGAATTGTCATTGGTGACACGATTTTCCAGAGTGGTGAATAATTTTTAATAAAATTCCATACCAAACAAAGTGGAACATTCCCTCAGCATACACAGTAATTGCATTTCTGGAAATTTCAGTGTATAATAAAATCTGTGTTTCAGTGTATAAAAAATAGCTTGTGTTTGCAGATTATTATTAAACAAGTTTTTCATACACATGAATGTCCACTGGGGCATCTGAAAGTTGGATGGGGTAAAAGACGATTCTTTGATGTGTAGAACTGTGCCACCTATGATAGGATATTCAGCACACTTTCCCACCCAACCAGAAAATGTCAGCCCTACCCCCAGTCATTGTGACACCCACAAATATCCAAACTGTTCCCTTAGGAGATAGTCCACTGGTGTAGAGTACCACTGTTCTGGATCTAGAGAGTCGCTATTATGGCTCCAGTGGGAAACAGATGGCAAGCCCACATGGGTAATTGAGAGTTTAGTAAAAGGACTATTTACAGATGGATAGAGTTTGGGGAAACTCCAGAAATAGTGAAGTACATTAGGGCTTCCAGCCTGGAAGCCGTTAGCACATCTAAATCTGAAGGAGCAAGAGGAGGAAGAAGTTACCAGAGCACACACAGCAAGATCTACATCTTGGAGGAAAGAGGACCCCAAAAGAGGTGTGGCCGGAAGTTCCCTTGTGGTGCAGCGGGTTAAGGTCACAGCTGCAGAGAGGGTTGGATGCCTGCCCTGGGAACTTCCACATGCCCCATGTAGCAGAAAAAAAAAAAAAAAAAGACAGAAGTGTAGCCTTCACGAAGGGAATGCAGCCTCTGCCATCCAGTGGCCCAATAAGAGGAATGCTACAGTAGAAAAATACTGACCTCTTTCCTATTCTCTGTCCTTCTGCCAGTGCCTCACTGGCTCAGCTGAAGCCAGAGAGCCAGCAGAACCTGGAGGATGCAGTCAGAAGGGTCAGCCTCCTGGGCCCAGAGCAGTGAAGAGGCTGGCCAGTGGATTGTGGGGCAGCAGGAGCAAATGGGGAAGACCTGGACGGTTATTTTGTTTTCTTAGCCATGCTAGAGTAATTCCTATTTGGCCATTTAACAAGAGAATACAATATTTTGTTGGTTCCAGACATTTATTTTATAGCATACTCTAATATTTGTTGTTGTTTAAAGGCTCTGGGAATCAGGGGATATATTCATTCTTTGATGTCTTATCAAATATTTACATTCCATTATATCAGGGTGTTTATCCAAAATTATTTTTTGTTACTCTGCTTCCAACAGATCAAGCCTAATAAAGAATGACTGTGTTAATAGAGTGTGTGAACATTTTTATTTCCCTCTAAAACAATGAGAACCAAAGACATGTAAATGAAAAGAGCTGTGACACATTTGCTCTCACCTGTCTGGCCATGTCCAAAGCAGAAAATAGGAAAAATAAAGAAAAAGAGAGCAGAAGCATAAAAGGAGCACAGTATTGTAATCATCACCAGGATGAACATAGAGCTGTTGCAGAGCACGACATGTGATGAAGGCTGGCTGACCAACCCATAAAACAAGCTTAATGTTAGGATTATAAGAAAATATAGTGAGAAAAGAAAACTTTGAGCCACATGCACACATGCATTTAAATTTGCTCAGTGGCTTAGGAAATCCCTGAGGGAATGTTTTATATAAACCCTTGTCTTTAAAATATATTTTAGATTCACACATATGCATACACACTCACACATATATCCATTTTATATTAAGAATGCTGTATACTCTTGACATCATGAGTCCTCAGGGCAATATGTTCATACCATATTTTCATTTATAATGTTAAAAATAAAAAAGGAGGAAAGGAATTAAAACTATGATTATCTAGTTAGTGCAAGCAGAAAAAATAGCAGGAGTCAGATTAAATTGCCAAAATGAAACCAAAAAATCAATAATTGGGACCTGAATTACTCCAATTAGACATCCACATGGCCTCAGTTCACTAAATATTTGCCACTTCTCTCGTTGGATATATAGGTGTTGCCATTTGTCGCTGTCAGCATATCCCAAAATGTGAAGTGTAACATATATTCTGAACTATCATTGTAAAATATGAATTATTGAATGATACATGCTCTGTTCAATCCTGTTTTTTGAAATGTCTATTATCTTTAGAGTTACTTTCAAAAGACAGACTTTATAATAATTAAAGTATATGTGCTATTCACACGCATGGAAATGATTTTATATCATTAAACTTCTGCATAAATATACTTCAATAAGCAATTAAACCAAAGGCTCTGGTTTGCATTTTAATCCTTTTCTCTGTGAAGTCATCACAATCATGTACCTTTGATCTTGCAGTCATTTCTGGCACCAGATCCAGATACCAAAAATGAACAATTACTACTTAATAGAATGAAATTCAAAGACAATGGAGTCTAATAAAATGGGGCTTTGTTTTAAACAAAAGTGAAACGTTTTCTAATAATTGCAGAGAAAGAGTTCTAAGCACATTAAAGAAATCAATTTATGATCCGAACATCTTCAGAGCTCTTAATGGTCTTCTAGACACCAAGCAGTTTGGAATTTGAAATTTTTCTTGGTAAAGACAATGCTACCTGTACTTTAAGGGCTTTTCTTTCTATGCTTTTCTTTTACTCATGCTTTTTTTTTTTTTTTCCTGCTCCTTCAGGCTGTTCCACCTCCCAACTTTGAGATGCCAGTCTCCATCCCAGTGTCCAGCCACAACAGTTTGGTATACAGCAACCCTGTCAGCTCACTGGGAAACCCCAACCTTTTGCCACTGGCCCACCCGTCTCTGCAGAGGAATAGTATGTCTCCTGGTGTAACACATCGACCTCCAAGTGCAGGTAACACAGGTATGTTCTTGTAAGAGCGTGATTCTAACAAATCATTGGAAGGAGCCACTCTTAGCAAAAAGGCTCTTCTCCCTACAGAATATTCAGTTTTTCAATTTTTCCGTTTTCCATTTGTTATATTTTTTCATTGCTCAGTACCCATCCAACTAGTCTTCCACATGATAAAACCTAACCCTGTTAGCATATCTTTCAAAATCTTTCATAATCTGCAGTTCATCTGTTCAGCCTATCTGTCACCAATTTCCTCAAGTGGCTACATTTTAACCAAATGCTTTTTCCAACAGAACATCAAATATCCTGTCTCCATGCTTTGAATTCTGCCTAAAATGCCATTTTCCCTCTTGCTCCTAACCAGATATCAACTCCTCTGTGAAACCTGCCCCTGTGTTCTCTGATAGCATTTTTTTTTTTTTTTGGTCTTTTGTCTTTTGTCTTTTTAGGGCTGCACCCGTGGCATATGGAAGCTCCCAGGCTAGGGGTCTATTCAGAGCTGTAGGCACTGGCCTACACCACAGCCACAGCAACACCAGATCCAAGCAGTGTCTACAACCTACACCACAGCTCACGGCAACACCGGATCCTTAACCCCCTGAGCAAGGCCAGGGATCAAACCAGCAACCTCATGGTTCCTAGTCAGAATGATTTCCGCTGCACCACGACGGGAACTCCTCTGATAGCATTTTTATCTCATTTAGTTGTTTCCTATTTGGATCAATATTTATTTATTTATTTATTTGTTTATACAATACCTTATGGCACAAACCATTACGGCAGAAAGGAAATGTGATGGGATAGCATAGTTTATAAGAAACCTGAGTTTAAAAGCAAAACTAAGTCAGAAATGAAGTTAAAAGCACATGATAAGGACAAAGACACCTGCCACAAATTTTGGTCTGCACCTCTAGGAGCTTCTTATGGTTGTACAGTTCACAGTGTCCCAGAAAAGAGAAATTATCACTCAGGAGAGATTCAGTCATTCTTAGTACTTAGATCAAGCAAAATACAATATGATGTACTATATTGAGTATGTGTTCATTTCCCCACTGCACATAAAGAACCTTGAAGGGAAAGATGTCCTCTTGATTGTTATGGCTCACAGTAGAAACCAAGTAAATTTGTGTTGAATATAACTAAACAATTCCTTCATATTTCTCAAAGAAGCACCCAGAATCATTGTTTCTAAATAGTATAAAGCAAATCATCACATACTTAACATTTTTTTTAAAGTACTGAATAAGAAATTTTTAGTTTCATCCATGTTGCTGCAAATGGCATTGTTTTGTTCTTTTTTATGGCTGAGTAGTATTTCTCATACTGAGTGAAGTAGGTCAGAAAGAGAAAGACAAATACCATATGATATCACTTATATCTGGAATCTAATGTAGGGCACAAATGAACCTGTCCACAGAAAAGAAAATCATTAACTTGGAGAATAGACTTGTAGTTAACAAGGGGGAGGGAGTTGGATGGATTGGGAATTTGGGGTTAATAGATGCAGACTATTGCCTTTGGAATGGATTAGCAATGAGATCCTGCTGTGTAACACTGGAAACTATGTATGGTCACTTATGATGAAGCATGATAATGTGAGAAAAAAGAATGTGTACATGTATGTGTAACTGGGTCACCATGCTGTACAGTAGAAAATTGACAGAACACTGTAAACCAGCATAATGGAAAAAAATAAAAATCATTAAAAAAAGAAATTTTTAATATGCCTTAGACACACTTAACTATATTAAAGACAATTCATTCATAGAAGAATTTTTTCCTTTAGCATATTTAAATATCTGCTTTATAATTAGAACTAAACCCATATTACTTTTTCATACAGAAACTTCAGGTAGAAAAATACAATCAAAATCAGCCAAGTTAAAAAAATCTTGGTAAATCTTGAGTCTGAGAGATGTGTATAAAGGACTCATTATGCCATTCTCTCTACTTTTTGAATATCACTGAAATTCTTTGTAAGCATTTTCAATAACCATATATGTTCCTTTCGTATCATATTCAAATGCTTTTGAATTTCCGTTTGATGAACTCATGCTAATTTATTTTAAAAATCTCATACTTGATATCCAAAATATTTATTTAATTGGAAGAGTAAACATTTTCTTAAAATGTAATGAGCATTTTCCTCTATTCCAAACCCAGAATCAAATAATAATTATGAAATATCACTTACAAGCAATTAGAAAATAATCTAGCTGATTTTCTGTTCTTTTGGCTAAATTTTATTCCTTAAAAAGTAGAAGTAATTATTATATTCAGTATCTCTTTGGAACCTCTCAACCCTCATAAATAAACATTCCCAAATTTTAACCTCCTTTCTTAAGCAATAAGAGAGTAAGTGAATAATCCCATGTTTCTAAAGTTGTGGCCAGTAAAACCTGTTTTATTGTATCAGTAAGTAAAATTCCATTGGTAGATGTGATCATTCACTGTTGGAAGATTCATGAAATGACCAAAGTTCTGGACAGTTTACATTGCACAGAATTAATTGTGTAAAACATATTTATGAAGAAAATTAAATTCAAATATATGGTTATTTGAGCATATAGTAAACCTTATTCTTTTCTTTCACTTTCTAGAAAATAACCTCTTAGGAAAAGCTAGATTTGGAAATAATAAAAATTTAGAGGTCAAATCAAAGACTAGATTTTTAAATGTAACATTTCTCAGGAAAAAAAAAAACATTCTGCAAAATGTCAGGGATTGAAAGTACTTTTAATGCTTGAGCACAGCATGACATAGTGGAACAAATGTCGGCCATCCACCTAGGTAATACAAATTTAGAGCTCTTAGGAGAGGGCAGAATACTAAGGTTGCTAAAAGGTAAAGTGTGTTGTTCTGTGGCCCTTTAGCCTTTCTCCTTCTGATTTTCCTCTTTCATCTATAGGTGGTCTGATGGGTGGAGACCTCACATCCGGTGCAGGCACCAGTGCAGGTGAGTGGGGACTTCCGTACTACAGTACGTTTCATTGTTTAGGGTTCCTTTACTGGGTGCTTTGCAGAAGGAAGTCTTTTGAACAAAGTGAAGTTGAGAGATCTGTGAGAAACCTGGAAAAATGGCCCAGAGAATTTCTAAAGCACCTGTGCGAAGCCATAGGGGTTGGATAGTAACTTAGAAGACAGCTATTTATTAACGAGACCTCTCCTTAATAAAACTTCAGCTAGTGAACATAATCAGAATTGGGGGTTCTGATCAATTCAGTTTAATCCTAGGTACCATCTCTGGCCACAGAAGTACTTTTAGCAAGCCTTGCCAATCATGCCCTTTGTTAATCATTTCACATTAAATGTGGATCACTTTCTACACAAAGAAGTACTGAACTCCTGTACACTTCTAAAGGAGAACACAAAGAAAAGAAAGGAATGAGATTATACCCATCCAGCAATACTGTTAATAAAATAAACCACATTTGGCATTAAAATGAGCTCTTAGAGAATATGAATTGTGCATGTACCCTTCAAACAGCCCTTAACTGTCTTTCATTGTGGCCAATTGTCTCATATTCACACTTCTCCAGGGTTCCATATTAATTCATGTTACTGTCATTATTGAGATATTGATGTCATTTTCAATGCAGAGGTAAGACAGCACAATACTTTTTAATGCTAACTGGATTTCACTATTGGCATAACAAGTAACCATGGTAATTCCTGCAGCTGGAACATGCTATACATTTAAAATAGTAGGAGGCAGGCATGAATAACACAAGGTTATGTTTGAAATGTCAAAAAATACAAGTTTATTGAAATATCTATGAGCAGCCTAATTAAAATATTTTGCCGAGTTCAAATACAATACCCTACTAATTACAAAAAAAAGTTGGCATATAGGAACATTTTTACAAATATATACATCTGGGGGTAATAATATTTCTTACTTCTGATGTTGGCTCTTCACTAATGAATAATGAAGAAAAAGTATTAAAACTACAAGTGAATTAAGCATAATCAATGGCACTAGCTCCCTATTTTATCTAGCTTTTAAAAGTTAGGTATATTGCCTTTGGAATGGATTAGCAATGAGATTCTGCTGTGTAGCCCTGGAAACTATGTCTGGTCACTTATGATGAAGCATGATAATGTGAGAAAAAAGAACGTATACATGTATGTGTAACTAGTCACCATGCTGTACAGTAGAAAATTGACAGAACACTGTAAACCAGCTATAATGGGGGAAAAAATCATTATATAAAAAATAAATAAATAAATAAATAATTAAATAAATAAATAAAAGTTAGGTAGAGTCAAATGAATGAGTAAACTGAAGATACTGTTTTGCTGGACATTTAATCAAAGTGCCTATTTTTTTCCTTCAAAAAAATACTCTATGGAAAGTTCCTGTTGTGGCTCAGTGGTAATGAATCAGACTAGTAACCATGAGGATGTGGGTTTGATCCCTGGCCTCGCTCAGTGGGTTAAGGATCTGGCATGGCCATGAGCTATGTAGGTTGCAGAAGCGGCTCAGATCCTATGTTGCTGTGGGTGTGGCTTAGGCCAGCAGCTGTAGCTCTGGTTGGACCCCTAGCCTAGGAACTTCCGTTTACCACAGGTGTGGAACTACAAAGACAAAACAAAACAAAACAAAATACTCCATGGTTTGTAGCCTGAAAATTACAGAACCAGATCAAAGCTAGACCATTGTATCTTGGATTCAAGTTTTTGCCAAACACTACAGCTAGAAAGGATGGGGGGCTGATAATTGGGTCACAAAGACCGAAACAATGTAGATGAGAAAAATAATTTAGATGTTATGATATTTTTCCACTATCTCAGTGCATCCATTTACCTGCTCATATGAGAACAACCAGTAGTGCTGATGAAAGTATTAAAAGTACTTAAAAAAATAGGGGCTGGGGGAAATGGGTTACTCATATTTGATAAAAGTGGCCTGCTTAATAGCTAGAACACTTTAGAATTCTGTATTGAAAATAAGTGTTGTTGTTCAATTATGCTGTCATTTTCAATTCCCTGACAGTCTGCTAAGTTAAATGGCCCTCTGGGGACAGAGAAGACACACAATCTTCTAAGCATAAAAGTTAGCCATACGTAGGCAATAGCGTCATTGAACTAAAAAAATATCTTATAAGCTCCTTCAGGACCTTTGCCATAGGCACGAGAAATCTTCTGCTTCAAAAATAGAAATAAATCAAAACAAAGACACTCAAGGGCTCCACTCAGGTGATGATAAACATTATATCTTGATGATTGTATCCTATAGCCATCCACATGTAATTTTCACAGTTTTCCATATAGTTATGAAAGAGTTACTTCTCCACTTTTTAAAAATAGAGGAAGAAGCCCTTTCTAACTCTGGTCCCACAGAACACCTGTTGCAGATGCCACTGAGTCTTGAGCTTAGCTGTCTCGTCCTGCTCACAGGCTCGGCCGTCTTCCCCTTCTTTCTCATGCCAGCCAGTATCATATGTCAAAGACGAATGCATCAGTGCTGAAGTCAGAGAATCACATAACACCAGGGGAAACAAGGCCAGTCAGAGTGTCTCTACACTTTCAAAAAATAAAACTAAAGCAAAATGGCCAAAAGATACCCTCAAAATTTTGAATATTGTCATTGAAATTCAAGATCTCAGATAGAAACTCTGAGGTCAGGTGGCAAGACTCTGCGTTTAAGTTCCATACTTTTCAGTCTATAATTTTTTTCAAAATCTAGTCATCTTGTAAAAACAGTATAGTCTCATGAGGAAAGGAAGTACATTTGAAATGTATTATGTTCTTATAACTACCAAGAGACCATCTGAACATAAAGTATAGAAACTTTCCCATCCAGTCTTTCCATCATCCAGTAAGTCACCAAGTCTTTGCCTCCAAGGTGCTTCTTAACCCTACCCCTTTCTTCCCGTTCTTATCCTACTGTCCTGGCTCAGGCTCATGGCAACACTCCAGAACTATTTCCAGAGATCCCTAATTCATCTCCCAGCTTGACACTGCATCCCACTGCAGCCTTCCTATGACTCCTTAGTCTTTCTCAAAACCTCAAACCAGTTGTAGGTCATCATTCAGATGCATAACATCCAGCAACGGTTTCCCAGCTCTTTCGGTATTAACCATGAGCCTCTTATCTCTGGCCATCCCTGCTCTCTTAAACTCCTTCTTACCTTCTGCCACTGCCATCAAGAACCCTTGCACTCCAAGTCTAATAATAGCAAATATTTAAATTGCTCTTACAATGAAATTTACAAAAAAATAACTCATTCATTTGCGTAACAGCTCTTAAAAGTAGATGTTCATATTATGCCCTTTCCATACTTGAGGGAACTGAGACACAGAGAGTTTAAGTAATGGCCCAAAGTTGAACCCAGGCTGTCTGCCTCCAGAGTGGATGCTGCCACTTTCCAAACGGTGTCAAGGCTGCTTGCCTTTGTGTATGCATTCCTGGCACTCTCCTGCTTCATGTTATTGAGCTCTCCCTTGTCATCACTCAGAATTTGTTCAACGATTCAGAATTTCCTGACTCTTTTAGAAGGAACTATGCACCTCTCCTTGATTCTCTCATGCAGCCTGTCCCCACATTATTTATCTCATTTCATTTTAAGTGGACTATCTAGGCACACGTCTCTCTCCTGTACACTCATCCTTCGGTGGGCAAACTTAGTCTTATTCAGTTTGTATTCCCAGCTCAAAATATAAGAGAGAGAATGCAGTAGATATTCAGTAAATTTTGGTTAACTGAGTTAAGGAAAAATCGATCTTCTACACATCAACTTTTAATACTGTTGATGTAAAAAAAGAATACTGCAAAGAAATAATGTAATTTTAAATTGAAAAAGATATACCCTTGACCTGTAATTCATTAAAAAAAATGTATTCTGATGCTGTGTACAAAGAACTGCTAATTAATTATTTGATTAAATGGCCGAGCACTATTGACCAATAAAGTCTTATTAACTTCTCTAACATATTTAATGGAAAACCTGAAGAGCTGATATATAGCAGTAAATGAATTGCAGGTTGGTACCTCAGACCATCACAAATTCCTTAAAATAATGGACCTCTTATCACTTAAGTTGAAGTAATTTCAAAGATGAAAGCAAGTGGTAGTAAAGAAGAAAACAGGATGGGGTTGTACTCTTGGTATAGGGAAATACAGCAAGTCATTGTAATACATTAGTAATAGTGACATTTGTAGATTTCAGTTGACAGTCATTCATCCACTATTTAATCCTTTCCTTTCAACAGCCAAAATGAAAAGTCACTGCGTTTAAAATTACATTTTGTCATATCTCCGTACATTAAAGCTTTTAACAGGCTAATCTTATGGTTACTGATGATTATAAGATCAAGTTCAGTTGAGTTTTTGTAATCATTAGATTTAATAGAAATAATCATCAGCACAGCAGTGCCTTGTGTTGGATTATTCACTTTCCTGTTAGTGCCCTTTGTTTCCAGTTTGATAATGTAGTTGCTCTTTATTGTGTAGGAAGTACCAGTATGCTCAAGGATATACTGTTTCATGCTTGAGACCAAAAAAAAGGGGAGCAAGGGACAGAAAGAAAACCCTTTAGAAATCTTTTTAAAAATTTAGGAGAATTTGATAATCTACAGAGCTATTTGATAATAAGGCAAAGGATATTTATGTATATTGGTTAATAATTTTAATTGGCATTTACTATAAATTAAATTTTATATAAAAAAAACTAACAGCTGTTTCCTTATTTTGATTGTTGTTTACTATTTTATGCATTTGGTTGTTAAGCTTTGTCACTTCTGGAATGCTTAATTTATATCAGCTAAATAATGGAGTCTTGGGGTGGCAGTAGACTGCTCTGCATAAACCACTGAGCTATGGCTGTGTAAGGAGACCTTGCTTCCAGAGACCGAAAAGGCTCCATCCAGCAAGACCCTGGGCATGACTGTGAACCTCTGAACTTAGTACTCACAGTAGGCATAAGACATGACAATCTTTAGAGTGCATTTACATGCAATCTTTTATGATCATATAATCATAAAAGTTTACTAACATGACTTTGTTGTAATTCATTTAGCATTGGAAAAGAAAAATTAGCACAGTATAAAATAGAACTAAATGAGAAGAGGGAAAGGTCATGCAATGTTTAATTATTCTGTACTAGCCCCATTGCTTTGCAATTATTTGTTTTGAGAATACTTATCAAAAATTCCTTGACCAACTTTCTTATCAACCAAATAGACCTCTCTGCAATTCTTACTCAATGATTTAAAATATCAGTAAGGTGGTTAACAATTCAATTTAAAAGGACTGACTAACAAGTTTAGAATTTGTTGTCTAACAAAGCACAAGTTCAGAAGGCAGTATTAAAAGGAGATTGATACCATTTAGTTACTCTCAAATAAGAAAACTATTTTTGTTAATACAGAAATATGATTGTATACTATTTTTTAAATTATTAAGCAACATATGAAAAAGTCTAATAGTTGAATTCTTTTAAAAGTATTGTTAGTTTCAATCATTGTGAATAAAAATTCTGAACTCATTTGCAGTTTTACCTTGGGAGTTCACTCAAAACATAAATAAAGATCCAACAGCATTGCTTTATTATTATCTATGAAATTAAGTAACAGTGATATTTTTAACCCAAACCAAGGTTATCTAGATTTATTAAAGGAAAAAAAAAATTGTCCTCTAGCTGGATGATCTACAGCTCGTGGTACTTAGCCACTGACTCAGGAAAAATCAGTGTCCACTTCCCATGTTCAAAACCTGGAAAGTTATAGGTAAACTAATACCGTGACACCATTCTCTAGGGGCCGATGTAGAAGTGGGTGAGACAGGTGAAAGAGGAGACAAATGAATGTTACAGGCTAAGTCAAGACATCATGATCTGCTTTCAACCCCTTCGATTCGACTTAATTCTTTAAAAAAATTTTTTTTATGACCACACCTGTGGCAACCCCAGATCCTTTAACCCACTGTGGCAATCAAACCCACACCACTGTAGCAACCAGAGTCACTGCAGTCAAATTCCTAATCCGCTGCACATGGCAGGAATTCCTGATTTGACTTAATTCTTAAGGAGTTTGATTTCCTGAGGGAAAAACAAAATTTCAAATTATAACTGCCTAGAGAATGTTTTGGCAGATTTTAGAGCTTTTTGTATATCATCATTTCTGACCTCACAAATTGTTTCCTTTTTATCCCTTCTCTTTCTGTACATTCAGTAAAGCAATGTGAAAATTGGTCTCTTAACTCATATCCCATTGATTTAATCTGAGTGTGATTGATAATAAAATTTTGGTCATTTTAATATTAATTCAAGCAGTTGACGTTTCCTCCTAAAATAATAGTTTTACTCAACATTTGTCTTTTTTTACTCTTAGCTTTTTTGTTCCTTGCACAGTATTGGTTTCTCTCTTCCCTCTTTTTGGCATCGAAGTCCGATTTTATTTGGAGATAATACAGAAGGAAAAGCTCTTTTTAAAATAATCAGTGATATGAAACTGTGCATCAATAGACAGCAGATCCTGGCGGAGGGATGTGGTTAAAAAACCCCTCTTGGAAATCAATTTTTACCTACCAGGGACTTTTTGGGGCTTAAAGGCTGTCAGCCAAGAGTACAATTTGCTGTTTTTAGACAAACCTTGGCCAGTCTTAACTTTTATGGTTAGACTTAGGTAGTATATTTCACTTGAATTTCAATCCTAAGAGTATATAGTCATTAAACAGTCTCATATTTTAAAGATCACATCAAATATATTCCTTTAGTTTACTTTATACTAAAGGAAAACTATATTGTATCAAAACCTTGGCTAAAAAGTTGCAGTTTATTATCTACAGATATGTACATAGGGTGCTAATTATTCACTAGGTTTATTTATTATTGTTCCATTTCAGTTATTTTAACTGAACTTAATATCTACTTGGTGACTCTTTCACTAAACACTATGTCCTATCACAACTTTTTGACCTTAGGCTCTGCTTACAGCCTCCAGTTATGGCAAAGAACTGATTATGTTGTATTTGTAGTGGGAGAGGGGAAAATAAACCTTGCTATGTTCACATAGGTTATTATAGTATAGTAATAATAGCTAATCTAAATCTGTGGTCAATTTACATATTCAAACGTGAAAACATTAATTTACGTAACAATCATGAAAAAGAAATCTTTAGTATTGAGCAACTCAGAAAACTATAAAATCATGGAGTGAAATTTTTGCTCAAGCAGTAATTAGGGAAAATATTCTAGAAGCAGATATTCAGAATAATAAAATAACCAAGAAAAATGAAATACATGATACACAAGTTACTTTAGAGGTGACATTGCCCTTGGAAAGTCTGCAAATTCCCATTTTGCAGGATTGTTATGAAAATTAAATGAGATCATCGATACAAGGCAGCACCTAGCACAGTTTCTGCCCTAGAGTGTTTGTTAATAAATGTTAGCTATTGTTAGCATTATAATTATCTATATTCTTGACTTCCTAAGCAAAAATCAAAGCTTAGTTTAATCTAGTCTCTGTGATATTTATTAAATGTGCAGTGCGTGAGTAGTGCTCTAGTAGGCTTTGCAGAGATGCCTGCCACGGCCCCTACCCTCAAGGGTGGGAGGAAAGAGGAGATATTAATAAATCCGAGGCAGAAAGGGAGCGCAGTGCGGTGCACTGAAACACATTTCATTTGAACATTATCATCCTCTGATGTGTTTGCAGCAGTTGTGTAAATGTTAAAACCACAAGTAATTATTCTTTCTCTTCTGTCACGTTCTCTCTAATTTGAACTGTCTCAATATTTTTGTTTATAAAAAATGACTGAAAGAATGAGCAATTGTGTCAATAATGAAGACACCCCCTCATTTTTTAGCAAAGAGACAGCCCCCAAATCACAAGAAGTGAACAATTAAGTGAGTCATAAATCCATCTATCATTCATTGTTAAGTGGAACTTTTTTTAAGATAGCAAGGTTCCATATCCTTTTTATGGTGTGATGAAAAACTAGCCCTTCAGTAAATCAGTCCTCAGAAAAGAATGATATTGTAAGTGCCTTTGTGCACTGGAAACATCAGATTATCAATTTCTTTCTTATTTGCAAATGGAGACTTGATTTCAAGAGCAGGGAGAAATTCAAGGATGCATTCTAAATCTGAAACATCTGGCTTTTGTAATAATGTAGTGGAAGCAGCTTGTGCTTTGGATTCAAATGAAAGCTTCCCCATTAACTGAAAAGTCTCAGAAACTCCCAGAACCTCAGTTTCCTCATCTGTCAAAAATTGGGATGATAATGCCTGAGCCACGTGATATTCAAGACAGATGAGAGCTGTTTACTAACACAGACCTGCTTTGTGACACACACTCTAATCTTTGGGAAAAGAACTCTATAATAAGTAAAAATTCTTTACTTCTTCCTCACAGCCCAGAGCCCATTGCATGTGCTGAATGTTTAAAATTCTAGTTGGCAGATAGACTGCTAATTTCACAAAAGATACCAAGCAAAACACATCTAAGAAACATCAAGGACAAGTGGGGTAGATAGGAAATCCATGAAGGTCTGGTTCAGCATCAGGGTGACATGGTCAAGCAGAAGAGACAAGTCTCTTTTTAGAATGTCTGCTGCCCTCTAACTGGTGCAGCCCAGAATAGTCTTGGCTCTAGAGTATTGTTAGGATATTTTTCTAAGAATATACCACAAAAGGCACTGAGGTTTCACAGCAAGTTTCTTCTTAGTCTAACATTATGCATTATTATATTATTTCCTGAGAAACCCCCAGATAGAATGGATGCTTGATTTTACTTTTAAGAATCTGTAATCAGGAGTCTTAGCTGGATAAGAATCAGAAATCTCATTTGCCCCCATTCTGCAGTAGGCATACTGAAATTTTCATCATTCCCAGATTTCTGACATCCAGATGTTTTGTGGTTGCCTTTTCCCTTAGAGCCATCCCATGAAAAAGATCTCTTTCCCTTAAAAAAAAAAAAAGATTTTTATTTACAACAGCTGAATAACTGACAGTTGCTAGTGCTTTTAACAGAGTTGTAGACATTCAAGGCAAAGGGAATATAAGACTGAAGTCTAGAAGGTCATAATTTTTTTCCATTAAAAACTATTTTAGGTGTATTGCTTCCAGTAGGGCAGTGGGTTATATAAGCAAGTTTACTGGGTACAATTAAAAGTACGTGGCAAGATGTAGATTTCTTTTAGATACAAAACAGTGTTCTGATATTGGAAACTAAATCTTAAAACTTTTAAAAGATCAAATGTGAAATTAATTGATAGTGGTGAACATTATTATGCATGTGACAACTCTAGTTTAACAAGACTGTATGCTGGAAACATTTTTAAAATTGTTCTGGGAGCTCCCATCATGGCACAGTGGTTAACGAATCCGACTAGGAACCATGAGGTTGCGGGTTCGATCCCTGGCCTTGCTCAGTGGGTTAAGGATCCAGCGTTGCCTTGATCTGTGGTGTTGGGGGCAGATGCAGTTCAGATCCCTCGTGGCTGTGGCTCTGGCATTGGCCAGTGGCTACAGCTCCGATTAGACCCCTAGCCTGGGAACCTCCATATGCCGCGGGAGCGGCCCAAGAAATAGCAAAAAGACAAAAAAGACAAAAAAAAGAAAAGAAAAGAAATTATTTTCCAGGTAACTAATAGCGGATACTATAAAATACCAGGCATTTTACTATCATATTGAGGGGAACTGATGGATGCTGGTCTCTAAAATTGACAATAGGTAGGTGAACACCCTCTATTACAGGGGCGAAGATTATTGACTAAAATATTACAAAATCTACCTTTAAAAGCATATTTAATCATCGACTTGAAATAGCACACTGAAAGTTAAACAGCTCTGGCACTGAGTGTAGCTAAACCTAATATTTCCTATTTGTAAATATTTATCCAGAAGGAGACTAGAAATATGGTTTGGAACATCACCATGCTCTGCCCCTTATGTAAGGCCTGTGTCTTTTGAACCAGAACTGCTGTTTTTGATACCCAAGCTGACCATGTCCCTCAGGCTTCTGCCTCACAGCTGACTTAGGATGCTCTTTGAGTCTCAGGTCCCTTGTCCCACACTTTATTTCCTCTTTTCGTGTGTACTCCTTAATTTTAGGATGAGATTTGGGCTTTCAAAATCAGAGCATGACCACTTAGTAAGGGGCAGGACCACCTTGTGCTTCAGAGCATGGACACTAGACATGCTGCTGGGTTTGAGTCATGGCTCAACCAGTTGATAGCTGTTTGATGCTGGGCAGGTTACTGGACCTCTCTGTTCCTCAGTTTTCTCATTATGTAGCACAGGAATGCTATTAGCACCTTACAGGGTCATTGTTCTGAGGATTAAAGGTGTCTTATATCCATGTATAATAGCAAATACTTAGATCGCATGGATGCCTATACTGTTCTGGGTGTGCTTAAGGTGCCTGCTTGATGTTGTCAATAATATTGATAGTGAATATGATATAAAATGTTCGCTATTGTTAATATTGCACAGTCATGGTGGTAGTGATCGCTGCCTCAGGAGAGTGTACGGGAGTCTCTGATTCCAGTGACTTTTATGCTTCTCTCAAGCTAATGAAATTGTTACTTAATGTGACAAAACCAAGGCTCAGTTGAGTTGAAGGAACTCTAATGGAGACCTCATGACTGGGAACTGTATTTATCTGCTTTGTCCTTGACACTCATCTGCTTTGTAAATCTTCCTATCTCTGCTGCCTCATTCAGAGCTCATTCTTCATGTATCCCATAGCAGATGTGTCCTAACTAGCTTCCATATAACAGTCTAACCCTTTAATGGGTGTCTTGTTATTTTCCCCACACACAGCTAACCATGCCACTTACTACTCACAAACAACTCTGGTGTTCATTTTCTGTGATGTAAAGTTTAATATAAGTCTCCAGTATAGGGAGTTCCCATTGTGGATGGGGGGTTATGAACCCGACTAGTATCCCTGAGGATGCTGGTTCAATCCCTGGCCTCACTCAGTGGATTAAGGATCTGGCGTTGCCGTGAGCTGTGAGGTTGGTCACAGTTATGGCTTGGATCCTGCATTCCTGTGCTTGTGGTGTAGGCTGGTTGCTGCAGTTCTTATTCAACCCCTAGCCTGGGAACTTCAATATGCCATGGGTGCAGCCCTTAAAAGAAAAAAAAAAAATTTACTAAAGTCTCCAATATAAAGTTAACATGATCTGAGACGCTTGTGTTAGTAAGCCTACTTCTACAACTTCCGAAAACTACATCCTCTGAAATGACCTGTATTTCTTCCTCATGGGAATACTTATCCTTCTCAAACAGCCGTGATTCTAAGATCTCTCTGTTCTCAGTTCCCTCTCTCCAGAAGGTCTCCCTCAGAACCATCTAATAAAATCCTGCTCACTCTCAGTTGCCACCCTTCTGGCATTCTCGTTCCTCCTGTATCATGCTGCCTATCTTCTGGTAGAAAGTTCTGTATGAGCAAATTATTACTGAAACTCATCTTGATACAGAGACAACCTGTGGCAGTAAATACTTGTCAGTGTAAAAGAAAAGATCCAGTATCTCGGATTTTTCTTTTTCATTAGGGAAATTTTCTATTTTATTTGCTGAGTTAATGTGCTAGGAAATGATTAACAGATGAAACAGATGAAAAAGATGCTTTAATTAAGGCTCTGTAAGCAAATTTAGTAGGTGGGCACTTGCATGATTTTCTGACATTCATATTATATGGTTGATAAGCAGTTTTTCTCAATGGTCTATTTGGTCATCAGTGTGTAATCACTATCTAATATGGAAAATGTTCTCAAGTAGCATAAAGAAGAGAGACCCTCAGTGTTTGAAATTAGCAAGTTAGCCATTACATTTTTAATGTTTCAATTTCACATTCCCTCAGTAACTTGATTTTTAGTGCCATTCCTGAATAGCTCTGATTTTTCCAGTGTAGTGTTTATATAACTGTTTAGTGAGCATTTGAAACACTTAAAGAACTAGCACTCTGTATAGCATTAGCCTCTAATTGCACAGAATTTGGGAGGAGAGTGAGTTCCAGGTGGGCTGAGGTTGTCTGAAAGGTATCGTGAGAGCTCTGGGCCTTACCTAATCCTTAAACATGAATTTGAATTAAACAGAATCAAAGACTATCAATTACTGAATTCCTGGAGCAAAGACTCAGGCATATTCAGAGGACAGTCAGCTTGGCTGCAGCCATTGGAAATTAGATTAGATAGACAGAGTGGGTCAAGCTATGCACGTTTCTGAGAGCCAAGCCAGGGCACAGTCCCAATACTTATTGTTCAGTATGATCTGAAAAAGGAACATGATGGAAGCAGCACTTTAGAAAGATTTTTAAAGAAAATCTTGGACTGTACAGTAGGTTTATTATCGCACATATGCACAAACGTTTGCAGACAGCTTCAGGGATCTCTTAGCCTTCTGCAGCCCATCTTAAGGCCTGGTGAAGAACCTTTCGGGTAAAAACCAGGGACCCAGACAGAGGGCTGTGGAAAGACTTAGTCAAATGACAGTGAGAGCCTAAAGTATAATGGTAGCAATGGAGATGGAGAGAGACAAATTAGTAAGATTTAGTAACTAATTGGATATTGAGTTAAAAGAGGGAATGAGAATAGTCAAATATGCTTTGAGAGACTGAGAAAAAGATTGTGCCAATGAAATAGTTCACCTTGGTCTATGAGGACCAATTTCTTTTTGTGTGTGTGTGTGTGTGTGTGTTCTTATTAGCTTTATGTCCTCCTGTTTATAATTGAAAGTCCAGGGGGGAAAAAAACGAAGTGAAAAGACTCAGAATGTCTAAACATCCATATAAGAGAAAGTTTCAGAACTTTGGGCTCTGAGAGAGCTCCATGCTCAGTTGAGCTCTGTGAGACAAGGCAAAAAATGTCCTTACAACATCTTAAGCCAGGAATACGTTCTTTGAATTTACAACTTCTTAAAATAGAATTAATTAAAAAAAAAAAAAAGCACCAAGTGTTTTCAGGTTAACTGGAGAGAAAATTTCTTTCTCCTAACATCACATTGGAAGTTCTGTATATTTACACGAGTTTTAATATGAATGTTTAGAAACTCATGACCCAGCACGATAGATTCTGTTGTCTTTTATACTATCTATTGTGAATGCTAAAATTGTTTTATGTGAAACAATATTTTTAATCAAATGGAACTGTAAAACAAATGAACTCTAAAGTTGGTCTGTTCTTCATTTTCTTATAATCTATAATCAGGAAATCCATTCACTCATGCTTTATAATTTTTGTGCTTTTAAGTGGTCAGGGGAATGTGACATCTGCATGCAGTCACATCCAAATTGATAAATGTCCAAGATGGAGATAATTTTAAAACAGCGTGAAGAAAGGTGGAATCTGTCTCTTAGAAGGTTGAGGGGTAGCATGTCCCCCTCCAGACCCTTAACTTTGAAAGAAACCATTCTTTTGGGTGAATTTATCTTAAGGTAGGACAACAGCCTCAACACAAGGCCACAGCGTCCTGAGTGAGGAGGAGGCCGTGGTTTCCAAGCCCATTTAAATGCAGGCTCTTCTTAGCAGTAAACCACACGAATGTATTCATCATTGATTTTCAAATGATAGGTTTCTATATCACTGGTTTAGGATCCACAGCCTTGCATTCCTGAATCTATATTATGCCAAAAGAATAACAACTTGGTGGCTGGAAACAGAAATGGTTATTATACGGCTCCAAAATGCTCGCTGGCACAATATGTTAAAAACAGCAGAAATTCACCAGTAAAAGGCAGAATTTATTTGTTCTCAAAAATAACTTTATGCTCTAAAAATATGAATTTAAGAAGTGTCATTGTGGTTCAAAATATTTTACATTCAATATGTAAACACCTTAAAATATGTGACTAATCTTCTAAAATGGCATAATTTCCAAATAACAAGAAATGCTACAAGAAGAAAATAGAATGCTTTTCAAATCAATTTTGAAAATTGAGACATTTATTGAGTGAAAACCTGTAACATACATTTGCTTTCTTTTTCCCCCTACTGCTGCCCCAAATCATTGTTTAAAACGTGAGCAAAAAGGGGTAGGCTTTGTTGGAATTTCTCAGAGTTTACTGTACAAAATGTTCAAAAAAATTTTTTTTCATAGAGCCTTCGTGCAGCACTTCCATTTTCGCACACTGGCCCAGTGCTCGTCATATCACAGGACAACACATTTCATGAAGCGGTTTTACTTCCTTTTAGCAAAATAACTCCTCCATGCAAACCAGTATCGCCATCTACCAAGCCGGGGTTTTAGTTTCTTCTGATCTGTTCAAGCTTCATTGCACTGCCTAACTGACTTTTTTTCCCCCTCCTTTTGAAATTACCCAGCTAATTTTCCATTTGATTGTTTATTTTAACCAGATCTCACACAGGCTTAATAAATAAATGACATAGGCAATTCAGTGTGTCTGTCAGTCTGAGCTTCAGCTGACAGGAAAGTAGACAGCAAACTTTGTCTTGGTTTTCTCCTTTTTTTTCCCAGTGGAATCTATTAATTAAAAGTAAAGTCACAATAATGATTCAGTAAGACACACAAAATATAAAGCTCCTCTGAGCATCCCATCTGATCAAGCATTTTTCTAAGTGAACATATCCTTTGTATTTCCCCTAGCAAAAAAAAAAAAAAAAGTAAATGTATTTTTTCATGTAATAATATTTGCCACAGAAAACTATCCAAATTAACTGTAAAAAAATTTTTTTTTGGTTTTGACTTATTTGACTTTAAAGAGTTGAACTAAGTTTCTTGAGGTTTTATTATAGAAGAGTAATTTATATGCAAATTCCACCAACATTTCTTGAGCAACTACTTTATACTTGACATGTTTTGAGGGGGTCTTTTGTTTTACTTTGTGGCTGGAAAATGTTATGCATTGACAGATTTAATGGACAGCTTTAATCTTATAGTTATTTGTTATATATTTAGCCTGTTTATTCATGCATAAATGGATGGGATGTGAAGAACCAATGTGCTTTACACAATATGCCTCAAATAGATTCTAATTCAAAAGATGTACCCATAAATATCTCCTAAAATATACCTGTGCTTTGCCTTCCCAATTCCTTATCATAGCTCAAGTTGTCTCAGAAGTTTCCAGACTGGATCACACTACTAGGCCTTCCTAAGGACAGAATATCCCAATGCTAGTAGATCTCTCTGCCCAATTAGAGGCCTGTGTTAACCTCTGTTCTGCAACCTTCCGGGATCTGCATTTCCACCATTTAAATTCAACACTGGAATTCACAGGCTAACCTGCTGTAGGCTCCATGCCCAACCCTTCATATTCTTTCAGGGTCTTTAACAGTCTTTTCTTTCCATGGGTTTCCTTCTCACCAGGATCCTCGCAGTGTTCCTGAGCACCCTCTATTAATTGCCACCTCAGCTCTTGCCCAGTGCCCCATCACAAGCCCAGAGACCTTACTATCTCCTCTCTTTTTCCAAGACCCACGTCAATTCTTGCCTCTTCCATGAATCTTGTTTGGGTAATCTCTTCCCTCCTAAGAGCCCAATAAGTATTAAATCTGGGTGACTCTGTGGCACCTCCCTCCAGGCTGCCTTGGTTTCACCACGTCTCTGTTGGATTGCCGTGAAGGACTGACTGCACCTTTGAGGATCCGACCTTGTCTCTGTATCCCCACTGGGTAGCACACAGTATCATTCGTCCTGGGGTAATAGATACTTGTGTGTTACGATAATGACAATGATGACAATAACAACGAGGTTTGACTGTCTCCTTTAGAGAGCTTCAGAAAACAACTGTCTAGTTTTCCAGCAAGGGTTGTTGAATCACCTCGTTGTTTCTCTTACTCTCCCATCAGACAGTGGAGGAAGCCAGCAGAGGGCTATCTGTGTCAGCTCAGGTTGCATCAACTCCCTCTGCAGCTCTGCCTGTCATAGAACAATAGATTTTGAATTATGAGATACGGAGACCTTCAGATAGCTGTTTGTCTGTTAGTAGGGGCTAAACATCAGAGACAGAAGAAAAACCCTTTCAGTCCTGCTCCCACTCAACGGCTGCTCCTGTGCTTGTGAATCAGCACTTTCATGGAGGCATCACCCCACCTTTCAGCTCCTGACAAGGAGCCTAGCTTTTTGAAGTTCTACGTGAGCAAGAAGGCAGGACTTCAGGTTCGTACACTGAACTAGTGAGGAGAGCGAACCAGACAGGAGAAAACCATAGGGAGAAATTGCTCAAGGAAAAGGGGAACCAAACAGCAAAATGTGTAAGAGGCTGCTGCTCCTCCTGCGTGTCCTAGAAATTATAGTCTTGCTGGTATGCCCTTTCTTCACTTAAGGACACACAGACACACAAAATAAAACCCAAATCATTGAACCGAAAGAGTGAGTCATGCCAGCCAGGCCTCCGCCTAGCTAGTCAATTAAAGTGCAGGACCGATTCAGTGCTTTTCTTAGACCCTGAGCGACTGTCTGACTTTCTTCCCAAATTTTTTTAGTAGGAAAAAAAAGGATATGCTGATTTCCAGCAGGTTGTTATCTGTTAAGTCTCTTCTTAAGATTTTTTAATCTTTCTTCAGAGGAATATTAAATAACTGACTGGGTTACTGTGGACTTTCAATGTATGTTATTGTTAAGATCTCACTCCATTAATCCTTCATTCTTAATCTCTTGTATAGATTCTCTAGAAACATTTTTTGAGTCTAGATTTTTTTCCTGAGTGCTTTGTTTTGTATTAACAGGGAACGGGTATGGCAATCCCCGAAACTCACCAGGTCTGCTGGTCTCACCTGGTAACTTGAACAAGAATATGCAAGCAAAATCTCCTCCCCCCATGAATTTAGGGATGAATAACCGTAAACCAGATCTCCGAGTTCTTATTCCACCAGGCAGCAAGAATACGATGCCATCAGTGGTAATGCAAAAACTACATTTTAAATAAATGTTGATAATGTTTTGTATATGTTTTGCTGTTTTTGTATTTGTCTAACTTTGTGAAATACAAGCTCTCAGAAAATTAACACAGTGCTATTGCTGGAGCCCTGTTTGGATTTAGCTATTATTTCTGGTAACTGGTTTGCGTTTCCCTTTTCATGGGGAAGAAAAAAAGAACCATCATCCAAGAAACTCCACTACACACTGGTGTTCTGGGGGAAAGAAAACATTTCCTTTTAAGGCCTCCAATTTATAATTAGAAAAAAAGTTATTACCTAGTATTTTGCTTATGTGATGCATGATTTGACCAATGGTAGAGCCAGACTCACAGAATGAGGTATTTTGTAACAGATTTTTACAGTATTGAACTAAATAAATATGTCCTCAAGGAGCTGACAATGAAAAATCTTTCCCATCATATCTAAATGAACTTTCTCCATTAGGTGGCAATCTTTTCTGAGGTATATTATAATGATAATGTTTAAATATATCACATGCTTGTGCACTGCCTTTAATTCATCTCTCCAAATACGTGCTTCACGCCAGTAGTCACCTCTCAAAAACAAATTGTCTTAAAATTCTAGGCGTTTTGAGTACGAAGGTTATATTTTACATCAAAGAAAAGTTGTGACACTTATAAAAATAATTAAATTAATATGAAATATAAATAATATCCCTAGAAGCTATCATTTTCCTTTCTCTGGGGTCTGGAGGACTAAGGTAAAGATAATATTTGGGGACCAAATTCAGCAACAAAGAGACTTACATCCGTGTTCTCCAAATTTGCTTTGCTTAAGAGTGAGAATATTTAAAACCAAGACTCAGTAGACAAATTTAGATCATTCCGCAAACACATTTTTTTTTCTTCCTGTGCTCTGTGGCAAGCTTCAGGGTAAAACAGTCCTGCAAGCTGATTAGTTTATTATGGCACAGTGCAGATTAATTTTGAATATCAACCAAAAAAAAATCACATAATATGCAGCATTCCCTTCGGAAAAGGCTGGATCTAATAAATAAAACCTCCCACAGGGCCATCGCCAAGCAGTGTGGGCCATGCATGGCAGGTTGTCTCTATCAGCAGGTTTATTCCACATCCCTTAAAACTCATGCTTTCCTAGGGATTCTGTGAACCTTGGTCAGATCTCTCACTGGCCACCAGGTGCAGCTTTCCCCCCTCCTCCAGCAAGTAGGGTTTCAAAGTACAGGCTTTTTCTTTCTTTCTTTTTTTTTCTTTTTTTTCCTCCAAAATGTGGTAGTGAAATAATGAATTTTGAGACACTGACCTGTGCTGAAAACTAGATAGATTGTCTTCACATTTGAGACAAACAGCTCATTAAGAGAAACAAAGAATGTCTTTGTAAGAAGTTATCGTTAGAGTTTGGTTTTTAAAACTGTTTAAACTGTTGTGTCTGTCAGAAGGTGCTTTTCCTTTTGTTGAAAAGATTTTGCCTGATTACAAATATTTACAGACACTAATTAATAAAACTCCTTCCCCATGCTCTCAGTCTGAGGATGTCGACCTGCTTTTGGTAAGTGGTGAAGGTGCTTCTCTTCAATGGCACATGCACGGAGCAATCCCAAGTGACTTTTAGTTGGAGAGGTAGCAGTAGGAAAATGGAAAGATATCAGGAGTTACCATAATGTATCCACATTGATTATATTTCAGTACATTAATTTCAAGTATCACTCATAGGTGAAATGTCAGGTTACTTATTTTTCCATCTCAGCCTCTGTAAGTGAAAGCCATATTTTCAAATTATTTTAGGACTTAATTTGTAATAAAATTGCAACAAGCGAAAAAGTCCTTAGTTATTTAAAACCATGAATATATTTATTTTTCTAAGAATTAAATTATCATGATATTTAAATTTATATGTATTTTTAATCTCCTTGCTGTAAGGCATTAAATATACACATAGCTGCTTTGCCATCTAGTTTGAAAGGATCTACTTTAGAAGAACCTGAAAAAAGTGGTCAGAGCACCACCTGCTGGTCAAAATATAGCATGACCCTTCTACCCATCTGCTCTGCTGTTTATAGAACTGAGCACAAAAACCACCGTGGTTGATTTTAATTTTTTTTTTAATTTGCATTTGAATAAAAACTGAAACAATGGAAGTACAGTATACATATTTCATCAGTTTTCAACATAGTCTGTTTTTACCCATAATAAAGCTATGGTACTTGTTTCTAGTTCAGTTGCCTAGGAGATACTGATGTAATGGGTTACTATGGCAACTACTGGTCTCTTGAAGGATTGTAAATGATAGGGTTGGCAGAGTTCATAGAGACACATGTTAAATGATTAATTTCATGAGATTTGTACCAAGTTATCTCTTTATGTACAAAACTAATACTGAAGACTAATATTTTTAACTTAAATTCTATCAGTAATGTCTTTTTATTTACTTTAAAAGAATCAAAGGATAAATAACTCCCAGTCTGCTCAGTCATTGGCTACTCCAGTGGTTTCCGTAGCAACTCCTACTTTACCAGGACAAGGGATGGGAGGATATCCATCAGCCATTTCAACAACCTATGGTACCGGTGAGTAGCTTTGCCATATTCAAATAGTATATTAAATACTTTTTATTAAAAACCAAGATAAAAAAGATATTATCTATTAATTAGGAAGCTTTATTTAATACCTGTGGTGTCCAGAGCGCTATACCATTACCTACTCATTACCAAGACAAAGTGAATATCTACAATTTTTCTTTCTTCCGTGACAAAGTTTTATTAACCCAACCTGAATTCAATATAAAAGAACAATTTCAACAGAAATGAGCTGTTATTTCTTTGATGTTATAGAAAGCTCACTTTCTCAGCATTGTTTAAAAAACATTTCTAGATCATCAAATACTATGTACCTCCATGTGATAACTAGATTGTAGTTCTCCTAAACTAGAACTGCAGGCTACTTTGAAGTTTTCATGGACTAGTTAAGTTCTGGTATATAAACTATCTCTTTTAAAATAAAATTATGGTAATGTTTTATCTCCCTCTCCCCTCCCCATGAAAAAGTATAACAATCATTAAATAATACTAATAGGATTTTTTGAATGTTTTTATTCTATTCACCTTTTGGTAATTTCCAAATTAAATGTTTTCCCTTGCTATTGTATTTTTTTGCTCTAGAGTACTCTCTGAGTAGTGCAGACCTGTCATCTCTGTCTGGGTTTAACACTGCCAGCGCTCTTCATCTTGGGTCAGTAACTGGCTGGCAACAGCAACATCTACATAACATGCCGCCATCCGCCCTCAGTCAACTGGGGTAAGCAATATTACTTCTTCTATAATACACTTTTAGAATGCATTTTTAAATGACAAATGGCAGTCTCTAAATATGTGCTCTAGTGTCCCATTGGAGGACGTAAAATTCTGCTTTACCAAAATCTGAAATTAGCAGATCAGTACCTTGAGTTAGCTTAAGTACTACTTTCCTTCTTCTTTATGAGGAAGGGGAGTTCTGTGACAGTGGTGTATGTTATTTCCCTCTTGTCTTTAGGCTATCTTGGTTTCCAGTCCTATCAGTGATAAATTTTTATTTAATTAAGTTTTCACATAGCACATATGGGACATAAGAAAACATTTACAGTTATTAGTTTGTTAAGTTTTTGAGATGTTTGAGAATCCTTTTCACTTAGCATTAACCACATATTTCATGCTAATGTTAGCCTAATACACATAGTCAACTATTCCATTTACATACAGACTTCATATATTTATAATATGTAATATACTTGCATATCCATAGATATTATATGAATAAAAATATATTTATCTGTACAGACATATAGTAATTACCTGAATTTGGGTATATAAATAATTTTTGATGTTTTCTGAAGTCAGACGATGTGTCTTTCTGCCCCCTTGTGGTACTTTTGAGATACGTCTTTATTATAGAAATATCTCCTGCCATTTATCAATGGAAACATTCAAATCTTTAAAAGCCTCAAATTCACAAATAACACTACTTGTAGAACAAATAGTTTCTTTTAAGTTAAAACATGAACCAAAGACTTGGCTTTCAGTTTAACTAATAACTCCAAAATTTCCATTAATCTTCAAAAGAAAATACTAGGAAGATATAAAATATTTTAAAATAACCCATTTTTATATTTCAGAAACATTCTATATACCTACCCCACTTTTACTTTTCTTCTGAGCCACTTGGTTAGAATAGTTAGCTAATTCTGTGTTCATATTTTAAGGAGATAATGAGAATAAAATACTGATTAGAATACAAATCACTGATTGATATCACAACTTCTCTCTTACCCCCCTCCAGCCCCACTAGCCTTCTCAAGGAATTGATTTCACATAGATCAGTGCTCTGGTTATGGAGTCTTCATCTGTTCTCTATTTGCTTATGTGCCTTTTACTCACTAATCACTATTGTCGAAAATCTAACCTCCTATGTAGATAATAAAATAAGTTCACTTGACACTGTTGCTCTGCTTTCTTGAAAGATTAACTTTGGAGATATATTACACAGGGATCAGCAACAAAATTTCTTTTTAGAATAATGTTTAATTTTTCCCAGAAATGTTAACTATCCAAACAGACACTTATTGCAATAACTTTTTCAGGTAATTCTCACTAAGTACATTGCACCAACCAGGCAATTTAAAAGTACATACATGTGACACTGTACTTCTGTGGGTCAGCAGTGGGTCCACTGTTTGTACTTTTTGTCAAAAATAAAGGTAGCTGTTTACTGCTTGTTTTTCACAAAATTCATCCATTACAGGACTAGATTTCCTTAAAAATCATCATTGTCAAAAGCCATTATTATTTTCCCTGAATATGGCTTTCTTTTGTTTTCAGTAGCACCTAATAATTTGCATTTTTTCATAGAAAATACATGTATTTATGTATTTTAACTATACCAAAAATTTTTAATTCTCTTCTATCACATGAGAAGGATCTAACTCTTGGCTGCCCTTAGATTTGAGTAAATGACAAAGAAGTGGCAGCCTTGGAATTACAACAGCCCAGGATGAAGCATTTTGTTTAGTTCTAGTTTCTTTCAACACCAGTTCTCATGGTGTATGATTTGACTCTGAATTTAGTCTATGAGTTTTTATGGCACTTAATTACTTCCCTTAGCCCTCAAATAGATACCCCTTCCAGTCCTACTAATTTTGGCCTGCCTTTCTGCCTACCTGCCTTCCTTTTTGCCTGCCTGCCTGCCTGCCTGCCTTCCTTCCTTCTTTCCTTCCTTCCTTCCTCTCTCTCTCCCTGTCTCTCTTACACACATACCATACACACAAATGCACGTACAGTAGTTTTCAAAAAGAGATTCCTTCAAATGGACTAGCCTATGCTCATACAATTAAATCTTAAAAAGAAAATCCCAAGTGATAATATTTATGCAAAATAAATTATATGAGCTAGCTTCCTTACAATGTAAATCAGTTTTTTTCAGTTGTTATTTTTTCAGGCCAGAGTAGTCCCATATGCTTCTGTGGTGGATTCACATCCTTTCAGGTAGATACAGTGTCCAAAGCAGAGTAAGGTATCTTTGAGCTGTTTAATATAAGTATACATTCCAGGTGGCCCAAGAGGGTCGCCATTCTTTCTCAAAAATAAAAGGCTTTGGAAGAGCTCTTTGTAATTTGTTCATAGAAACACTCTTAAATTTTCAACACTAGACTGCTAACACTATCTAGTGTCTAATTTTATCTAACTGAGTTAGATAAACAACATAAACTGACTTGATTTAGAGGGCAGAGAAGATAAGCAGAAGGAATTTGCCATGGAGTGTTAGCAAAAGTCAATGGAATACTAATATTTGAGAAGATGACCTCCAAATTTTTTTTGCTATTTTTCTCCCACCACCTAAAAAAAAGGCAACCTAGTTTATAGAAGCATTTCTATCATCATCCTTGTTGATGTGGGTATTCAGTACATACTGAGAGATGACTCTAAGTAAAGACGGTTTTTAAAAGGTTAGGTTAAATATAGTTTGATAGTCTAAGAGATTTGAATAAAACTCTCCAGTCATGTTCCATTTCTGAGCAATATAGGGAAGGTAGGTGTTTTCCCAGCTGGAAGGAAGGCGTGTGTAGTAGATGGAAGCCTACAGCAGGGCTTCCTATGGGAACTTGCGTATCTGGCTTCTGTCTCCCCACCCACCTCCTTATCACCCACACATAGGAAATATCTCACGGTTATATGTGGCTATAAAAATTTTGTTCCCAAGAACAAGTAGACCAACTTGCTTATATCTAGCATATATACAGCTAAGTGATTTTTAATGCTGCTTTTTCTTTTCAAGAAAATACTTCTTTGATAATGGAGACTGTCCAATTAAACTTCATTCTATTTAGCATCCTGTAGCAGAGCATAATGAAGCTGAATCTAAGCTATCATTTACAATTCATTAGTGTGGATTAGTGTCCCCAGAACTACTCAAAATGCTTCATAAATGCTTTCAGTGTCAAATGAAATGCAACTAAGTTTATCTTATCTTAGGGACTAGCCTTTTTGTTTATAGGAAAGGATAAACAATAAGTGTTATATCTTTTATGGGAAGAGATATGGCAAAGTTCATACAAGCCAGCTGACATTGGGAAAGATAGTGAGTAAGTGAATAATGCACCTTCCAAAAGCTTTCATAAAGAACAGCATTTTTATTATATTATTTTTTGCTCAATTTATCCAGATTAACTGCTTATACTAGTTCAACTCACCAAATGTTTTTTCTACTTTTCCACGTTACCCTGACTGTGGAGACACAATCTGAATGTCAAAGGGCATACAAAAGTATTTATTGATATGCCACTTTATTTTCAGACTCCTAACTGACATTCATTATTAAACAGTCGTGTGATTCATAGTAAAAACATTTAATTAAATTTTAGTAAAATAGTCTTTCTCATCCAGAGCCAAGAAAATTGTTTCTTCCAGAATCAAAAGATGATTTCCTCTGACATCAAAATGAATCATTAAGTAACTCTGAACCAAGATAAAATAGTCCACCATTATGGATCCTTTTGAAATATAGGTGTTTCCCCCGATTTCAATGTCTTCTTGATTTAAAGACTATTTAATTAAAAGTCTTAGAAAATTAGTGTACTAATATAGAATGTAAAATAAAAACAAATAGCAAAAAATATAATCACTTGATTGAAAATTATGTATACTCAGTGTAGTGTCTTGATATAAATGCTAAGACTGCTTTGATTTCATAAGATCATAAAAGCCAGAGAAAGAAAGGCTTGTTAGGAAAACAAATAATTCTCCTTTATTTTATTCTTGACATTAGCTCATCCATTAATAAGAGAAGAAAAGTAATTCTTTGCCAGTAGGTGGTGCTTTTGTATAAAACATCACTCAAGGATAAACTGACTAATTTAGTATCTCTATACATCTTGAGCCTGAATGCATCTCCCCAAATCCCAGCCCCAAGTTACTCCACTTTTTCCTCTGAAATATATAGTAATTTTCTCACTGGTCACAATGACATTTTTAATACCACCTAATTTTCTCCGTGGGAAAGTTAAATAATCACATATATGAATAGATTGGCTTGCTTCCCTTTGTTTAAAATGGGTGTGTCTGTATGGATTATTCTTTACTGTGACTCTCCTCAGTAAAAGAGGTTTCTGTTCTCCTTTGACAAAACGGGCAGGTAACCCTGACTCTAGCCAGGGATGTCATGGCACTCAGAATGTAAGAAGAGTGCAAACATCTTGAAATTGATGTCACCAATGTTACTAGGGTTTATCCTGATCCAAGTCATTATGATTGCTAATCTACGCCTAAGGGCTTAATGCTTTTCCCTCCAGAATTTCAAGTATCTAAATTGTCCCACATTTTGGAAGAAGGGCAAGTTATACTGCCCTGGAATAAATAAGGATTAAGGGTTATAAACACAATAAAATCCCATTAGATCCTTCTTTACAGCAACCGTTCTTTAGGAAAATCCAGATTCATCAACTAATGAGAGTGTTGAATTAGAGGCTGGTCTCCTTAGTACTGCAGAAGGGAGAGACTAGCAATAGTAATATTGAGGAAATTGTGGGGAAGAGACAGCAGTTTCATCCCATGTAATTGAGAAAGGATGAAGGTCAAATTATTTATTGGTTTTAGTATAGTAGGAAGTCTAAGTATTTTTAAGCCAGTACCTAAAATTTCCCACTGCTTCTTTCACCCTCCCAAGCTTCTCACCAGTTATGATTATATGCACCATTTTATAGATTTTTTTTATTTGAAGTTTGAACTCTCTTCACTTTCTCTGAAGACTGTGCAACTTAATGTCCATGTGCTTTATGATTAAGTCAAGGGAAACATTTGTATCCATAATAAGCTCTCTACAATAATACACAAACACAAACATTAGTAAATCAAAGAGGTCTAACTCAGAAGCTAAGCATTGTATCGTTAAGTCTCCAGTCATATTTTGGAACTAGTTTAGGGATAAATTCCGTGGACACAGACAATGCTTTTTCCAGCGTATTTTGTTAAAAGCTTCTTGAACTGATAACCTATACATTCAGGGAGTCTATGAGAGATTAGAGGTATGATTCACGAGGCCTGGACCAGTTCAGTGCTGTAATTAGTACCGGGCAAAGCAACAAAGGCATCCCAGTCGCTCTAAGAAGGCGATGCCCAGGTGCTTTCAGGCACGCTCCCCTCACTCTGGGCAGGCTCTGGTGTGATGCAAATCTTTACGCTGCTGTTTTATGTAATTGTGAGTTCCTGGGGGCTCCAGGCCTCCTCCATCTGTAACTGGGTTTCCTTTCCTCCTACAGAGCTTGCACTAGCACTCATTTATCTCAGAGTTCAAATCTCTCCCTGCCTTCTACTCAAAGCCTCAACATCAAGTCAGAACCTGTTTCTCCTCCTAGAGACCGTACCACCACCCCTTCGAGATACCCACAACACACGCGCCACGAGGCGGGGAGATCTCCTGTTGACAGCTTGAGCAGCTGTAGCAGTTCCTACGACGGCAGCGACCGAGAGGATCACCGGAACGAATTCCACTCCCCCATTGGACTCACCAGACCTTCGCCGGACGAAAGGGAAAGTCCCTCAGTCAAGCGCATGCGACTCTCTGAAGGATGGGCAACATGATCAGATTATTACTTAATAGTTTTTTTTTTTTCTTGCAGTGTGTGTGTGTGCTATACCTTAATGGGGAAGGGGGGTCGATATGCATTATATGTGCTGTGTGTGGAAAAAAAAAGTCAGGTACTCTGTTTTGTAAAAGTACTTTTAAATTGCCTCAGTGATAACAGTATAAAGATAAACAGAAATGCTGAGATAAGCTTAGCACTTGAGTTGTACAACAGAACACTTGTACAAAATAGATTTTAAGGCTAACTTCTTTTCACTGTTGTGCTCCTTTGCAAAATGTATGTTACAATAGATAGTGTCATGTTGCAGGTTCAACGTTATTTACATGTAAATAGACAAAAGGAAACATTTGCCAAAAGCGGCAGATCTTTACTGAAAGAGAGAGCAGCTGTTATGCAACATATAGAAAAGTGTATAGATGTTTTGGACAGACCCGGCAAAGGGTGGCCACGGTTAAATGTTAGGAACACGCCAGGTCACCTAACACCCACCCCAAGAATGCTCACAAACCTGCAGGCACATCATTGGCGTATGGCACTCATGAAAAAGGATCGACGACCATTGAAAGAGGACCATACCTATTTTTAAAAATGTGGAGTTTGAGGGCTAACGTATTTAATTAAATAAATAAATAAATCTGGGTCTGCATCTCTTATTAAATAAAAATATAAAAATATGTACATTACATTTTGCTTATTTTCATATAAAAGGTAAGACAGAGTTTGCAAAGCATTTGTGGCTTTTTGTAGTTTACTTAAGCCAAAATGTGTTTTTTTCCCCCTTGATAGCTTCGCTAATATTTTAAACAGTCCTGTAAAAAACCAAAAGGGACTTTTTGTATAGAAAGCACTACCCTAAGCCATGAAGAACTCCATGCTTTGCTAACCAAGATAACTGTTTTCTCTTTGTAGAAGTTTTGTTTTTGAAATGTGTATTTCTAATTATATAAAATATTAAGAATCTTTTAAAAAATCTGTGAAATTAACATGCTTGTGTATAGCTTTCTAATATATATAATATTATGGTAATAGCAGAAGTTTTGTTATCTTAATAGCGGGAGGGGGGTATATTTGTGCAGTTGCACATTTGAGTAACTATTTTCTTTCTGTTTTCTTTTACTCTGCATACATTTTATAAGTTCAAGGTCAGCTGTCAAAAGGATAACCTGTGGGATTAGAACATATCACATTGCAACACCATAAATTGTTTTTAATCCATTAGCAATCCATTGGGTCAACTGACATCCATTGTATATACTAATTAGTTTCTTTCATGCTATTTTTTGTTTTTGCATTTTTACCAAATGCAGGGCCCCTTTCTGATCTCACCATTTCACCAGGCATCTTGGAATTCAGTAAGTGCATACCCTAAACTTGCCCATATCCTAAATTATCTGGTTGGTTTTCAGCCTAGAATTTGAAAATGCTTTCAAGAAATATGCCCAGAATAGAAAGCTCAGTTGGGGCACAGGTCCTGCCAGCATAGCCCTAGAAACAAGTGATATGGAGTTTACTTGATGTATGAGTTATAAATTCCCACAGAAGAAAAATGTGAAAGACTGGGTGCTAGATAAGAAGGAAACAGGTAAAGGGATAGTTGCTTCATCATCCGTTTTTAATTATTTTAACTGACCCTCAACAATCTTGTCAGCAATATAGGACTGTTGAACAATCCCGGTGTGTCAGGACCCCCAAATGTCACTTCTGCATAAAGCATGTATGTCGTCTATTTTTTTTCTTCAATAAAGAGATTTAATAGCCATTTCAAGAAATCCCATTAAAGAACCTCTCTATGTCCCTGTTTTTTTTTAATTTTTCAAGAAACAGTGATGACTTGTCTAATATTCGTCTATAAGGGATTAGTTTTCAGACCCTTTAAAAAAATGAGTGCCATAAAAAAAAGTTGATATATATTGCTTAAAAGAGATTTCAGTCTAGGAATGATTTTCCTTCTCTTGGAATGTGAAGATCTGTCGATTCATCTCCAATCATACACATTGACGTACACAGCAAAGAAGACAGACAGTAAGATCGACACTGCTTTATCATGTGTTGGACATTTCTTATGCATTTTTTTTCTTTCTCTTGCATAGTCTGCTATGTGTTTCACATTGTAAAAGGCTGCCGCTGGGTGGCAAAAGCCAAGAGACCTTACTAACTAGGCTATATTTTTCTTAACTTGAAAAATAACTCTGAAATCCACAATTAGATGACAATGCACCTTTGGTTGTATCCGCATAGGATGCTAGCCTGCCTTGTACTAGCGTTTTATATACTAAATCAAATCTTTAAAAAAAAAACTGTCAACCATTTCATATATCCCACTACTCAAGGTATCCATGGAACACGAAAGAAAAACATTTATGCAGAGGAAAAACAGAAAATCATCCCCCAAAACACACATACACATTCACACATTGGGGGGGAAAAGGAAGAAATCATTTTCCTCACCATAGACTTGATCCCATTCTTACAACCCATCCTTAATAACTTGGTGTGTATAAAATATGCAAACATGTCACAACTGTTCTATGTCATTTCAAAACACTTTATCAATATCAGAAGAAACTTACCAATGGGTGGGAAAGGGTCATTATGTGAAAATATGAAAAAATAGCCATATTAATTTTTTACCTGCAGTTTGCCTCAGCAACAAAGAAAAAGTGAATTTCTAATGCTGAAGATAAAGTAAGCTAAAGTACCAGCAGAAGCCTTGGCTATTTATAGCAATTCTGACAATAGTTTTATAAGAATATGGAAAAGAACAGAATCACTTGAAAATGGATGCCAGTCATCTTTGTTCCCACTACTGAATTCATATGAAGTGGTGGCAAGAAAGCAGAGGGATGATCTGAGAATTTTTTAAAGATGATCTAATGAGAAGAAGCACAATTTTGATTGTGATGAGTCACTTTCTGTAAACAATTGCTGTCTAGCTTTACCCTTATACTTTAACTGTAATTTACCGTTTATTGTATTTGCAAAGTTAGTATGGTTTTGGGTTTTTATCACAGTAAATCCTTTGTATTCAGGAGTTTAGGGCAGAGCCCTGAGGGAGTATTATTTTACATAACCCATCCTAGAGTAACATTTTAGGCAACCTTCTTCACTGCAAGTAAAAGTACCCTAAGTGGCATTTTACACAGCTTACAAGTATTGTTATATCTAATCCTATTTTAAAAGATTTTTTGGTAATATTAAGCTTAAATACTGGTAACGCTGATCCAGTATACTCAAGCTGCACAACCTGTATATTGTATGCATTGGTGTGTAGAAGGCTGTTCATTTCAACCTTTTTTAAAATTGTGTTTTTTAGTAAAATGGCTTATTTTTTTCCCAAAGGTGGAATTTAACATTTGTAATGATAAATATAAAAATACCTATCATCCTCCAATCATTTTAAGGTTAATTAAAGTGAAAACCTTAAAGAAATTCCAACACGCTTTTAAAAAGAATATCTGCCCTCTCACACTTTTATGTATTTATTTTTCTTACATACCATCTTTTAACTTAGAGATAGCATTTTTTGCCCCCTTTATCCTTGTGTTTTTTCGAGAGAGTAAAAGCTTTGTATTTCTTTCTTTAAAAAAAAAATTTTTTTTTTTTTTAAAGAAGCAGCCACTTGAACCCTCAGTAAGGGCTGTTGCCTCAGCATGGCATACTTCATCTGTTCCCATTTGTGCCATCTGCTGTGATGTCGTCACTTCTATGGCGTTAATTCCCTGCCACTACAGATCTTTTGAAGACTGATGGAATACTGTTGTCTGTTAGAATGCTTCAGACTACAGATGTAATTAAAGGCTTTTCTTAATATGTTTTAACCAAAGATGTGGAGCAATCCAAGCCACATATCTTCTACATTAAATTTGTCCATTTTGGTTATTTTCATCATCGGGTATTGCATTTTGCCTTCCCTGTTCATACCTCAAATTGATCCATACCTCAGTTGAATTCAGAGAGGTCAGCTAAGAGACGGATTCTGTGGTGGTTTGAATGCAGTGCCAGTGTTCTCTCAGAGCGAAGCAGCGCTGGGTCACTGGAGGCATAGGACTTGGATTGCTTCAGATGGTTTGCTCTGCCATTTTTCTTCTTTTTCTTTTTTGGGGACTTGTTTCCATTAAATGACAGTAATTAAAATAGCTTGTAAATGAGGGCATACAAGCATTTGCAACAAATATTCAAATAGAGGCTCACAGCGGCATAAGCTGGACTTTGTCGCCACTAGATGACAAGATGTTATAACTAAGTTAAACCACATCTGTGTATCTCAAGGGACTTAATTCAGCTGTCTGTAGTGAATAAAAGTGGGGAATTTTCAAAAGTTTCTCCTGCTGGAAATAAGGTATAATTTGTATTTTGCAGACAATTCAGTAAAGTTACTGGCTTTCTTAGTGATGCAGTGTCCGTGGTGCATTTTTTTTAATTAATGTTTTACCATTTATTCCACTTTATCTTGTTTTTTTAAAGGCAGCTTTTCCTACAAGTGCACGTGAGCCTCCTCATTGTCAATTCAAAATATTCAAAGAGAGGGATAGGCATGTTTTGAGGGGAGGGAGGTGTGAATTTGGTTCCTGCTCTTGGAGTGATACATGGATCCAGCCAGGGTGGGAAATTCAAAGATATTATTGGGTGATTCAACTTCCTTATCAACGCAGTTCCCTGAAGATCTTTAATAACTTGCTTAAGTACACAGAATTTTCCAAAAGTCATTGTGCAAGTCATTCCCATGTTTAGGATTTTTTAAACTAAAATGTGTAGAAAGCACTTCCAGACGTATTTTTTTTTTCTTTGCTTCATCAAAATACTTCCCTTAACCAGAGAGGTTGAAAACATAGGCTTCTATCTAAGTATTTGAGAAAATGAGTGAATTCATCCATTTTTAGAAAGTACAAAATATATCCACTACCAAAATTTAATTATAATTCTAAAAATGCCCTTAGAAAGATCAACATAGACACTAATTTAGGAATTGAAAAGGAAATCAAGGAGGCACTGGTCAGCCAACCGGAGACCTGGACATTTGCATTAGCAGTGATTCTTGCTTTGATGAAAAAAAAAAAAAAAAATGCCTGTGGCTTCAAGATAGCAGTGCTTTTCTCTTTGTTCTCTGTATTCACTTTCAGCAAACATTTATTAAGCAATTATTATGTGTAGCTCCTGTGGTAGATTCTAAGATGAATGACAATGTAGCCCTTGCTCTTAAGAAAGTTCTAACTTAATAGGAAATTAAAAGACTAATAGGAAGCAGGAAGCATTCTCAGAGACTTCTGCAGAGGGCTGGGAAGGAACCGCTTTGACCATCTTTGGAATACAGTAGAGGCCCTGAGCATGCGCACTCCATTTATTTGCCCAGCAGAAGCCACCTTTGGCTTGCCTTTGGAGGTGGATAGGCAGGAGAAAGGCCCAGAGGGATGAGGACAGGGCTGACATGTAGGCTTGAGACCTCTGCAGTCACACGTGGCCCTGCACTTAGTTTCTTGTTCTACTCTCACCTTTTTGATGATCTTACCCTTGAGCTTGTGTCTTGAAAGTGAAGTCCAGTAGGACAATGGAACATGCATGTGAATGGAGACAATTCATTGAAAAAAAAAAAAAAAAGTGGAAATCTTGAATTTTAATGCCTTTAGAGGACTTTTTCCCTTCTCTTTGAAAAAGGACATTTTTCACTTTGCACTCAGCCCAACAAATGATGAATCCATTCTTGGATGAGAGCAACCTACAAGGAAGAAATAATAGATACTAAGGCACAGGGATCAGAAAGCAAGCGAGACATATGTGCAGGAATGGTTCTACCATCCTGTTTAAAGTACAGCATGTGTAGGTGTTGGAGGAGGTCATGGAGAGGACGTGACTGCCAGGTGCCCTGAGCATTAGACCTAGGATCCCTCACTTCCTCTTCTGTCCTTGGAATGTCCATTCTGCCCACTGCCCACAATGGGAGCTGTTTCCAAGAACACAACCTCGAGAGAACAAGGTGGTATTGAAATCATCTGGGCAGTATAAGTGACTAAACCCTGTTAAGGACTCCACATAAACTTCTAAGATTCTGGTGGGCAGGTGCAGAGATCCATTCAAGCCCAAGACAAACCTTCTATGTAAGTTCCCTTGCTCATTAAACCAGGCACACACCCATCTGGAGTGGTCTGTCTCTTTGTTCAGTCTCTCCGTTACTTTCTGAGTACAGAGGCCGGGAAGTCCCCAACAGTTCAGGACAAAACTGGGAGAGTTGGTGGGGGCCTGATTATATAATTATAATTGGAGAGGTCTGAGGTTTAAGGAATTAAGTGAAAGGTTCCAAGAGGTAGACTTGTCAAAGAACAGCAAATGATGAGGTTTCTGGTAGGAGTGATGATAGAAAAGGAGTTGTTTATAGTTTCAAGCTTAAATGATTAGGATCACAGTAACGTCCAGATCGGATATGGAGAGGGCCTGCTTCATTGGGAAGGTAGTTCCTTCATTTTTCAGCCTGTGGAATTGGAGTTCTATCCAAGAAGAATAAGAAAAAATGTGTAAATACAGACTTGATTTCAGGCTACTAGTTCACCTGAAGGTAAAGTTTTGGATGTTACCAACAGGGAGGTAATAGTGACACCTTGCCATAGCCCTGAATGAGCTTGTCAAGGAGAAGGAGAAGGGAGGGGAGAGAAGTGGGCCTGGAAGGGAATGTTGCAGAGGGCAGACACGCAGAGGAGGAAAGAAATCCAGAAGGAGTCAAACAGAAGGAAAACCAAAGGGTGGCGTCAAGGAAAGGAGAGGTTTCGGTTTTGGGGCAGTGGCGGGGGGGAGGGAGCAGCAGCTTTCAACAGAGTCCCAGATGAGGAAGATGGAGAATTAGCTCAATAAGGTGTGGAAGAGAGGAGAGACCACAAAATGTTGTCAAACAGGTGTGAAATTTCAGGCAGCAAGTATGAACTAATCTTTTATGATTGTGTTTAAAAGAAGAGATTGGGGCATGAAGGGCTAGCAGGGTCAAGAATCAAGGGAAAAGGTATTAAAAAGCCAGGTGGGAACTGAGAGTGTTTATGGGCTGGTGGAGACCTCAGGGAGCAGAGCACAGACATGAACCATCCTAACCAAAGCCTAGAGAAGTACACTTTGTGCCCCATCGGTCCAATTTGGATGTGGTTCTTTTATTTCAATGGTGTTTGGGACTGGATTAAAAAGAGTTACTGAATATGTTGAAGGAAAACATCCCAGAACAGAGCACCTGAGTTTTTCCATTTCTGAATTAAGAAAGTCCTTTTCCATTTTGTTTGCATATTTTTACAGTATCTCTCCTATACGTATCCTTACAGACAGACTTCTAAGCAAGATCTAAGGATGAAAGAGGAAAGTCAAGTTCACTCCCTCACTGTGTGTCTCCCCTGAATTCCCACTAGAGACCTATTTCCAGAGAGCAAATATTTCCATCACCAAAAATGAAACTATTCCTTTAACCTCTCCTCTTCCAGGCACAGCCTCTTTCCTCAGGGACTTTTGCCAGAGAGTTACTGTTAGGAAAACAGGTAGGAAAATGTTCCTGAAGTTTCTGGGCCTAAAATGGTTTCTGGCTTTAGCAGCAGCCTTACTGGTGTGATGTATCGCTCCATCACACCTCCAGTCTGATCAACTCACACTTGAAGAAATTCTGGCCTTGAAGTACCTATCTCTAGTAGCCAATCTCTGCTCTAGGCCAAACAGAGAGGATAATCCCCTTTGAATCCAATAACTGGCACACGGGTCAGGCTGAAAGTGGGGAAACATGAACTACCAGTGGGGCAATTCCACACTGAACAGAAGTTGTTAAGAAAGTACTTTACCCAAACACTCCACAGCCAAAATGCAAGGTCTGTGTTGGTTTCCTCCTGTCTACAAAGAAAGCACCACTGCCTGGAAGGTTGCAGTGGCAAGGTGATCTGAAGAAACAGGAGCTGAAGCTGTGTGTGAGGGAGGGCAAGACTCATTATAACCTTCTCTGCCATGGAGTTAACCCTTATTATCTTATTTCACCTGCTCAGTGACACTGGATGCAGTTTTTCCAGAGGTCATCTAGTCTCCAGGTTGAAAATCAGATCAGCTTTGCTCCTCATGAGCTAAGTAGCATTGGTCAAGTAATTTATTCTCTCTAAACATTGATTTTCTCACTTAGGACTAACTCACAGGGTTCTCTGAGGCCCAATTAAGACCTTTATAGGTGCTAATTACTGATCAGGATCAGGATCCTCAGTGGCCCTGAAAGTTACTCAAAATACATGCTACCAAAAAAAGGGGGGGGGAATACATGCTACCATACTCTGTAAAATAATAATAAAAACAAGTCAACAGAGTTCTGATTTCTTCTATCATGATGACAATGTGCTTTATTTCTTGGCAAAATCATACTCTTTCCCCAAAAACAATTTGGTATATCCCTTTGCTGAAGCCAAAAGCATACACCCTATCTATGGAAAAAGCAAAGTTTTGCAGGTATTCATCCCCAAACTTCCCAGTAGTAGTACTAAATATGAAACTTTTCTGTAAGCAGTTATTACAGGAAGTTAATAACCACCTTCAAGTGTTCCATAAATACTGGATATGGTATACTTGTTTCTCTTTACAAGAGACCTGCTCATAAATGCAAAGCTGTTTGTATGCAAAAGTTTATATGTATAATATTAATGATTAAAATACTGGGAAAGTGCCCGTCTTAAGAGAATGTTTAAATAAATTGTGGTACATCAACACAATGGAATACTATGCAGTTATGGGATCAGGCCACTCACGATGGCTGATCTCTTGCTCTCTGTACCTCCCCTGCTCCACCAGTCCCTGCTTCACCTATACTCTACTCACTTGACTGACCTTCCCTCTCAATCATATAGCCTAATCAGTAAATGCCTACATGCTTGCCCCACACGCACACCGTCCTGCCCCAACTACTGACTTGTTCTAATCTTTAGATCAGAATATATCTACCTTGGAGTTCCCGTCATGGCACAGAGAAAACGAATCTGACTTGAAACCATGAGGTTAAGGGTTCGATCCCTGGCCTCACTCAGGAGATTAAGGATCTGGCATTACCGTGAGCTGTGATGTAGGTCGCAGATGTCCCTGGGATCTGTCGTTGCTGTGGCTGTAGAGTAGGCCGGTGGCTGTAGCCCCTATTAGACTCTTAGCCTGGGAACCTCCATATGCCCCACCGCGGCCCTAAAAGGAAAAGAAAAAAAATTAAAATTAAGAATATATCTACCTTGATAGCTTATTCAAAGGATGGTGGGGGCCACGCCCCTTGGCTAGTTTCCCTGGTAACTGACGAGCCAACCAAATACCAATTTCCCCTATAATTGGCAATCTCCGACGGCTGCCATGTCCTGCCTCCTGGCTGTTGCGCACAGTGCAATATAGCTCCAGAACTTTGCTTCAGACAGGTAAGAACTTATGCCTATTAAGCACTGATGTCTCTGTGGCTGACTCTGGGCTTTTTCTTTAGTCTTCCAGCTGGGCAAGTACGGGGGCCCCAGGCCTTTGGGGTGCAGCCCAAGGGCAGTAGGTTAAAAGAAACAAAAAACAAAACTATGTACTGATGTGGAAATTTCCTAGAATACATTGTTGGATTTTAAAAAGCAATAATAGAACTGTATACAGTATGCTGTCTTCCAGAGAAAAATGGCAGAGACCAAAACAGTAAATGCTGTTATATTCGCATAGAGAAACACTGGAAGGCTAGACAAGGAAGCCAACAAAGCAGAGTGATGAGGGGCGGGGGGAGGGGTGAGCCGGATGAGAGACAGACTTGACAACACAGACTTTTTAATACTGTTTTGAAGTTTGAACTGTATGAATATGCTACTTACATTCAAAAAGAAAAAAGGTTTTAATTTGGGGGGGTGGGAAGCTTTCCAAACAAAAGTTGATGCCACAAAGAGTAAATTTGTGGTGCGTTTTCAATTCACAAAACCTCCAGACAAGTGGGCCGACGTTTAGGATTCTCCAGCTGCAGAAGCTTTCAGTTGTCCTCTTCAGCTGGATGGATGACTGTAAGAAAACCTTAAGTTTAGGAATGTTTCCTTCTCAGTTGACTACACTAGCCAAACAAAAAGCTTTCCCATAATTAAATCGCAAATATTATCTCCTAAGAATTTGGGTTTTCTTTGCCATTTTCCCAGATGTTTGTCTGCATTTTTTTAAAACCTGACTTCACAATTCACCCATGTGATTTAATTTTCTCTGCCTAATTGAGACTCTCTTTATCCTATTGAGCCATCTAATTTTAAGACTGCAAAATTGAGGTATCCTGGCTGGATTTCTGTTGAACCAACAGCTGCCTGGCTCATTGTCATTGCAACCTGCTCCCCACATGTAATCAACACAGCTCAACAGTATTAGAACACAGAAAACATGTCACCCTGGACATATCCCTGTCCATAAGGGTCAACTGAAATGGCACAGAGAGTATGCCACTTTCTAGTACATCCTCATTTATCAGCTAAATTACCAAGTACAAGTTGGAAGGCTGAAAACAACCTAACTTTTTTGCTCTTCCCCACCTTCCTGTCCTCCAAATTAACTATTTTGGTTGATGTTCTTTGCATGCATAAAGTTTGACCTTTAGAACACATTAAAGAAATTATTTGACCAAATCCAAAAGCATATTCTCTACTATGGGGTTATACTAAAAGGACTTCCACTACCTCTCCTCCTAAACTCTCAATTAATGATGGGATTTTTCCTTTGAGTTCATTTATTAAGGAAAAAAAACTCAGAAAATCAGTTTATTTTTTCTAAATGATGCATCCTCTCCAGAATCCTTTTTAAAGTTTCTGTCAACAGTATGAGAACATGTACAATAGCCCTTGAGAGCTCATCTACTTTGCTAAAGCCCAGTTTTCTTCCTGCCTTTAATAATGCATTTTGTAAAATCTGATAATAGAAGAGAAAGTTACTATGAAATACAGAATCAAGAAATATGAGGCAGGATGCACTGAACTTCTGTATTTAGAAAAGAATAGAAAAGTATACACGCTAGCTATTAAATAAAGCAGAATATAACAAATGTCTGTGCTAATTGTGATAACAATTATGAAAACATCAATTATTAAAATGAATGCAAGGATTATGTTGAATGAAAGAAGCTGAGGTCAAAAGAGATCATACTGTGTAATTCCAATGTATATGCAGACCAAGAACAGGCAGAAATCATCTATGGTGAAAAGAAATCAGAGGAGGGGGTGGGGATTGACTGGAAGTGGGGCACGAAGGGAGTTGATTGAGATACTTTGACAGATTCACCTAATTTTACATCTAAGATCTGTGCATTTCACCCCGTGTAAATTTTACCTCAATTTTGAAAAGTGCTTATGTGAAAAGAAATCTCATATTCAGAATATAATACAAGTAGTAGTGGGAGCTATCCTTCCCTGGTGCATCCTATGGAGAAACAGTGAGGTAAGAAGGTTTCCTTCAATACGGAAAAATCATACTTCATCTAACCTCAATTCAAGATAAGCTGCTCAAAATGATTATTTTTCTTAAACACTTTGACCATTCTTTCTCACAGAATCTGTTGACAAATATTAACAATATACATAGATAAAGGGAGGTAAACTTCAGCTCAATCATGATCTAATGATCACAAATGCTAAAGTAGAAGAGGTAAATTAATAGGATAATACTGAGATTGATGTAATATAGCAATGCACATCAAATAAATTGACTCCTTCAAGGATGCAGGCATTATGTATTCCAGAATATTAAATGACTTGACTATTTTGCTACTGAAGATCTTATACCATATTCTTACCAAGTCTTGCTCAATATAATGTTAAACCTCAGAAAATGAAAGAGAAAAGGAATGTTGGAATGTTTATCTTCTGTCTCTAAACTGTCCAAAAAGAGACTTCATTTGTTTTTCCCCTGGGGAAACTATTTGAAGATGCAATATGTATAGAACCCCCAGTGATAGTCAATCCAGCCAGTAACATTGAGCCACTTTCCTATAAAATTGACCATCCATCTACCCATCGCTTGAGGGTTAAATAAAGGACAACGCAAATGAAAATAAGAAGACCAGGTGCATTTTGAGGTGCACTTAGTGAAATTAAGTGCAAGGCCTATCTGCTGAAGTACTCTAGGGCTACCAGTCTGAGAACATTGCATTCTTCTCTTAATTAGTAAGAAAAAAGATCCCAAACCACCAAAACATAAGAGATTTTTCATAAAGTATTAGGCACTATTTGTCTTTATGCATTTAACCAAATACATGTATATAACTGATTAATAACCAGCACTCACACACACATGCCTACACATACACACATATATGTACGCACCTAAATAACGAATATATAGCTCACAAACATGAATCAGGTTGATAAAATAAAACAGCAGAAAAGAGGTCTTAACTTGGCTGTGTGGAGATCAGTCTCAGAATAGAAGCTCAGTGAGACCTCGTACATCCCACCTCAACTTTTGCTCATCTTCCTTTTTCTTTCACCCACCACAAAGTTGAGCACTGCCAAGCAGCTCATCAGCGTGGGAGGGCAAGCAGAAAGAGCCTGAGAAATCCTCATTCCTACAAAGGATTTATTTGGTCCTGCATTATAAGATCACTGACTAACTACTCTATTTTTCGTGGTTAACATCAAAGAGTGATTCTTGTATTACCTATCAGCGTTTCTTCGCACTGAAAAAAAGAATGTAAAGGTGCACATGTGTAAAAAATTGAGCAGGCTAGCAAGTTTCCCACAGAAAGACAAAACCACCAACCTTCATTTTATTATAAATTAGCATGCAGATTTAAATAGTCTCCAGTCTTTGTCTTGTGCTTGTTCTATTACATAATAAAAAATATCTTAAGTGTTTAGGAATAAGATATAATTTACTATTTTAGGAAACATCTTAAATCTCTGGTCCAGTTTACAGTGTTGTGGACACTGGTAAAGTAGCATCACGACATGGTAAAAGATTATACACTGAAGCAAACATATGTGTTTCAACACCCTCTTGGTCAACCATGAGCTGTGTGGAAAATTGTTTAAGCTCTCTGGGTTGGTTTCCTCATCTGTAAATAAAATGATCTCTACATTTAGAGATGTTGTAAGCATTTGAAAAATTGTGAAAATTTAGGATTCTACTCTGACCATTACTGGGTATGATACTTCTTTCTCTCCCCTAACAGTGACCATAGGCCCGACCTAACTGGAACATACTCCAGGTGGTAATCTGACCAAGACAGGGTTTCACTAGTTTTATTCACTGGGGCATCCTAAGCTGCTTGAATGGTACCTGGCATAGAATTAATTCTCAACAAACATTTATTGAATTGGGAATTGTATAGTATGAGTAATATGAAGTATTTTGTAATTTTTGAGTTCTTTTAAGTTGGTTAAATATAACTTAAAATATTGATACATTCAGATCCAGTTGATTCCTTTTTATTTCTAATACTGTTCCTAGTGAGTATAAACCACAATTTTTCATTTCTTCTACTGATAGACAGTTTGCAAGTAATAACATGAACAAAATCTTAAAAACATGACTTTTGGAGAAAAAGTACATCTTTAGAAATAAATATGTAATAAAAGATTTTTTTTTAACACACAGGGAAAACACATACTAACTTCTGGATAGCGGTTACTTCTGCAAAGAAAGGATAGAAAAGGGGATCATAAGGTAGAGGAACAGCTAATTTATTTATTTGGTCTTTTTGGTCTTTTTAGGGCCACACCCACGGCACATGGAGATTCCCAGGCTAGGGGTCCAATCAGCTGTAGCGGCTGACCTACACCACAACTCACAGCTACACGGGATCCCTAACCCACCACAGCTCACAGCTACATAGGATCCCTAACCCACTGAGCGAGACCAGGGATGGAGACTTCATCTTCATGGATGCTAGTTGGGCTCACTAACCTCTGAGCCACCATGGGAACTCCAGGAATAGCTAATTTATAATATCTTATTTCCTTTTTAAAAAAGAGGAAGATTAAGCAAAAAGTAAGATCTGTCTATTGGGTATGTGGTAATAAAGACTTCTATTGTTTTGTTGTACTTTTTAACATTTGATATACTGTATACTCAAAAATAAAAAATACATAATTCCAGTATTTTCACTTATGCTCAAAACAAATATCTAATACAATAGTGTTTATTTTTATATGCATGGAAATAAAATTAAGTTGAATTTTTTAAGGAGAAATACTATCACTTTTTCCCATTTTGTCCTGTAATCTTATGGATTTGTCCTATTATTTGAGTAGCTGATAATGTCTTTTTCCTAGTTAATTTATGCAGAATTTCCAAATAAGCTTGGAATATTCCAAGCTTATAAACAGATATTTAAGGATTACATAGTTTTGTGAGAAATGATCACTCTACTCATAACAATGAATAGTTCCATGGAAATGTGTTCTTGCTTTCTAATACTTTACACATAACTCAAATCATTTAAATATCAGAAGTTGTATTCTACTTACAAATCTGGTCTCTTGTATGTTGCATCTTATTTAATGCAGACCCTTTGGGGGATTTTCTGAGGGAAATCTAGCTAATTTAATAATGTCTACCATGCCAGCAAGAGCCATATCTATAAACAGAAAGAAACCAGAGTTCTTTAAGTTGACTAAAAAAATATAGTCAAAGCAAGTTAGAATATTCAATAATCTTAAATTGTTAAGATCAGATATTATCTAGATAACTCTATAATTATGTTCACCATTACTCCACAGCAACGTGAGTTTAAGACTAGGAGAAAGAACAATTACATGTCATCATGTGCTCATTTTCATTTTTCCTACGTATCAGTATTATCTAATGAATTTTATGAATTTTGCAGTAGTAGATTGATGAATTTCTTAGTCTTCCATACAAAATACATATACTCATAACAGAGAGCCAACATAATGAAAAGTTCAATACAAGTTTTGCAAAGTTCGCAGGTAACCAAGTATGTCATTTTATTCAGCATTTGACCATGTATTTTTTTCTTTATTGAAGAAGATAATGACTTGAACAAGAGTGTATGATCTTTTCGGTTATTTGCAATTCAAGGACATGACTGAGAGATGGCTAGAATGTTCTCTTTGTTTTTCCCTTCACTGAACTAATAGATTTTAAATCCTGGGTGAACAACACCAGTAGTTAAGGTGCTTTGGAAAACAATTTAATTTTTCTAAAGTATAGTCCTTGTTGTCAAGGCAGTTTGAAACTAGAATGTTACGAAGAGTTAGAAATATCATCTGTTGCTGTGGCAAAGAGCCAAGCCCACCAGTTCCTACTGGACAGAAATCCAACCAAACATATTGGCTGGTTTACTCACATCCTCTGCCAACTGAGCCAAGTTGTTTGTATGATGGCAGTCATAGGAACACATGGGTTATACCATAAGCAACATCGTGCAAGTGCATCTTTAGGTAAAGATAAAATACATACTACAAAATTAAGCAAGAAAGGAAACATAACTACAAAAGTCAAGGCTTTTTAGTGTGCCAAATACCACACATTATTTTCTTTTACTTCAACGAAATAACATCATTTCCCCCCAAAAAGTCATCAGATTATGGAAGATTTACCTGCTGCATATTAATGACTGTGGGGTTGTTGTTTCTTATCTTTAGGTTTTGTTTTTCTGTACCTTTTCTATATGGTTATTTCCTGTTGTTGTTGTTGTTGTTGTTGTTTAATTCAGCATGCTGGCATTGAATTTTAAATTGTGATGATGATGATTTATGGTTCTGTGAAACCTGCATTTCTGAGATGACACATTTTTCTGCTGTGTTTACTTTACAAAGAAAAAATTAATTAGCCATGTGGAGGCAGAAAAGTTATTTTAGTCCAGCTTAGAATGTGAATCCCTTTGGGTATACCTAGTGTGTATTCCTCTCATGCAGCGCCTGGGTGAACAGCAGGAGCTCTTTTTCTTCTTCAGAAATGTCAAAAGGAGGAGGGGCAGGCTGGGTATTGTGACACTATGCTACATTGATGTAATATTGGGTCCCCAGGCTTCTTGTTTCTGGAAGCTCCATAACAATGTGGAATGTTATCCTGTGTTTTCTCCTGCCTGTATTTCCATCTGTATGTGCACACATGCATGTGTGTGGTGACATAGATCACTGTTTGGATAGGTCTTGAAGTGAAAACCCTCCCTTTACAGTCTTGGTATCGCTAATCTCGCAGCTGCTTCTCTTCCTTGTTTAAGAAAATTGTATTTTATGTAAAGACACTGTCAAGACCATGTAGCAGCACTGCAGTTACATCTCTGACCAAGCTGACAAGACTCAACAGTGAGCCAGGATACAGGCTTAATGCATTAAAAATGTAATCTCAAAACTGAGACAGTATTTTTTTAATGTAGGAAATCAATTGGAGATGTCCACACATGATGTATAATCATAGCATCGGTTTCAGAAAGGAGTCCTGAAAAGCAGAGCTCAGTTAAGGCCTCAAAATGTCTTAAAGACACTAAACACTTCATTAAACCTCCCTCTCCTCTGAGCCTTTAATAGGCAATACTTCATAGGAAGGTTGAGTCCGAACACTTGTCTTCAACACTTGTGAATGGCCAGGCACAAAACACTTAGCGATGATGTCACGATGTCACTTTCTCTTGGAGATCCCCACCTAGGCCTGCTCTCTCAGGAAATACCTCTACTTGGGGCCATTCTTCCCTGACTTTGGGGAGTAAAACACCTGTACACCTATATGCATTTCACCAAAAGTCTACCCTCTATTGTTCCAAGAAACAAATTGATGCTGCCATAACAATAATGATAAAAACTGACACTATCCAAGTGCCTACTATATGCTAGACACTTAAGTGTTTTACATGGAGCAACTCAGTGAATCCTCACAACTTTGTGAGTTGGGCATAGTCAGTAAACCTTTTTTTACGGTGAGAAAAAAACTGAGGCACAGGGTTAAGTAACTTGCCACAAAGTCACCCAGCTGATAAATCAGGAAGCCAGGACTTGAATGAGATCATCTGAGGCAATGAGTGTTAACCTCTCAGATCTGGAAACTAAGGCACTAACCAGTAAGGCACTGACCAGTATAATGAGGTTCATTCCAAAGGTAAGACTTGTAGGTATTATATTAGATCAAGTGGAGCTTTACAAGCCGGTGGAATTAATTAAGCAAATCTCCATCACTCCCTCAGGAACCATACAGAGAACCAAGCTGCCATAAACTAGGCGAATCCCAGAAACCTTTCTGAAGTTCATTTAAAAGTTGAGTCCAGAAGATGTGAAATAAATGTTACAAAGAAAGATAGTTATTTCAAATAGTTATATAATTATAATAAAAGAGAAACAGGAAATGCTCCAAAATACTCTACAGGATTTGAAGGGGAGATCCGTATGGCAAATGTACTTATTCAAAGCAACTGTTTAGGCAAATCCTGTGTCAGCTTCGGTCTTTGTGACAAGGCATGGACAACTAGTAAAAGTAGTTAAAGTGTCAAATATGGTGCACAATGAAAATCAAAAAGGGGAAAATGTGAGAGTCAATGTTTGGACAATTGATATAAAAAATATGGGTACAATATGGCAGAAGGTGAAAAAAGGTGGCTTCCCCTACAAATGCAATATGCTCAATGAAAGAATGTTTTATCTGGGCATGTCAACAGTCAGCCTAATCTGAAAACCCAACCATCAAGTGCCAGATGAGGGTGCAAAAATGCCAAGAAACATATCAAGAGGTAAAGAGAGCCAATAAAAAAAAATAAAAATAAAAAATTCCAGCTTGTGGCAGTTTTATGAAAAGGATTTACATAGAAATCAAGGGCTAATAATGAGAGCATACAAATTACTGTGGAAAATGATGATTAGTGATAATAATTGTTCGAGAAAACATGTGTGTCACCTGCCTCTAAATGGTAATTTACGTTTGACTAATGAATAATTCAAGTCCCCAGGCTTAGGACAGACTGCTATTGTTACTAACTAGTTTCCTAGCGGGACCAAGGGGAGAGGACTGCAAGTGACTAGACCCCTAGAATTTCGCATCCCTCACAGGCAGTGCCTTTATTGCCACTGACTGCCTGCCCATGCTGACTGAGGCCTGCCCTTCTTTTTGAGGGAGATGAGGGAGGATCAAGAAGAGGATGGGGAGAAGGAAAGGAAGAGGGAGGAAAGAAAAGAGGAAGGGAGGAAGAACAGGAGGAAGAGAAGAAGGAAGCATCCTCTCTTCAAATGTTAAAAGCATTGCAGGAACTTGCTTGGTTTAAAAAATATCCATGGAGTCTGAACTGTTAGATCTTAGAGAAAAATCCTTTTGTTGTTCAATGTTAAGTTCTCAGAGTTTACAAATAAGCAAGGTAAGCAGGATCCTAGGTAGTGTGATTTCAGGGACACTGGCTTTAAAAATAAATGCTTGTTTCCTTTCTGCTTTGCAAAGTCCATAATTAACTTTTCCTTTACTTTCTTTTTGGATATAATGTAAGCATCTCTAGGAGAAAGCCAATTTAAATCTTTTACACTTCAGTATGAAACTTTATCAGATAATTTTCCTACAAATTATTGAACAAGGAAAGTACAATACAAAGGGTGTCTAAAGAAGGAGGAGTGAGGAGTTTCTTTGGTGGCTCAGCAGAAACGAATCTGACTAGTATCCATGAGGATGCAGGTTCAGTCTCTGCCCTTGCTTAGTGGGTTAGGGATCCAGCGTCAACCCTGAGCTGTGGTGTAGGTTGCAGATGAGGCCCAGATCTGACACTGCTGTGGCTGGGGTGTAGGCCAGGCAGCTTTAGCTTTAGCTCTGATTTGACTCCTATCCTAGGAACTTCCACGTGCTGTGGGTATGGCCCTAAAAAAGACCAAAAAAAAAAGGGGGGGGTGTGAAAGAGAGTGGAGAAAGGACTAATGCACTGCAGTTTTCCCTGCAGTTTTGTGGTTTTCCCTAAAAGGATGGTGAATATGAAGGTACTGTTTTAACCTTCCAGCAAAGGACCCATGCGTGTCATTTGTCTTTGAGTGCATATCACCAACCTTAGAATAGCCATTTTATGGATGTTTGCTGAATTAATGAATAAATGAATGCAAGTTGCTAACAGTTAATATATTCTTAATATTTTATATAATCTACAAGCAAAATCTGGAGACATGGCATATACAGCAAATTTTCTTCTTAAGTAGATATTCCTCTGCATTAATTTCTAAACCAGGCTCTGCCTTTTCCCACACCATTTTAGTTTCTGGTGAGGAAATGTATTGTGTTATCCTGAAAACCAAACCAGAACAGGCGCTTTTTTGGTGGATATTATAAGGAGGAATGGCTAATGATAAGAGACATCCAAAAGATGATCTACAATACATAAAAATATGTTCAATCATTTATTCAATATTTACTGAGTTAACTGTCATGTGACCAGTAAAGAAAGCAAATTCTATGACCTCTTGGAGCAGATAGTCTAGGAAAGGGAAGTAGTTTTTTTTTTTTTTTTCAAATTGCAAATATGTATAAAAACAAAGCTTTTTCAGAATGTTATAGATTCTGTTTAAAAAATATGAGTATGTCAGAGAAAGAATGATGGGGTAGGTTTGGCTTGGGAATGCGTCTTGAGAATGCAGTGAGAAGGATGCAGTCATCTTGATTTCTGGAGGAAGTGTTCCAGGCTTGGAGAACAGCAATTGTGAAAGCTAAGAGCAGAGTCTTCTGAGGACAGAAAGGTGAATGTGGTTTTGACATGGGAGAACAGCACTCTTCTTTCTCCTCATACAAGCTCAATAATTTAAATTGTCATTGAATGCTCTTTTAGAATTAACATCTAAGAGTTAGAAACAATTCTTCCAAACTGTCTAAATTCAAATCCTGTCTTTGCCATTTTTTAAGACACAGCAGTCTTATGTTCCAGAGATTTCTGTTCCAGTTCTTTCTTTAATGTGCTTCTCCATAATTGTACTGATGAGTTTAAGCATGAAGACAGGCCAGCCTTAAAAAAGTGAGCCTATGTGATATGATTATGCAGCCGTCACTTGATGTTAGATGGTGAAAACAAGAGTATTTCCTCCAAATACATTCATTATAATTTACACCTGAACTGGGAAGCTTGAAGGAACTGTGGTCCAGGGTTTGGACATTAGCATATTTGTAATCATCAACACATTAGCACAGATTCATTTTTATCACATGATTTAATCATTATCTTGGAAGGCAAAGAGTGGGACCCTAAAAGGCTAGAAGTAGAACTAAGCTGGGTTGATAAAGGAGAAAAGTCAACTCATACATGAAGAAAGAGTTAATTTACACTCAAACTTTCAGCCATTCTAAATAATGGTTCCTGTGTATTTATGCAAGAAAGTATAAATGTTTCCTTGATGAAATAGGATATGAAAGACTCGAAGCAAATGAACACTTTCCTCTAGAGCTATGCAAAATTGCAAAGTCCTTGTGTGTATGCTGTGATTGTGTCCACTGCTGATTGTATCGTATAAGACTTTTTGCTTTCCTCAATTTTAAAAGTGTTTTCAGTACTAAATACCTCACAATGGTAGTCTTAAAATGTTAATTTTAAATATTATGCTATTATCTATTTTAATTTAATGTTACCCTAATAGTAAATCTATTGTAACTGAAGTAGCATCTTAATAAATAGCTACCATTGCAGACTTACTTTGAGACTGCACATATTGTTCTGAGTATATGCAACAGTTGGAAATGGTATTCAAACTGGCATATCAGAAGTTTTTTTTTTCAAAAATACCACAGGAAGTAGAAAAAAACACAAACAAAACCCCAAAAAACAAAAAAAAACTAATGAGGCTCACTTTCTTGTATCCCAGAAGTTGATTCCAAAGACAAAGGGATAGGAGCAAGTGGAGGGGGAAAAGGACAAGAAGGAGGAAAAGAAAGGATAAGAAAAGATAGAGAAGAAGAAAATGAAGAGAAGAAAAAGAATTCAAGTGTATTGTAGGAAGTGACTTTATTCAAATAAGTATATAATATTCCCAGACGAATGCTTTGCATACATATTTTGACACATTTATTTAAAATTTTTTAAATGTACTTTATTACACATGTCATAATGTATAGCAGGAATCTCTTTATAACTTTATCTCATTTGTCTTCAGTGAGATACATAAAATACAAAGATACACTTAATTCAAAAAACTTTGAATACAAAGGTTCTCCATATCAGAACTAACAAAATTGAAAGTAATTGAAAAAAAAAAAACCCACAACACTTCATTAAACTATTATTTACTTTTCTCTCTGTGTGTTGGCATTATTACCAACAAACCACCTTTAAGGGGCTAACTGCTTTATACTGTTCATTTCTGGTACCTGATTTCCCCCTTTATGCCATTCCATTCCATATTTCACAGTTCTAACCTCAAATTTTTTAAATTAACCACCAAGGAGAGTAGCAAAATATTTTTTGCATTCCTTGCAGAGGCCTGAGGGACTGGGGCCCCAGAATTAACATCACACAGGATTTGACTCTGCCCCTGTGAAGAGCATTGAATGGGATGGGAACACAGACCTGTACTGCTTTGTGTACTCAGAGTCAGCTCCACTCTTAGCTACCCATAGCGTCTGTTTTTTTCTAAACCACACTTTTCCCTTTTAGTGGGCACGAAAAACCATGGGTTGGAGAGTACTGGAGGAATATGACCTCTCCTGAACTCTGCGGACCTCTGCTAAGAGCTTCTGCTTAGGGGTCCAGTAAATAGGTTCAAACTCTGCTTCTGCACATACTAGCTCTGCAACTTTGTGAAAGTCATTCACCTTCTCTGCACTGCACGTTTCAAATTGGAAGGGAAGAAAAGAGAGAAGGAAAAACTCTCTTATGTGATTGCTATAAGATAGCAGGAAAGAAAAATAGATAAAGCATTTGGCTCAATACATACTGCTTTAGACATATTAAATAAATGGTAACTATAATCACATGTAAGCCAAATAATTTCCAGATTTTTTTAATCAACAGAAACAAAAATTGATTAAATTTTTTTTCCATCAACAGAAGTATATGGGCAGGTAAATCTTGACTTATGCATAGTTTTGTAATTATCTTAAATTATATATATATATATATAAACTTGGTGGGTTGAGGCATGAGGGGACAAGTGGTATATGGGGTGGGAGGGAATCACATTTTTAAGAATAAGTATCCTTAAATTTCATCTAAAGCAGATGGAGAAACTGAGGCCAGGACAAGAGTTTGACTGGACCTTGGTGGTGGCAGAACCGCGCTCTCCTACACCTTTGCTGGAGACCCGTCTGCCCTTTTTCTCTGCCCAGGTGCCCTGATCCGAAAAAAACACTGAGCCTTCAGCGCCCCACCCAAGCTCCAAAGTCGCATCTGCCCCAAGTCTCAGCCCAAAGCTCAGCCTACCCCCAGGCGGCCTAAAAGTGTCTTTGACCCTCTCGGTGGAGTTCCTCTCCAGATGTTCAGCTGGATCAACTCCAGAGATGGGCCAACAAAAGCACGTAGAGGAAATGGAACAGGACGAGGTTGGAGGGTCAGTGCAGGTGGCAGCAGTCAGGACAGGGGTTAAATGCGCAGTGTAAGTTTCTGAGGGGGCTCCCAGGGGATCCATCACCCAGTTCTGAGCGGGGCGCCGGGTATCCTCCCTTGTTCAAAAGTTCTAGGACGGGAAATTTAAGTTCCTGCGGTTTGATCCCCAGGATTTTCCCGAATTGCACGGAGGATCAGCAAAATTGTGTAACTGCTCAGATTATCATCGTTGTCATTTAAGATGGAACGAGACGTTGAGGATAAAATAAGTAGCGAAAAATTCACTTTCAGACTTCGGGTCCCAAGCCTAAAATCTCCCGGCCATTCCTCCTTAGTAGCCAACACCCAGGCGCTAAAATTTTGCAATTTGAGAAGGAAAAAGACAAGAGAATAAAGACCGTGAGCCTTCGCAGGCTCTTTTTTTTTTTTAATATAAAGACTAGCTTAAATAGTCCAAATTTATCTTTTCGATAGCTCCACGCATAAGTTCTATAACTCCAGCACAGAAGAAAACGTTAATAGCCAAAAGCCGGAATGCCAGAGAAAGATCCATCACTATCCTTGCCACGACCCTCGCGCTGAGCGTGGCTGCGGCTCCGGGGACGGCTCCCTGGAGCCCACCTGCTACTTGGCCCCAGGGCTCGCCAGGCCTTGGGGTCTCCGAGCCTGTGGCATCCTCTCCATCTATTTTCCCAGACTGCGGAGTACCCCCACCTCCAATTTCCTAAGTAAACTGTTGGGGAGCAATTGTCGCTCTAATTCCCAGCGGGATCGCGGAAGGATGCGTGGGAGTTGGGGAGGAGGGGTTGCCCGGAGTTTGAATCTTTCCATCCCCAACAGCCGTCGGGAACGCGGAGGAAGCAGAGCAGTAAGATGGTGGCCACTCGCTGGCCAAGTTCCCGGAGATTATAGGAACTAACGAGTCAAGTCCATTCCTTTCTAAATCTCACTGGGAAAGACCGTGAAGATGAACCATTTGAAAAAAGGGTGACACCTTTAACAGCAGTGCGGGACTGCTAGATATTTTAAATTGGGAAATAAGCCCTGTCACCTCTACCCTAGTGGAGAGGAACCAGGGCCTGGGATAATGTCCTGGGATGCGAGGGCGACGCCGAGAGCCGGCAGCTTGCTGTTTTGATTCTCCCATACGCGTGAGGCTGGTCCTCATCAGCGCCCACTAAGAAGCGCCTGTGAGCGCCACTATCAAAGGTAAATCTGGCACGCTTGGGCCTGAGACGAGGTCCCTGGGGGCCCGGTGGGCTCAGGCACGCCCGACCCTTCGTAAAGTCCCAGCTTACAGTGAGAAGAGCGCTCACTTTGCCTCTAATGGCAAGGCGAAAAGTGCTGCTACGTGGCCAAAGGTAAGTTCCTAAATTAACAAGGGTCCAATCAGGGCAGGACTCCGTTTTGGTGACTGCTCAAGGCTAGGCATAGCTTCCCAACTTTGGCCCCAGGTGTGCGGTCCCCTGGCCAGCAGGCAGTAACCCCCGCTGTGTGCGCCCCAAGTGGCACTGAAAGTAATTCGCGCCACTCTTTTGGGGGCACAGAGGTTAAGCGAGTGGGGCTGGAACGCGATTCGGTCCTTTGTTGTGGCGCTACAAGTTTTGTTCTTATTTGATTCCGAAGTTGATTGGTTTGTCTTAGCCCGGAGTTATAGGGATCTCCCGCCGCGTGCGGTGGAGGGGAGGTCGAGGGAAAAGCCTACGCTGAAGCACCGTTGCTGTAAGGGTCACGTCTGGGCATTGTGAAGTTGAGAATTGTTTTGTTTCCTGGCTACTTTACTGAAGAGATCATTTCTTAAGCTATTAAAATTCGCATTTATCTATTAAAATATATTATTTTATTGTGGTATTTTTATTATAACATATACTTTATATTTGGGACTTAAAATGCTTGTATTTCACTTAAGTAGCTCCCAAACGTTCTTCTCTGGTCTACAATGAAATCTTCGGCCCCCGTGGGTTCCCTGTCATCGCACATTTCTCTCCCTACTAGGGTACAGTTCCCCCCACATCCCTCAGCACGGCAATCTGACAGCCTTGCTAGGAACGTAGCTGCACCCTGTGGCTGACTTCCGACTCTGGACTCCTAGGGACAAATTCATAGCGTACTGCCAACGTGTCTGGCCCAGAAAGGAGGGAATGGGAACTCCTTCTCTAGGAAGAGCTGAGCCCCCCAATGACAGAGTCCAATCGGAAACCCTGCCACAGCCTTCAGGGCGAGGCCTGGCTCTTCCGCAACCTTAGGGCCTCTCCGACTTATTTCCAGGACAGTTCTGAAGACGAAAATGGGGAGGTTTGGAGAAAATAACACTGCCCTGCTACCCTGCCCCGTGCCCAGTTCTGTTCTTCCTTCCCCCGCAGTACAAACTTTATTTGAGTGTGACTGTCCCTCTGGCTCCGCTGTCCCTCCCTGACGCTGCTGTCCCCTGACATTGGGCCCTAGACGCGCTTCCAGCGGTACGTGCCGGCGCCGCCCGACTACTGCGCTCCCTGCGCTGATCCTCAGTCGCAGTCCCGTCTCGGACGGTGCGAAACGAGCCCAAACGGGTGGTGCTCATGATCTGGGGAGAGCAAATGCCTCGGGTTCCCTATATCTGCCCCCCTGACCCTTAACGTTCAGATTCTATTACCCAGTGAACAGCCCAGCACAGACGGAGGGAGGACCAGCGACCGCTGAAGGCTACCCCGGGGGAGGGGATCATCCCTAAGTTCTCGCTCGAAATTCGGGCTTCGGCCTTGGCCCTCGCGGGAAGAGTGCCTTAGGGAAAAGGACACTAAAAATCCTCAAACCTTGAGGGCAGGACCCGAGAGGAAGGGCCCCGGCAGGCACCGCGATCGGCGAAGTTACTCAACCACTGCCAGACGACAGAATGCTGAGCTCCGAGGCGATGGGGTTTTACTGGGGCCTCTCCAGCTTCTGTGTTCTGCTCTGGTGTGCGCGGAATGGGCAAAGAAAATGCGGAGTTCTGTTTATTCAGAAAAGGGACTTTCGCTCTGAATTACCATGGCCCATGTTTTGCTTTTGACGCATTCAGTTTTGGGGACAATCTTTTCCAAAAACAACTTCTGCACTAGTTAACAGTTAAAATAAATGAAGGGGTGGGGAAAACAAGTCCTTTTATCCTCCTCGCCTTTTTATTTTTATTAAATGAAATGCTCTTGTGTATTACTGTTATTAGTATTTTTGTGGTGTTGTCTTATTTGCCTGAAGGGTGTGAACTCAGAGGCATATGGGCCATTCAACACGTCATTTGTTTCTGGCTTTCTTCTTGTTGAACCAACTAAGCGTCTTCTTTATTTTTATTCTTGAAAGTAGAAATAGGTCATAAGAGTACTGATGAACTTTGTTTACAAAAGCACATTCTGACTCCTTTCCTTTAGTGGCTGAAGGTCCCCGGAGCTTTGAAAGCTCTGCTTTTCTTTAGGTTCAGAAACCAAAACCCGTAAAGCCCACTTCTCAAACCTCTTCCATAGGCGCTCCTTCCCCCGCCGGAAAGAACTGTAAATAACGTGTGCGCGTGCGTGCGCGCGTTGGGTTTAGATTTCAGATACATCAGAAGAGCCAAAGGCCTTGCTCGACATCACTTGCTGAGGGCCTTTTCTCCCTTAATTTGGGGACTAATGTCCCTCTTTGTCGCTGAATTCTGAGGCGACGCCAGGCTTCCGCGCTGGCGGAAGTTTTCTCTGCTACCAAGCCCCATGTGCTGACTCGCCTGAGCTGCATATCCCCTTGTGTCCACTAGAGGTCACTGGCCCCTCGCGGCTCACGGTGCTGCCTGGCGCCTCCCGCTCCTTCAGCTCAAATTAGCCGCGCGTTAATTAACACCCGAGTCCATCAAGGCGAGTTCCTCCGTACAGTACTCCAGGGCTTATATAGGCAATCCAAACCCAGCCAAAGCAAACCTCCCCAAACCCAACACTTCCAGCATGTCCAAAATGGGAGACAAGCGCCTATGTAACCCGGGCCAAGGTATAGTGCCATCACGCTTTAACTTTTATTGGGTGGGGCTTGTTAAATTGCTGTGAAGATAGCTTTCTCTGCGAGCGCAGGTTCCGCGGGGCCGCCTCTGCGCGCCAGCTTTCGGAGGGCAGTGCGCGTTCTGGCCACCCCCAGCATACTGATCCTGGGGCTAATTTATCCTACTCGGCAGCCACCGGGGAGAGGGACCCAGGTCTACACCCTCTTAGGTGCACACGAATGTAAAAGAATATTTATTTAGGGTGCAGGAACAACAACAAAAAAAATCCACATGTATTTGAAATTGGTAGAGAAAAGAAACAGAAACGACGTTTCTCCTGTCTACAGATTCGGTCTGAGGAAGTGGGGGGGGGGGGTTGAGAAGGACGCCAGGAAATCGACGCTGGTGATTTTAACACGCGAGGAAGGGGGAGCATGCAAATGTCCAGGGACAGTCCCTGCTTCTGGCTGAGTGTTAGTGGTTTTGTTTTTGTTTTTTAAAGATTCCCCCCAGAACTTGAGGTTTAGATTCCCCCCCGCAACCAAAGCCCCCAAAGCATTTTCCATTATGGACTGGGGACACTGAGTCTGTCGCGTCTCCACAGTCTCAACTAAATCCCTAAGAACTGCATGAAAGGAAGCCTGGGTTTATTCGAATAGCACTGTCGAAATTCTTAGTATTTGTAAATCGCCACAAGTTCTTTTGACACGGTGTCCTGGTGAGTGGACGGGTCACCTGAGGAGGTTGTAATTCTTTTGCAGAAAAATTTCGGAAACATTAACACGGGGTCTGACGGAGTTTACATGGTCCGAGGTCTTTCGTCTCAGCCGGGAAGCCGGAGTTTTGGGGAGGAGGATTGTGGATATCCCAGTAGTCTGGGGACTAATCCTTTATCACGGGGTTACTGGTGCAGACCCCAAAGACATTCAGGTTTTTGGGAGAGCAGGATTCAGTGCTTTAATCACTATTTGCCAAAACTGCTCGTTTATAAGCAAATGATATTTGAAGCACCCTCATTGCCAGATAGAGATTCTCTTAGGTTGGTTTAAGCATGGCCGATTAATGAAGCCACTGTCAGCCTTCAGGGGAAAGTGGCATCCTATCAGGCCAAGCCGTGAGTGCCTCCAAGATGGGCTTCAATGGCCCCCCGGAAGGCGGGAGCGGCCGGGGAGTGAAGGCTCCCCGAGGCCCCGCAGCAGGTGAGTAGCCAGCCTCTAATGAGGCCAGAGGGGGCGCCCCAAGGAGCCCACCCTCGCCTGGAGCAGCGAGGGACGTCGGAAGTACCCTGAGGGTTCTGGATCCTCAAAACCATGGCTTTGATTTTTCGCGTCCCAAATATTCTGGGGAGCCACCTTTGAAGCCTACCCTGCAGGATCCAGTCCCCGCCTCTCCCTCCAGACCGAGGCGCCGACCTCCGGTCTCAAATTCGTTCCTCTTCCCCTTGGCCTCTGGTCGGGGCGCTGCCGAGCCAACTTCCAGGCCGGAGCCGCCATCAGAACCGGATCCAGCTCCAGCACCCGCACAGGTGTCAGCTTGAGCAGGGATTATGTAATGGATTTGGCAGCCCAGACTCTAACCAAACGGAATTAAAGAGGGTGGGGTTTTCTCTTTTCCTTTTTCTGTTGACTACAACTGGTATCAGGTGTACTTGATCCGCGGCAGCAGGTGTTTTTTGCAGGAAAAGACCAACATGAACGGCAGCCCAGGTCAAGGCGCTCTCGGAGGGCACCCCCCCCCCCAGGTAGGCCTGGGGGCCCTAGGATGAGCCTCCAGTGTTAAGGTCCCAAGCTGCTCACCTGAGGTCGCCCGCCGCCACAGCCTCAGGTGACCTGAAGTCCAGGCGCAAGGGGCGTGGAGATGATTGCCCCAACTCGATCTCTGTTTTCTGGCCAAAGACCATCTGGTGGAAACTGTGGGGTTCTACCCTACGACTCTTTGACTTTTATTAGCCACCAATTCCTTGCAAGTACGGCTGGGTGTGAATTAGGAAGCAAAATTAGAAGATTCTAGTTAAAATACCTTCACAGACTGACAAGGAGCTCCACCTTCATCTGGGTAACTTTGCCTGAGAATCGCTTAGGCTGGCACAGATCTCTAAAAATCATCCAAAAAGAGCCAGTTTGGGACCCTTTCTAAGATTCGAGACCATGGGACTTTTGCTCAATTAGAATTATGTAAACATTTAACCAATTTTGGTGAGCTGTAGAGGGGATTTCATGTACTGCCAGTCTCCATTTTTATTATACAGAAATGAAAGAAAATTTAGGAATGGTGGCATCTCCCTCCCCACACCTTTTGTTTCCTTTTGGACACCAAATATTTGCTTTCATGGAATCTAATGCTAAGGGCTGGTTTGAACCCCTTAGAGACCTAAGGAAGGGTTTGAGACATAAAGAAACAAATTCTCAGTCTTGGGGAGTGGGCTTAATTTTGGATAAAATAAGGAATAATGTTTAAGTGACCAACTCTAATGCTGAATTTGAATCTGTGTGATTAGTCCCAACAGGACTAATTCATAGCATTAAAAGTCATAAGGTTAAAAACCAAGGCTTGGAGAGTTATGACAGTAACTGTGAAGCCCTGTGGCCAGAGGCTGAGTGTCCAAGTGGTTATTTACAGATTTGGGCATGTATCCCAAATCCTTAATTCTTTACTGATGAGTTCAACTGGAAACTCACTTTCATAAAGAATTGAGTTGTAGCTGTAGATATGAAAACATGTCTCTTTGAAGTAGCTCCCATTTATTGATAAAGCTGCCAGGTAAGGTTGGCAGACTCTTTTTGCTGATATTTACATGGCCCCCCAAGTGTCCCTGTATTGCTGTGTTAATTGTAACATGACCCCAGCAATGACTACCTATAAGGGAGATTTTAGAAAATCTTGTAAAATATTAGAAACAAGTATTTTCTGCAGGGGAATTTTTAAAACAAAGCTCAAACTAGCCCTATTAAATACATCATGTTCAAAACTAGTAGTGAATTCCTGCTTTCCTTGGTGCTGTGGAAGCCATTGATTGTTATCACAGGACCTCTCGGAAAAAGAATCAGGAAGCGGCACCCCTACACACCCCCACCCCTTTTTTTTAATGCACAAGAGTTTCTTCTTGAATCCCATTTGCTGGATCTCATCTGCCAGCTGAAGATCCCCTCGTGATCTGGGTAGGAACCAGCCCTGACATGCAGCCTTGGGCTCCTGGGTGGAACTTGGAGATAAAACTATGTTTTCTTGTCAAAGGACAAAATGATTTTGTTCAGAATCGGGTTGTGTTTTCAAGTTACCTTTCCATCTAGTCATGTGATGCTTAAAAAACTGATAAACTCCTGGGGGGGAGGGGGTGTCACCAGTGAACTAATTTCAGATTGGGTTTTTTCCTTGAGTCCTCGTAAAGGGTTCCAAACCTTCAAAGGGGGCAGGCCAGACATCACTGGGGCTGCTTGGTGTCTAAGTCAAGCCTGGGGGTTAGGGGGAGCATTTTGCTAACAAGAAAGATGAATTCTCCAAGGTTGTAGATGATTTAAAAGAAAAACAAAAGGAATGTAATTTATAAAATTTGCTGTTTAAAATATTAAAAAGGTATTGCAAATGGCTAAGATCTATTTAAATGACCCAAAGTTTCTTTTTCCTCCTTTACTTATTAGATAATCAATTACTTTCTTTCACAGTAAGTGTTCTGTACCACAAAAGTGTATTTTGTTGAGCCCCACCCCTTCTTTCAGAGAACCCAAATCTGAAGCCTCATTAGAACAAAACACTGGCTAATAATTTCAAAGAAAGAGTCAAAATAGTGTTCAATACACAGAGCAATTTAATTATTAAGCAATTTTTAAATAAGGAAAAAATGAGTTCTAGATCCATCATGCCATTGTACTATAGCTGAACGTTGCCCTTATACAAATACTCATTTCTAAATGTGTGCCTGATCCACGGAGATTGCACACATTCTCAGAAACCGAACCCCAAACCGCGAGGCTGCGGGAGAGCTGGGATTCCGATGTGCACGGAGTGTGCCCTTCTAGCACAGCGACCTGTGAGTGCAGGCTGAGTGGGATCTGTGTATATCCTTCTTCCTCTCCTATTGCCGCTCTCCAAAAGAATTTTTAAAATTCCACTTCCGATTGGTAAAATACAATCCTCGTTTAATAGATTGCACATCGGCTCGTTCTGATGAAGGGAAACATTTTTATTTACCTACAACTAACAACTTCGTTTCATTTTCCTTCAAAACTAAGGTGGGCACAAACTAGCAACGTTTTATCCTGCTTATTTTGGAACAAGATGTGGCAGATAAACAGGTTCTAAAACATGCCAAGTGTTCCAATAATTTAACGTTCAAAGATTTTTTTATGCCACAGGATGGACCTATAACTCTATAGCAATGATAATCCCTTAACCAATATACAATGCATTGTTCACCAAACCCTCCAGTGGTCTCACTGGAGTGGGAGAAGGAGGATGGTATCTGTGACACCATTGCTATTATTTAAATGAAACAGCTAGGAGAGAATATAATTGTTAATAAAAAGCCATCTCTCCGCCCCTCATGGTTTCCCCTCCCCCTCTGGCATTTTATGACGTGTCATCTACGATAAATATAAGCAGAATTATGTCGATCCGAGTAGCCTACTCTATAACTGTAATGTCGTATTTGCTGGTCAGTAAAAAAATGCAGAGGAAAATTACCATATTTAAGGAATAGTTGTTTGAGGAAATATATGTATTTATGAGTTTAAGAATATATGCATTTATGAGTTTAATCAAAGTTTCTCTCATTTTAAAGGTAAAAATGTGTATGTGTGTACACAGAGTTCTATAAACGTTTGTGCTCACCCTCTGTAGTACCCCTTGTGTTTGCACATTGAAGGTGGCCATGTAATCGTTTCATGGTGCTGGCTTAATGCAGTTAACAGAGAACTAATGGGTTGTCTATGTCGAAAAGCATGCTCCTATTTTTTAATCCCGTCACGTAATGAACTGGTTTTGTACCAGTCTGAGGCTTCCACCTTTAGCCATTATGGATGCTCTTGTCCAAAAAACCCATTTCAACCACTTTTGGTTCCTGGCCACCATTACCAAAATGACCCCATTCTTTCCCTGCAACTATTCTTTATTTTTTAAAGCCTATTTTCGTACTTGACAATACAATAAACAATCTTTGCTGTATAGAAACTCATTTGAAATGATCCGGTGAGCTCCTGCCTTGGTCCTTGCTGCAGACTGTAATGTCAAATACTGGATATGATAGGACCTGGTCGTGGGGCTCCAAGCTGTAGGAGACCGAAGCTACTTTTTCGTGCAGGGATTTCACCTTCTTTCTAGTCAGAAGCGTGCGCGCTGCACACACACACACGCACGCACACACACGCACACACACACACACACACACCCCTCTCCGTAATAACAAGCTGAGGGGGTGCCCCAAATGTGAGCAGAGCCGCAGGGCTGAGGCAGACTGAGTCGGGGCGGTGCGGAGGCCGCCCGTGTGAGCGGCTCCCCGCCCAGGAGTAAGGCTAAGGTGGGCGCCGAGGCCAGGGTAAGGACGCGGTGGGGATGCGCGGGCTTTCAGTTCGTGTCTGAGATGCGGGCGAGGGTGACCAGGAACCCAGGAATGAAACCTAAGTTGCATGGAGCTTGGAGCCCCTGGACAGCCACCCGCGTCCGGGCGGAGGAGAGCCGTCCGCGGTCTGAGCTCGAGCGTGGAGAGGCCTCCGGCGCTCAGTCTGGCTGGGGAGAAGCCCGCGAAGAGGGTCCCGCGGCGCTTTTGTACAGCCCCGCCTCGGCCAGCAGCGATCTGACGCACCGGCTCCCCCGGGACGCTGGGGGCGTCGCACTGCAGCTGGGTGGGGAGCAATTTATTCCTCTCCGTCCCATCCCAGCCCATCTTCGGTTACTCCACCCTACCCCTCCCCTCCCTCCTCCTCTACCTACGCCTTCACTACCTCGAATTCTCCACCTCCTCCTCTTCTTCCATCCCCCTTCTACTTCTCTCTCCCCCTCTCTCTCCTCCCTCCCGCCTCCCTTCCCTCTCCCCTCCTTCTCCTCTCCGAATAAGCAAGCTTTTGCTTCTAAAATCACAAGTAATCCTCGTGTGTAACAGAGAGAGGGAGAGAGAGAGAGAGAGGGAGAGAGAGAGAGAGAGAGAGGGAGAGAGAGAGAGAGGGAGAGACAAGCCTGCCCCGCCGAGAGCGCAGCAGACAGGAGGGGAATCTGGCACAACGGCTGAGAGAGGAAACTTGACGCTTCAGGGACACCATTTGCCAGGGCCTCACTCGAGGTAAGTACTCTGGGGATAGCAGAGTTCGATTCCTGGCGGGGTCCAGCCTCTGCCCATGGCCCAGGCAGGAGAGGTGGGCACCATTACCAGGGATTACTCAAACGATGATAAAAATGGGGGTGGGTTGCTAGCGGGCGGGTGGAGCGGGGTGCGGCGAGCAGGGATCCGACCAAAGGGCCGTGGTCAGCAGGGTGCTTTGGGCTTGGAAAGGCTGGACTCTGGGCTCCTGACCTGGGGCACCCTGTGATCCTGCCAGGGTTCCGTGAGGCTACGGGGCGGGTGGGGTTGGGAGGGCTTTCCGCTATCGGGTTTTTCTCCCTATGCAGGGCGTCCCCACAGCTCCCCTCTTCTAAACAGCCTCTGCCCTATCATGAAGTCACAGTTTGCACCTAGCTCGAACCTTGTTAAGGGAAAGTTTAGGAAGGCGGGGGCTTGGTAGGTCTGTGTAGAACCTAACTGGGAATCCAAGACTTGCACGGAAAATCGACAGTTTTCCTTTTTTTTTCTTTTTAAAAAATTACCCTTAACGAAAAATTGTATGCATTCAAAAAGATTATTGGATTATTATGTCTGATCAGCTGCTGATGACCTACCAATAAGCGTTTTAAACACACGCACTTTTGCGCGCGCGCGCGCACACACAAGCACCACACACACACACACACACCAGGGGGTATGTGCAGTGGGAAAGGCCGTCGTCAGAAGTAACTAAGAATTCAGAGGAAGTCGCCAGGGTTTTTAAGTGTGTAAAGGCTGTGTACATGTCCTCCATGTGTACAGAGAGCAGAGGGAGGGGGCAGAGGGAGAGCGCGTTGGCTCGGCGTTTTCTCTGTGTCTGTGTGTTTCGCGTGTTGTCAACTGGCTCTGGTTTCTAAGCGCTGAATGCTGCCAGGGGCGGGGGCCAGCATCCACCAGCCACCTCGGCACCCTAGTGGCGAAACAGGACTCATTTGTTTGGTGCAGAGCGGTGACGACCTAGAAGAGACTGAAGTGTGGTTAGGTCGGCCCCCTGCCATCCATTATACCTGCGGCAGATGGCTCAAGTGGTAGAATGGTTTTGTTTGCGGGGATCAAGAAGGGAGGAGGGGGAGTATAGAGCCTCGCCCCACTCTAAGGAAGAACCAAACCTTCTTTCATAGAAGCCACATTCGTACCATCAAAACCAATAATGTTGCCACGGTCCATGAGTGAACCTGGACATGTTAGTGACCTTGGTGCCTGACTCCAGTTGATGACATAGCAGAATTTTAGGATCAATATTTTTTTTGAAATAAATTGCTGATGAAGTATCCACTCCTCCCTGTACATGTGCACGCGCGCGCGCGCACGCACACACACACACACACACACACACACACACACACACACCTGTCTCCAACCAGATGCAGACAGGTGTCCTTGGAGCTCTATTCCCTAAAGCCAAACGTCATTGAGCCCCTGTAGATTGCTGAAAGCAGCTGAAAGGGAGGCCAGTCCAGGAGCTGGAAGTCCTCTAGTGATTTATTCGATCAGCCTGCTTGCTACCACAAATAAGGCCCCCACCCCCAGATAATCATCTAGCTGGGATTTAACAGGGTTTTAAATATTTCCATCTTACTTTACATGCAACAATGTGCCTTTCTGATCAATAATCCCATCTTTGCATCCCTATCTTCCTTCATGCTTCTCAACAAGCAAGAAAGGAAATGCAGGCATGTCTGTGGGTACGCGCTCTTGCGCGCGCCCGCGCGCGCGCGCGCACACACACACACACACACACACACACACACACACCCTCCAAGGTGAGCCCAGAAGGAGGGCAGGTATGACAAAGGAACACAGACATAATCTAATGACATTTTAGCCTGTCTTTATTACTTAATTTACTTGCTTAATAAGAGGAATTTAAAGAGAAATATATTAAGGAAAACCTAAACAGAAGAGAAGCTTTGTCTCCACCCTTACTTAACACACACACACCAATGTAACAACCAAATATCCATGGTTTATATATTTTTTATATAGCCATTACATAATGTTACATATAATAATATGCATACATTACTATTTCTTGTGAATAAGAAATATTTCACTGGCCTAATTTTCTGTTCAAAGTAAATAATCCTTTAATTAGGGTTTAATATGCTTATGTTTTGGGGAGTGACTAGGTGTATAGAGAAATTCCATAATTTTTGACACTTAAATTCTAATTTTCTATTTTTAATGTTAAATCAACAGTATTTAGGATCAATAAAATTAAAGAATACCAAACAACAATGAGGACCCACTTGGATAAGATTTTCAAGTCACAAATACAAATATAGCTACATTCTAGCAACTTAGTGCATCTTAGGGAAAACTTTAAACCCCTGAATTTCTCAAAGTGTTTTCAGTACCTAAAGACACCCTTGAACTAGGTTTGATTAATGGTTGCTTGTTGGTACCCAGTGTAATTTAATTTTTCTGTATAATTTTCTGTTCTATGAAGATTTCTATTGCACCAGGAGAAAGTTGACTTTGATATGCAGTGGAGTACAGGATTAATTGACAGAAATGTCATTCAGATATAGCTCTGTTTTATTTACTATTAGTAATACAGGGTTTTTTTTTTTTTTTAACCTATATCATACAAACTGCTAAGGGCCTGCTCTGGGATGTGAATTCATACATCATCAAAACACAGTCAGATACACTTGAAGGAAAAAAAATTAAAGAAAAAAAATACTTTGCAAAACTGATTTGAAGAACAACTTTCATGGAAATTTTAGAGAATTTTTAATTAAAAAATGAAGAATTCTTGATCTAAAACTCTTGACTTTAGGGGCACTAAGAGATTCCAATTTTATTTAAATAAAATAGAAAACTTTTGTAATTTTAGAGAATGCGTACATATATTTAGACCCAATAGACCTCCCCTTTTCCTCAAAACACTTTAGACTCCTGTTCCAACCAGTATCTAGAGCTAAGGAAAATAACTTCCAAGATGAACTCAAATTTCTTGTTTAAGTGCTAGAAATCTAAATGAGCATTTTAAATGAAAACTCTGAAGGATTCTAATTAGTTCGAATCTTTCTAGAAGGAATATATTTTAATGTTTAAGCAAGTTAACACCTGATTCACACTCAGTCAGGCTTCTCAGGCCCAGGTGAGCATCAGAACCCAACACAAGTAGCAGAAGCATCTGGGGAAGAACAACCTGAGATCCTTCCTCCACATAATGCTAGGATCACCTGCTTCTCCTTTTCTTAGGATGGCTATTCGTGCAGAAAATACTGAGGTGAGAAAGGAAATCTGAAATACATGATTTCTTTTCATCCTCATCCTTGCTAGATTCTGAGGGCCTCGCCTTCCCTTGGCAACCTCTCCCACATTTTCCAACCAATGCCAACAATCTAAGCATTCACACTTACATTTAGAAGAATCTATCTAGCTATCATCTGTCTGTCTGTCTGTCTGTCTATCTATCTACCTATATCTATCATCTGTCTACATAGGTATCTAGTAGGTCTCGAAAATATAGCCGGCACCCCAAATTTGACTTTACTGCTGGTGTAATTAAGAAGATCATAATTCTTAAAGAAAAGCTACCTAATCTCATTCCCGGCGGCCGTCAGGGTCATGGCGCACTCAAGGTGCCACCGAGGCTGTCGAGCAGGAGGGCTCGGGTTCGGCCGTCCGCTAGCCTGGCATCAGCCCCTGTGTACGAGTTCATGTCTTTGATTCGTACATTTCCCTTCTTTATGGAGGATAATGAACTCTCTCCGTTCCTAATTCGTAAAGATAAAATTTCTAGTCAGCACTGAAAAGAGTTGATGAAGAGGCCTGGGTCGTGAACCCGGAGCGATTAGAGCTCCCGTCTCGGCCTGATCTCTCATAAAACCGGGAGACCGTGGCTAACTGCGTCTGCGGGTCCCTCGGTTTCCCAGAAAAAAGTCTCTGGCTGGAGAGCGTGTGTGCCCACAAGCGTGTGCAGGCCTTCTGTCATCCCCCTAGGGGTCTGTAGAAGCGGAGGCTTTGCCTTTCCCAGAGCAAGCAAGGCCTAGCGGAGCAGGTTGAGCCCTGGGTACAGATTTCTGGGGCTTCCCAAGTCCACGCAGCCGGGCACCCCCAGGTAGGGGCCGCCCCGACGGCCCCGACGCGTGCCCTCGCGGCCAGTAGGTGTCGCTGTTCCCCTGCTGGCCGGAGCCGGGAGCCCCGTTCTGGCCCCCCGCACCACTCAGCCTTCTGCATCGGGTGGGTTTACAGACCCACCAGAGCTCACGAGAGAGGGCCGCTGCCCTCGGGGACCGTCCCCTCGCTCACCTGGCCGCGACCGCAGTGACCTTGTCTGGCCTAATGGAGCGCCTTCGGGGAGAGAAAGAAAAGAAGGGTCTTTTGGGGGCGAAATACGGGGCCTCGACAGAATTGGCTCAAAGCCACCAACTCTCTCCCTTTATCTTCTTTTCACGCGTTGTGGGCCGCGACTGAGTACTGGGACATTCCTGGTAAAATGAGCGGGGTATTCAACCTGGGGTCCACACTGGCTTTAAAAATAAACAAGACGTTGAGATCCCGCCTTTATGGCGGCTAGCCACAGAGAGAAGGATTTCAATTTCTTGCCATTAAAAACAAAAACAACAAAAAACAAAAACAAAATAAAAGGAAAGAAGGAAAGAAAGAAGCCTGGGCCTGGCCGCATGTATGAGCTACAACCATCTTGTATGCACAATTCCTGTACACAGCAATGCCAGTAACCGCGTCCGTCCCCCTTCCCCGACCCACGAAGAAGTCAGTATTTGGAGGTGGCTGTCTTCCCCAAAGCATTGCTGGCCAAGTATTATTGCCCTTCGGAAGGAATCTGTATTGAAATTCTAGGTATTGAGAATTCTGCGCCCTTTGACTTGCTGCGGCTCCTTGCCTTTGGCCTCGGTGTGCTGGGTGAGAGATTATTAATCAGAAGCGTTCTTTATGTGTGTCTCAAAAGGATGCGGGTTTGGCTTCTGAATATTAAGAGGGATATTTACAATGGGGTACATCCTCTAGGTGTCTGGAAATTTTACTATGATTCTGATTGTTTTGTACAGGGAAATCATTGCTCCGGTTTGTAGATGGGGGGTATTGAAAACGCTAAATTCGGAATCTCAGTTATTGAAAGAGTTAGTATGCAAAATGACACTGGCTGTGTATTTAAACAGACGTTTAAAATCATATCCTCAGTTAAAATGTAGGTATATTTTGCAGTAAAATTTTAAACTTTACATTTGTTTTTGGTAAACATAATGAATTCGTAAAGAAGAAAAATGTAACAATCAAATGTCAAAGAGGAAGAAGAAAAATTCTTACTGAAAGTCCAAAATATTGTGTAACATATCTTCTTCATGACTCTGGGCCTCTAGTTCGCTATTTCAGAAGGGTAGGCAAGTGTCTGAGTCTTCAAGGCGAGCCTTAAATTTTTTAACATGAGGTGGCCAACATCGTCTATAAATGTGATGCCTTTTGCTGTATTTCACAAAATTGGCTCCTTTCGTTAAATCCTGTATCTATTATACAATTCTAAATAATTATTTCTGATTGAGATGGCAAATTAATCATTCGATGACGTGTGAGTGGGGGAGAAACACGTGTCTAATTGGAGGTTGTGAAGTTCAGTGAGGTGGTATTTTTAGCTTGGAAAGACCAAATTCAGATTTTTGGGCATCTCTCTCCCTCCCATCATTTCCCCACTCCCTCTCCATTTTACTCTCTCTTATAGGGCAATCCTTTCCCTTATTTTGCCCCTATCCTCAGCCTCTGTCTCTCCCCCCCGCCCCCGCACCACACACACCCAGCGCCTCTCCTCTTTCTTCTCCTGTTCTCCCTTACTCTCTTCTCCCCTCCCCCCACCCTCCCCGTCCCCCACGTCTCTGTTTCTAACTCCTCGGTCTCCCCAGTCTCCCCGTTTATTGTTTGGTCCGATCAGCCAAGTTAACATAAAAGTGGGAGGCTCAGCACCCTCCCCTCCCGAGCGCCCAGGGCACTTTGGGGAGGTGTCGGCCGCTGACAGGTTATGGCCTGAGTTTTGGCCCTTGGTGCAGGGCAAGTCGCCTGCGGAAGAGTAGGGGTCTTTGCGGGTAGCGAGGCTTATTCAAATACCGCCCGCTGCTGCTGTGATTCGCAGGGACTCGGCCTCCATATGGTAATGCGGGGCGGGGGGGGGGTGGCGGGAGGAGGCGCAGAGAGGAGGGAAGGATGGGGGTGAGGGCGGGGTGGGAGGGGGCTCCGGCACCGCGCGCTCGTTTGCCGGGCTGGGACAGAGCACCCGGACCCACGGTGGCAGCGGCAGCGGCGCTACCCACCCTCCACCACAACATCCACCGAATTCGCGAGCCACCGAGCCATCGGCCCCCGGGGTAAGCCACAGCGCGCACACGGCAGTGACGGTGATGGTTCAGAAGCTTCAGGTTACTACCTTCCGCCAATAAGGGAGATTAGAAACAGAAAAGGAGATTACAGAGAGATCAGAGATAAGAGGTGTACCTCTCTGTGTCCCTTGTCACACAGCGCGCACATACACACATGCGTCTGTACACACATGCATGCACAGACATCCCTACATGCACACATTCTCTACTACTACCACGTAAATATATGCACCGCCACTGTATGCCCTGTATTGTGGCCGGTGTGTTTGTCCTGATCCCTGCATAAAGGTGGGCAGGTGTGTACAGGTAGAATCAAACCACCACCCATGATTGAATTGCAACCAAACTCGAAAAGATATTGAACCTGCCCCGAATTGTTTCACTCAGCCGGGTGCCCCTTAGAAACTGGCAATTCTGTAATCGGCTGTGGAAACCTGCAACTATTCATAAAAAATGCTGAAAATTTACTTTAGGAAACATAATCTTGCTATATATGGCAAAGTAAGTGCAAACCTAAAAGATAAGTGTATTTCTGTTTTTTAATGTTTTACATGTAGCCATTTGACCACTTTTTATTGGGTGACATATGAGCACTTTGGTATATAGGCTTAAAAAAACTGCAGTCAGAGGTAAGGCTGGAAATGCCATAAGAATTAAGTGTGCTAAAAATGGATGCTGGATAGTCTAGCACAAAAGATGGCATAGAGCTGTAGGTTTTAAATGGGGGAAAATACATGTGAATATTTATACATGAAAGCTATTGGGGAGGGTGAGTTTTGCCACGAGTATCTGTGCAGGTAAGTCATTCATAAGAAAACTAATTACCTGTGCAAGTACTCGTATCTGTTTAATTGGATAAGCTGCATGTGTGCATATTTGCTGTTCTTGTGGCTATACAATTATAGATTCAGTCTTCTTAAAATGGTAGCTTTGGGGAAATTTTTAAAGTGGACTTTATAATATATATTTTTCAGAAGCCATTGTGCTGAATAGACAAATTACCAGGAAGAAAAATCCGACCCTATAAATAAGATTTCTGTTACTTGAAATTTAACTCAAGGCCTCTATGTTTTCAGACAAATCAGCTGGCTTAAGATAGTAAACTGTTTTGTTTATTTGCTTTCATTCAAAAGTCAGGAATTAAGGATGTCTTTCAACAAGATAATATGCCTTGTTTCCAGTCATAGTAAGATAAAAATGAAAGTTGGTAAATTTTGAATGAAGCAACGTACAACATGGTTGAAAATGTCTTCCTTGTAGAAGGCTGTCGGTTGCTGCTTCTACACATTTTAAAAAAGATTTTTTGGGGGGGGGCAATAAGAAATGCTAGAAAGCAATAGGGCAGTGAATGCCGCACCTCTCAGTTAATCAGCACAAAAATTCTTTAGAAATCTTTGGAGTCACTTTCTTTTATACATACATTATCTCAACAGCACTGGCCAATATGTGTTTTGCTAATATGAAGATAATTAGACAATCAAACTTTGAGCCTTGAGCGATGGGCATTACATCCGATCAATGGGATATGTCAGGAAAGAAAAAAAAAATGTGTCTTTTCTTTTATGACCAAACCAGGAGGTTATACAGCTGGCATCACATACATGACAGATGCGCATATTTGGAGCCTTAAATAAACAGAAGCAGGGAGGCAACTGTGCATATTATCTATCAAGAGACAGCAACAGACACTTGCCAAAAAATAAAGACAGACAGAAAGAGACAAGAGAGACAGAGATATAATAAGATAGCAAAAAATAAAATAAAAAGGTGTGTAAATCAATAAAGCAATAAACACGAACTTTCCGCGAATTAAAAATGCAAATATATCTTTACATATGCATCAGTATTAAAAATAATACACGCTGGAACCAACAGGAGCGGGAGCAGGAGGAGGAGGAGAGGTGGAGGAGAGGAGGAGGAGGAGAAGGAGGAGGAGGAGGAAAGAATGGAGGCGCCGCGGAGCCCTGATTATGCATGGGCTGGAGCTGCCTCCTCTAACCTGTTCTTCTCCGAGCCGGGCAGCCGGCGGTCCTCAGCCGCCCACAGAACAGGAGCCGAAACAACCGTTCCCGAAGGCTACAGCGTTTATTTTTCTCTTTTGGGGGTTTTGGCGGTTGTTTCAGGGGCTCGCCAACTGGCCCCTTTAATTAAAAGCTTCAATAAAAGGCGATCGCGCCAGGAATGCACAGGCTCCTCTTCGCGCAGGATTTGCATATTTTTTTAATGCCCTAATTTCCTTGATGTATGTAAATGTAGCCGGACGTAGAGGGAGACAGGGAGCTGACGTCAATGGACGTGACCTCGCAGCTAAACCTTGAACGTGAAGCCGGGATGGGGGAAAACACGGAGCGGCAGCCGGTGGAGCCCGCTAGTACCCGCGGCGGCAACGGCGGTGGCGGATCCCAGGCCCAAGGGGTCCAAGGGAACTCATGTGTGGACCCCGGGGGAGGACGAACCGCAGACTTCTTTCTCCACTGCCGAGCTTCCAGCATCGCCAGCCTTCAGGCCGCACAGCAGAATCTTGTCCTGCGCCTCCAGCCCCACCAAACACACGTTCTCTTCCTTCCCCCAGAAAAACGAAACATCCCAAAACAACAAATCCAAAACCAACAGATAACATACCAAATCAAATCCCCAAATGCTTTAGACCAATGCTCGGTAGCTTATCAGAAAGAAGACTCTGACAATGGAACATGATTTTTTTTTTTTTTTTTTTTTTTGGCTTCTCTCCACAAGAAGAGGAGGGGGAGACCTCAGACAACAGCAAATCACTCCTAAAACACGATAAGCTACACGTGTTTCCAGTAGGCAGAGGTAAATCGCCCAGCCGACTGGTAGGGACTTCTCGTTTCGGTACCTATTTACCTGTGCACTCATTAAGCGCGTCGGCTTCATTAACAGCCATGCCTTGAGCGTGCGTTTTAATGTGATAGGAGTATCGTATGTGTGTGCGTGTGTGCGTGTTGGGGAGGTGCTTGGGCTGGTGAACACCGAGGCAGGCGCTGTGAGCGAGATGAGCGAGAGATCAGTGGCTCTCCACGTCACCTCTGGGACTTATCTTTGGGGCCATCTAGGCCAGAGCTCCCGGGCTGGAGTTAGAGTTTCATCCATTTGGTGGTGGGTGGGTTGATAGGTTGGGTCAGAGAAGGCTGTCTGAACAGCCAGGCCCTTTCCGTTACATTGTCTGGGGGGGGGGTCATTGAGGTGTGAGCGATTCGGTGGCGGCAGGTCGGGCGCTGTCTTGCCGGATTTAGCCTGGTGCACTTTTCACTTGGGGATCTGCAGTCTCTGCGAGGACGCGGCGGCTCTCCCCTACGCGCCAGGGAGGCCTTCAGACTCCCGCCTCCCGCCCCTCGCGCCAGCGGGTGCGTGCCCGCGCACCAGGCGGGGGGCCGCTGGCACCTCCCTGAGCACATCCGCCTCTGCCTCAGCTCGGCACCCTCTCCTAGACAGCTAAGAAATGGTCCTCGGCCTTTTTTGGGCCAGGGCCGTGCCGGGGGCGAAGGGCCGGGCTGCGGGCTGGCAAAAAAAGGGGCGCGATGTCGGCTTCCCAGTCCTGCCCTTGGCCGCCAAGGCTGTTGTTTCTTCGTTCCACCTCGCAGCTCTAGCTTTGTTTTCCTGACATGCTCGTGGCCACCGGGCCCCACGCCGGCTATGGGAGTGTGTGCGTGTGCGCGGGGGGCGGGCGCGCGCGGCGGGCGGGGGCCCTCCCGCCAAGGACACGCATGGCTGTCTGTCCTCCGGCTCCACTTGGCGGGAAAGCTGGGGGCCGCTGGCGGGCCTGCGCGCCCGCGGTTCTCATTACCTCCTCCCTGCTCCCCCCGCGCCACATTTACATACGGGCCACTCGTCAGAATTTTTACAGCCCCCCTCCCGCTCCCGGTCGCACGCGCGCAGGCTCGGAACAGGCACCCGCGCGCGCAGACACCCGTGCTCAGACTGCGGTCGGCCGGGGCTCGCCGACAGGCCTAGGGGTGCAAGCCTCTCTTGGCGAGACAGATTCTTGCACCTCCTTCTCGCGCCTACACCCCTGACAGCCTCCCCGCTCGTGTTCCTGGAAACCCACCGTCCCTCAAGGCTTCCACCCTTATCTCCCTGCACACTCCCACCCACGTCCTCCCACATCTCACTGCCTCTTACACACACACACACACACACGTTTTTCCTTTTCCCTCAAATAGCTAACCCCTATGGAGCATCCCTGGTACCTTTTGAATAGCTCTGGAGTTTAAAGAATAAAAATGCTTATAATGTACTGCTGTCTTTAGCCAAACACATTTAACTAGCACAACAAAAAGAGGGGGAGGAGGAAAGGGGACTTGAACCAAAAGACCTTTCCTTCTTAAAAAAAAAAAAAAAAAGTCTGCAAGTCAAAAGGTCATTCTCTAAGTTTGTAAATAAAATTGCAAGAGTCTTAAAAAGAAAAGAAAGGAAAAAAGGAAGAAAGATGGAAAAGATCCACAAGTTACATAAAATGGTGCATTGGAAAAACAAGACGGGGTATTCTAAAAAAAAAAAAAAAAAGTCAAAAGAAATCAAGAGAAAAAAAACTGGAGGAAAAGAGAAAAAGGGAGAAGAAAATAAAAGGTAGAAAAGGCAGAAGTTTCCAAAGAAATGTGTTCTTTGCTTCCTACAATAGGAAAATGTAGCCATTGCCCTCCTTCAGACGAGACATTTCTAATTTGTTCCGTCTGTCAGGAGGGAACTATGAGAGGTTTGGGTGCAAATTCATTATCTCTGGCAACGCAGAACGTAGTGTGGGGACTGAAAAAGACCGTGGCAATGGATGAACAATAGGGCTTCAGTTCATCAGTAACAAAAGCAGTGGGGAAATTGGTTGAGTTTCAGAGCACGTCCTCCTCGGCAGAGGGGGCTGGACTAGACCTTGGACAGCCCCCCCAAAAACTTGCCGAGCGTCGCACACACCACTTCACTCTCCACTCCGAGGCTCAGGGAGCAAGTGCCTGGCGTGGGGGGGAAAAGTTGGCTTTTTTCCTCCTTCGTCTTTTGCGCCTTTCTCCCTCGCTTTCCAGGCGGGAAGATCTGTTTAAACTATTTTAGACGCAATCAAGCAAGAATCACCGTGTGGAATTGAGCGGCAGTTTTAAATGTGCTAAGGAGAGGGATAATCTGAACATTTTTTTTCTCTTTTTTTGAGACGCCGAAAGGAGCCTGTTTTTGTACTGCGATCGTCCTGTGACTCTGGATCTTGTCTTCTGGCTGGCGCCTCAATTCCTGCCAGCTGGATTGGGGGGGCGACACTGCCTGGCGCAGGGACAGAGCGAGTGAGTATCGTGGCGGCCCGCAGGTGGCAACTCGGCGGGCTGCGCGGGGCCAGCAGTGCCTGCCGCGGCCCGGCGCCCGCGCTCGTCACCTTGCCCTGGAGCCGGTGCCGGCAGATCCCCGCTGCGGGCCGCTCCGAGGGCCAGTCCGGGGCTTTGCTTCAGCTAATTGATTGTGTCTCCGATGCTAAACCTGTTGATCTCGTGAGTTGTCTGAGCCAGAACTGTTAATTATCCCTGGCCTGACCCCCAATTGTATAAAGATGCCAGGAAAATTTCAGTTGGAAAGGGGAATTTTGTATGTAATTTTATGTTGTTGGTAGTGGGACTTTTCCCTCCTAAACCTAGAGCCAAATGTAACTGTATTTTGCATTCCTGGGATTCAGGATTCGCATTTTGAATAATTCTTTTAACCATCTCAAACTTGTAATTACCTGGCAATGAAGTGAGGGTCTGATTGGATTCTGGTCGAAACTTAATGTACAGTTGCTAACTAGACCTGATGGATTTCCACTTCTCTTTTCTCTTTCCCTCTTGGATTCTGGGAATCTTTATAGGGTTATCCCAAATTCTGATTTATCCAGATGCAATCCTCCCGGTTACTTATTGGGATTAGGAGCATTTCAGCTTCTGACTCTTCCGGCATCCGAGCGGAGCGGAGTCTCTGCGGTTTTCTAGGAGCCCAGACCCCGCTGAGGAAGGCAAGACCTTCCATTTTTTTGGCCTGGAATTGTCTGAGGAAACCCAGGGTGGTGGGAACCCAGGCGATGTATTAGCATTCGTGTCTGCGGCGTTTTCTCTTGCAAATATACCCGCGGTGTATGAATGGGGAACTACCTTGAGGGGTCAGGGCAGCTGTGGAATTGATCAGAAGTTAGTCCGGAGGCTCTGTCAAGTCTCGGCCATGGCCGGAGATTCTTTGGGAGCTGTGGCTTCCTTAGGCCCAGAACCTCGGGGTTGGATTCAGTTTCCTCCCCATCCTGGTGCCTACCTCTGCCAGACATCCTCCTTCACCTTGGCACCGGTAATGAGGGCGTTGTCTGGAGAAATGAGCTCCCATAGTCAGCATAATTGAACCAGTGCAGTACTTTCATTTTGCAAAACCAGTAGCCCCACCCCACGTCTCCAAAATAACAATAATCATAAAAAAAATCATAAAAGAAAAGCAACCTATTTTGGGGAGTGAAAGACTTCTTGAATATTGAGTCGTTGGGGGATGGGGAAGGGAATAAAAAAAATCCGCCACTTTACAGCAATCAGGTTTTACATTATTCATTGATTTACTGGAGGAAATAGCCAATCAGAAGCCATGGATATGAATGCACATCTCACCGTGCTGTGGCCTTACAGTAAACTATTTGCATCTTTCTAATGGATTAGATATTTATCCAGGGATTCCCATTGTTTGAAAGGCCTGGAAATTCAGTGCTTTAAACATTTAAAAAATATGACTTTGTTCCAGTCTTAAAATTCTTACATGAAAGAACTCTCCCTCCTCTTTTGTATGGCAGGTTACAATGTTCAAATCCCTAATGTTTTTCTTAAGAGTTCCTCTTTCTTCCAAGCTAAAAATAAAAGAAGAAAGAAAAAAAATTAATTTCCCAAACCCCTCCAGATTCTGCATATTTTGCATTCCCATTATCATGCATGTCTCCATTTAAATGCAAATTAGCATATTTAACCCTGTAGGTGCTGAAGCACAGGATATATTGTACTGGGGTTTTCTGGAATCTCTTGGCATTGTAAGGAATCATGGTAATTGCAATACTTTAAATAAAAACACATCTAGGCATGATTATATATATGTGTATGTGTATGTGTATATATATATATACATATATATGTAAAACTGTGATCATTTGTTTTCTTGCCTATTTTTCAGATGAGACTACAAAGAAGCATAAAATGAATAGACAATGCAACCAACCAAAGGTAATTTTTTAAATTTACATTTGATAAATTCAAAGTATAAAATAAAAATAGAATATTATTTATTGGGTAGCAGACCTGCAATGTATTGCATGTCTCCCAGTGCATGCAATAAAAACAATTCCAGAAAAATCTAAGTTTTCATATGTGCCGTTTTCTCCCCATAGGTAGCCTACATATATAATACATCAAGGATAATGCAAATATAACCTTAACTGCTTATCAAAAAGAAATTCAAAGCATAGGAGAAATAATAGGGAATTTTCATTAGAAAGTAAGTCAGTCAAGTACCTTGTTTGAACTATACAAATCACTATAAATTAAATGGTTTTGATGTGGAAAATGGTAGTCTTGTTTGTATTAGTGGACTGTGGTTTACATGCATGAGAATCATACAAACTCAATAGTAAAAAGGGATTTTGGTGATAGGCCAATTTATATACTCTTCAGTTGTTTGAATAGGATTCAGAGAGGTGTTCTAAATATTAGCAGCGAACCATATCAATTTATGTTTATAGAATAGCATAATTCTAATCTAAAGATGTGGAAAATTATAACTTTTCACTTTTAACTTAAGCAGAGATTGTTTATTCCCAAGAAAACCAGAATGTTTCAATACATGTTTCAGCCATCTGGAGACCTATAAAAAGATTAGAAAACAAGCATGACAATCACGTCCTAATCTACTGACCATTAATGGGAATTTATTAGAGATTGAGTAGGCAAGCCAAATGAATTCAGTATATCCCTCAATATGCAGATTTCAAAAAGGTATTCTGTAGCTCAGCTAAATAGCTTTTCTGAAAAACAAAAATAACTGAAATAAAAAACATGTGTTAATAGCTACTCACTACAATGTATGCCAGACATTGCTAGGAATCTTTAGAGCTAGTAGCACAATTGTTTCAACTTGTCTGTCTCACTCTTAGATGATAATACAGTCCTTGAAATGTATGTGATAAACCTTGGCAATATTCAGAAAACCCAGATGCTCAGTGTTAAGCCTTTCTATGTATCTTTCTTTCTTCACTCCTTGAAAGATGACGGAGAGCTAAAATATTTAATGGCTATATGTGGCTAATGAACAGATTGCCCATAATCATTATGTTGGCTAAATTTATTTTTTGGTGCTCTCAGTAGAATCTACAATATATGTGGCAGGCAAGGGGCCAGTCCTGGTGTCAGTTGATGTGACTATGTGGCATTGCCATATAAGATGCTATTTTAAGACAGTATTTTCTATAGCTTCTAATTGTAGAAGCATCTCAAATGTTCAGTGTCTTGGCTTTCACGATGGTTACTTGATTTTTAAAAATGCACTTAATTGTTAAATGTGGTGACTCAGTCATGTTAACTTGCAAATTCACACAAATATGGTGATGGTACACATACAGACATACATGCATCATTTCTCTCTACTTTCACCAACCCCTACTCAGACATATATAAAGCAAAAAGATATTCTAATAATATCTGACATTTCTTGGGGTTATGACTTAAGGAACTGAATCCATCTGATCATATGCTTGCTTTATGAGTACATGCCAGGTCACTAATGATTCTGCTTCTAGGTCTTGGAAAGCAAGGCCAAAATACTTTCAATCTTCCAAGGCAGCAAAGCTCATTAGGGTTTTACATAATGTCAAAAGTGGCATGTGCCTCAGTGATGTGTTCAATTCTTAACCAGTAGTTTATATTGTGCCTCATAGTTCAAAAAGGAACAGTAACTCTGTGGGAGTGTGTTTCTTTGATTTAGTTTGCAGTTTGCGTTTACGTTTTATAGACACCCAGTGCAGCCATTTCTGATTGTACTTCTTGTGTAATAGTTTGATAAGGATAATAGATGAGCAATTTCCATAGCTTAGTCGCTTCTAAATAATCAGGACAAGAATGCTCCCCCCAAAAGTTAAATTACTAAAAAAATCCAGGGTGAAGTTGGCACCCAAGTTACTAAATATATATTTAATTGATGTGATATTGTTGCTTGAAATCTTAATTGGGGACTTTTAGCAGTTCTAGTTTTCTTGCCAGTCTTTTCTATAGGATTTACATATGTGTGCTCTGTATGTAATTTGGTAACCATATTCATACTCATGCCTTAATAAATTACTGAATTAATGAAAGTGTGTATATTAATTCTGAAAGTGGTGATGACTGAAAATAGTCAGTTATAAAAATGAGAGTATTGTGATAAACTAGTGATGTGTGAAATGAATACGTAGATTTATGATATTCGCTTATAGCATGTATTTTAAGAATAGTAACATTACCAAACATAACTCATGATTTTGGAAAACAGTCCATAAAACTCACCCATGGCGAGTATGCTTCTCATGTGGACTGCACCTTAGAGGTTCTGTTGAGGGGCATCTGACTACTAGAATTTTACATATCATATATGCATTAGACATAGATAACCCATTACAAAGGAGAGAGAAGAGAGGTCTTTAAGTGATCATATTCCCACTTTGAAAAGTCCTGAGAAAAATAATGAGGCTAATTAATTAATAAAACAATATTCCTCTCTAGGTAGAAGAAAGGTGGGGGTGGGGAAGGGGTGGGGAGAGGGGGGAGGGGTAATTCTCTTAACACCCAGGTATTTTATCTGTCTTTTAACAAGGTAACAATCCTTTTTAAAATAATTTCATAAGGAAGACTACTACATTTTGCCCTTCTGTATGAAAATTGATGTTTGGCACACAGACAAAGCCTCAGCATTTTTATTACAGCAGAGTTGTGTACAACCTTAGAAACTACAGCAGCAGTACTTACCTGTGCCACAATCTAAGGCACACCCTACATACAAAATCATTTTTTAAAAAAACCAGGATGAAGTCGGCTTGCTTAGAGCATTCACCTTGAACTTACAGGACAAAATACGCTGCCCTATCGCCATGGCACATAGATACAAAACATGCCTGAGCTGTGAAGCCATTAAAAACACACCACAAGAGCAAATTGTCAATGTAATCACACATCGACTCACTGCGTAATACAGATCTGATTCCCAGCCCCAGAAAGCAAGGCCCTGCTTTAAGCAATAGCAAAGTGCCTTCCATCTGTCTGCTCATGCAATCTGCCAGAAGAGAAATGCAGGTAAAGACATTCCCCAGATCTGAAATGCTTTTATCTGTCCTTAGAGAGAGATTTCTTCCAGTCCTTGGATATTAGAGCGATCTACACTCGCACCGAGGAGGTAAAAGGCCGCGGGTTGCTTTTCCAGAAGCAGGCGGTAGTGCTAGCGGAAGAGATGTTGATTGAGAAAATAGGGCTGTTGCAATGCTGCGGCTGCTGCCGCCGCCGCTACCGCTGCTTGGGCAGCAGGCGTGGGGCAGTTGGATGATCACTGATGCATATCAATAACCGTGTACTTGAGATTTCTCATGACATCATCATTACCTTGGTCTCCTGCGGTCTCGAACCTTTGACCTTGCCGGGCTGGTCCACATTTTGGCAGTGAAAGCCCCTCCAATGATGGCCCTTTTCTCCTTCTTTCAGACCCGGGGCAGCAGCACGCCTACAGGACGGCATCTTCTCCTCCCCAGCCTAGAAGCCCGGTGAAATCGAGGATCTTCCCCCCTAAAACACACACACACAAGATATATGCAATCAAGCTGCCACCGCTTGGTTAAAAAGCTCATGGTGCCTAACCCAAAAGGATCCGGAGCAGGTCCTTGAATCAGCTGTCTCTTCTTCTATAGAATGGGATGTTTTTTGTATATATATTTTTCCTTCCTCCTAAACCTGCGCTGGAAATTGCCGTTGGCTTTATACATTTCTATAGAGGGAGGCTAAAGAGTCTGGCGTGAGAATGAAGCAATTTACAATGCAAATAGAGGCCTGTGGAGGGACGGATGCTGCTGCTCACTCGTAACCGCTTGCTGCACCTTAATAGCTGGTTTTATTTTCTGATATTAATAGATGAATTGTTGCCTAACGCTGCCGGAGATTACTTGCTGAAAGGAAAAAAAAAAAGTTCGGAATAAACTTTGAAAGCAACGGCTCTCGTTTGGATGTTTTAGCCGCACACACAAACAGAAACCAGGTCAAATTTACATACAAGGAGGAATCTTGGGCTCGGCCAGTATCTTGGAGGACTACTCTTCGGTACTGCCAGAAAGATCCGGATCTAGAGTCTGGCCTGAAGAAGACAGAGGCTGTGAGGGAAGCGAGTTGTTATCTTTGGTTATCTAGCTGTATGAGTGTATTGGTCTTCATAAAGCTAGATAACCGAAAGTAAAAACTCCTTCAAGATCGCCCGGAGCGTGTGAGAACGAACTACAACCAAGAGACAGTAAAAACCGGAAAGGTCAGGAATACTTATTGAATCTAACTTTGTTTTTGTGTTTGTTTTTTCCTTATGATGGAAGGTGGGATTAGAGGAAAGTAAGTGACACATTTGTGCCAAAACATAAAGGTGAGGCTATTTTGAGAGAGGTTGTTATGCCGGTGTATTTTGTCCTACTTTAAGGCCAAAGTTATATATATATATAACTTTTTTTTATATTTTTTTCTTAGAAAGTTGTTGTAGAGATGTCTTGTACCTAGTTTGAAAATGATTCCATAAGTATACAGACTTAGGCTGTTCCCTTCCCAGGCCCCTCCCATGAAAATTTTAAATATTATGCTTGGAAACTGCATGTATGTGGGTTGTATGTCAAATTACATGAAATTAGACTTTCAGAAAAGTTTATAATGAAAGGTTAATTTGTATCTACTGAGGACATAGAGCTAGAAGGAAAATGAAAAAAAAAAAAAAAAAAAGCAAAGGCTGATTTTTATTCTTCTATTCAAAATACAAGGACAGATGCTTCTCTGTTCCAAGAGGGTTTCCTTGAGGAAGCTACTGAAGCAGAAAGACATGATGGAGACGAGATCGCCTCCCCTCTTGTCAAAGTGTTAAAAAAATGTTCTGTCTTACTCTGCGCCTAGCATTGGAAATGAAAGTGACATTTACGCCACAACCCACGTGTGCGCCTTCTCTCTTTTTGTTTAAGGATGATCAGGTCTATCCAGGAAACAGCTCTGGCATCCTAAACTGAAATAATTAGGACGTATATAGACCTGACAAAAATGGAAAGGGGGTGGGGAATCTGAGGGTCTGTCTTGCCTAATTGATTCCGCTAAACGGAATGCAGGAGATGTGAACGGCAGGACGCTCCGATTCCCACGCTCGGGGGCAAGTGGTAAAGCGGGCCCGGCAGCCTATGACAGACAGCCCTGTTGGGGGGTGGGGGTATGAAAAAAACATCAAGTGCACACACCATACTCATCTCCATCGCTTAAGAAAGTAGAGGCATTTCCCACCCACAGCCATCTGCAGCCTCCCAAATGGCAGCACCAACTGGTCTGTAGCTGCTGCATACTGTCTGTTTCTGTTAATTTTATAACCGCTGTTTAATCTGGCCGTAATTAAGTTTGGCTTTTTTCTTTGGTTGAGATTTTCAATATTTAAGGAAAGCTAGAAGAAAACAGTTCCCCAAAAAAGTCCCATTACTGTTTGCTCCTCCTATCAAATTCTCAGTCCCTACTTTTGGCCTTGTTACCACTTTTTGTTTTTTTGCTTTGTGTGGGTTATATTTAAAAATATGTATCTCTGTATAACAGGCATTATGATCACGTCATCAGGCTGTTTACCTCTTAACGTGATAGATCTAGGAATTTGGCCTAATTATGCTAGTAGACAGACATTGGAAGTAAAACTATAAAATCATCTACCTAAATAGTGTTAATTACCATATGATAAAAATTGTTTTGGTATAGTACCAGCTAGTTGCTTTCTAAACAGATATTTTTATTTAATCTAAAAGTGAGTGTACTTAGTGGAAACTTGGCCTTTTAGAAGTCCCCATTGTAATTTTTTCATAGAAGTCCTTACATTTTGCCATGTGTCACCAAGCAAATGTTTGTATAGTCATTTAAATATAGATTGAAACATTGCATTAGGAAATGCCCAAAATGGCCTGATATCTTCCACGTGGCCTATATTACTGACATTCCCAAATCCCAAACACATAGGTTTTTTTTTTTCAAAAGCATTACATTTTCCTTTGTAGTTTCATCTCCTTATAAGACTGGCAGGCTGGAGAAGCCTGTGAAGCCACTGTTAGTGTCAGTTAGAAACTCTGAGACTTTATTAATGTAAATTCTCAATTTGGCTGCTGAACACGTGCCAAAGTTTTACTACTGTAGTGACCGTTGAGAAGACCCTTGTTTATTTACATTTGAAGCACTGTTTGTGCAAACAACCTTTCATTGTTAAGTGCCTGTATTCCTTTCATTTACTTCATGTCCAGGGGTGCTATTTACCTAGAACCATTGTCTACTACAATTAAC